>NW_026972129.1:15040714-15694642 GCF_036711695.1 Zophobas morio | reverse complement strand
TAAGTTTTGTTTTCAGTGGCTTTATTTTACGAGTAGTTTTAACCTGCCGGCTCTTGTACTTAACACTGCTTTGTCATATTGACTGCAGTCATTTTTGTTTATTTGTTGTACCGAAAAATGGTGGCGCATTAATTTTGGTACTGTAACAACTGTAAAAAGAATTTTAAAAACACAGAAATACGATAAAGATAAGACAACAAAAATAATTAAATGTGTAGGAGTAGCATAATATTATTTGCTTGATTAACAGTTTAACGAAATATACATATAACGGATATCTGTAGCAGATTCCTTTTCATAAGATGGCATTTCATTAAGTTAAAGCAGGATAATTAAAATTGTACTCCTACATAATTTTTTCAGTTTTGACCTGTTGGTTAAGTCTACTTCGGGCAGCCTTAATTAAGATAAAATGTTGTTGTTTAAACTAAATAGCGTTATTGTAATACGACTGAAACTTTACAAACTTCAGTGTATGTGTAAAAGAGAGAAAATATAAATATTTGATTTAGTTAACTGTGAGTAAATTCACTGTTCAAAAATAAGTGTAATTAAATTTATTGAACAACGCTACACTGAATATAGATAATTTAACTGCAATTTTGAACAAAAGACTATTAAAATTGGGAAATATTGATTTACCTTTACTTTCCCAAAATTTGAACCTTTGACAATCCAATTAATGATCTAAATCAAAATTTTGTGGTAATTTTGTTTGCCATATATAAAATGCAAGCCATTAAAAACAGAAGTGAAGTGAAAATGAAATATTCACACAGACAACTTAAAACATTACTCGAAAAATTAGACCCTCGAGCTTTGAGACAGAAAATATGGAAAAAATCGTTATCTGATTCTGTAATCATAACTTCACAAAACTGTCAGGTCTTTTAATGAAAACTAGAAATTTTATTTGAGTTCAACATGCCTGATACGAATATTCATGATGTCGATTAATTTTCTGATTAATAGTAGATAAAAATCAGCTTCCTTTTGCTAAAGCTTTACCTCTTTATTGCTACTATTATCTGCAACATTTAATCTTTCCGAATATTTTTTATTGATACCAGTTACAAGTTCATGAAAAAAAAGTGTGTTTAATTTTTTAACGCACGTTACGTACTTGGAATAAATTGATATTTTAGCAACAGTTTGTGATAGAATTAGAATTCACTCAAGATGTGGATTAAATAAGTAGTTGAAACTTTACAGTTGATCCAACAACACGACAAATCACTTAGGTATGTTCTATTTCTCTGTAATAAACTTATGAAATTACTTGTGCGAGAAACTTGTAAATACTTTGACTTCTCCCCACGCCTACACGTTATCAAGCTATATTTCTTAAAGGCGGAATCTCAACACACTCGGCGATGTTGAAGATATCTGATTTGTTGCAGTTGAGAACAAGTTTTTTGTTTCGCGTTCGAGTTCATTCGAATCAATTAAGACCAAAGAATGGCTTTATAATTTAGCTCGAGTTATAAAGAGTACGAAGTGAATTCTCCTTACAACTAAGACACCCAGATGAGAGCTTTTGATCCTGTAAATTAGATTCACGCCACACATTCTCTGTCACTGTCGTTTAAGTGTCGTATTCTGATGCAAACTCGGGAAAGCTGCACAACCGACAGAGGAAAAGATGAAAGGGTAACAGAATTAGGAGACCGTCGACTCCTGGAACCCGGATCTTATTTCCCTAAAGTGTACACATCCTATTTGGGACTTCATATTGGAACAGGAAGCTGCATATAAAGGGATGAACCAAACACACTTACACGACAGATATTGTCTTCGCGTTAGAATTTATAGCGTAAGTTATACACAAGATTTTCGTGCGAAATTTATTTCCTATACACGACGGTGCCGATTAACGAAAAAGTTCAGCTTCATGTGCGTGGTGGTGCGGCAATAAATTTGCGGACAAGTTCCTTTATGTCACCACTTCCTGTCACAAACACGCGAATTAAAATGGCGCACTTAGTGAAATCGCCATGAAATTATATCGACTGAAAACTACTGAGCTTCTCGTTAAAACCACTTTTTTCTTTCACAGCGTTGCTTTTAAAGGAATGTATTTTCAAACGTTGCTTCTAGGACTTCATAAAATCTTTACTGCCAAAGTGCAGCGATTGCCCCCGACTCTTGTACTTTGAAGTTGCAACATTTTCAATGCACACAATAGTAACTCCTGGTCTACTTAACGATTCACTCAGAATCGGAATTCCCTTACTTCTCTAAACAACTTTATGTTCAGTTTTTCCTCGATTTGAATTCATACTCAAAACATTCAGATAAATCGCGTAAATGAAACATCAAAATATAATCACTCAGGGGAAAAATTACGCATTCTTTTCGCACTAGAAATTATGAATTGATATGACATGAATTTAAAATTGAGCGTTTGTCTGTGAGATAAATTACTAAAATAAAGGTGGTGGTGTTTTTGACTACATTTGTCTGAAAAAAAAAATTGTGGCATTGATACTAAATGACGATCAACCATCACAACCTTCCATGAACCAAAAAATCCGATGCATACCAACCGCAAGGAATTTTTTCTGGAAACCTGTTCAAATTAAATCGCACCACAACGTCAGTTTGAACACAAACAGCAGAACAAAGAGTGGTCCAGTGTGGCAGTTGAAGCTTCCACCGAAATAGAATGCGCTCTACAAATATTTCTCTCGGAAGGGAGTTTGATACGCAACATAGCTCAAGTGCAGGAAGGTAAGCATCTAGAAGAAAAGTTTGACGCATAATATTATGCAAGTATTCGAAGCACGAATGTCGTTCTTGAAATTAATATGAAGCGTAACTATCACGTAACCAAAAGGTGAAGACATAAATAACACCGTTAGCAAGAAAGAATCTAGAGAATTTATTTTGGTTATCCTATTTTGGTTTAGACAATTAAGTAATAGTAGATCAACACTAAAAATTATCAAGTTAGAAACAAGTTTATCTTTAATTTTACGTTTTATTCTTTATTTTTACAACTTCTTCAACTAAGCTAAGCGATTTAGCTGCATTTTGGATATCTAATTTTCAACAGTTAATGTATCTGCTAAGTAAGCACACACGTTTTTCGAATGAGTGTTCCTTTTTTGGAGTTCTTCATGTTTTTTAGGTTAGGAATATCGTGTGGAAGGTAAAACGGTATTCACAGTTTGTCTAATCATCTTTACCAACAATTTCATAACCCACCTCAAAGTTATGCAGGGTAAATGCTATTTAAATTTTATAAAACAGCATACTCTTGTAGTTTATGAATCCGACTTGACTTTAGACATACAGGTGCAAAAAAACGCAATGGATATACTGTTTGCGCATGTTAAATTAAGGTGGTACTTGCATTTTTTTGTTACTATATGTTTAGCTAGAATAGCTGTTGCCCACAGCTTCGCTTGCGTGGATTTTCCATTATCTAAGACACATTATTTTTCACCCTCTGATAGGATTAATATAAATATTGACTCCTTCCCATCTAAACTCAAACTCTAAACGAGTCTCCCATACAAATTTTCATCCTCTATTTTATACCTTATAGGTGGAATTTCCAAAAATTCTTTCTTGTGGACAAAGGGAACCTACTGTCCAAATTTAATGTTTCTAGGTTCAAGAGTTTAAGTTTTGCGTTGATGAATCAGTCAGTGAGGACCAATAAATAAAAAATATGTCTTGAAAAATCACTCAGAGCGTTCGAATATCATTTGACAGAAACGGCATGTCTGTTCTTATAACATATAACGTACAACAGGTCATATTCTTGGCCTTTCTGTCGAATGGATATTATAAGAACAGTCACGCTGTTTGTGTCAAATGAAATTCCAACGCTTACTCTGAGTGACTTTTCAATTGAACAGTCGTTGTTTTAATAGGGTACGAAAAAATAGGTCTCGTCTTTTCGACTGTCTGTCGTCTGTCTGTTCGATTTTTATTATACTGATACTCTTCGAAACTACTGAACCGATTGTTGTCAAATTTTATATGTATATCAGAACCGTCGTGGAGATGGTCAAAGGCCAAACAAAATTTGTTTAATCATTCCCACCAATAATAATTTGACGACGCCCCCTCAATTTTTTTTAGTAAACGCCATTTAAATTTAAAAAAATAACTTACTTCTATACTTGTGATTTATGAAGCCGCCTTGATTTTTACTTCCCGATCGTAAGCTAAAGAAGTATTGTAATCGGGTCCTTCGGGCGACTAACTGTTTTCATATTGTCTCGATGTGTCATGACCTCTAGAAAGTAGATAAAACATAGGTCCCCAGGTTCCGTCTGTCTGTCAGTCTGTCTATCTGCCTGACTGTCTGTCTGTCTGTCCGGCTGTCCGCTGTTTGTGTCGATTTTTGTTAGTCTCCGAACTAGCAGACCGATTGTGTGTATTACGAATGTCATGTAGATAGAAAACACTTAGACCCGATTTATAGAAAGCGAAGTTAAAGTTAATTCGTGATTAACTTTTAATTGAGGTCCGTTGCGAGGCAACGCGCATATTTTAGACAATTCTCTGTTAAACTAATCGAGGATTAAATATTTAACTCGCTGTTCTATAAACCGGCCCTACGCAAATTTTTCTAATCATCCCCATCAAAAATAGGGTGACGTCGTCTTAAAATTGTACAAAGTAAACCGATTTACACGTATAATTTATGAATCCGTGTTAAGCCCGTTTCACTCCAAACATCCAAATTTTTGGAAAAAAAAATCAATATTGTATAACATTTTGCAATTTAATTTTGGATCTGCTAAACCGAATACTTTGAAATCTTGCAGGTGTTTTAAAACTATCGTAAGTATGAGAATTATTAAACTAAATATATTTGTTTATTTCCCCAAAAAGCTGATGACGTCATCTCGTGATTAAAAAAATAATGAAAGAAACAATTTATTTTATTTACTAAATCACGGACTGCAAAACCGAATGCTTCGAAATCTTGCAAATGTTTCAACATAATAATAAATAAAAATTTATTAACCCCCCCCTCAACATTTTACAGACTAAATATTATCCAAGGTGTGCAAAATATTATTAATCTACAGTTGCCGCCAAAAAATTTCAGACGTCAATGTCATTCAGTCGTCAGATAGTGTAAAGCAACCTTTAGATGTTTAGGTATTTTGAAAGTTTGACATTCCAGCTGTCCGAAATAATGACAATAAAGCATAGACTACATTAAAATTTTTGACATGACAGAAAAGTGATGTTTGAAATTTTTTGTCGGAAACTGTATATTTATAATTTATCACTACCTTCATATTTTTTAGAATTGCATTGGTTGAAATCTTGTAAACGTTTCAAAATTATCGTAAGCATGGTGAAATTTTAAATCAAAATACTACTATTTATTTTTCTGAAAAACTTGAATTCCTACGATAAAAAAATAAGGCGGATTCATAAATGAACAATTTTTCTGATTATCCATATCAACAATGTGATTGATTGCATCGTTTAAAAATCTCTCATAGTAAGTATGATTTAAATTTTATACTGTACTTGTAGTTTTTGAATCCGCCTTGAGATTTTCTCCTAGGCACCCTAGTTTTCGCAAAAAATCGAAATCGTATTATTTTATACTAATATAAGCGGAGTGCACACAAGTATATTCTATAACCTAAACAATTTTTTTTAACTTTCGACTAATTTTTTACTTTAGAGATCCAGATTTTCACAATAAAAACATCCATACTAGGTCATAATTTTTATTTACACTATCATTGGTATTACCCATATTTTTCGTAATTAGTAGTCGAAGTGTTCGGTGTGTGTCAAAATTGACATGTGTCTCTGCTGAAACGTGAAACTGAACATTTTCCAAAGTGGAATCTCACATGAAACGGGTGCCGATTTTGGAGCAATTGTTTGACCGTTCACCCGATTTTCCCGCACTCAGCGCCAGACCAAGTTTAAACAAGTTTCCAAAGGGTGTTTTTGAATTTTAATGCATTTGAATCAAGGGCAGTGGCGGAATATGGGTACGATACATTCAGGAATCATGAAAAACAAATAGTTTCAATTCCACGTTAATAACCAAAAACTTAATGCTTCTTCATTACACAAACCTTGTCTAAATTCAGCACATGTCTAAACATATTTTAGATCCGATTTACCCAGGTGTGAGGCATTTTATTTCATATTTAGTTAAACTTCACCTTAAAATGTAAGTGCAGTACGGTGTGAACTCTTTTATTTCCAGACGTCGGGTACATTTGTTGAATTATTCAGAATCAGTAGACGTTGAAATCCTAGAAAACACCTTATTGTGTAATTTGTTCTATGTAGCTTTAGGACAAGACAAGCGTTGAATAGGAAAATTACAGACTTGTAAAAGCAAACGTTCGTAGGAAATCATACAAAATTTTGCATACGTTAAAAAGTACATAATTCCATGCTCTTTTTTTTGAAAGACTAAAAAAATATCGGTGAAACGGCGTAATTTGTGCTAGTCACATTAAAATAACTTCTCATTACAATTGCAAAATTCTTGTTACATTAGAATTAAATTTAATCATTCGTTCACCAAACATATCGACCAAAATGTGCTACATCACATATTCTTGTTTTCATTGTATATTAACACGACACATTGTTTACATACATATTACTGTCTTGTTATCCACGGGGTTTTATCGATCACATACAATGAAAAGGCAATTAAGCATTAAAAAACAAACTGAATGAAGCTTGACACAAAATTTTTTACAATTAAACTAGGGTAGATTTTTAACCAAAAATGTCACAATCGTAAAACACGCTTTGTTTTAGTATGTATGAATTTATGTTTAATTTCAAATAAAAAAACCCCTTTGCACAAACTAGTTATAAAACAGTTACCACACATTACACAGGCAATTTAAAATTGGGTGTATTTCGAAGAACTTTACGCACACCCAGACAGGAACACTTTTTGCTGAAAACGATGTGATAAAGGAACGACTTTAATAAATCAAGTTGCAAATTCGCCGCTTTTTATTGCAGCGATCGCGTTAAAAAAACTTTCGGGTTAGATGATAGCTGCCCGGAGGACATCAACCATGAAACTCCGGATTCCTGAAAGCTGCGCTCGTAACTATTTGTTACATTATTCGAGCTAGTTGGACATGTCAGACAATTAAAGTGAATTTGGTTCGACTTCATTTTACATTCGAATAAAAGCACAATTTTACAGATAAAAATAAAACGTATTAATAACCGGAGTCATTATTTTCTGCGTATTTTTATTTCGACAATATTATCAGTATCTCCACAAACTTGTATACGTTTCGTAGCATCCTTAAATATTATTAGTTGTTACTTCCAGTTTTTTTGATGACTGGTTCCAAAGTTGAACTGATTAAAACTGAATAGCGTAATGCTTAAAGCATCACTTTGTATGAAACCAGCATTCACGTTAAATAGGAAAATTATCTCATTGTCATTCCCATTTCAGCTTTGAATCTAGCCAGTGTAGCTGTTTTTTAGCTTAACATACTTAGCAGTTTTTTTTTTTTCAATATTATCTCGTTTAGTATTCTCTGGAGTGTTGGAAATCTAAATATGGGTTATAAAAATTTACGCCTTATTCATGTTTTTTCATGGATTTGTCTTATTATGTGCTACTTTGAGAGGTTTTATTGATCTATAATGCCCGAATTTTATTTTTTCGCCTTTCCTTTAAACAGACTGTATAATGCCTGGTTGTATTTGTTTATACCCACCTTTACCCTTTTATAAGTGGAATTTTGAATGTCTGAATATTGCGTTCAGATTCGTTGAACATTCCCGGCATTTATAACGTTTTTTTTTATCATGTAGTTCCTTACAAATACATATAAGAAAGAATATATCTACATATTTAATTAACGTAAGCTTTCTTAAATACTTCTGGTTGAAAAGAATTCCAGACAAAACCTAGCATCTTGAGTGATTTAGAAATTATAGATTTAATATGTGGCACAAAACTTAGGTTTTGATCAAAAAATATTCCTCATTTCTTAATTTCTTTAACATATTTCAAGCTAGATCCACCGATCTGTTAATAAAAATTCAAAGAACTTATTTATGTTGAAAAAATTATTGTATAGCACTTTGTCCTACTTAATTCCATTTCATTGTTAAGGTACCGGTCGATGACATTAATTAGGTCTATTTGAAGAAGATAGTCATCATTTTAGTTAACTACTGACTAAAATATGTCATTTATGGTAAAAACCTTGACTGATCAAAAACGATCTAACATTATTGATAAAAGTATTGAAGAGTAAGGGCCCGAAATGAGAGTCTTGGGATGTTATTTGATTGGATTGGGATACATAATTATTTATGCGAAGGAATTCAGAACAATTCATTAGATACATTTTCAGCCAATTGAAGCCATAAGATTTCAGCTCATCAACTAATAACAAACTGGTGATTAACTGTCTCGAACGTTTTATAAAAGTGTGTGCACATATAGAATGAATTTCCACTTTCCAGGGTATTTATTACAATAATCTGAATGTTTTAGGTATAGTTACAAATTATAACGGTTTTTCGTTCAACATGGCGTTAAATATGTCGAGCGTTTCATAACTTATTACTTAGAATATTTAGCTAGTTGTCATTTCTCTGATGCTCCCTACCAACACTGCAATGACGTCACTTTAAAATTTTACTTTGTAGTTTGTTTATGAATCTACTTTCATTTTGTTTATTTTTTTTATTGTTTAAACTTTGCTGTTCTTTAGTCACATAATGCATAGCTGCGTAAGCCTGATTAATATACTTTATTGATTAAATCAAAAACGGCATACACAATTCTCGATTGTGCAAATACAGTACTAAATTGACATACCTCTGTTCATGCCGACATGTTACTGGAAACATTTTCCAATTGGAAAACTCACTAGAGGCACAGCCTTATATTGATAGTAAATGTTCTCTCATTTGTTATTTGCTTTAAATAGATTTCATTCCGTATCTGTGTTTCTGTGCGGACTCCGTCCCCTTGCATTTTGCTTGCCCCGCAGCGCATGGGCTATGGGGATGTTATATAGACTACTGCCTAGCATGCTTCTTTACGTATGCTTTCACAGTCCACACATGTCTTTATTTTAAGTTACAGAGGTTATAATAAAAAATAAAATTCGCAAATTAAAATTTTATAATTTCTGGAAGAAGCTGTATTTGTTCGACAGCACTTCAGGAGCGAGGAAAGTTCTGTTTGAGTAACCTTAGAACAATTTTTCTATTTGCACGAATGCCGGTGGTCTTCTTGAAAATATCTAACAAATCTATTGATTTTTCTAAAATTTGAGACAAACTTGGGAATTTATAGTTTACAGTAAAAACTTTGGTTTTTGTCACATTCTAGTTTGCGACTTCCAGTGGAATCAAATAAATTTTCTTCTAGTTTTTTATTGATTTTAAGGTTTGGTAATCAACAAAGAAAATTGTTGGTATGTTTTAATATACTCTATTAAATTTACAGTTCTTTTCTGGATTATTTTGAAAATTCTTTTAAATCAAGAGTAATTTTTAATTCCAGAGTGTAAGCGAAGGAAGTATTGTAATAGAGGTTTCTAGGTTGACCCCTAGAGTACGAAAAAATAGGTCCCCCGTTTCTGTTTATCTATCTGCCGTCTGTCGTCTCTGTCAGTTTTCATTAGACAGACAATCTTCGAAACTGCAGATCCAGTGTTGTCAAATTTTATATTTATGTTAGGAATGTCGTTAGAGGATAAAAAAAACTTGCAGTCTTATCCTAGCTAGCAACTGCTAAGATTAAACTGATTTTGGCAAATGACATACTCTCTAAGAAAAGAGAGGGTGGGTGGGCGGGGCTAGTAGCTTCTAAGATAAGACTGATTTTAGCAAATGAGATCCCTCTAAGAAAATAGGGGGTGGGTGGGCGGGGCACAGTACAATTACAATTAATGAACACTGGTTGTTGTAGTAATTGTCCAAAAAAATTAAAGATTGATTTCAGTCACTATCGTTACTAAGAAATCAGAAAGTAAACCGAAGGTATTTACGCCAACTTTACTTTTATAAAAGTACGTTTTTTCCGTAATCTACATCAGAAATTTTTTTTATTATTTTTTGGGACTCCCGAAACCCCCCCGTACATAACGTACTGAAAAGTTAATCGGCCATTTTCCAGACACCGGTATAAACGGGCAAATTTTGTAGATATATTAGGAGTAGCATGTAGATATCCAGATTTTTGAAAAAAAAAATCAAAATTGTATAACAATATTTTGCAATTAACTTCGAAACTGCAAAACCGAGTGCTCTAAAATCTCGCAAACGTTTAAGGTTGTCGTAATCATGGTAAATCGTGAAGTGACATTTATTCCTTTATCCTCTCCCAAAATTTTGATGACATCAAAACATTTTTCCAAGTTAATCCTGTCTAAAATGTGCAAAATATGATTAACTTGTCTTGTAATTTATCACTGCATTAAAAATTTTTGAATTGCTTATACAGAGTGACTCAAAAAATTAAAAAATGAGTCAATTTATTTTATTGATTAAATCAGGAACAGCTCACCCCAATTCCTGAAAATTTGGGAGTACAATAATGTTATCATGAGTATTACACTGCACCTATTCAAATTGATAGATATACTTGTCCCTGCAAAAATGTTAATAATGTCATCACAAAATTTTGTTACGGAGAAACTCATTTGAAACATACATGCTTCTTTACACTTATTTTAACATTACATACAAATCTTTATTTTAACTTATAAGAGTTATCATAAAAAAATAAAATTCGCGTTTTCAATCAAATTTTAGCATTTTTCGAAGAGGCAGGATTTGTTTTATTGTACTTCAGGGGCGAGGGAAGTTCTATCGAAATAACCTTCGACCAATTTTTGTCATATATACATTTTTATATTTCTGGGTTTATCAGTAACCACATAATTTGATAGTTTTTGAATTAGTACCCAAACGTTGAAAACACACTTAATAGCAATCTACAACGTTTGAACGGAATTGAAGGAAATCATACAATCGTAACAGTTTATTTTATTTCTTCTATTTTTATAGCGTATGTAAAGTTGAAAGTAATAAAAATAATTCTCATCAGATCTATTTGTCATTATTTTGAGATAAAGTCAACAATTTTTTCCAGAAGATGAATAGTCAAATTTTGGTTAGCGTTGTACCGTTTTCTCGAACTAATCTCGATATTTCAAAGGAACTGCTCCATTAATTTCGTACATTCTTTTTCTAACAACTTCATAACAGACGAATAAATCGCAGCTAGGCAGGGGACGTAAAATATGCATTTTTATTTTTTACGACTTGTGAAACATAAAAAGCATGATTTTATCACAAAAATTCGCTTATCGTCGTTTTGGAAGTAAAAAATCTTATTTTATGTTAGAACACCTACCTGATTAAGTTTACGAAGGTAGCGTTACCCCGAACGAACAAATATTTTTGAAATGACAAACTTTAAAATTGATCTTGAAGATTGATGTAGGGATTACTGAAACTTAACAATAATGTATTCATCCTACTTGTTCTATCTAAACTTGTTTTTAATTAAAAGCACAGTAGTTCCTCAAAAATAATATTTCAACACCATTTTATTGTTCATCTCTGAAACGGTTTATTTGATAAAATAACTGATAACAAATTGACGTTGTGCCGCTAAAGTTGTTGTCGTTATTTACAAAAAAATGTCTAGTAAACTTGTTACACGAATTTTTAAAACTGCTGTGGCAACAAGGAGGAAATTTCGATGTAAATAACAGTAAAGATTTTTCGTTGTAAATCTCCTCCAATGGATTGAACTTCACCCATAATTCATAATCCTTGGAAAAATGAATTTGCTGTTTCTGAAACTAATGAGCAGTTTTGAGCCAACGAAACAAGGCAAAAACAAAATCCAATTTTGAACACGTTCGGCTGAATCCGCGTAAAGATTTGGCCTAAATAATAATTACGCGCTCTGGTTTCGTAGGTAAATGTGTAATTCGCGATAATTTATAACTCAATTCCAAACTTAACTCCCCGAGCTGTAATCGGGTGCACTAATTGCGGTTTCGGCGAAAGAATTACAACGATAAATATTTCGATTGCAAAAGGGTTACGGTTAATATTCGACCGTGCTCCCTGCGAGTTCTTCTCATGTTTACGTTGGCACATGCACGAGGACGCCGCTTAAATTAAACGGCAAAAGGGTAAGAGGGTTTCGGTGGACTGGCGGCGATTTGTCCGGTACCAAGGGAAAAACCCGAACCGCCTCCGGCCCACTAACGTCCACCAGTCGGTTCGCTTAACAGTCCTCGGCCCTAAAGACACGAAAATTTATATTAAAAACTTCCATCCGTATTACGCCGGCGAAAACCTAATTTTGTAAAATCCACCGTTCTCGTAACACGGAACAAATGCTAAATTGCACACACCTACTGTTTTATTTTCCGGGATATGACGCCACGTGACAGCAGGAAACATCGGCTAAATGGGCTGTGAAAATTAAAGTCGGTACAATTAAAATTATAGAAGCTCTGAAAAACTCGACTATTAAGTAAGGCTTTTCGGCACGATGTTCTCTGCCCGCACCTTGTTATCTCGTACGTTTTAAGCTGTTCAAACCCCCTTGAGCTTATCGTAGGCTGCATTTCACCAGACGAAATCTTATTACACGAACATGTGGATAAAACTTTTTTCACCGCTTATGAGGGTTTGGAGATGCGGTATGCCTGCATTGTATTATACAACCACATAAATTCGACAATATTGCTTCTTCTGCTGCACAGACTCTTGTTCTGACGGCCATTTCTGTTTTGTTAGGTCACAAATTTTCTAAAAATGTTCCCGAAATTTTCATGAAATTTTACACAGACTTACATCTAAAACATTTTTGAACTAGTAAAATTATAACCAAAAATAAGTATTCAACAAAAAACAAGCTTAAAGTTGATTAAGACAGACTCTCTCTCCTGAAGTATAATCAAACAAATAGGTACATAAATCATAAAATTAGAATTTTGCGTGGAATGATATATACTACATCTATCAATAAACATGCTATGTCTATGTTTCAAGTGAGTTTTTCATAATAAAATTTTGTCATCAGCTTTTTAACAAAGACAAATATGTCAGTGTGGATAGATTTTGCGTAATGCAGATAATAACAGTATCGTATGCCCAAAATTTCGGAGATCTTGTGTAAGCCGTTTTTGATTTAAGCAATAATAATACATTTTTTTTTATTAACTTTTTGAGTCACCCTGTATAAGCGATTCTAAATCTGAATCTACCGATAATCTGAAATAGTAATATTTTGCGTTTTATTTATCTATCAGAATTTTGATATGAAGTCATCAAATTTGTGATATAAATTTGGATTCGCGTTTACATTGCTTACAATAACGTTACAACATTTGCAAGCTTTCAGAGCATTCGGTTTTGTAGCTCCTAATTCAAATTGTAAAATATTGTCATTTTGATTTTTTGCTTTCTTTTAATGCAAGGGTAATTTCCGAAACTACTGGACCGATTGTTGTCAAATTTTACATAACGTATGTACAATCATTTTTGGAACATGCGGAGTTAACGTGTAAAAACAGATATTTGAATATATTGGCTCCCATAATTATTTTACAGCAAAACGTTAAATACAAAAATTGTGGAAAATAAAAAAACTATGTTTAAATCTTTATTACGTATTTTGTGACACCTTGTGGTATTGAAATCAAAAGAAAAAAGAATTCTCGATTTGTGACAAAATAGTACTTTGTTCACTAACACTTTTTAGAAAAAGAAATTTCACTGACTATTTTCTCTATTTACTGTAAAATGGGAACTGAATTCTATTTTGACAAGAGGTACAATGTACGATTTAAAACAAAATAAAAAGAGGCCCCGCCCACCCAACCCTACTCTGTTTTTTGATTTATTTTTATTGGCTCTGAAGAACGGAAGTTGGATTTTATATTAATAAATAATGGAATCTAGGATTACATTTTTTTAATGCCATTTAATTTCTACTAAATTATTTCAATTTTTAATTTTTCAGTTTTTCATTTTTTGTTAGTACTTGCTAAGGTAAGACTAAGTTTGCAAATCACATACCCTCTGAGAAAATAGAGGGCGGGTGGGCGGGTCTAGTATTTTATAAGACAAGACTCATTTTGGAAAATAACATACTCCCCAAAAAAATAGAGGGCGGGTGGGCGGGACTACTACTTGCTGAGATAAAATTGAAGAATATTAAGAGTAGTCATTGAAAGGAAGAGGGGGTAGGTGGGCGGGGCTACTGTTTGCTTTAACACTCTTTAGAAAAAAGCTAAACTCCGCTCCGCCCACCTCCTTTCTCTATTTCACTGACTATTTTCTCTATTTAGTGTAAAACGGGAACTGAATTATATTTTGACAGGAGGTAGAGTCTAAGATTTAAAACAAAGTCATGACATGTGCCAGTCAAATAAAATTCATTAGTGTGACATTTTGGATATTTAATTTATATTACTATTCGTTATTCTGATTTTAGATACAAAACAAACTTTAAAGCACGCTTTATTTGCAGTTGCGATCATTACACTAACTTAGATTAATAAATGTTCAAACATAGAACAGTGGTGTAAAATTCAGTAATTAGTGGCAAATTAATGAACTGCCAATGAATTATCACATTTCATGATTAGTATTTTATGATCACAATCGACAATTGTTTTTTTCTTTTTATTTCAATACCATAACGTGTTACAAAATTTATTGGAGGAGCCAATATTTTCGAGTTCCTGTTTATACATGTAAAATCCCTATGTTCCAAAAAAAATTCTACACAAGGTATATGTTAGGAATTTCGTGTAGATGGTAAAACCAAAATTTGGTTTATCATCCCCTTACTCCAATTTTATAAAATAAGATACTCCTGTATACGTGGTTTATGAATGCGTGTTGAGCTTTTATCCTAGACAACCAGACTTTTTAAAAAGTAATTAAAATTCTATGACAACATTTTGCAATCTAACAATCATGATAAATCATCAACTGAAACTTTTTCGTTTATACCCCCGAAAAAGTGATGACGTCATTTTACATTTTGGCGAAAAATGTTCTTTAAATTTTATACAATTACACACTCCTGCATATGTGATTTATGAACCCGTCTCGAGTTTTTACCCCCAGATTTTAACAATATTTTACAACTTAATTTTGTAATTGCCAAAACCGATTGCTGTGAAAACTTGCAAATATTTTAAGGTTATTGGAAGCATGGCAACCACAATTTTCAGATTTATTAGTGTTTTTGGGAGAACAAAACTGAACGTCGTTAATTAATTAATTAATTAAATCTCTCCTCTGCGTGGAGGAGACAATATCAATCAAATTTCATTTTCTTTTAACCACTGATGCTTGTCGTGTAAACGTGCTAATAGTCGAATTCTTTGGAAGTATAAACATAAACAGTCGAAGTTAAGCAGATATTAAGAAATTGAGAAACCCACACTTTTCCTGTTGGTTATCTGCTTTAAATTTATTTCATATTGTAAACACCATTGGGGGGGTGTTTCTTACGCCACTCGTTTTTACTTTGGGGATGATTTTCATAAAACGAAAATAGCAAAATGAAATTTTATAATTGTTTAAAGAAGGAGGATTTGCCGGGTTATACTTCAAAAGGCGAGGGAGGTTCTGTCGAATTAATTTTCGACCAATTATTTTCTAAAAATCTGAATGTTGAAGTCAAAATAAAGGTTTATTCATAAACCACATGTATAAAACACGTTATTTTATAAAATTTAGCATTTTACCATTTACAGAATATTTTTAAAATATATCTAAAACATGCATGAGTCCATTAGTTTCGGCAAATGTATTTCTAATAAAATTATACAGCCGGAAACGGGAAGACCTAGTTTTTCAAACTTGAAATTGGTCCATCGCTACATGAACTCTATTACAATACTTCTCTAGCTTTCTATTAGGAAATTAAAATTAAAAATCATGCACAAATGTCTATATTATGAGAACAAAAAGCGTGTCCAATTTTGACAGAAATCATTATGAAAAAATAAATTCGACATATTAATTAGTATCTACTGAACTGAATCAAATGCTCAAATTAATGTCGTAGTTTTCACACTCATAGTTTGGTAGTTCATATCGATTAATTTTTGGACGTGTAAGATTAATCTCTACCCCGAACAACAATGATGCAGAGTATCTTTCGAAGCGGTATATAATATATAATAAATATAATATTATGTTATTATTTGCGAAATCTTGCCATAGAGTTCGTACCCACGCCACGAGATGAAAAGTCACTTTCTCTGCTCTTGTAAAAAAATAATATGAAACGAAAAATGCGGTACCTTCAAAGGAAGAATGAAGTCTATCCACGTCTTGGATATTTTCCAATAACAAGTTGATTAGTTCTTACTTCCTACAGATTTCATTGATCGTACTTAAATTAACGAAAGTAATCAACATTAAATGTATCTACGCATCGGGAGCTTCTAAAACAAACTCATGTACTTAGTTTTACTTTAAAAAATGTTTTCGGTTATTACTTTCCCGCTTATTACATAAGCCAAGAAAGTGTCCATCCGATGAATCACTAGTGTCATGTTTTCTCGACGTTTCGTGATCCCTCGAGTACGAAAAGGTAGGTCACGTCGTCTGTCGTCGATTGTTGTCAAAATTTTGTACATAAAACATTATTTAAATTTTATAATGTTATATACTCATACACTTCTAGTTTATAAATCCCCCTTGATTTATAAAAAAAATATCGGTAATGTGTCTCGGGATATTATTATTCATAATAATGGCTGAGAAATTTTTTATCGAAATAATCCAATCCATTATCACAGATTCTTGTTAACATTAATTTACTTTTGCCTTTAACTTTGGTTGCACATTATTTTTAAATTATTCTTAATAAATTTTGCAAGATTCATTTTACAAAATAATTGATTTATTTCTTTAACCAAATGCTAGCATTAGTTTAACGATTACAGAATATGAATCAAAATTTATGTATGTATTTCTTTCGACAACCTGATGCCTTGTTTCAAAAAATGATAAATATTTATTGAAAATTATAGCCTGAGAAGTGATACCGGTTGCGCTTGAGTAGTATTTGCTTTTTTTAGAACTGCTTGGACATTTGTCTTAAAAATAACTAATATATAGACTGACTTGCTTCTTGACGTATGGTCATTATTATGTGCTACAGTGGTTCCCTATAATAAACTGGAGGTAATGGAAAATGATTTTTTCCAAATTCATTTCTGAAGAGAAGATGGTAAATAAATTATTAATTTCGACATAAATGTGAAGTAAATAGTTATCTGTATGTCCTCTGTTGTGAAAACACGTTTATTTAAGCGTTTACTTGGTTGCTAGGTTTTTATTAAATAAACAAATTTTCATAAACTGAGGTTCATTATCGTCACTTGTATTTAGAAAATGATTTAATTTAGTGTAGCCATTAAAGTGCTCTCATTTAACGGTTACCTTTCTAATTATTAAATAACAATTACTTATTTCCGGTTAATTAATTATTGTATGGTTTAAATTATATTGTTGGTATTGTATAAGAAAATTTAAGTTATGACAAAAAATGCTGAAATTGGATAAAACTAACGGAATTCTATGAAACTGGCCCTGTGAAAAGGCAAATCAACAGATGGGTTACAAAGAAGCCGGACCACAGCTTACCGTTAGCTATGATCTAATATTAAAGGGGTTAAACAAGGGTAGCTCCTTTTGAACACAGTTCTGACTAAGGTTAAATATTTTAATATTTTTTTTTATCTTTAAGCTAATAAATGTGCCAATTTTTTTCCTTATATTTGTAGAATAAGTATTGTATAATAAATACAAATTAAAACCGGCTTCTTATAAGATCAAATAGGGTCTTTAACAACTTTATGCGTGATGAGATCTTTGGAAACAACATAACAAATCACAACGAAAAAATTAAACCCTTTCCAAAAATTACATCTTCTTTGAAATTCATCGGTAACTAATTTCGGCTTGCCACCTGAATTCCGACCCTCTTAAATTCAACACAAACGATTTAACCCCTCCCCATGACCGTCAGCCTCAAAACGTTGATCTACGTTTGAGTAATTTTCTTTTAAGCTTTTTTTTATTAATTAATACAAAGAGTTCAAAGATGCGTAAAAAGATAAACCTTTGTTAAGCAGTTATCAGTTATTCATCATTTTCATAAACGTTTCTTGTAGGGAAAATTGGAAAAGTAAATTAAATTACTTAAATGGGTTTGGACCATTAAGTTGAAAATCACTTTTAGGATTTGTGGTATTTTTTAAACAAATGTTATCAAAAAAGGTCTAAGTTATTGGACTGAAATTTTAGATGACTTCATCAAGGTTGCAAGGGGAATAAGCAGATAAAGTTTGATTAGCGATTTACAATCCCTACCTTCGAGCTTTGCAAAATTTAAAGCTTTCGTTTAGCCGTTTATAAGTTAGATTGTAAAATTTGCTTATACACAATTTTGATTTATTCAGAAAATCAAGGTAGATTCATGAACCAGAAGTACAGGATTATGTTATTTTATAAAACGTAAATAGCATTTACTATGCATAATTGTGAAGTTTTTGTTGGCTTTATACACAATATTTTTAAAATACATCTAAAATTTGGCAACATTATGTCCGGTAGTTTCGGTGATTATGTCTAATAACAATTGACACAGACGACAGACGTAAGAAGACACACAGATGGAAACGGGGGAATGATCCTTTTTGTATTAAAAATATTGATCCAATAATAAAAAAATATTTTAATTGTATAGAAAATAGTTACTTCAGAACGTATCTGTTGAAATTTCCGCCTTCAAAATTTTGCT
Organism: Zophobas morio; assembly: GCF_036711695.1. Classification (NCBI taxonomy): domain Eukaryota; kingdom Metazoa; phylum Arthropoda; class Insecta; order Coleoptera; family Tenebrionidae; genus Zophobas; species Zophobas morio. The sequence continues at coordinate 15,675,825 of NW_026972129.1, read as the reverse complement.
TCATTTTAGCTTTTTCAGCTACGTTAAGGCAATTGTGAGCATTTTCTTATGTTTCATTATGAGTTATGACATGAATTCCTGCAGTGTTTTAAAATGTGAAGGACCTGTGCTTAACACTGCAGTTATTTTAAAACCTTAACGTTTACGGTTATTTTCATCGAAATTTCATTTTCGTTATAAAAATGTGAAGGGAGTGTTTGTGGATGGATTATTCATCGGCGGTAAAACACTGAGGGTCTTAAGTTTAATGCGATAATGTGCGTTAATTTAACCGCGTCGCGTAAAGCGTTAAATATCAAAGGGCCATTTATAATCCTATGATTAAATCTGTGCAGATCTGTCGGTCGGTTTGTTGTTCATTCGTCGGTTGTAGCGCCTAACTTCGGCATATATCACAGTTAAATATTCTAATAAATGATGAATGCTGATGCCGTACGGCTGCTGATATTAAATAGGCTTGATAATGATAAATCCGCAGCCGCAGTCACCATGTAATATAATAATGGGTGTGATTATGTTACTGGATTAATTATTTGCCGCGATATCAATTAAACCTGCAATCTACAAAATTAATGTTTTAACGCCGTTCTAAACTTGTACAACTGAACTTTATAATTATGGCTGTGTGCTAGATACGCGCTTAATTGGATTGATTGTTAACAATTAATTTCACTCTATCATGCGTAATTTACGACGCGACACAGGTTTTAACCGCATGCAGAATTTAACACCGACACAAACACCGAATTGTAACGAAATGAATTCTAACTTTACATGCTGTGTGCTAATTATTACAGAATAATCCGAAATAAACTAAAAAGGCGCTACAGGGAACAGATTTCCCTAATGTGCGTATGGATTTGCACTGGAGAATAGACAACTGATTAACCGAATTTGGGAAGGTCTAGAATATGCAAATAAATCACGAGCTAATAATGATATGTATCAAACTCAACTATGTGAGGGTGAGCCGGGCAGAAACCCTTTAAACTTTGTTAAGATTTCGAGCTTGCATACTAAATAAGTTGGAGAGACTCTCTGGTCTAAAAGTCATAGAAGGGAACAGAATGCTCACTGCAAAGAGGGTTAGAATTCCTTATTAAAGTTTTAAAGTAATCAAAAAGTATTATTAATTTTAATATGTCTTCGTTCTTTTAAAATGGCGATGATATTAAGATTACACTTCAGATTAATTAAATCCGAACAGACTCTTTTTCAGAATCTTCAACGGAATATTTTATTAGGGGGTTGTCGACGCATGAATATTTCTTTGAAACGAATTCGTTAGGAACGAATTACGCATGTAACTGCAGGTGCATTCAAACACTTTATTCCGTGTAAATTGTCCGAGTTGATTGCGAATCGATGAGTTCATCAAAGTTTTATTGACTTTGAATGTCGCATCAGGCGAATGTTATTATTGAATAGAATTTAATATTTTATTTCGTTTAAATGTCAAGGAATATAGAAATCACACTTCATTATGAGACATCTAAAATACTAGGTAGAATCTCACAAGGTTGAGTCTTTAGTTAACTATTGGGTTGAAACAAATCACCATTTGTCAGTTTGTATCAAACAAAATTTCGCTCTAAAGCTCGTTTGAAGCTACAGGAGGTAGAATATCACAAAAAGTTTAATTTCAAACAGACCGTTACTTCAGTGGAACATATTCTTTACAACATTTGAATTAACTCCTGAAAATATGCCAGTTGGTGATAAATAAAGCTCGGAATTATATGCAGAAAAAGACATGTAAGTATGCAATGAGAAATTTGGTATTATATGCAGAAAATGTGTAAAATATGCAAGAAATATATGCAAAATATGCAAGAAAATTTCCTTTTTCTACTCATTAACATTTTATTTCATTTCGTACAACACTTATGACTTAAATAATACATATTTAGACTTAAACTACACATTTACAAATTAAAACTAACTATGTCGGTGTATTCTAGTTATTACCCTATTAACTATCTATTTTATTGACTAACTAGTTACACTCTTGAAAAATATTACTATATGTTTTTATTATACTTAATATGTTTTTCTATATTTTCCATTTTAATTCAGTATTTTCGATCACTTAAAATATATTTACACATTGAAAAACTACGCTCTACGTTGACAGATGTTATTGGGGCATATTTAAGGGACGACACAATTTAAGGGTCTATACAGCGTGTTATTGAAAGGTACGTACAAAATAAAATCGGCAATCGGTTTCGAAGTATTGGTGCTAAAAGTAAAAAAAAAGCTCAGGTAAAAGTGTGTTCTACTTTTAGAGATAAAAATTATTAAAATATATCTCCAAATTCCTTGTACGCCTCTGATAAAAAGGTCATCTTTCGTTTCTATAGCAACCAAAGTTCTCTTATTTTTTATTATTGTTACAGTTGCTAGGATTTACTAAAATAAATTAATTTTACCTATTTATCCTTCAGTAGCGTCTAAAAAGGTTGGATAAGGGTTAATTTTCCCCTTAAAATTTTGACAACACAAAATAAGTTTTTTAGACTTTTTAGACTCCGCGAAGAACTGTCAATTTTATTGTACGTACCTTTCAATAACCCCCTGTATTTACCTCATCTAAAGCTGTCCATCTAAAACTTTTACCACATTAGTTACTCTAGTAAAACCCCCATTTTTACTAAGGACTTAGGGGGAAGTATTAAAATTGCATTACATGTAAATTATCAGCGCTGTTTTTTTTTTATAAAAATGAAACATTGGTAATATGACCTTATTTAATATATCAAAATAATATTGTTCATAGATACAATTTTAAAACTTCATTAAAACATAAATTTGTTAAAATTATATTTTAATAAAAAAATCTGCAAAAATTTATTGCTAAAAGTAAACATGTAACGTATAAATCTGGTGATTTATAATATTATTTTATACCAATATTTAATTTATTTTCAACGATAAAAAATATATAATAGCTTCAATTACATCAGATACCTTACATAAAGCCCCTACACTACAGTGAGCGGTGGATTGACAAATGAACTAGTAAAATTTGTAGTATTATTTCTAAGATAAGTTTAAAAAACAAACAAAATTTTCTGCGTCGAACGTCTATTTAAAAAAATGATAACGTTATGTTGTCGATACGGCAATAATAATGAGTAATTTAATCCGTGCTTTTAATGTATTTTATAAAGTTGTTATTTCTTGTTGCTTGCACAATTTTCGATGCAATCATCTCAGAGAAAAAAATTCTCTGGTGGTTGTGGAAATCTTCGCTTCTGCACTAAATTTCCAACATTCTTCAGTTCGTACTTCAGTTAAGGAACCAAATTTTGGATCGTCGGATGTAAAATCACATCAAAACTGTTCCTTCAAAATTTGATTTTAAATGAACCTGGTACATCGTAACTGTACCAGTGCAATACATGAGAATTATTCACCTGTGTATGACTTTTGGACCAGTATCGTTTATTTTTGCTTCCTCGTCGTAAACGAAGTATTGTAATCGAATCCATCGGGCGACTTGTTACTTTCATGTTTTCTCGACGTTTCATAAACCCTAGAAAAAAGTGTTCTCCTGTTTCCGTCTGTCATCTTTGTCAATTTTTATTAAACAGATTATTTCCGAAAAAACTAGACCGATTTTCGTCAAATTTTGTATGTAATTAGGAATATCATATAGATGATAACGCTATAACCAAAATTTGGCTAACCATCCTCACTAATAACTTGATTATGTGAGCTCAGGAGATTCTACATTAAAATGATTTAAATGTTATACAATGTGTTGAATTCGTCTCGGCCTTCTAACCCGAAGATCTTGCGTTCGAAGCAGTTTATAATCAATCAAAAACAAATTAGATTTTCTTACAGAGAAAAGTTACAAATCTTTGACTTGCCTAATGTTTCTAAAATTTCATTTTTTACGAAAAAATTCCTCCTAAAAACGCAAGCAAAACAATATAATTTTTTCGATATTTAAATATTGGAACATCTTATGCCTTGCCTCATCAACTTCCCAACTCATGAGCCGCCACCGTCCGTTTCCTAAAGACAAGTACACCCCAGACCAAGTTTTCTTAATATAATGCGTTCAAATCATAGACAGTGGCGGACTATGTGTGGTTAAAGTATGATACGTTAATGAATGCAGGAAAACAACCCCCACAAAAATTCTAAAAAATATTTAGTGTCATTAGAAAAATTTGGATGTTGTAGACAAACACAAAAGCCTTTATAGGTTGTCAAAGCAGATTTGTCGGATAAAGAATTTTAATTGCGTGTTTTGTTTTCGATTTAGGTAGTTCCATTAAAATGAAATAAATGAAATTAAAAAATGAAAATGTCTTCCACATATAAGCTCAGTCAACAAAATTACAACTATTCATCAAAATCATTATTCAAAGAGTATATAAGGCAGGTTTTTTTTCCCAGAATGAATAAAATACTTCCATTAAGAATAAATTTATGCAACAATTCTAAGAAATAATTACCTTTAGACCTCTTTAGAATTTGGAATGAACAATGAACATTACAACTCTCAATACCCTAATAAAACTTTTGCGGAATTGCATTTAAATATCCTCATTCAGTTAATTCTCTTATCTTGCATTTGATGTTCCTTAAAATTGTATCAGTCTGAACTTTTATGACTGACAAGGTATTGTGTTAATGTCTAATAGCGTTACGACCTTTGTTTCATTACCCTGCGTTTATCATCCAAGAATTATTTCTACTTCTTTTATGACTAGTGCTAACGTGGGGAGTTGCCTCACCAGTCCACAAGAGATAATGATGTTCTTATGATAAGAGAATGAAGCATTTCTATAGGTTTTGATATTTAGTTGCTTTGAAGTAGTTGATAACAAGCATAAATAATTGCTTCGTCTACAAACAATGTGAACACGCATTCTTACTGGTCTCTGTCCCAACAAAATAGAGACCGAGTTTCTGCAAGATGGGAAGTCCCAAGGGCTAACTTTTACAACCACGCCGATGTAAAAGTCCAAATATCTTAGGTTTAATTTCATTTCCCACAACGAATTCGAGAAAGAATTCTGTCCTCACATAATATTTAGCATCGGCAAAAGAAAACAAAACTTTTGCCGACGAAGTCAATCCACTTTAATTAAAACCTGGTGCATTTTTTCCAAACTAATTGCCGTAAATAAGTCCATAAAAAAATCAATTTCTTATATTGGAAAAAGTTCCCAACAAAATAAAAATTCAATTGTTTGGCCAATTGGGGATGCGATGGCTATTTGGAATTCAATAGAAGTTGAAGTTTTTTTTCCATGAACACCGGCTGTTTCAAATACAAACTCCAAAGCAAAAGATACTTTAAAGTTGGGGCATCACCCGAGCTTTAGATATTGCGCCAGCCACTATCCGAAAACTTCATTTTACCCCTTTAGCACCTCCTAACTATGTCGAGCGAGTTTCATATCCGCGCTAACGGTTTCATTTTTCGAGTGGAAATTCCTGAAACGCCGTTCCAAATTAGCAGGTAATTTTTTTATTGAAGCATCCAGAGCAGATGATATTTATGATGTAATCAGCGTTCTATATCCAGTAATTTATTTTCGATGACCACAAATCAGATGGCATTAGGGGGTGTGACAAACAATAAAATTATATTAGGTTCGTCAGCCAGGGCACATTAATTCATATATCAAAACATGTCAACTCTCATCAATGACCGGATTTTTACCGGCGGGATCATCCTCTCGAAAGCAGCAGGCCTGATTAATGGTGATATATCGCATTGTGATTATTTTTGTCACCATTATCTATTATTACATCATAAAATTTATCTTACGATGGGGTAAACAAAATTTTTCCATGGAATGAATTAAGGTACATAAGAATGATTGTTATTTTTTTAACAAGTGTTCACAGTCCGCTCGATCACTGATCACTTTCACAATTTTGCCCTACAGACGGTAGCCTCACTCGCTTATTTCTAAAGCCGGCCCTGGGTGGGGCCTCATAATGGTCTTACCGTTATGTAGATCCTGTCTGCACGGACCAAAATTATTTAACAGCAGTTATTATTCCTTAAGTTTGCATAAAACTTGTTAAAACCTTAGAATTTAAGTTTTCATTAGATGTAAAGTAAGTAATCTGCAGTGGCGTAATATGAGTTTTTAGTGCGAAACCACAGAGAGAAAAGACATTTAAAAGTTGGGCGTTGCGAAATGTTTTCTCGTTGCGAAGTTGTACTCGTTTCCCCTCACGCTTACGACGATAATTACAATGGTAATGGCGCAATTAGTAGCCAGATAATGAAAATGATAATTTTTAAATGGAGACTTGTGCCAATATAGAAGGTCCTATGTTTTGTATCGTTCCCAACTTTCCAGAAACGCATTAAAACATTCACTAACTTTGCAGCTGGAAATGAATAATAGCACACTTGGAAATGCAAGAACTGTGGAGGGAACAGATCGATATCGCAATTTCCATTTTGACACATTTTCGCTATTTATTTCGACGTGTTTTATCGCCGAAGGCAACGTATAATTACAAAATTGATATTTTACAAGAGGGGCATGTCACGTATCGTGTGGGGCTATCATTTTTTTTCTTGACTGCTTGGAACGTAACAGGTATTTTCGACTATCGTTGTGGTAATTATTATTATTTTTAATTTGGAGCAATAATTTTCTAAATTAAACAAACGCAATTTGCACTAGTATTGTGTAGTAAAATAATTAGCAAAACTATGTGTTAACAATCTGTGATTCTGTAGAGCTTTTATAGGCTAATTACGTATAAGCTTTTTGGTTTTAGCGAGCGTAAGCAAGGGAAATATTATAATACAGATATTTTGAGAAATGTTTAATTTCATGCTTTTCCGACACTTCACAGCTAATATAATACGAGAATGTGGGTCTTCCGTTTTCATTTGTTGCTGTCGTGGTGGTCTATCTAATTGTGATTTCCCTGTACACATAGTCTCTGAAACTTCTGGCATAATTACTGTGAAATGTTAGAGGTACTTTAAGAATATAATATAAATGGTACTACCTAAAATTTGTGTGTCCATTCCCCCAAAAATTTGATGAAGATATTAAAAAATTTGACTGATTCTTGTTTGATTTTTTTTTGGTGGACCTATCCATAAGGGTTGATGTAAAATAGTGAATTATTTTGAGCACAGTTTTCCACAATGGAACTTTTTGGCATCAACATTAGGCACTGAGTTGTATTTAGTGAAAACGTAACGTTATCTGAAAACAATATTATAAAAGTACTTGAGATCCAGTGTTTCCCTATTTTTATAGAGGTTTCGTTAATGTTTGATATCTAATAGACTAATAGGCCATACATTTTGTTTGTAAGTTGGCACTAGTGACAGATTGTCAAGTCCAGTTTGAAACTTGACGTTTGATGTCAAAGTTGGGCGTTGTGATTATTGTGGCATTTCGTCTATCAGAATTTTAGGTTACACAGGTGATGTACATGATTTATTGACTAACTTTAAAAATTCTTTGCCTACTACATATTAATCATGAATTGAATTTTTTTTTAAGTAAATTCTTTTTTAAAATTTGAAATTTGATACATATAAGGTACTGTCGAAAAATTATATAATAGCTTGATATTGTTTCGTATAATTACTCTTGAGCTTTTTTTACTTGAATTAGAAACGGAAGAAAAATATATTGAAACTATCTGAAATTTTGTTTAGACTTTGCACAATTTAAAATTCTAAGTACCTAATTTTTCCAAAATGCAACGTGAATTTCGTTTTTAAGAGCCATTATAGGATAAATATAATGTTATTAAAAAGAGGATTTTCTTCTGAGTACGTGTATGTATATATATTACTTTACAATTTTTTTGAACAGAGAAATCTCTTTCTGCATGATGGAAAAAAATGTACTTGTATTATTTTGAGTGGAAAACGTATATCTTTATTGCACTAGTGCAATAAAAAAGATTATTTTTAACAACGAACACAACGATTAACACCAGTTTTTTTTACAATTATTCGTAAAAATTAATTTCGTTGCTATGGTGTAAATGTTAATTTATTTTTATTTTTAAATGTTTCATTTATTTTTCATTTTGCATGAGTATCTTGAATTTAATATTATTGTTACATAATTGTTAATACTTATAAAAATATTGTCTTTCCTGTTGCGTTTAACTGAATAAAATTATTGCTCTAATTTATTTCTGTAACAATGTAGGTATAGTATTCTCCAGAAAATGAGTTATTTAAAACAATTGTAGAAAAAATGTTGTATGCAACACCTGCAAAAAGTGATGTTACGTTTAACGTGTTGTTTTCACATTGCGTGCATTAAACAGTCACTTTTTGCACTTGTTGCATAAATAACTATAATTTTCAACTAAGCTGACAAGTTTTGTGCAGGAATAAAAAATATGCTTTAAAGTGTTAGTAAAATTAACTATAATCAAACAACAACTGTTAAGATAAGAAAGAACTTTATTTATCAATATTTGTCCAAAAACCTGGTAGTTTACTCGATGAAGACGTAGACTAATAAATTTTAGTCTACAGTAACATTTTGATTAGTGTTACATTAAAAACAACATAATCATATTATGGTTCACAATAGAATGTATTAAAAAAAAATGGGTTACAGTTATTTAGACAGAATTTTCCTCGCTCCTTAAATACGACCGAACAAAGCCAGTTTTTTCCAAAAATTATGAAATTTGAATTTCGCAAAATTTTATTTATATAATTAATTAAATAATTAAAAAAATATGTAAACAATACCAACAGTTGCACACGGGCTCACGAGATATTTAAAGCACGAGCGAGATATCGGTTAATGAAACACGTGGAAAATATTACACATAAAATATTGTAAATTAATTGTGATATAAATTAAATCGGATTCATAAACCGTAAGTGCAAGTGTATATTATTTGGTAACTTAGATAATCTTTACTAGGCAAAATGATGAGAGGATGTCAGCCGACATACAGGCGGAAACAGAGTACCTATTTTTTCGGATCCCAGGGGTCATGAAACGATGAGAAAGTAGGCAATTTCCAGATGAATTTGTTACGTAATGACGCAATTACATGTATTGAAATATACAGGATGAATCACTAAGGTTCTCGATATCTCATTAATTAAACATAAAAAAAGGATATACAGTTCTTTCTTACACTAAAATTATACTTCTTTTTTATACATATTTTCTACATTTAAAACTGACGGTTATTACGTTTATATCGTTTTAAGAGATACATCAACATATCGTAAGATATAGAGACCAAAAAATAAAGTAAGATTCAATAATAAAATACAGGGTTTTCTACTTGAAAAAACTGAAATATCTATGTTTGAAAATTGTAACTTTGCAGATTTTTTAGTGGACACTGTATATTCAAATTTTATCGAATGTATACTACAACAAAGCATATTAATGCTACTTTTTTTGTCAACCTTTGCATTGCTAAAAAAAAAAAATAAAAAAAGGAATAATGTGGCAATGTAGCATCGGGTTTCCAAAATAAACCATGATTATAAAGCCCAGAAAGGGGCTAAATGAGAAGTATGTAGTAGTATACTATACGCTAAAGTAGTGAAGAAAATCATTATAGACTGAACGCAGATTAGAGCCCGAGCCGCGAAGGTCGTATAAAATCAAATGTAAACTCCAAAATTTGGAAGCTCATATATTCTTACCTGATTTTAGACATTTATTTCTTTTGTTATTATATTACCTTCTAGCTACTTGTTGGTCGCCTTTTGTCACTAGAACGTACGTCTGTATTTACATCAACACGATATGTCAAAAAAGTGAGGTTATAATTAGATGACGTAATGCAACCTTGGAAGTACAAAAACCGAACGAAACATTTGGTGGTTCTCTGCAACGTACCTTCCAGAGAAAAATGATCAACTAGTGACTAGAACGTTTTTTAATCACTCGTTATACATATTATTAATTATTTAAACATGTTACTAGTACTTAATCATGCCAATGAAAACGATTTTTTACGATTCTGTGCCTTCGAGCGCTGCAAATTTTGTAACACATAATTTGTAATTGCAGTTGGCTGTGTTTCAGAAACGTATCTCGGTACTTTATTAACCTATTTCTCTGGCTGGTCCAAAATTGGAACTTAAACAGCAAGACTTTGAAAACTCAATAATTTTCCATTCTAAATTTAGTTTCCAAAACCTTCTGCAACCACGAATTACGTTGCTCACCTGATAGGAGACACAGGCATTTAGTGTGTATTAAATTCCTCTAACATGATTAGTTTATACTCTTCTCTAAGACCGCTATCTCTACCCTAAACGAAACGTTACTTTATCAGAAGAACCATTTATAAAAATTTATTAGTAAAAATAAAATAAAAAATGTACATATTTATTTTAAATTTATAACTAATCTGAATATTAGTTGTACCAGTATAGTTCCAAACGACACTTTATAAAACGTCAAGATAGCCAAATGTCTATCTCTAATTTTCATTTGTCCTGTTGTTGCTTTAGAGTCTTTCTCCTATGTCGATCTCACACTACAACTGAGCCGCCACATCAAACGCGGAATGTGTGAAAGCGCACGTAAATACAAACTGTGTCATCAAAGAAGCTAAGTGTCTATGTCAGAATGTTGACGACTTTGGAGCAAAATCTGCTGCTCTGCGTACTAAAATACAATTAAAAAAAGGAGATTTATCTACTAGACGTATTTGCAATTTTTCTAATTTTTAGTTATCCTTAGTTTTTTAGTTATTAAAAATCGTTAAAGAGGACTCTTGTGTTAATGACACCCATGCAAGCTTTTTTTTATTCTTCTTGATGAGTCGAAATGAGAATACGTTTCAAGTATCTCTGATTTTTTAAATTTTTGCTTTAGTTGGCCATGAGGCATACATCACCAATACAATTGAAGCGTCCTGGCCAACTAGCGCACAGATTTAAACAATAACCCGATTCTAGAGTAAAAGTTTACATTTTTGTTCGAACTTCTATTTTTTAGAAACTGCAACATGAATGTTTGTTATAATTAAACAACTACTCGTGTTTTTGTTCAAAATTTCTGTAATCTATTATTATTGCTATATTGAAAATGTTGGTCGAAATGAACAAACAAATTTTGTTAAATGTTTTACCATCTACATAAGCGTTCTAAAGGACGCCTAAAATTTCACGGCGATCCCTCGTCTAATACAACCGCAGACAGATAGATGCCGACAGTTGATCGTTGAAATTTACAAGCCTAATACTTAATTAATTTTAATAAAAGGATGTGCTATATTTTTCCTCTTTTCAGTCACACTGGTTTCAAACTAACATGTAAGATTAAATGCAATTACGAATTAAACAGCGTAAAAAACCTGTTTAGAAAGAATTAGATCCAGTTGTAATTATTGCTGATGAGTCTAATGAGAGGGATTCTAGGGCAAATGATTAGGGATTCTAGGGCAAATGATTTTTCATTTTGGTTCTAGGCAAATGCATGAAAATTGTATATAAATGTGTATTTGAGAAAATAATTTTATTTGAGCCCCACTTGTTTTTGCCTATTTGCCTATTTCTGATCACGAGTGCCTTTTTCGAAATTTTTCGGCCCATTTTCGTTTTTTTTTTATGCCTATTTTGGTCTAAAATCTGAATTTTCCTAGTACGTTTCTTGCGCAAGTCACATTTAATATTTCCGCTACAATAAAGAACCAAGACAATCCAAAATCTATTTTCCTGCGTAAACCACCGAAGAACAAATTTTATTCCACAGCTAAGTACGTAGGAAGGTTTTAAAATAATTAAAACACCCATTTACAGACCCGGACACAAGTTGATTCTTGCTTTTCTAGGACGCGCTTTGATGTGTTAAATACACCAAGCCCTCCTACAACTTTTTTTTTGAGTTCTCTTCCTATATCAATTAGTTAGTGTTGCGTTTTCTTAAAGCGAAGTTTAAAAGAGTAAAAGTGTTTTAAAAATTGTTTATCGTCTAGTATTTTGTGGCATTTTTAAAAATGCCCAAAGTTAAATCGGCTTTAAACGATAAGTTAAGAGAATGGACGAAAAACAAAGAAGTTTTTCAAATAAAAAACGACGAATTGTTTTGTAAAGCCTGTGGGAAAATTGTGCATCATTAATGTTGCACAATTCAAATGGGAAAACTAGTTGTAAACTTAATTCCATAAGTTCCCATAATTATATGTACATTAATTTTTGAAAAATGTGTAAATAAAATGTGTTGTAGATTTCATGTTAAAAGAAGTGCTTCAACATGAAAATATAGACATGCGGTAGATGAAACTACAAATTTTAATGAGCAGTACGTTGCAAACATTGTAGTGTTTTTTTTTTATCCTAAAATCCGCTTTTTATTGATGACGTATAACTCATCCAAATTAACGATGTTTTAACGTAATTGGTGCTAGTGTTCATATTTATTTAGCGGTTACTGTTAAAGTGATCAACCTTTATAAAATATTCTGTAGTAGTTAATATCACCCGAATCGATTACGTACACAGAGATATTTCCGAAAGCGCACAAAGGAAAATAAATATTGACAAAGCATATTGGCTGGTGATTAACGTCTCTCATTCAGGTGTGTTCTTATATTTGCATTTGTGATGTTGGAGTTGTCCTGTGCCAGAAGACCGTGAAAAATTAGTGCCACAAAGCGCGGCATTAATTAAAGCCAATGTCAATTCAATAAAATAACACGGACTTTATTTGAAAGAGCAGAAATCAGAGAGTCTCTAACAGGTTGTCAGATTGGCAAACACGTATCTTTAATTAGTGACCGGAAAATTCATTTGCGATTAGAATAAATAAAACTCATTTGATTCGCACGGAGGGTCCACTGGGTTATGCATATGTACGTGGCTGTTTTACAGAACAAATATAAATACGAGCTATGACCTCGCATAGCCGGGGAATATACAGCTCATTCTCCTCTGGCCAAATTGTGTGTGCGTATCAAAGAATAATAGCCCTTGCACTAATTGCATTACGCGGGAAAAATAAAAGCCATCTATTAGCGCCGTAATTAACTTAAAAATGGTTAAAAAACGCAAAACGGCTTTTAATTAATGGCAATCAATTGCGCCAACTTTAACCGCGTGAAAACATGGTTTAGTGCTTTCTGGTAAGTTCACAAGTTCAGAATACGCTTTTGCAATGAATTACCGGAAAAGCTTGCTACTACGACTTTAATGTATCAAATACGAAAATAATGAAAAATGTTTCGCTGATGAATGTTAGTAATTGAGATTTTTTGCCGTTATAAATAAGATGAGAATCGACATTTTGTCGCATTTGCGGTGGTTCTTTCTTCGTCATAGTTTTCGAAGACATATAACATTTTGTGGGAAATTGGAAATAAATTAGATTAAATCCGGAAAATCTACGACAATAATGCCTTCGAGCAAATCTTCACACGAAAGCTAATAAAGTGGAAGCGGATGCTAAAATGTTCAATCATGGATTTTACGCATATGTTAATAATAATCGATCTGTATTAGGTCTTATATAAGACTAAAATATTTTACGTATTCACACAAGTGCAATGTTTTAGAATTTCTTTCACATTTTTAGTACTCGGCTTAAGATTATCATTGATTCATCTCTATTTATTTTTTAGTTATGCGACTAAATATTAAAATAGCTGACGATTTTTTTCTTGAGCTGCAAAAAAAATATTTCTTTTCTGTGCAAAATGATTGTTAAATGTAATTTAAAAACCACTTTTTCCTGTCATGCAAATTCTCTGAAGTGATTTTAAAAATATGTTTACAATATTACCATGAGTAATTTTGACATATATCGTGTTTCTTTAAAGATTCAGATAGACAAACAGATAGTGAGGCATTTTTTCATTGGTCTGCATTTTAGAAAAAAAGATTGAGCATTTAAGTATAAGTTAAAATAAAGATATGTATGTATTGTTAAAATAAATGTAAAGAAGCATGATAGATGGATGTTTCAAATGAGTTTTTCCTTCACAAAATTTTGTGATGACGTGGTCAACATTTTTGGATGGGGTAGTGTAATACTAATAATACCAATATTATCTTGTCAAATTTTCGGAAAAATGGAGTGAACCGTTCCTCATTTAATCAATAAAATAAATTGAATCATTCATTGTACTACCAATTTTTGTTCCCGAGTTTACGATTTTCCACATAAAATCTTGTCCACCGAATCGCATCCGAAACTTTTAACCTTTCAGATTTCTTATTTAAATGTTGAGCTCTAACTGAATAAAATAATTTTTGTCGTTAATTTCCATTTCCGTATATATAATAAATGGTAAAAAACGTATTGAGATTAACTTTTCATTTAAAAATAAATGGCAGAAAGCGTATCAAGATTAGCTTTTCATTTAAAAAAGCATGCTTCTTGCCCAAATTAAATGCAAATTTTATGCAAATTTAACTTCCGTATAAGGCATATTAGTTTTGCCGGAACAAATTTGTAATGTTTAGGAGCCCATTATGAGGTCGATAAAAACGCCGAGAACCACACCGTACGCTAATGGCCCGTATGAATTTCACTTATGTATTAACATCTATTTACTTTATGAATAGAGGTTATTAATTACATTACGATAATGAGGTAAATGATATTTTTATAAGGGAATGTGAGGACCCACGAATAGATTATATCAACATCGTGATTTTTTATTGTTTATTACCCTTGTGTTACACTGTAAATAGTTTGTTTAGTTGATTTTAGCAAAAAGAAATATTAGGACAGTACGTTTGTAACAATATCACTTACAAAAAAAAAAGGAATTGTTATCGAGACTGAGTAGTTATTTTTATACCTTTGGTAATATATAGTCATTACGATAAACGGAACATTTCTTAGATTTAGCTGCTTTTGTTCTGATTTTTCTAATTTGTTTTGCCTCGTTGTTATTCTGATAATACAAAAAAAAAACATGATACCATGTACGTGTATTAATTTTACTTTCAAATGATCGAAATAATGGCTCGAGACATAACGTTTTCTCTTTTTGTAGTTGACAATTCTTGAACTTTGAAAAATAGGACACATTACAAAAACGACAAAGCCATATTTTGTAAATTTATTATAGTTGTATTAAATTCAGCATAGCTACATTAATTCAACACACCGTTAACAAAAACTGCGCGTTTGACTGACAAATGCTGACTAGTGCGAACTAAATGTTGGTGGATGCGCCGGGATAATTTCCACATTTAATTACCTACCAAACACAATAACCGTTGCGATTTATTCGCAAAAATATAATTTTGTTTTAACTGCGCATAAATGAAGATATTAATTAACGATACACCCTTTTTTGGGGAAAATTTTCCCCAAAATCAACATACAATTTAAATGACTTTCCGCAATCCCGTTTTTCCAAACAAGCAAAATGAAATGATATCTTACAAACGTACAATTTTAATTTACCTCTAATCGTGCTTGTGTGCTAGTAGAATGAGTGGACTTTTTAAATTAAACTCGGTCCTTTAGTAGGATTTCATTCCATCAGTCGTACACAAAAGGAAGTTGTACAAAATTAATGAAGTTCTGGCTAGAATAAGTCAGGTGTATTTGCATCGCAATTCACGTGTCGCTGCAGGTTGTTTACAACTACAAAAACTTGCACGATATTGTTGGCTGTTGATTACAAGCATAAAGTTCGTTCGGTTGAGTATCGTTTCCAGATAGAGGCAACAGGGGAGAAAATGTTGGTCTCTGTTTCAGGGACGTGGTAATTAACTGAGATCACGTGGGAATTATAAACGAGCCGCTTGATGTGTCACGTGGATTGGCATGGGCGAAGTGAGACTATAACATTTTATTGTTTTCAAACAGATAACAGCGTCGAAATTGTAACGGCATTTTTCTAATTTGCACTTATTGCAGCAAGAATGCGTTTAACTAAGTCTGGCGTCGATTTCGTCCCTGATCGTTTTGGGAATAACGAAATTAAAGCAAACTGTAACATGCAAATGCAGCGTCTGTTTAATGCAAGAGTAAAATTTAAGCTGTTTTTGAATGCGTCGGGTAACAATGGTGTAAGCCTCGATATGCAGCGAGCATTTTATTTGTATCATAAACAGGGAAACCGAACTCACGAACCACTAAAATTGTAATTTTTACTTTTGTAACAAGTAATCACATCAGGTTGAAAACGCCACTACTTTATAGGTTTCACCAACTAGCTGGAAAGTTTAATCTGTACAATTATCCTGTAAAGTTTTACTGATATGTTCTGATGGACTTAACCAGCTAAATGACATATACAGTGGAACTACCGCTTTAACAGCGTTTGACTAAGTGAAGCTACTTTTATAATTAGAGCTATGCAATCAAGCGACAATCGTATCGTGTTTGTTTAAACTGTGCTATTTGTAAACTTTGTTAGGTTAAGTAATGATATGTCGAACTAAGTTGGCAAAAACACGACCCTAACTCTGATTGCAGTTTAGTAAATTATTACTCATTACTCGTTAGTGTTCACAAAAAGGTAAATGCTAGTAGGTACGTATCAATAGATAAAGCAGCTGTCAAAATAGTTTTGTACCCAAAGTATGAAATTAAAACTAAAAAAAGAGTTAATATTAGTTCTTTTTATTTTAGAAAGTAGATATATCTAATATTATGAAAATTTGTAACTCTGAAAATTTTTTTCTCACATTTTTTGTGTCACCTAATTGTTTCACTAAATTTGTCACGAAAACTAAACCAAGATTCTACGATTAGTCATGTCCTTATTTCCTCTGCTAAAAGAGGATAATTGTTTTAAGGAACACTAAGAATAAACATCTTTTTACGGTCCATGAATACAAGTGACGCCATCTAATGAAAATGTCTGAAGTGCGGTCCCTGAAACTGCTGCTTTTCTACAAACCTACCTCGTGCACTAGACATGTTTGTACTGTGATATCCCGAACTCTCATCTAAAATACTCTCATGTGTATTAAACTAACGACGAAAAGAAAAATACAAATCATACCCTGTCGTGTCAACGTGGAGAGGAAAACACAATCTTTACGTCTCTGAAAGAAAACAAACTAAATAAAATTCACCAACCCGGATCTTTTTGATAAGTTTTAATCGTTTTAGTGAAATTTTACTCGTAAAACATAATAATTAATGTACTATTAAAGTGGTGATAAGAATTTGGAATTTGATAGTACATATAAGAAGGTGGATGAATTCTCACACTGTAACCAAGGAACGTGAAACTTAATATTGTTTAATAACACCGGACAAAATACGTCTCCACGGACAAGTTTCTGGAAAAACCCCAAAACAGCAATATTATATCTCTTGAAAATTTTCATTTACCGTATTAAGGATACCCACCACTGTCTCTATTGATAAAAATTTTGTGCTGAAGTCACCAACCGTAATTTTGATCTAGCAATACTGTAGTAAAGCTGTTTAATACATAAAATATTGTTAAATTCTTTTGTATTTCTGCAGATGAAGCCAAGTTCATATTTTAATTGTTAAGAGCGTATAACATCAATAATATGAGGAGCATAAAATAAAGTGGTAGAGTCTACGATTATACCAAAGTCGTGTTATAGTTTTATAGCAAGATGCCATTAATGTTGTAATAAAAATTAAATTTAGTGTCTCTCCTAGATAATGCATTTCTTTGTAGATTTTTTTTTATGAAGACTTAACTTATTTTGCTGACATCATGACGTCGTATCTAAACTTTAAAACAAAATTTGACAAAATTAATCACATTATGAGTTTAAATAATCTTGCCATGTTCGAATTCACCCGTGCTTTAGTAATTTTTTTAAGTCTTACTTAAACAGCAGATATCAATTTGTGACCTATAGTGGAGTCAAATTAATGTCAGTTCTCTATATCAACATCAGATGTTCTTCAGGGATCCAACTTGGATCCGCTGTTATTTTTCCTTTTTATCAATGATATTTTTAACATAGTTGATTGATGATTGTGAAAAGCTTTCATTTGCTGACGCCTTAAAAATATTCACAAGAATCTGTATACAGAAGGAGTGTCCTAACCTGGGGAAAAATCTATCTACTATCGGCTTATAGTCGTGTTTCAGTTTTAAAAGATCTTGTACTAACTTTTGAAGAACGATTTAATATTAATGATCACATAAATGTGTCAGTGAAATGTGTTTATAATCAGGAAAACTCTTTATTATTCTTATGTTATATCCGAATTGGAATATTACTAGGTTGGAAAATATTCACAAAAAATTTCGTTTTTATATTTCAGAATATGTGATATTTATCCCACCAGGGGTTTTAATCATAACAGATTGTTACAGATCCTGAATGTCGACCATTTAGAGCTTAGGCGGAAACTTAGTAGTCTAAAATCCATTCAATATTTTGATTCCTTCTTAAATTCAAGACATTTAACATTTTATTTATGCAAATTTAAAACAAATATCTCCTGTACTCGTATTTACTGCAGCTTGTCATTTCAAGTCCATATCTCATCTATCAATGTTATGTAGCAGTACTCTGCTACGAAGTATCCTTATTTGGTTTACGTTAGATACATGCTATTAGCATTATTAATATTAAATACTATACTGCAAAAATTAAACAGTCCTCAATCGTTCTTATTATTTTAGCCATTTTTGGGTCACATAAAACGAATAACATTCAGAACACACAAGTCACCTAAGAAATCGAATTCTGGAGTTTACATGCTAAGTTGTGGTGACTGCCCCTTAGTATACATCGGACAAACAGGGAGAAAATTTGAGGAAAGGATAAAAGAACATAAATCAGCATTTGTCAACAAAAAATCAAATTCTACGTACGCGAACCACCTTATCCAAGAACAGCATAATTTCAACGACGAATTCAAAATTTTACACATAGAAAATAAAGGCGCAAAATTAAACGCGTTAGAATGTCTGGAAATAAATAGGTACAATAAATTAAATACACTAATGAACGACCAAACCGAAATAAACAAATCTCCCTTACTTAACATAAATTTGAAAACACCAGTGTTAAATCAGGTATAAATTCAGGAATAGCTCTGTAAAATCCCAGTTTCTCTTCTGCCTGAAGACGGTACTGTGTACCGAAACACGTGTAGCAGTGACTACAAATATATTTTTTTCAACTCTGAAAGTTTTTTCATTATTATTAAAATTCAGAACACACCTAATTGAAAATATCTAAATAGCAACGGTCCCAGGTTTAACCCTTGCGTGAGGCCGCTGCTAACAGCACAAAGTGTAGATTTCACTTTATGAATTTCAACAAATTGTTCCCTGCTAAACAAAAGATTAAGTCATTAATTAAGTCTGAATATATACGCAATGATTGACCCTGTAAAAAAAATTAGATAAATCAGTGTATAGATATAGTACCAACCTGAAAACGATTATCCAATAGTATATTGTTCGACGAGTGAGAAAATTGGTCATCCCAGGAGGATGAGAGTTTCCGGAACGAGCCAATTTCTCACGAGTTTAACACTACACTTTTTGTGCTCATATAATCAAGAAAATAAAGACAAAAAAATCAAGAAGTATTTTTATTAACATTAATGATGACGTGTAAACAAAACAATCAGGGTAACGCATGGACGAGTTCAATTTTTATTAGGGGTGATAGTGGGGAATTGTGGGGAAAAGCAAATGTCGCGTTCTGATTGGACAAAAGGTGTGGAGAAAGTGCTCATTCTTCAATAGCTAGATTGAAAAATGGTCAATTTTCTCAAATGCAGTAAAAATTCAACATTTTCTCAATATGAACAGAAAAAGTCAATTATTTATGTGTGAGCTCACATAAATTTGTGAAAGAAGTAAACTGCTCTTTTCAAAGGGGGTCACAATCTGTGTTTAACTGTAACAGCCACCACTGAACTAAACAGTTAATGAAGTCTCGGTATAAACTTACTAATAAAATTGTTTTACGAAAATTATATTTTGCCGTGTTCCATGTCCTTTGAAATGGAATGCTTGATTGGCCTTTAAAAAATAAATTGATCTCTAAACAAGGGTAGTGAGCATCCTCTCAAATTAACGGAAAATCACTGCAATAATTTCAGTTGAGATTTCATCGGGGAAAGGAACTGAGAATAATAACTGAATTTGAAAAATCGGTGGCACCTTCACTGTGTTCTCTAAATATGTCCATCAATAACTTTTAGATGATAAAATACGAACAGAAAAAAATTTGAAAACTCAGAAAATAAGTCAAGAGCAGTACAGTGCTCAAAAGAATGCACAATCGCATCAATAGGAATCGAAAAATATTTATATTCTATGGTTCATGAAATTTTTAACACGAAGAGTTTATTTCGTGGAATAAAACTTCTAAACAATGTTTTATGGAGTCATGAGTCTTTTCTCATGATTGTAGTCCAGATTGACTACTATCGATCGAACATCAGCGTTGTAACAGAGTTTTTCACCCAGGCTAAGCGAGCAAAGCCTTTAATTAATCTAGGTTTGGAATAAAAATTTGTTCTCGTACGTTATGGGTGTCAAGTCAGAGAGAAGGATCTTGTATTATTTAGATTATAGACCTGTAGGATGTTTTTCAAGGCACAATGTTGACAGATTCCAACGAATACATATTAATAGGAAATGGTTAGCGGGATCGTGGAAAGAAGTTTTGTATATATGGGTCTCTAAATGTTTTGTAGACATTTGTCGAGCCAATTTCGGAATTATTGCTGTGATTATTATGTGACTTTGAAGACATTTTGTACCAAAATATGTTAAAATTTAAAATGTTGTCAAAAATAAACAGCCAATTGGCTTTACGAATTTAACTCGTTATTATCGATTTTTTTAATATAGCACCCTTTAAAGTTAACAAAGTACCAAATGTACATCGTCTACGGCAAAATATTTGGTTTACGAAATACAAACTAAAATCATTTTGATTTTGGAATCTGGTGAATACATTGACCGGCAAAAAAATCGGCCACCCTGAAATATTGCACCATTTCTGTTACTTTCTTAAATTAAATTTAATTCTGTAATTAGTTGTTCCCTTTTTTTAGCTAATTTGTACATCCTGTGTCTCAAGTAAATGGTTCTTTAATAAAATAACAATCATTACTTAAACTAATAGTTTTTAAAATGGTTTTCCGAAATATTTCAGGGTGGCCGGTTTTTCGCCGGTCAGTTTATTTTAATTTAATAATTAATAAGACAATTATCAGTGTTAAAAGTTACGTTTTAAAACATGACTGGGTAGACAATCAAATCAAGTGAAGCTTAAAATAAGGTTTTCAGATCTCACAACCACAACACACCCCAAAATAAAAATGTCTGTATTACTTATCTTAACAAAACTCAGATCCTGAAAAGTTTTAGGACAATGGCTTGTACCGGGTGATTTTTTGATTTGAGCTCTAGTTACCCAACAATTTGTTAGCATCACATATTTCCCTGAAAAGTAATTCGTAACTTGACACAGTTTTAAATTTAAAGAAATTATAAAATTGTAGGGTATTTAGCACGAAATTCACTTTGTTTTTAAAAAAGTGCATTATTGGGATCAATTCACAATTTCACAACATAGCCTGAATATACTGAACTTAGAAAGCTAAGTTGTGTTATGTCAACAAAAATTAAACCCTTCTTAAATTTGAAATGATTTATTTATGATAAGTAACATATTTTTTCGACAAAAATGTTTGCTTGTACTCCTGTATATCTGAAAGTTACCGGCCACAACTCTGCAGTAATTTGTTATCTTATATTAAGTGTTTTTAGATTATTGTCAACTGTCTGTCTGCGAGAAATTAGGTGCTCGCAACTGTGACCCAATCTCACGTGTTCGACGATGAATGTTAATAAAGGAAATCATTTGCAGATAATGTCATTGATGTAAATAATGTTTTAATGATGACTATAGATGCTAAAATATTAGCGTTTTTAAAGAAATTGTAGGTTTTCATAATTTTGGGATACTTTTTGTAGAGTATTTTTATTTATTATCCGAAGGTCTACAATAAGATTAGTAACAATGGAAAACAATAATTAATTGCTGACCTATTAGTAAACTCTGTCAAAATTACCTGCTAATTCTCATTCAACATGATTAACGATTTACTTTAGGTAATTATGTGACTAAATAACTTTGGTGTATGGTAACTTATTGAATGCATGGAGAAATCCGTACAAATACGGGTTGTACATAACAGACCCTTGTGAGGAAAATAAGTCTTTACTACAAGTGACCGATACATGGAAACTAATACCCGACATTATGTCGTAAGAAAAGCTTTCGTCTCTTTGAGGTAAATAATAATTGGGATCGGTATCAGTTATATAACTTTATTTCTGAATAGGTAAGACTGTGAATAAAACTAAGCTGTACGTTTACAAACCGTCTGTTCGTGAAAGAATCCTTTGAAGTGAACACTTTTGAATCACTCGATCGATCTTTTGAATAAAGCTTGAAAAATAAAGCTAAAAATTTAAGAAACGAAAATTAGAATACACAGTATAAAGCACCAAAAGCATATTTATTCTTTCGACAATGATAGCCTTGAAGTTGCAAAGCTGATTGTTTCCTTACTTGTGTTCAGCTTTCATGCATTTTTGCAAAATTATGTTTGCACACACACTACTTTCGCTATTTACATTACGCCGCCAATTTCACGACCCTCTATAAAGCAAACGACGACAAACAATTTTATTCCAGAAAAGAGCAGCGCCTCGAGCTTATTACAAGTTGCAACGAGAAGAGCAAAACACTTTTGTAAACCGTGTTTGAAGGATCTGCTACAATTTGATTTTTTACCTACATTTCGGTGGCAGCGCAATCTCCAAGTTAATATAATGTATGTGTTAATGTAAAATGCATGAGATTTTTTGTAGGGCGCCGGTATCGATACATAGAAAATCGAGTAAGAAATGGGCTAAATGCAGCTTGAAAGGCATTCTCCGCGGCTTTTCCGGGCAGGCGTTCGCCCAAACCATTTTATTCACAGGTAAATTATATGCATAGCACAGTTTTCTATTCTTGGGGTGACAGTTCCCACGGTGACGTCACGCATCAACCTCTTCGGAGTCTCTAATGCTGCTTATTCTCCAAACCTCTCTGTCTATCGCATCGTACCTGAAATAAAAATATACAGATCATTCCAACTCTTCGTTGCGAAGTTATGCCAGGTCTGTTATTTAATATATACTGCTACAGTTTTAAACATGCTTATTAAGTTTTCAACAGTTATATAACGTTCTGTTTATGTAATAATTGTGTTGGAAAATTTTTTTGGTATAAGAGTGACTGCAATCATTTATGTATGTATGTACGACCCAGTTTAGTATTCTTGCTGGTCTTGTTTGAACATAAAATTTAAAGCGAGAAACATCGTAAAAATCAAGATAGCTTTTAGATAATCAGCAAGTTTTAGTGTGAATAAAATTTTACTATCTACTATAATCCTTGAAAAAAATCAAACGTATCAACTAAATTTGAATATTACCTACATGTTTTAATAAAATTTATTATTACTTTAAAAGTGGTTTTAAATCACATCAAATAATAATTAATTATAATAAAAAAATAGATTATGCAGTACGCTATAAGATCAATTAACATCTTTGTATTCTGTTATAGTAAAAAAATCGTTGTTTTAATTTAATAAAACTTGTTTGCTAGTTCCAAATTCGCCAAAGGAATTTTTATATTGAAATATCATATGATGCTGTACATATATGCATTGTTATACATATACTAGTAGGACCTCCATTTAAAACGTATGAAGTTTAATTTAGCAATAATTTTAAAAAGCAAGAGAATAAAAATAAATTTCAAAATGAAATAGACAGCTGCTGTACCAGATATTAGGAATTTTTTTACAGTTTCCCACTAGATCTCAAATAAGTACAACTAACGTGTACACAACACGATTTTGAGAAATCGTCATGTTAAAATTTGTTACGAAAAAAAAAATAGGTCTCCGGTTTCCGTCTGGCTGTCTGTAAAACTACAGGAATGTTCGGAATATCGCATACATAGTAAAAATTTGTCTAAACATGCCTACCAACACTTGGGTGACACCACTTCAAAATTGTGCATAGTAACCCTTATTGAAATTTTGTAAAATAACATATTCCTACTCTTATGGTTTATGAATCAGCCTTGAGATTTCCCTTTGGCATCCAAATTTTCGCAAAAAAATTGAAATTGGAAGTCTTACAATCGCCAATGACGTGTCCGTTAGCGTATCATACTTTCAATGCGAAGGTTGTGGGTCCGATTACCTTATACAGCTTTTTTTTCTTACACTGTGACTGGTATTATCTACATGTTTTATTAAATCCTATGAAAAATCTATGTTTATTGGTGAATGTTGTGATTGTTTACAAAAGTAGTAATTACCTGTTGGTTGCCTTGTTTAATTTTATACAGAATTTTTCGATAAAGTGTATTGTTTTTCAACAAAAAAAATCTAGACAGGTAGCTCTGTAATTTTAATGAAATTTTATGACATCAAAGAAAAATTAAACTTTCGTTATAAATATTTTAACGATAAAATGTAAATATAAATTTGTTTAGATATTATAGCACCAAGATATATTAACCAATAATTAGGTTACTGTAGTGACGTAAATATATATATTTTTTATTGTTAATGCCTGCTAAAATTCTTGCAATTATTTCAACTGTTGTTGATTTCTGCAGTTTCTTACTGCTACCCGGGTATTTAGTAAGGCACATTTCGTCTAAATCTGACGATCTTTATAAAAACTGCCGAGGAATAAGCGTTATGAAGTATTTTTTCCTCTGTTCTTCGAAATCTAAATTTTAGATTTACATAAACATAATTTTTTTACCTACTTCAAAATTGCTGCTAAAATTTCTTAGTTTTTTCTGTGCTTATAAAATATACACTGAATGAATAACATTAGAAATTTTTATAAATATGTCCGTGTCATAAATAATTAATAACAACAATAATATATTTGGCCCAATGTTATTGTCATTGAACAAAACATGATGTTTTAAATTAATTTATATACAGGGTGAGATACAAAAAAAGTTAAAGAGTAAAGTTATACGGTTCTTTGAGTAGGATATTGTAAAATTGTTTTGCACTGTAGAGCGCATTTTGTATTTGAGGCGTATAACTTAGTTTTTTAAAGCATAACGTCCTGTATAGTTTTACATATTTTCCTAAGTCTCCTCATAACCATAGTTTATTCTTGAAATTCCGATGCGACGTTGCTACGTTATCCCAATTTTCTTTTCTACTTCCCAAACGTAAACTAAGGAAGTATAGTGACCGAGTCCATCGAGTAAATTGCCACTTTCATATTTTCTCGACATGTCATTACCGCTGGAGTACGCAAAAAGTGGCGTCCCGTTTCCGTATGTCTGTCTGTCTGGTATCTGTATGAATTTCTAAGTAATCTCCGAAACTACTAGACTGATTGTTGTCACATTTTGTATGTATCTTAAAAACATCATGTAGATGGTTAAACGCTAATTAAAATTTGGCTAATCATCCTCACCACTAATGGGATGACGGAGTCTCCAAAATTTAAAATCGTAATTATAAAATAATCAGTAATTATTATTAAGAATTCCAGAAGTTGTTGGCCTCGACTACAATAGCGCTGGCGATCAGACGGCAATCAGCATCACTTCCGCGATGTCGAAGTCTGTCTATTACTGTGTCTTTGTCTATTTTTGTTCTTTCTATTGATAGCAAATAATATGTTTAGAAAAAAATCACTCTGCCGTATTATAATGGAAAATTTGTGATGATGTATGAAACACCTATGAACAACGTGATAAATGAATTTATACATACTATATATGGTTATTGTTAAGTGCTTATGCTTGCATGAGACAACTAAAATTTTAGAAACTATAAATCAACAACAAATATTGTTTTTTAAATGTCGCCATGGGTTTGTCACAGAAATACTAGAACACAGATCTAGTGAAGAAAACAGCTGCCGATGGCAACCCATTTGTAGGGGATACAAATGCAATACAGCAAGGAAATTGAGGTGAAATCTTTAACAATCAGTTCCAATCGATAACGAAGGAAAGGAATAGGGTCATTTTAACCTGTGTGTAATGTGGTGTTTTCTTAATGTTTGACATTCGACACAGTATTGGAAAACACAGATTTCTCATTTTATCTCTATTAAGGTGATAAACAATTAATTCCCTCTCAAAACGGTCTTAATGCGTCATAATTCACAACTGACAGGTAATTGACATATTTGTCACCGTGGAACAATTTCCAATTTAATGTGTGCGCCAACATTTGGCAGTAACTTGAATGGGTACCAACTAAGGGTGCCAAAATAACTAAATCTATTATTTATGATTTTTTTTTAAATAAAGACATCACATTTCCCCAATACCTTTATAAAATATATTTATCAAAATAATATTTTCAGATTTCCTAATATGGATTGTCCTAAAGTAAACTAAAATTAAATTAAGACAGATTTTTTCGAAATTGTAACAACACATTTCAACACACTCGGATATGTGCCTTTGCTTTATTATAATGCCTTTGTTTGTTGTAATTTCTTACATGGGAAATTTAATATGGGAGATGATTTATTTTATCAGGGACGGTTTAATTAATTTCCGTACGATATATCTAATTACGTTAAACAAATTACTTAATAGAGTTATTGTCCACCAACACGATTCAAAAATTTTAAAAATTCTGCCACTACACCAACTAATTATTGTGCTGTTTTGTATGGGTGCCCTTCCCTGTATGGTGTTTCCTAGTCCTCCGCTGCCGGCATTTTATTCGCAGGTAATTTGTTTACGTTATATATACGCAATAATATAACGCGTCATTAATAACTTCAAAAACATTTGCTGTGACAACATTTGCATATGAAATACAAATTACCCTCAAAGGGATAGGCTGGCCGTTTTTCAGCGACGAAACAGCGTGTGAAATCCAGTCGGTTCATAGATTTTTTTCGCGTTCCCTGACGTGTTCGCGCAGTGGTACCAAGTGATATGGTCTCGCCTGAATTCCGGACGGAGTTGGATGATCCGGTGTAGTGAAGCTGGGCTTTGCTGTTCGTACTTAATTTCACGGCCCGTCGACTTGTTGAGAAACTGACCGACTCACTCACTCATATACTGACCAGCCTTGGATAACACTTATATGACAAATCGCACACATTAGTTCGTTTTAACTTGTCGCTACTGGCTTGGTTGAATCGATCGAAACGTTTTCTGTCAAAGAAATTTCATGCCGGCGCGAATATGACATGCTTTTGATTCGTTATCATGCATTGTTTGCAGATCGACGTTTCTATCAAGAGAACTATACATTGCAATTACATTTTTTTGGGAGGTAGATTAAAATGGTGAAAAAGAATTTTTTGAATCTAGTTTAATCGTAATATGCTTTTGGTGAAATTTAATTTTTTAATTGGAATGGCTAAAATGTTCGGTGTGGTTACCACAGTAAAATCTGTCTACAACGAACGGACATGTTAAATTAGAATATTTTATTTCACCAAATAATCTTTTGTAAATGTAAATTATATCAACTCTTTGAAGTAAAAATGATAAGACGTTCATTATCACTACTTAAATTACAATACAAAGTGTTTTGCAAGTAATAATCAGCCTAACCAACCTAAACATGCAACCCAAAATACATTTTCATACGTTTTGTGTACAGGTTGTTTTCAATTAATTTGGAAATAAACAAAATTTATGGTTTTAACAAGATAGTGCACCTGCGCATTATCATAGTGGTGGGGGACTTCCTACAACAGGTGCATCGGGAAAGAATCACATGTACTAATAAGAGTGAAAATGTCATTTTTGAATAAAACTGTAGCATTTGAAAGAAATCGTGGTAACATTTTGAGCATTTGTTCCATTAATTAAATATTTTTTTGTTGTAAACTTTTTGTTGTTTTCTTTTTACAATATTAATACATTGTCCGTGTTCGTTTCAAATAATTTCATAATTGATAAGCGAGATTTTACTGTTCTAATACATAAAGCAAAGAATTCAATATTATTTCTGGAAAAGGCATCGCTGGGAGAGACAACAAGTTAAAATGAGGAGAGTGCGTCTCGCTAAATTAGTGGTTACTTTCGGCATTCCGAAATTAAACGCGGAAGTTCAATTAGGTATTATGGCAGCAACACGAAAGTTAATTAAGGATATATATTTTAACATACCTTATTTTTGTATTCTTACCTGCACTGTTTAAGTTAAGTTTACATGGGATGTATTAGAACTCAGAATTGGATTTTATTGGCTTAAAAATAATGCTATTAAGGGAGCCGAAATAAAAGCTAACTGCAGCTTTATTGTAACTAATTAAGTTTACCCAAGAATCTTATGGAACGCTATAAATATCCATGGGCTTAGTCTACATTCTAACTGTAGTGGCAAATGTGAAATGAACGAATTAATTTTTTTTCAACCACAACGAGAGAAATTACTTTAAACTACAATCTGCAACTTCGATTCAGGTTACATATACAATCACCTTATTTTGCCCAATGGGCTTAAATGATTCTTGATTACAAAATATAGAATTTCCATTATTAAGACATTAATTTCTTAATTATTATTAATAATAAATAAAGGTCCCCTTCTTCTTTATCCCATCCCACTCTTCTCCTCTTCCATCTTCACTCAGTATTTCTGTTCTCTCTTTCTTTATTTCCCCGCAGTCGTGTACCCTTCTTTCTCTTATATGCGCTTTTAAGGTCTTAGTTGCTATAAACTTAAATCCCAAATAGGTATTCAAATTCATTTACCATGTCTATGTTTTGATCTTTCCAACGCCAGATTTTTTCTTTATATTTGCTACCGACGCTTTTCGTCTTTTCAGCCATCCATATCTCATCTGCTGTAATATTGACCTCACTTTCTCTATCGCTATTCTCTTTTGCGCTACGATTCCTTCTTCATTTCCATTCCAGTTTCATGAAATAGTTTTTCCATTGTCTTATTGGTTCACTCATCGTGTTTTTGTTCTTCCTTTCGTTGCTCTGATCGTATGGCTTTTATTTTTTTCGCCTTCTCTCCATATCTTTTCTTTCCTTTCTTCACACCGTTTGCTGTAGTCACAATACTCATCTTTTGTGCCCTTCTTCTTTTTCCACCTTCTTAAACGTTTTCCTGCTTCTGTTTTTAAACCTCTGAATCTGCTATCCCACCATTTGTTTCGCCTTTTCGTTGCCATTTCTATTCTTATCGTTACTTTTTCAGCTGCTGTTTTTAATTTTGCCATTTTCTTTTCGGTTCCTTTTTATTTGAATTCATTTTTTTTTTATTTTCAATTCTTGTATTACTCCATACCCAAATTTTCTTCTTATTGTCTACTTCCTTACTTTGACTTCGACTCTTCTAGTTGTATCCCTCAATTTTACTTCTAATGACATGTGGTCAAAATGAATTCTTTCTATTTAGAAAGTTTCTTCTTCTTTATCTGTTGGTCCGTTTGCGATAACGTAATCGATTACTGATTCTTCTGTTCTATTAATTTCCATAGCAATTTTCCGTCATTATTTTCTGCTTTATCTTTCTATTTTCATGTGTATTCTCCATCATATTGCCTGCTTTTTTTCATGACAAATTCTTCGCTAGATTCTTCAATTACCTATTTCTTGAATTTCTTACTTCATATTTCTTATTACTCTGCTATACATTCTCCTTCTTTTTTTATTTACTACCACGTTTCTTTCCACCATGCCCCTTCTTGTTATGCTCCTTGTAATTTCCAATGAAATTCCTCTGACAAACCTTCTTTCAGTTTATTCCAATAACTCTGTGTTTCTGTGAGTCCCACAAAATCAAAATTTTTTCAGGTTCTCCCAATATAAATTACCTCTCTTTTTGAGACCCCCATTATTCCAAAAAAGCAATTTTAAACCACATTTCTCTTCCCTACTTTTCTTTGCCATGCCCCTGTTAGGCACATAGCCACCTTCTTAAACCTAAAGTCTTTATTTTTCTCATCATTGCCACCCCTATCCTTTATGTTTATTTGTTCTATTAATTCAGAATCGCTTTGTCAAATTTTTCTTCCAAGTTTCCTTTATCTTCATTCCATATAAACTTTTGTGCCCAATATTCTTCCTATATTCTACTCTTGTTGTGCATCATTTTTTTGCTTCCTGCAACTGGTTATTTTCATAGTTTCTCGATGGATCATGACCCCTAGAGTGCGAAAAAATAGGTCTCCCGTTTCCGTCTGTCTGTCTGTCTGTCTGTCTGCCGTTACTGTCGATTTTTGTTAGGCAAATAATCCGCGAAACTACCGTAGATGGTAACAGCTAACCAAACATTGTGTAATCATCTCCAACAATAATGTGATGACGTCACCTCAAAATTGCACACAGTAAATGGGTTTTAAATTGTACTCCTATAAAATAATATACTCCTACAGGTGTAGCTTATAAATCCAGATTTTTGGAAAAAATCAACATTTTGCAATTTAATTTTGAATCCGCGAAACCAAATGGCTTGAAATCTTGCAGACGTAGTATTGTAAACTTTTAATCAAAATATGTTTATTTATCCCCCCAAAAAATGAGGACGTCATCGCAAAATATTGTCAAATAAATCCGATCTAAAATGTATAAAATATGATCGGTCCTATACTCGTGATTTGTAGAAATCAATAATTTTACCGGAAAATTAGCCATACAATGCTATTATTAGTAGTATTGCACTACACCTATCCAAATTGACATACGTGTTCTTTGCGAAAATGTTGACGTCATTACAAAATTTTATAAAGAAAAAAATCATTTGAAACATGCATAGCACGCTTCTTTGCATTTACTTTAACATAACATAGTACATTATACTTTATTTTAACTTATAGGTGTTCCCATACAAAAATAAAATTCGTAAAATCAAATTTTGTAATTTTTCGACAAAGTTGGATGTTTTGTTGTATTTCAGGGGCGAGGGAAGTTCGAAATAACATTCAAGTATTTTTTTGTTTCTTCCTTAGCCACCTCTCTAATGAATTTTTGAATTGTCTGTTCTTTTGCTGTTCAATGGTTGTCCTTTTTCATCTTAGTTTAGTTTTATTCTTCATAAATCTCTTACTTTTTCTCCCCAGTCGTCTTAACCAGGATTTTCTTATATTCGTATGTGCCTACAATTATTGTTTCCATCATCAACCTTAATTTCATTCCTCAAAAATTCTTCTCCTCCTACTGCATCTAGTTTTTCCTTTAATTCCACGACTATGAAATCAGTTCTTCTTTTTTATCTCTCTTTTTTTTCCAACTTCTTGTCTAAATTACAGATTTCGAATCACTTTTCTTTTTGTAATTCATTTTTTACCTCCCCGTTTTCTTTTTTCGTTTGTTTCACTTCTTGCATTGGTCGCTTCATTTCCATTAACGAATCGTGTCCTGTCTTTTATTGTTCTTTTTTATCTAAGATTTTAATATACTTTTGATTAAATATATCATTTTATGTTGTTGAAAAATTACAACCATTTTGGTTTTCTCAATATTTAACTGAATTTTTCATAAATCGGGTGTTCTTCAAGGTTCGAAATTGGAACCGCTATTCTTTTGGTTGTTGATCAACGATGTTATACATAATTCATTTATCTTGCCAAAAGCTGTTTTTGCGGTTGATTTATAATTTATTTTAGAAATGAAAGCATTTTTTCAATTAGACAGTTTTTTTTTTAATTAAATTAGAAATGCACAAGTAGGCTATCTTTCTCAACCCCAGTGTGAGTAACAGACAGCTTGCTTATCAAAAACCAACGTAAGGATTTCTTTACGTTTATTTTATTTAACAATTAATTAACTAAAATCTATACGAACAAAGTTTGCTTAAAAATCTCACTAATTACTACAATAAGCAATCGATAAAATACTATTAAGTTGTTAGTAAAAACGCGATAGTAAAATTTAGCTTGTATATCTGGCACCTCTAAATGACACCAGTATTTGTAAGATGCTTAGTTCAGCGTGAAATACGATCCTGTTAAGAAACACACATCACCATGCTTTACAGTGGTAAACCAATTTAAACTTTACTGAGAAGTAATAATTTCTCTTGGCAGATTTATTACTAAAATTCTTGCTACAAATGCATGGATAATATTGCAGAATTAGATATCTGTAATCGGGATTATATCGTATTGCATTTCTATCCAGTGAAAAGGCCTCGCTTGTTTAGTACAGGAAGCACGCCAGGATGAAGTTCACACATGAATACTCCTAGATGTGTCTGCTTTGTTGCTGATGATGTGCCTAAATACGTGTGCACCTATTTAGTTGATTTTAACAGGCTGGACTATATTAATTTCAAACATGAAAATCATCCAGCTAATGTCCTATTCATTTCGGAGACACGAAATGAAATTCTCTCTCTCCATTATGTTTGAAATAATAATAATAATTATTAAACAGCTAACACTACTTAACGACTTAAAATGTCCACGGTTTGCATTTAAAGCAGACAAAACCTTCAAACAAAATAATACTAAAAGTACAAAAGTTCATCTGAAACGCTCCTTTTTCGTCTCGTAATAAATTATTAATGACTGTTGAATGCAAATAAATAGATGGCACCATGCCATCAACCTAAAAGCACAGCAGATAATCTCTTATTTTTATGCCGTTTTTACTACAAAACACAACTCAAACAACTTCAGCCTACGTAAGTTTATTTGCGCAGCAAGGAGGTTTCCGCAGAAGCACTGTCATTACAAATTTATTACGGAGTAGTTTGCTACAAAACGATCGACGGAATGACAAAACCTGAGATACTCAGCACCTACAATAACAGTAACAGATATAGATGTCGTGCCTTGCTGTACGTATCGTCGGATCAAAGTTACAATTCACGGAGAACTTGTAATTGAGTTTGAGTTAGATGAAATGGTTTTGTCGGTAACACCATCGTTTCACAACTACGGGACTTGCTAGACATCTACATAACGTAGAGAGCTGTCATTTTACACTTTCTACGGTTACAGCGGAAAGCAATGGAAAAGCTCGCAGTCTAGCAAATGTTACACTTTTATTTCTTATTTAGAATGTAGTTATGGACATTGAGTTTTCTTGATAGCGGAATCAATAAGAGCAGCTCAATAGAGAAAGTTCAAGTATTTCTTATAGTAAATTAAAAAATAGATAACTAATAATTAAAGCTTGGAATTGTATGCAGAAAAAAACATGTAAATGTGCACATCTACCTATGTGCAGGGAAATTTGGCAAACAATTGCTAACATATGCAAGAAATATACGTATTACAGATTAGTTAGTCTAGTAAAACCACGTAATAAGACTTCGTCTAGTTATTTTGAGACTGTTTGAGCAATAGGACCTTGTGTTTATTGATATATTTTTTTTTATTTTCTATTGGCTGTACGGATTCACTTAGGTCTATTTTTTGTTTTTCTAATTTTGTTAATGTTACACCAATTAATCGTAGTTGTTATTTATGAAACTTAAGTTCTGATTTAATTTAGGACTATTTAAAACCTTTTTAACTTCCTTGATTGTTGCAGATGAACTATCATCAAATTTTGACATGATTTCTTTCATCTCACAGGAATATTTGAAATACAGTAAAGCTGCGTCAAGCCATGTAACATTAAAATATGCAAGAATTGCAAAAAAATGGTAAATATGCAGAATATGCAAAAATATGCATTTTGCATATTAACCGAGCCTTACTAATAATAAACGCGTTCTTGTAATTTGTTAATGTTTACTAGTAGAAAATTAGTTTTGTAATATTCTCAAACCGCAGTACATACTAAGCTATAGTCTAGATAGAACTCCTGTTGCAGAGAAAGCTTATTTTATAATAATTGTAAGCTTAATCATAATCGTTTTGAATTGCATAAACCAACTTTACAAAAAGCTCGTCTAGAAAGCTCAGTCAAACGTTAGTAACATATATAATTAATATAGGACGACAATTCATGATAAAAATTGTGTGTAGTAAGTTTTCTAATAAAGGTATGCATATTTGAATTTCCCTCAGTTAATGATACAAACGTGACATGAAATAATACTCGTTTTTGTTGCAGATTGATATACATTTTTGGAAAAACATCTTTGGTAAGTTTATTTATTAATAATCACGTATTTATTACTTTTAATTCTTGTCGCCAAAAATTGTTAGTATAGGTACTTTGTGGTGAACTCACATTGAAGGTGTTTGAAAATTCCACGTTTCTACGAAATTCAGATCATAATTTAAGCTTAATTTAAACAATGCATTGTGCAGATATATTAATTTAAGCTTAAAGCCCTACGCAGTAATAGCGTTACTTAACTGCTTAACTGTAGTCTACAAATGATTTCAAATTTTAAATGCTAAATCTAAAAATTTCTTATAGCTAGATCTGTGCACACAATGATTCCATATGGATTAAGGAAAGTATAGAATTCATTTCGCTGATACAAAAATACAACACAAGGCAAAACAGCACCAAAGAACAAATCTATACCTGTGGCTATTATAATAAAATTATATTTTTCAGTAACAGTAACAAAAAAAGTAGATTACTTATCAACTGGGTATTATTTAAATATTTTCAAAAATTTGGTGCCGTAGCTACAGAAAAAAAAAATTCTCCTCATAAATTATTATAATTATTTACGAAAAAATTGTAGATTTTGGAGATCAACCAAAGAGGGTTTTGCCATCATTTTCCACCCATTGTTGACACTCTTCGATAGTTTCTGAACATTGTTGATTTCCATAAACCCACTGTTTCATCCAACCCCACAGACAAGAATCACACGGATTGAGATCGGGTGAACACGGAGGTCAAGCTACTGGGCCGTTTCTACCGACCCACTGGTTAGGAAAATGGTTATTTAACCATTCGGTTACTGGCTTAGCAAAATATGGTGCTGCTCCATCATGCAAGTACCACATGGCCTGGTTCTTTTAATGTAGGATGCACTACACTCCTGAAACTCCAGCTTCAGCTGCAAGCCGGCGAGTGCTGATCTCGGGTTCTTTTTCGACGCGTTGCAAAATTTGTTCTTCAGTTTGCAGTATTCTTTCAGTCTTATCACGGCCACTCATGAACATGTTCGCGGACACGAAATCGCGCGATTTAGAAAGCGTTTGATCCACAACTCGCGGGCCAACCTGGTATTTGCATCAGCCACAACTTAAAGCATTACCTTACCATGTCAACATGCTTTGAATTGGAAAACTTGACCATTGTCAAACACGTTAACGGAACACACGGGACAACCAACTGCACGTTGTTTATCAGTCCACCGATTTTTTGGTTCTAGTGGAGGACCATGGACCACTTCATTTGATATAAGTTGTTAGTTTTCTTATTTATAGTAGTAGTATTTTTGGGGTATGTTAGCAATTTAAATAAAGCTTTATTCACAGAAAAAAAATTACTAAAGAACTTTATGTCAAAATT
Source organism: Zophobas morio (assembly GCF_036711695.1). NCBI lineage: Eukaryota > Metazoa > Arthropoda > Insecta > Coleoptera > Tenebrionidae > Zophobas > Zophobas morio. Next base: position 15,640,505 of record NW_026972129.1, on the reverse strand, counting down.
TTGAGACATACGTTATTTTATTATGATCCTAGACTATACATCTAGTACATTCAAAGAGTTTAATAAACCTACAAACGGAAGCAAGAAACCTATATTTTCAAATTGCCCAAGTAACGAGATATCAAAAAACATTAAATTATTTAAATAATTAATTAGAAAATTGGTCTAAAGAGTTTAGGCCGTACTTCCCTCGCTGTCGGAAACGTGACGACTGCATGCCTATTATGTTTTTTTTTCGCAGTAGATTTCAAAGCATTTGGTTTTGTAGTTCCTGAGTAAATCAATAAAATAAAAATTTACGCATTCATTATTTTTTTTGAGTCACCCGGTATATGCAAATTAAAAAAATATGAATGGAATGATAAATTACAAGTACAAACTCATCATATTTTGTACATTCTAGATAGGATTTATTCGGAAAACTTTTGAGCTAACGTCATCAGTTTTTTGGAGAAGATAACCAAATATATTTTGACTAAAAATTTATTATGCTCTTTATAACCTTAAAACATCAGCAAGATTTCAAAACATTCGGGCAAAAACTCAATTCGGAGTCGTAAACTACATGTGTAGGACTATGTTATTTTATACAATTTAAAACCCATTTACTATGTACAATTTTGAAGTGACGTCATCCCATTAGTGGTGGGGATGATTAGTCAAATTTTGGTTAGCGTTTTACCATCTACATGATATTCCTAATATGAGTACAAAATTTCACAACAATCCGTCCAGTACTTTCGGAGATTATCTGTCTAATAAAAATCCGAGACGGCAGACAGACGGACAGACGGACAGACAGACAGACAGACGGAAATGGGAAACCTATTTCTTCGTCTTCTAGGGGTCATGAAAGATCGAGAAGACGTAAAAGTAGAGAGTCGGCCGACGGACTCGATTACAATACTTCCTTTGCTTACACTCGGGAAGTAAAAATTAACGCTACATCACTTTTCTTGACTATTACTACTACAAGTTGCTTTTGATTTTATACAGAATTTTTTTTATTTCACATTTTTCGTACAAAAAATTGGTCAGAACCTCCCTCGTCCCTGAAGCATAATTAAACAAATCCAGTTGTTTTATATAGATAATACCAGCCATTGTGTAAAAAAAGTGACCCTATGAGGGAATAGAACTCGCAGTCTTGGCGTTGTTTGCATGTGCCCTACCATCTAAACCATCGAGAATTTCTGAACCTTGCGGCTATATTAATCTGAAATATTGTCATAAACTTTTGATTCGTTGTAAAAATCTGAAAGCTGAAGTGAAAAACTCAAGACAGATTCATAGACTAAAAGTACTAAAAGTATGTTATTTCATAAAATTTAACTAACATTTACTACACAAAATTTCAAGTCGCCGGGACTTCCACGTGTTTCATGTTATTATTCCTACTCGTTCGTCATTACACAATTTAAGCATTACGTTTGGCCTGCTCTCATGCTGGTATCAAAAATATTATTTAATTTGAATTTTTATGTGAGTAAATATGGATGCCGATAGTAAAAATTCAACGCGGTTTCATAAACCACAAGTACAAGACTATGTACTTGTGGTTTTTGTATGTATTCATAATTTATCCGATTATTTTCTCACAAAACTCACTTGAAATATATGCATAGCACGTGTCTTTACCTGTACTTTATTAGTCCATACTCATTTTTTTAACTTATACGGTTTATCATAAAGAAAAATAAATTTTGCGAAATTAACTTTTATAATTTTTCGAAGAATTTGCATTTGTTTGCCACAGAGGCGAGGGAAATTCTGTCTAAATAAATTTAGACTATTTCTTTAACTCTAAATCTTCTGTAACAGTGTGTTATATAAATATCTCCAGATATCAAATAAACTACTGTTGTTTGTACTACTGTTACACAATTGGGGATTCGTGGAAATATTTAGTGAAAATGGGTTGTTGCAGGAAAACATATACATAAACGGAGTCTATTAACAATATTGTTTTCACAAGAAAACTGGTATGCTACTAACATCAACGTAATTAAAATGTATGTAATTAATCTTTTACAACGAAAATAAGAACAAAAAATGCCATAAATATTCATAGTGAAATATCATACATGTTTATTAATGTGGGTCATTCCTCTATTGAGTGGGAAAACGAGAATTATTACCGCAATAGGCCGGTTGTAATGATTAACTAAAATAGTTGAGGTTCTGGAAAGCTAACACTTTCATAACATAACAAAACACATACATATACTAATATACTTTATTTTATTTAGGATAGTGAAACACGCGTAGGGATAGAAGTTTAGAGATTTTCTCATTAATAACTTCAACATCTGTAGTCTTTTTAATTTGTCATTTCCTTTGTATATTATTATTAACAAAATAAATTGCATTTATTATAAGGTAAGGTTAACGACTGATTTCTGCAATTGCTTAAGATATATGTACTCAATTACCGCATATTTTAAAGCTAGAGGCAAAGCTTACTGAAATCCATTGGTAGCTTTTATTATTTCAATGATCTGTTGTTGATGAAATCGGTTTTACTGAAACTAGATGCAATCGCAGTTGAAACATTACTACAAAATTTATGGGGGTGACATCTGTCGCCAGCATCAATTGCACGTCAAAAGTTTTATTATGAAGTTTACTATAAACCATACAGTTTCGATTTATGAAACTTGAAGGGATTTTGTATATCCTTTGTTGATAATACTAAATCCTCGAATGTCTTTTATTAATCTGCAACTTTTTGAAATTTGTAAGTAGTTTTCAACAAAATGTGATCGATTTATTGACTTTTAAAAATTTTTCAACTGAAAGAAAATTCATTTGTGTCCTGTGTGTTGTGAGTTCTGTGTATTGTTAGAACTCGTATCAGTAAAGCAAATTGTTGCAATAGTTGATTTTTCTGAGAATAACTTAAAAAAATATCAAACTAGAGTTACTAACACAATTTTGAAATGATGTTATCGAGTTTTTGAAAGAGTTGAACAAATGTGTTCTCGTTAACAACTAATAATAACAACCTTAAAATTTGTGTAAAATTTTGTAAAAACCTATACGCTCAAGATTAAGAATAGGTGGTAATATTCTGCACATTTCAAATAGAATTTACTAGCAAAATTTTGAGATGGTTCATCAAATTTTTATTGAAAATGATCAGATAAATTTTATCATCTATACGACATTCCTACAATCATCTAAAATTTCACAACAGACGGTAGAAATATTAGGTAGGCGGAAATGGGAGGTCTTTTTGATGTTCTAGGAGCTACAAAATGTTGAACACGAGATATAAAAAATGTATAGTACTAGACGTCAATGCGACATTCAATAAAACTTTGAATTGATCTTTGTTAACCTTGTCAACTCAAATTACGCACACAAAATAGAAATGAATCAATATTTTGAAGGTGTACAGAATTTTACGTCACAATGTGAAACTGGTACATGTAACACCCGGATCCCTACGACTGTGTAAGCGTTTCCCTTTCACAGAGTGTTTTTTAAAGTTGTTTATCAAATAGCACAGAAACTCGTGTTAACTCTAATAAATTCCCGGAGACCTAACTTAGATAAATGCAAATAAATAGAGGGTTGCTGGCGACGCATAAATTATCTTCGATATTTTTTTTCTTGTTATCTGATATTAAGGCACCAAATGCAGTTTGAATGCGAAAGAAAACAAAAACAAACGATGTTGAAAATATTTAGTACTCCATCTGCTGCACAGAAATCAAGTGATGTTTTGTTATTATGTTATCAGGTCAGGTCAGGTCGGGTCAAGTTGTGTCAAATCAGATCTGTGAATGTCAACTTTAATGCGGAACAGTAGTATCTAATCTGAAAAGTGAACGCATTAATTGGTGTTAGTAGCAGTTATATAATGAGGGTTCTACTATTTATAATATTGTGCTTTTTTACCGTTACTTAGTTTCATCAATTTTCCATTTCATAATACAGCTTCCAAATTAAAACGGTTTAAGTTGATTCTACGAGCATTCTGAAGCGTAAACTTCTCTGACAATACTAAAAGAGGGGATAATTTTTTCCTGATTACACTTTGTTTGAATTGATTGCATGTTGCTGTCCAAAAATAGGTGTTATTGTCAACTCATTTAGTTACACCGGAACTCGTTCAATCAAATTTATGAAACCGAGCGCATTCAACACCTAATTTCCCAGTAATGGAAATGGATTCAGATGTACGACTTTACGAGCTTTCACTCACCTAATAGCAGTTGTACAACAGTTTCATATTCATTTTCTATTCGGGGCGAGCTTGCGCCGAGTTGGTCGTTATTAAATGCGGGAAATAAATGATGTAGGATTCGGGCAAGCGAACCCAACTAGGTATGTCCGCGGAAGGCGTGCCTTTGGCAAGCAGAAGACCGTCCATCACCCGAGCTCAATCACGGCAAAACATCGGCCGTTGGAAACTAATTGTCGCATCGATCACCTGGACCGAACCTCACCAGAATATGACTCCATATATCTCTGGTGTGCAGTTTGTTGCCTCAAAGAGCGCCCTTTTGTTTATTAGTCTGCACGGCGGCCCTTCAGCCATCGCTATTTGTCACTAACGCAACACTTTACTAGATGGAGCTTTCATTACGCGGGAAAAAACGAGGCCCACGCTCCGCTGACATTTCTGCACTCTGCAAAATACACACTGTAAATTTAACAAAGCTCTGCCATGAAAGAGATTAATTGTTTGCTTATCGGGGTCTTTGTGTGCTCATTTTTCCTCCTGCTGTTTTATTGTAGTCGCCAAATTGGTCTAAACAGATTGAGGGACGGTGTCCGTCTTAGGTTATTAATAAATCGGTTAAAGAAACTAATGGAACTGAAATACGAGGTTCGTCGAAAACATAGGTTCCGGTGTGTTATTTCTCACGAGGGGATAAATTTATTTGAAAATAGTATCGGGCGAGCAACATAATTTGTAATCGAGTTATCCTCAATGGATTAAACATGTCGGTGATTAAACTACACTGATAAATGTAAAAAAAAATGAAAATGGTGCGCTGTAGCTCCAACTTGTCGTGACGTTGTGATATCAAATCTACCAAAATTTCTTGCTGATATATAGTAGCTGTTAATTCAGTTAACACATGAGTATTTTCGTCATAATTACCTTCAAAGAATGGAGGCTCTACTCTCCATCGTTGACTAATTGCAGCTCAAACACCAATTTTTTTTTACTGTGAAGGGGAGCCTTAACATAAACACGTGGATTTTCGGTGCTTCATTTTCTCATATCATGACAATTAATGTAGCCACTCAAATGAAACGAGGCTTCGTTGATAAAAAAAGTTGTCTCCAACTGTCGGACATCACATGCGTCCATAAACTGCTGATAATAATCAGCCCTAGCTGAAAAATCGACCTGATGTATGGATTTCATAGGGATCTGCTCCATTATCTGCCTAACATTTCTAATATTTTTTTAAGTTCCCTTAACTTTCGATCTAAGACTTCACTCCTTTCTTTGTATAGACGAGGTTTCTCGGAACTTTCGCGATCACACGTCGTTGTACTGCGTTGCAAAAATGGGCATGTTGTTGGGAAATTCTTCCCGGCATTCATTCCAAGCCGCTTAAATCGAGTACTTCCACACATCGTTTACCTTCTGTCCATCGTTCTTTGCTTCAATGGAAATGCGATTGTACCGCATGATATTAGTAGATCCGGCTCGAAGGACCAAAAATGTTTGTGATTATTTAGAAGTGGTTCGAAGGACCAAAAGTGAACAGTGCGACCGTTGTACTTGGGATTTATTCCAGAACTCTTACTACATAATTGTGTGTACCGGTACCGACTAAATGGGGTGGGTGGGACACACCCCCACCTCTCACAACCCCAGGTACCTGCTAAAGATGATTGGATGGGGAATTTCCAACAGCGATTGTTGGGAGAATATGCAAATACGCAAATAAAGTTCTGACAACAGTTTTTAACAAAAAGGATTATTTCTCCAGGAGGCAACAATAAGCAACAAAACTAGAAAAGTAAGGTTAGAATTAACGTTTCATGTGATAGTTGTTAAAGTCACAGCGGGATTCTTTAATCATTTCCCCAAAATTTAAATCAAAGTTAAAAATTAGTTTAGGGGGATTTTAGTTTGCTATTGCCCTTAACTTAAAATTAAAATAAAATTAATTTTATTAAAATCTTTATTACGATGTAGCTTAGGCGTAGTGTTAAACATATCATTTCAGTGTAAACATTCCAATTGAATTCCAAGGATGACTGGATTACAAATTATGTTTTTGGTTCAATATTTGACATAGAAGTTCCTGTTTTACACACTACTTTTAGACTTAGTTAGTACTTTTATTCAATATTCACTAAAACTGATAGTTCCAAAATTTAGAATAGTTATGTGAGCGTTAGCCAATATAAATGCTTTGAATTTAAACTGGTTTGTCAATTCTAATTACGGTACTTTCAAGTATCACTTAAAAAATAATATTTGAACAAAAATTAGTAGGCAAGTCTTATAGGTAGTATTGATTGATGTTTAGTTGCTACACTGGTCTTTGAATTGTAATGTTTTAGCTTGTTTTAGGTTAGAATACATTTTTAGCATCACATATGTTGGTGTCCTAGATAAAATTCGGGGACCCTATATCTTGAGAAGAATCCTCTAAACGTGTTAACCTACTCGAAAAGGGAAGCTTAAACATGTTTTTAAATTGCAGGTATATTTTTTTCAGATTTCGAAAAATATTATATATGTTTATTACTTTTAACAGTAAATTGTCATATATTATCATAGGAACACATGACCAATCACATTAATTACATTACTACGGTTAAATGTTAACATCCGAAAATTTGGACTACTAAGATATTTCTTTGCGGTCTGTCGAAAATGACTGAAATTTTTAATTTTGAAAAACGTTTACTATGAAAATTGCGTCGGCAATAGAAGCCCTACACGCAGCCCAAATTCAACGCTCTCAGAATTATCTTTGTGGTGATACATAAAAGATTTGGTGTATTTGCGTGATTTAGAAAAAAAAAAAAATTGAATTACGAATGTTTGTGCCTCGTTAATACATGATGCTCACAAAACTACGACAAGTCTCGAAGTGATAAGTAGTTTTGTGTTCAGTAGGACTGGCGACAGTTTGAGTAATTGCGTAGAACACTATTTTTGAAAAAAATCTTATTAGTTGTCAGTAAAATAAAGTCAAGTGGTAGTACTTTATTTCATTCAACTTCATTTTATTATAATTTTACTAGTTCCACCCTTCTTATCAAAGAAGCCATGGTTTCATATTTAAGTAAGAACCCAGGAAATTACATTATGTTAAAAAAAATTCAATAAGAGATGCCATTGAAGGCAACATCCACCATACATTTTTTTTTATTAATGTATTCACTAAATTAAGGTTGACACTTCAAACTAAAAACAACAGCGTTCACAAAATTTCAATATCTCTATCCATTCTCAAGATATAAGCCCGCAGAATTTTATCTAGCGGTCTGTATATGTAACTTCTTTAGTAGAAATAGTAGAATAAATGTCGTTCTGGCAGTTTTATACAGATTTTCTTTTTCTGATTCAATAAAGTCGAATTTTACTTTTATTATTATTTATCGTGGCAGATTCTAAGTTGTAACGTCGACTAAAACTTCAGAAAATAGTGAACACAGGAATTCCTTGCTAAATCTTGTCCAATATGTCTTTTTACTTCTCGAGCGTAAGCAAAGGAAGTATTGTAATCGAGTCCGTCGGCCGACTCTCTACTTTTACGTTTTCTCGATTTTTCATGACCCCTAGAAGACGAAGAAATAGGTCACCCATTTCCGTCTGTCTGCCGTCCCGGATTTTTATTAGACAGATAATCTCCGAAAGTACTGGACCGATTGTTACGAAATTTTGTACTTATATTAGGAATATCATGTAGATGGTAAAACGCTAACCAAAATTTGTCTAATCATCCCCACCACTAATGCGATGACTTCAAAATTGTACATAGTAAATGAGTCTTAAATTGTATAAAATAACATAGTCCTACACATGTCGTTTACGACTCCCAATTTGAGTTTTTACCCGAAACGTCCAGATTTTTGGAAAAAAAATCAAAATTATAAAACAACATTTTCCAATTTAATTTTGAATCTGCTAACCCGAATGTTTTGAAATGTTGCAGATGTTTTAAGGCTCTAAAGAGCATCATAAATCTTTAGTCAAAATATATTTGGTTATCCCCTCCAAAAATTTGTGTAAACTAAAGTGTACAAAATATGATGAGTCTCTTCTTGTGATTTATCATTTCATTCATATTTTTACTTCCCGAGCGTAAGCAAAGGAAGTATTGTAATCGAGTCCGTCGGCCGACTCTCTACTTTTACGTTTTCTCGATCTTTCATGACCCCTAGAAGACGAAGAAATAGGTCTCCCATTTCCGTCTGTCTGTCCGTCTGTCCGTCTGTCCGTCTGTCCGTCCGTCTGTCCGTCCGTCTGTCCGTCCGTCTGTCCGTCTGTCCGTCTGCCGTCCCGGATTTTTATTAGACAGATAATCTCCGAAAGTACTCGACCGATTGTTGTGAAATTTTGTACTTATATTAAGAATATCATGTAGATGGTAAAACGCTAACCAAAATTTGTCTAATCATCCCCACCACTAATGCGATGACGTCACTTCAAAATTGTACATAGTAAATGGGTTTTCAATTGTATAAAATAACATAGTCCTACACATGTAGTTTACAACTTTGAATCGACTTTTCACCCGAAACGTCCAGATTTTTGGAAAAAAAATCAAAATTATAAAACAACATTTTGAAATTTAATTTTTAATCTGCTAACCAGAATGCTTTGAAATCTTGCAGATGTTTTAAGGTCATAAAGAGCATAATAAATGTTTAGTCAAAATATATTTGCTTATCCCCTCCAAAAACTTGATGACGTCAGCTCAAAAGTTTGTGGAATAAATCATATCTAAAATGTACAAAATATGATGAGCCTGTACTTGTGATCTATCACTCCATTCATATTTTTTGGACTTGCATATACAGGGTGACTCAAAAAAATTAATGAATGCGTAAATATATTTTATTGATTTAATCAGGAACTACAAAACCGAATGCTCTGAAATCTTGCAGATGTTTTAAGGTCATAATGAGCATAATAAATGTTTAGTCAAAATATATTTGCTTATCCCCTCCAAAAACTTGATGACGTCAGCTCGAAAGTTTGCCGAATAAATCATATCTAAAATGTACAAAATATGATGAGCCTGTACTTGTCATTTATCACTCCATTCATATTTTTTGGATTTGCATATACAGAGTGACTCAAAAAAATTAATGAATGCGTAAATATATTTTATTGATTTAATCAGGAACTACAAAACGGAATGCTCTGACATCTTGCAGATGTTTTAAGGTTATAAAGAGCATAATAAATGTTTAGTCAAAATATATTTGCTTATCCCCTCCAAAAACTTGATGACGTCAGCTCGAAAATTTTCCGAATAAATCATATCTAAAATGTACAAAATATGATCAGTCTGTACTTGTGATCTATCACTCCATTCATATTTTTTGGATTTGCATATACAGGGTGATTCAAGAAAATAAATGAAAGCGTAAATTTATTTTACTGATTTACTCAGGAACTACAAAACCGAATGCTTCGAAATCTTGAAGATATTTTAAAATTATCATAAGCATGGTAAATTTTTGATCAAAACGTATTTGGTCGTCCCCCCTAAAAAATTTATGATGTCACCACAAAATTTTGCTGAAAAAATCCTATCTAAAATGTACAAAATATGGTGAGTCTCTTCTTGTGATTTATCATTCCATTCAAATTTTTTCGATTTGCATATACAGGGTGACTCAAAAAAATTAATGAATGCGTAAATTTATTTTATTGATTTAATCAGGAACTACAAAACCGAATGCTTTGAAATCTTGCAGATGTTTTAAGGTTATAAAGAGCATAATAAATTTTTAGTCAAAATATATTTGGTTATCTTCTACAAAAAACTGATGACGTCAGCTCAAAAGTTTGCCGAATAAATCGTATCTAAAATGTACAAAATATGATGAGTCTGTACTTGTGATTTATCATTCCATTCATATTTTTGGTTTTGCATATGCAGGGTGACTCAAAAAAATTAATGAAGGCGTGAATTTATTTTATCGATTTAATCAGGAATTACAAAACCGAATGCTTTGAAATCTTGGGAATATTTTAAAGTTATTGTAAGCATGGTAAACTTTTGTTCAAAATGTATTTGTTCATCCCTCCTAAAAAAATTGATGACGTCACCCTTAAATTTTGCTGAATAAATCCTATCTAAAATGCTAAAAATATGATGAGTTTGTACTTGTGATTTATCATTCCATTCATATTTTTTAGATTTTCTTAAGAGGTGGTTCAAAAAAATTAATGAAGTCAATTTATTTTATTGATTAAATTAAAGGCAACACTTATTATTAGTATTACACCCCAACCAACCCAATTTGGTAGACACAAAATTTGTTAAAGGAAAAACTCGGTTGAAACATAAGGGTAGCACGCTTATTTACATCGACTTTAACATTACAGACCTGCATTTGTTCACTTGGTTCCGCGAATGTGAAATAGACATGTTTATAATCAACCAATTCTGAATTTCACCATCAAGAATTAAAATAAAACCCAATGTTTTATATAATAAGCGGAAGTCGAAGCAATAAAACCGATGGTCGTTTTGTTTACAGTTTCTTTGTTTGACTCTCACGTATGCTGTTACGCTTGTCATCTTAAATTAAGAATGTTTATACATAAACGATTTTCAGTTGCCGTATACGTGAGTAAATTGTTTCGTTATTTTATTGATTATAAAAAATCAATATTCAAAACGACCCAATTCATTTTCCCGAAAATTTGGCAATACAATAATTTTATTCTTAGTATTACACTACATCTATCCCAACTGATATACGTGTCCTTGCAAAAATGTTGATGACGTCATCGCAATTTTAAATTCCCACTACAAAAATGTAATGAGAAAAAAACACAATAGCCATGCAGTCGTCAAGTTTCCGACAGCGAGGGAAGTACTGTCTAAACTCTTTAGACCAATTTTTTAGATTCATGACAGATGGCGCTCTAATAAACGAAATCATACGTATTTTTAACCGTAGACTCCGAATCTGCAATAAAAAATAGCAGTTTCTATTTAAGCTTTCGAAGTTAACCCTGCTCCATCTATAAGGAGAAGCGAAGGGAGGTAATTTTAGCACTAATGTATTTCCCCTGGGGCATGATTAAATTTTCATTATCGACATTTTTTCGCAGAATGCTTATTTTTCCATACATTTGAAAATTTCAGGTTAAAAAAATCACCCCGTATATTTACTATGTTAGTTAATTAATTGTTTTCTTATTCTCCATCTTCATCCTTGTGGCAAATGATACATATATGTACTTGCTCAACAACTGAGTGTTCGACACAAATGTATATTTTGTAGTAAACGCGGAATAACTTTTTTATCAAATCAAAAAAAGTTTAAAATAAATTTACAAACAATTAGTATGTAAGCATGTGTGAAAATAAACGTAGATACGAGTAGCATATTTTAGAGCTTAATCCTATAATAGTATACTGTGCAACAAGTCTTGTGTGACGTTTATTAACACGAGCCGCCAGGCGAGTGTTGAAAGTGAAAGGAAAAAAAACGTATACCAAGTTATGATACAGCCGATAGTGACGTATGAGTACTGAATCATAGCCTGACATGCTTTTTCGTTTTCTATGCTAAATTTTTTTGCTACAAAATTGAATACCATGCCCTTATCATTGTTTTTTTCTTTGCCTATTTTTTTTTTTTTTGGTATGCCTTTATTGCTCTTTTCATCTTCACTCCGAGGTGTTCGTACTGATTGACGTTTTTAATTACTCCGATGTTTCTGTTTCGATGTCCTGCCCTGTAAGTATCTCGTATGACCATATATTGTGCCTTTTCTCTGTTAACCTCTAAACTCCATCTTATTGTCCTGTCAGTTTGTTTATCATATACGTCATGTCTTGCTGGTCTTTTGCACTAATACTAACTACGAATTACTAACTTCGAACTACTTCATAGTCTGAAAAGAGGATTGTGTATATGGGAGTGTTTTTATCCATTTTTCATGGGTATACTAAGATAAATGATTACTGAAATACTTACTGATTACTGCTGGACTTTTCAAAGTTCTACAGGTTTCAAAAGAAAAGTAAAGAAAAAAAAACATACTAAACAAGTCTAACGTAATATACCTACTGTTTCTATTCGTGTCATTCTGCGAAATATCTTTAATTCATTCTTAAACTAACTTTTTTCAAAGCTTGGCATGTTAGATGTAATTTAATTATTCAAATTAGTCAAAATAAAGACTGCAATGAGTGATCGAAACTTGGATAAAGCTGTGGCCTATGCCTGTCTAAATTGGAAAAAAAATCACTCGTTAAAAATTTGTTATCTGTGACCGATGTCGTCGGTGGTGGGTCCATATTTCTACATTTTCACTACGAAATGTTTTCCTGTTTTAGTTGTAGACTTGACACTTTGACGTATATTGGTGTCAATCAAAAATCTTAGAAGAGATGTAATTTTGCTGGATTGGAACATATCAGATTGGATAAAACATGCTTGTGTCCAACGGTCTACCTCTCTTATGAAAAGAGGAAAAAATTGGTCTAAAGAGTTTAGACAGTACTTCCCTCGCTGTCGGAAACTTGACGACTGCATGCCTATTGTGTTTTTTTTCTCATTACATTTTTGTAGTGGGAATTTAAAAAAAAATTGCGATGACGTCATCAACATTTTTGCAAGGACACGTATATCAGTTGGGAAAGATGTAGTGTAATACTAAGAATAAAATTATTATGTTCTCAAATTTTCGGGAAAATGAATTGGGTCGTTTGAATATTGATTTGTAATAATCAATAAAATAACGAAACAATTTACTCACGTATACCTACGTATCAGAGGCAACTGAAAATCGTGTATGTATAAAATATGTTAATTTAAGATGACAGGCGTAACAGCATACGTGAGAGCCAAACACAGAAACTGTAAACAAAACGACCGTCGGTTTTATTGCTTCGACTTCCGCTTATTATATAAAACATTGGGTTTTATTTTAATTCTTGACGGTGAAATTCACAATTGGTTGATTATAAACATGTCTATTTCACATTCGCGGAATCAAGTGAACGCATAAAACAAATGCAGGTCTGTAATGTTAAAGTCGATGTAAATAAGCGTGCTACCCTTATGTTTCAACCGAGTTTTTCCTTTAACAAATTTTGTGTCTACCAAATTGGGTTGGTTGGGGTGTAATACTAATAATAAGTGTTGCCTTTAATTTAATCAATAAAATAAATTGACTTCATTAATTTTTTTGAACCACCTCTTAAGAAAATCTAAAAAATATGAATGGAATGATAAATCACAAGTACAAACTCATCATATTTTTTGCATTTTAGATAGGATTTATTCAGCAAAATTTAAGGGTGACGTCATCAATTTTTTTAGGAGGGATGAACAAATACATTTTGAACAAAAGTTTACCATGCTTATAATAACTTTAAAATATTCCCAAGATTTCAAAGCATTCGGTTTTGTAATTCCTGATTAAATCGATAAAATAAATTCACGCCTTCATTAATTTTTTTGAGTCACCCTGCATATGCAAATCCAAAAATATGAATGGAATGATAAATCACAAGTACAGGCTCATCATATTTTGTACATTTTAGATATGATTTATTCGGCAAACTTTCGAGCTGACGTCATCAAGTTTTTGGAGGGGATAAGCAAATATATTTTGACTAAACATTTATTATGCTCTTTATGACCTTATAACATCTGCAAGATTTCAGAGCATTCGGTTTTGTAGTTCCTGATTAAATCAATAAAATATATGTACGCATTCATTAATTTTTTTGAGTCACCCTGTATATGCAAATCCAAAAAATATTAATGGAGTGATAGTTCACAAGTACAGACTCATCATATTTTGTACATTTTAGATATGATTTATTCCACAAACTTTTGAGCTGACGTCATCAAGTTTTTGGAGGGGATAAGCAAATATTTTTTGACTAAAGATTTATGATGCTCTTTATAGCCTTAAAACATCTGCAACATTTCAAAGCATTCTGGTTAGCAGATTAAAAATTAAATTTCAAAATGTTGTTTTATAATTTTGATTTTTTTTCCAAAAATCTGGACGTTTCGGGTGAAAAGTCGATTCAGAGTTGTAAACTATATGTGTAGGACTATGTTATTTTATACAATTGAAAACCCATTTACTATGTACAATTTTGAAGTGACGTCATCGCTTTAGTGGTGGGGATGATTCGACAAATTTTGGTTAGCGTTTTACCATCTACATGATATTCTTAATATAAGTACAAAATTTCACAACAATCGGTCGAGTACTTTCGGAGATTATCTGTCTAATAAAAATCCGTGACAACAGACGGACAGACGGACAGACAGACAGACGGACAGACGGACAGACGGACAGACAGACGGAAATGGGAGACCTATTTCTTCGTCTTCTAGGGGTCATGAAAGATCGAGAAAACGTAAAAGTAGAGAGTCGGCCGACGGACTCGATTACAATACTTCCTTTGCTTACGCTCGGGAAGTAAAAAGTGATTACATACCAGAAAGTTTTTTGATCAACAGTTTAGAGCATATATTTGCATTTAAATTTGTAAAACAAATGGTTTCATTTAAAAATGTTCAACTCCTCCATATTTGAAGATGGAAGACTGTAGACATTTTATTTCCCATGTCTTGACAAATACCTATATAAGAATCAGAAAAATATCTAAACTTACTTATACAGGATGATTGAATTTATATCTGCATTTTGTGACATTTTCGGGCTTATTCTCTGAGTAAGTTTTCTTTTGATACGTAAAATTAAAATTCCGTAAAAAGTTTCCTTATTTTAAGACTGCAAAAGTTTTCTATTGATAATCAATTAATATTTTTCGTAATATAACAAAACTATCATACTAAATACAGTAAATTTAAGGCAGTTATTTAAAATAAAAACAATTTCTGACTCTTGAGATATCTGCACTGAGAAACTCGAATTAGGTAATTAATTAAATTATGCACCGCTTTTGTTGTCACTAATTGAATTAAATTGTCTGTTAATAACGTAAGTAAAGTTTAAACTGGATCTCTCTATAGTTGTTTCAAATGCTATTAGAAAATGTACATTTTACAAGTTAGCCTGCCATATTCATTACCGGAATCAAGAAATAATTTAAAGTGCACTTAATGTAAAGTTCGATTCTTAGTCGAAGTTTTTTTTATTCCGAATGCTTATGAAAAGGATCCGAAGACAGGAAATGAACTCGGTTGAAAAGTGCCAGTTAAATGCAGTACATGACGTTACATCGTTCGTAATTATTAAAAGAAAATTCAAACATAGATAAATACAGTTTATTAATAAAAGTTGTATGTCACAAAAATGTGCACAAGCGGAAATAGAAAACGAAAACTAAATGAAACGAATGAAAAAGAGACAGGCTGAAAGGAAAAATTCCTAAAGATTATCAATGGAAGGATCGTATGCAAAAAGGAAAAAGAAAAGAGAGAATTAAAATAAAAATTAAATGAAATGAAATCCAAAATCCTGGTAAGACGGGGTTTAACAAACACCAATCTGCACGGAGAAAAGTGGAAAACTATTAGAAACAGTTTACTGTCAAGATATAAAAGAATTAATTAAAAGAATACATAAAAAGAGAATGTGGTCAAAAGATAGCGTCAGTTAGGATGGGTACAAACAAAGAAAATAAATAACGAAGGTAACTTACCAAAAAGAAAGTTTCAATTTCAAATGGTACCTAAACGAGTGAGATATTTTAACGGTTGGAAATTTTGACTAACCTCTTTAAAACCACCATCGGTTTAAGTATGTAAATTGGTATGTATTTCTGGTTCTAAAGAGGGGCGAAAGCTAACATCTCATTTATTTGCTAAGGCAAGAGTGTTTGTGACTTGACGGAAAAAATGAAATGTAACGACAGCATAAAAGTTTTTATACGCCCGTTTATTACACAAGTAATTTAACAAGTCATTTTAAATACGTAATGTATCATTGTGTTGGACCAAATTCACTAAAATTTTAATTAAACTTCCCCACTGCTACATATCGGATACAGAAACTGAAAATTACCAACTTTTGTTGCACCCACACTTCATTTAAAAACTTACCTAAACATTTGTTTTAAACTGTTGTTCTGTACTCTTTTGTACATGTACGGGTCCCATTTGTAAATAAGATCTATAAAATGTATCAGCATATACTAAAAATCTACAGAAAAATGCTTGAAATAGATCATTAACGAACTTGTGCATATTGTACATTTATTAGTGAAACGAGTACAAAATTACAATAATAAATATCTATATAAACATCCATAAAAGATGCATTGAAAATACTTGCGACTCAGTTGATAACAAAAATAAAATTTATAAACAAAAAAAAAATAAAAGTGGCAAGCTGAATGTTCCGACGACGTCATCAAATTATTGGTCGGGATGATTAGGCACATTTTGGCGCATTTACACAATATTCCTAGCATGCTCATAAAATGTGACAGCAATCGGGATTTTTTGCTTATGAAATGTTATTACAACATTTAAAAAAGTTATCTCGGTGAATTACGCTGCCGGATCTGCGGAACCCACCAAAATTTTATGGCCATATCATTGAACAACGGATTGAACTTCATAACTCAACAGAAAATAATATTTTAAAGCCACTGACTTCGGCCATTAATTCTACCGAATTTAAAAAATAGGTCAAGATCATCAAGAAAACATAAATCCTTAAGATTAAAACAGCGGCGGTTTCAGACTGACAATCTTCATCGGGAAACAGGTCTTGAAATGCGTATTGCTAACACCTTAATTCCAATCTAGATTAATGATCATTTACCGTTATCCATTGACCTGAAAAAATATTTTTGGAAAAGAAAAGTCGTACTGTGATTGATGTACGCGAAGTAATTTTTGCGGAAACCCTTCAAGTTCCACGTACGCTATAGAAATCTCACCATAATATAATTAAAGCTCTGAACTTCAGTTCTATATCTCCTTCCACTGATACAGCGCGTAATATTTAATCACGACTCAAAGTCTACAGCTTTAATTTAAGGAAACACTCTAGCAAATCCGAAAAGAGAACAGGTTAATATTGATTTAACTTGAAGTGAAATTAGAAATTTCTGTGAATTATTGAAAAGCTTCGTGCGTCGGATTGATTTTCAATAGATAATAATAAGCTAGGGACGGTGTAAAATTAATCAAACATCATCCTTTGTAACGTTTTCGGGTAACAAAATAAGTCCTTAGAAAGTAGTAGTTCTTCGCTTTAATAGTAAAGGTAAAATCACTACGTCCTCGTTTCACTTCTTCCGTAGTAGTCATTAATAAATTGCGTATTTCCACTACGGCGTAAACACCACTCGCACAGGTTTATCTTTTAAAGAGAAACACACTTCGTAAACGTAACGTGTGGCGAATTACGACGTATTAAAAAGCATAATTTGTAACTGTCACTCGCAAAATGGGCTACATTAGCGAATATATCAGAAAATGTCATCGCACTTCATATAAACTGTCCTAGATATAGTATACTCGAGGCGTGGAGGGTCAAATTTATATACTCCAGGAATTCTTTAAAAGCAGGCTTGCCTAGTCAAATATTTTCTTGCTCGGTGAAATGAAAAAAGAATCACCCCCTAATTAGGCTTTTACCGGATCAGAATTACTCTTTCACAAAGTTTTATGGCCCGAGGAACTATTCCGGTCCACCCCGTTTCTGATTAATTAGGTGAGTGTTGATGATCCTAACCATTAGGATGATTCATGTCTCCATGGTATAGTAATTAGCTGCGCTCCGACACCAAAGTTATTGTGTTAACCTTTACGAATTCGCTTAACCGATTAGAGGCAATTTATTACTTATAGCCGCAGCATCGGAATTATTGATCGCCTTCCCTTTGTATTCAAATATTTATCAGATCGTTTTCTGTGGGAAGAAACTAATTGGAACGAAAAATTGTTTGTTTGGCGTTCAATTGTTACAAGGAAATACAAAATTCAGTGAAAAAAATGCAACCTTACTTAATTATGATTTTTCTAGTTTTCCCTCTACTAGTGAAACAAATAGTATAATATGTATTATAGTAAAAAAAGTTTTAATTTCCGTCTTTTTCCAAAAAAATGTGACAACATTTTTTCTCCGTCTAATGCAACAGGATGTGTTTGTTTACTTTAGTTTCCTCATTTTATCTTCTTCGTTTTTATTCTAAATTTTAGAGTACCATGCAATAAAAAAATTAAAATTTATTATTCAAATTATATAGCCAGCTAAAACTTCAGCAAGTAGCTATTTAGTTTAAGATAGTAGCACATTTGTTTTAAAGGTTTAATCAAACTTCTACTATTTAAAGGTAATTGCAGTTTAACGCTAGAAGAAAAATTTTAGACAAAGAGACAAAGTGAAAAGAAACGAAGTAATTTGCTGCATTTTTATCTAATACACGATCTTTAAAAGTTTGTGTATTTTTATTGTGAATAAATATTTTAGAGGAGTCAACACTGTTAAGACATTACAAGCCTACAGATGCTTGTACTACAAGATATTTGTCACTTTCATCAATAATTCTTGCATATCTACGTTGATTAGTGTAATAAAATTTACTGCTAAATACATATATTCAAGAATTTTTTTTTAGATAATTAGTGGGGTAGGTTCATTTTTAAAGTTTGATACAATATTAAGCACAACTCAAAAATGACTATGAAACAACTCAGAATATTATGTGAATTTCAAATATAGATTCCATCGTCCAAAAGTCACATAATATTACAAGAACAAATTCGACACCAAATAAAAATAACAAAGTATTTAAAGTAAAGCATAATAAAAAGTAGACAAATACTTTTAACTTCACTTATAACAAAAGCTTTTAAAGCTCAAATTAAAAAATACTTACACTTATTTCTACAATAATAAAGTACAGTTTCACAAGAAGTAGAATTTTTTACAATACTATTGATCAAATGTGAAGCTGATCTTAAAAAGCTTTGTTATTGTTTAACAGGGTCAAGTTCTTTTTAAAAATGTTAATAGTTTTGTTAAGAGCTTTTAATTTCCGACGTTTCGTTTACTGAAAAGTACAAAGTTTAATTTGAAAGGTAAGTACTGAGCTTTTATGTGTTTAGATAATAAAATGAAATTATGAAACTTAACCGGATCAATAAAATTAGTGACTCAAAAACACGAGGCTTTTCAATAACAATTAACCCCCAAAGCTTACATTAACGTGGCGCCAACGTAGATTCGGCTAGACTGATAAAGATTGAAACCTGTCGCATATAAAGCGATACCCATCCGTTGTTTCGTGATATATGATCCATACTCCATAAATTTGAATTAATACAATTATTTACTACAATTAGTACTTTAACATTCTCCATGTATGTCGACTACAAACTAAAAAATATAGTGTGTATCTCAGCCAAAGAGAAGTTTTCAGCCTTATCTGGTTTGTAGGCCTGGGTCTCAAACTTTAGATCGGCCGTAAAAGTTAAAACTCTAATTTTTCCAGAACAAAACTGCGACAAAAATTAGAGGGCATAAGAGCAGAGCTACATTTTTTGTTACACTTTGACTCTAGAATTCTGCAGTTTTTTTGAGTAATCCGTAGATCGTTCAGCAAATGTAAGTTTAGCAATTTTTAAATACTAATTGGTCTTAGATCATTAAGTTTCTGTAATTTTTCTAGTTTCATTATAGGTTACAGGGTCGAGTTTTTCCAGGGCTTAAGCATTAGTTCTGTTTCTAAACATAGTTACTAATAATAATAAGTATGTGCCAATTGTTGTAACATCTCTAGACTTTCATTTAATTACAAATTAGACATCAATTCAGTAGCAACAAAATAATATACATTTTTTTTACAGAAAGATTTAGAAGCTGTGTCTGGAAAATCTGTTAATAGAATCTGGATTATATGCGATTCAATAAATTAGAATGTATATTATTAGCAGATATAATAGCTTATAGCCGTCCGATCGCCAGCGCTATTGCCGTCGTGGCCTACAATTTCGGGAATTCTTAATAATAATTACTCCTTTTTCTACGTTTTCCTCAGTTATAGGAGTTCTCCTAGAAGTTAAAATGCTTTAAGAATTAAAAATGACTGTTCAACATCACAATTTTCGTGATGTTCTTGATCAGTTAAACCCTGAATTGCATCAAACGCCACTGTGGTTGAGATTGCACAGTTGGCCAGCGAAATTTATCGCCTGACGTCGCGCCGTCGTATTTAATATATGTCTGATTGATTCCCCATCACTTCCGCTGTGTCTACCTCTGGTTATTAGACAATCCATGAACATCTAAGGATTTTAGTTTATCCAAAATAGATTGCTAATTTCTTCCACAAATATGAAAACAATCTCAAAAGGATGCAATTCTTAGTGCATAGATAATGATAATAATAATAATAATAATAATAATAATTTATTCACCATTAAATTTGAACTATTCGACAGTTTCAGATTTTAAGGCTAGTCAAAACTAAAATAATAACATACAACATAGAACATTTTATTTTATTTTTGAATAATGTTTCAGACTGTTGTTGCTTTAATTTATGGGGTAGCCGATTAAATAATATTGTACTAATATATTTTGGATTATTTTGGGAAATTTTCAATCTAGTATATGGTTTTCCGAATTTTTTGTAATTTAATTTTTATTTTGATATATATGCAACACGAGATACTGAATATATAGGCATGGCAGAGGTAGTATGTCATTTTTTTTTTTGAAAAGTTGTTTGCATAGGTGGGTTTGGGTACACCTTCCATATATCTCATAGCCCATTTTTAAATTTTAAATAAAGAATCTATACTTCATGATACACCCCCAAAATGCAATTTGTTGTCGACTACTAAACCTAAGAATTTAGTTTCCGTTTTTTGTATAATTGATTTATTATGAAGCTTAATATATATCGATTCATTGTGACTAAGATTTTGTACTAAAAACTTTATAAAACATGTTTTATTTAAGTTTAGTTTTAATGCATTTTCAGCTGACTACTGTAAGATTTCATTACCCGCCTTGTTTGAATTGGTATGTAAATTCTTTGTGACCATGACTACGAAGTTGATATCGTCTGCATATTTAATAATTTTTGATCCAGACTTCCAGTATATATCTAGGTCATTTATGAAGATTCTAAAAAGAATTGGCCCTAGGATTGGGCCCTGAGGTAGTCCATATTTTATTTCACTTTGTTTGGATTTTACATTGCATATGAGATAGGGCAAAGTTAAAGAATAAGTCTGTTGAAACATTGAAATCTCGATAAATCCAAAAATCAAAAAATGGGAAAAATTGCCTCACAGGACATATACGCCAAAATGAGTCTTACCTTAGCAAGTACGGCCCCGCAATCAACAAAACAAAAATTTAAAAAATCGAAAAATTAAAATATCGAGAATAAAAAGTAAACCGAAAAATTGAAAATTTTAAAAAGGGGGAGTTGAACAGTAAAAAATTGAAACACCAAAATCTCGTAAATCGAAAAATCAAAAAATGGAAAAATGGAAAAATCGAAATGTCAAAAAATCGAAAAAATTAAGAATTTTTAAAGTCGAAAAATTGAAAAACTGGTTAATCTAAAACCGTGAAGTCGAAAAATGGAAAGATCAAGAAATGTCTAAAATTTAAAAGTTCGAAAAACTGGAAACAAAAATAAAGGAGTGCTGCCCCACCCACCCGCCGTTTATTTTCTTAGAGGATATGTTATTTGTCAAATTCAGTCTTATCTTAGTAAGTACTAGCCCCGCCCACCCACCCTCTGTTGTTTCAGAGAATATGTTATTCGCCAAATCAGTTGATTGTTAATCCAGCAGACAAAAAATCTAAAATTCAAAAAATCGATGAATTAAAATATCGAGAAGTTGAGAAATGAAAAAATTGAGGAACATCAAAAAGTCGAAAAATCCCAAAGGTAAAACATCGAAAAATTGAGAAATCGAAAATTTTTAAAGTGAGAAATCGAAAAGTCGAAAAATTGAAAAATTCAAAGTTTAAAAAATAAAATTGTGGAAAAATCCAAAAATTTGAAAAACTGAAAAATTGAAGAACTGAAGAACTAAAAAATCGAGAATTCGAAGTAACGAAAAGTCAAAAAACTGAGAAATTGAAAAATTGATATATGTATTGAGAAATCAAAATAGTCCAAACGAAGAATTAAAAATTAAAAAATCCGTAAATCGAAAAATTGAAAATTTTAAAAATGGGGAATTGAACAATAAAAACATTAAACATCGAAATCTCCATAAATCGGGAAATCAAAAGTTGGAAAATTGAGAAATGGAAATATCAAAATATTAAGAAATTGAAAAATCGAAAAAATTAAAAATTTTAAAAATCTAAATTTTAAAAATTCGAAAAATAGAAATAGCAAGTACTAGCCCCGTCCACCCACCCTTTATTTTCTTAGAGGGGATGTCATGTGCTAAAATCAGTTTTATCCTAGCAAGTATTAGCCCAGCCCCCCACCCTTTATTTTCTTAGAGTGTATATCATTTTCCAAAATCAGTTTTATCTTACTAAGTACTAAATCCAAAAATCAAAAAATTTATTGCATGTCACCATTGACAGAATTATTCCCGTTATACCATCATAAACGCAAGAAAAGTTCACATTTTTGTTTAAAAAGTGCTGCCAACGGACTCAGTCATTTCTGACACGTGGTATAACAAAGTCAAGTTTTACGTTAAACCATAGTTGCCCACTTTGTTTACATTTAATGGGCAGGGATCAAACGAAGAGAGTGTTCAAAGTTTACGTAAATTTTGTTCTTATTTATCTCACGTCACAATAACCTGTAATTCAATTAACTTAAAATAAATTTTTGTGGCAGCTCCTTAATATCGTACAGACTTTAATTTAATTTTATTACAGTTTTGCTTGCCCATCTTATTTGTCCGTTAGTTATTAATTCATTTCTACTTTAACATATTTACTTAGTGTACTACTAATTTAACGACAATATAAAAAATTACTCGAGTCTAAGTATTTAATTTTATATATCTTTACTTGCCAAAAGTAAGCTAAGGAAGTATTGTAATAGGTTGACGAATAAAGATCATTTCCGTCTGGCGTGTGTCGACATTTCTTGGAGAGATAATCTCGGAAACTACTGGATCCATGATGGTAAAATTCTATATTTTTATTAAGGCCGTTTTGCTCTATGTTATTTTTAATATAAAATTTTATACAAAATTTAAATTTTAAAATATTACATGCAGTAAAAACGTTGTATCAAAAATGACACAAAATAGTGCAATTTATAGAAACATTTCTATAATTTTTCCTACAATTTGCCAAAATTGTGCTAAAATCTCGAATTTGTTAAGGTTAATCGTAGAATTCCGGCACAAAGTGAATTTGTGTTGTTTTGCGGTTTTAAATTGGTTTGAGTGTAAAAATGTAACTGATAATGATAAGAATTTTGTTTTGTTTCTTTTTTTTTACACAATTTTTCTTAAAAATTCTAGTCCCATTGCATATAGCAAAATTTTTACTTCCTGAGCGTACAGTTAAATCTGAGAGGCGGCACGTTTACATGACCTACTGCGACCCTATAATCATTTATAGAAACCCTGTATTAACAATAACCTAATTCATTTGTTGTTTTAAATGCATTGTACTCGTATCTTAGGTAAAATAAATGTAAATATATTTTTAGTATAGCAAGTGTTAACAAGAAATAAATGATTTCTGTCTTTGATTAGATTTTTTTAAAAAGTGAAGCAGTATTTTAATTTAACAACGTATAGTTGTTTTGTGTAACACTTTCTAAAAATCAATTAAAAATAGTTTTAAAAGCATCATATATATTTCGCTATCTTGAAAGCACTGATGAAAAAACTTTTGGAACATATAAATTAAGGACTATAATTGATTGTCAGTTAGAATACATCAGATTAATTAGTTATCAGATTTTCGGGAATACCAGTAATTAGTCAAATGTAGTTTATTTCTGTAACTGATGTAATCAGTTATGTATTAGCACATTGTGTACGGAATAGATTATTCCTGTTCAGCTAGACGATTTTCAACACGAAACCAACGCCAGTGCAAATTAAATAGTCCTCCGAAGAATATATTTTTCTGTAACTACGATTAAGACATACAAGACAAACTATTTCCTAGAAGCGCAATAAAAATAGTATTTTAGTCGTGAGAAAAAGGGCGTAGACAAAATGTTACAATCAGCAAAGAATATTGAACATAAAAGCTGATAAAAAACTGTTCATGAACTAAGACAACACAGAACTAGTATGTGCGTAATTTGAAATACTCTGTTTCCTTCCTTCTCGTTTAAAAAGTTTGCAAAGACCGAGACGGCTTTAGGATTATTATTCTCTTAATGCATTAAAGCTTTAACGATATCCTCGAATTCATTAAAACGAACATATGTATATTAAACAAGCGAGACATACAGAAACGTTAAGCTGTTGACAAACATTTTACGTACGATTCCGGCAACGCCCTATTTGCATTAAATATGTATTTTTGGCGTGGAAAAAGCGCAGGTGCCCCAGTTAAATTCTGCTTTCGAATAATATTATTAAAGTGGCGGAAACCTATTTAATTTAAAGGGTGAATTATTACCCCTGACAGATGGGATATTATGCATTCCTCTTATTGCCAACATCAGCGAGGCAACGTACTCTGACTGATGCTGATATATCTATGCTTGCGCATACATACATCATCATATTGAAGTTCAGAAATGCCAAATGGTGGGAATAAGAGGGAGCAGAGAATTCCGCCGTTTTATGTCTTTGTTATAAAACGATCTGGAATCCAAACAAAAAACTGTGTGAATTATTATTAGTGTCGCGTAATGAGATGAATGTTTTAATAGCCAGTAGCTGGTGAATTAACGACTCATTAAAATGTAATTTGACGATTAATGTTTAATTATTGGAATTACGGGAGTTTATGTTTAGTGAGTTTTAGAGAATGGTTCGCAGTAATCTATTTCTAACGTAATGGATAATTAATTGGCATACAATTTGTAACGATGAGAACCAGCGACCTTGAACTAGTTGAAATTACATGAGTAATCGCGTATTTAACCGATAAGTTAAATCGGATCGCAGTTAATTGGTTTTAGCTCTAAAGGACTACAAGCTACTAAAAACAAGTTAATCGATTTCTTTTCAGAGGCGAAAAAATAAAGGCGAAGAGTCACTCTAATTTTTACATTTCCGCTGCGAAAACACATTTGTCACCACAGAAAGCACTTCGGTTTGATATGTTTAAAATGTTTGTCATTAAGTCGGAAGATCTTGTGGAGGCTTATCTGCCACGACAAATAAATCACCACATTGTATTGTATCTTTCAGTAAATCATTTATCGCTTCTGATTATCCGGCAATATTTCATTAGCGTCCTAAACGAAAAATAATTCAGTGTGGGAATTGTGACTGGAAAGACAATCACTAAGGGACTTTTCTATCCCTGTTTTTGTTCTGATTAATTGAATGAGCGCCTTCGGGGACTACAGGATCCTGCTTATGAGATATTTTCGATTAACGCCTCACTTTTTATCCTCGCTTCTGAACGCGATTACTCATTATCATTTTTTTTAAATTAGGCATCAATCAGAAGGATAATTAATCTCTTTCAATCATTAAAAGGCTTCAACAGACTTTGCAAATCGAAAGGTTTTCGTGTATGAGGTAATTTAATACTATTAACAGCCGCATTGTTGCATGTACTCAATCATGTAAATGATCCAAATTTGTCTCGATCTACATTTGCAATTATATCAACCAATATTGACACAATCGTTCAAATTAATGGTGGTATTCGTTAAATTTTCGTTACCGTATCATGACACCGTGTTTATAATATAGTTAAACGGTATTGATCGACCACTCATGACTGATATAATTGGATAAATATTTATTGTTTTTGGCAAAAATGTATTATTCATTTATTCAAAAATTAAATATTTTGTTTTCACCGAAACATAAACATTCAGCTCTAAATTTCGTACACGGACGTCACGAAGGAAGTTTTTTGATTTGTTACGTATACATAACAAATTGAAGAAAAATGTAACTCTGTTCATGATGCCGGTGTAATTAATCATAATTATACAAGAACTAGAAACTATTGTTAATTCATTTTACTGCTATTAGTTTATTTTTAAAATCAGAAATATAGAAATGAAAGTGAACACTTAAATAACGTTGATACACATATCTGTAAAATTTAATTAACCCGGCGCATCCACCATTGTTCCACTTCCTAAGTAGACAGCTCGTATAACGTGCTTAGGATTAACTAATGATCATGTAATTACTATTTCCAATTTTTCTTAATTTTTAAAGAACCAAGTAGTAGTAGTTTCCATCTACATTCACCTACAACGTATGTATATTATGATATCTAATGCTAGGATTGTATGCATCAAAATATCTAAGAAATATGCGCACAATATGCACACATTTTTCGTCAAAATAATTTATTAAAAATATACAGCCAAATATACAAAACATGTATACGCAAATATGTACTTAATTTGAGTATGTCTAATAAAACAAAATGGCATTTTTAATTATTTATTGTTAAAATACAGGTCTTGTAACGTTTATTTGCAATATAAGAATTCAAACTATAACTAAATTAAGTGTATAAGAAAATGCTGTTTCCACAGTATTTGTATTTAGCTATAATTTTTATAAACCAATATATTATTATTAAATGTTTTTCAACATTTTCCATTATAAATGATTCGCGCTTGTCACACAACGTATGTTATTTGACATTCATAACGATCTTTCAACATTGACAGAGGTTATTGTATCAAATAAGAATTATAATATTCAGAACATTTTGTTCGATTATGGTTTAAGTAATAATTTTATTCCTCTGTTTTGAGAAGACAAACTCATTCAAATCGAACTAATTTCTACGGGACATTCTTTCGATGTATAAACATAAATCAACACTTGAACGTCTGTGGTTAGATTGCTATCACCTAGTGTTGAAGGACAAGTGTTTTTAGAGATGGATTAATTATTTTAAGTTCAACATGGTGAGTCATCAGAATCTGACAACGAATCAGTAGCGTAACATGCACACTTCAGAAGGGAGTGGTTTTTGATTTTTTTTTCACAAACAATAACACACGGAAACATAAACTTAACTGAACTAGTCAACACGCTAGTACGAATGCGAATGAATCTATTAGGCACTGTTCTAAACAGGTACAGGTACCCACCGCAGGTAGAAAAGTTCACTATGACCATGGCCGACTTCATTAATATACACTAACGTGTATATACGGCCGTTTCAATTTTTTAAAAATTTGTTCCCGCGTAGTAATCCATGGGTACATAAGCATACGCCACCCACGGCAATGTCTTGAACTAAACTGTCACTACTGTCAGAAATTTTCTTTGACAATTTTCAAATCCAAAATAATTTTGGGCATGAATTATTATCGTTGTTAATAAAACTAGGTCTTTTTAATATGGGAAGAAAGTGTATGATTTGTTGTAATACACAAAATCCACTTTTTGGAATTCCTGCGGAAGTAGATCTTAGAAACAAATGGTTTGAATCACTTTCAAAATTTTGTGGTATTTCATAAAACAAGTTCCTCAAAAAATATTTTATTCGAATTATTTTAGATCTGACCAAGATAAACGATCATACTGTTGTGTGTTCCAAACATTTTGCAACAGAATGTATTGTTAGAAGCGCAAAAAGTACTCGTCTTAATAAACAAGCGGTTCCGTTTATATTCGTATGTACATAAAAATCTACGTACCTCACATAATCTATAAATCTTTGTCATCATTCCAGAATCCTACTGATCCTGACATTTCTAGTACCCAACCAACAAATCCTTTTTTAGAAGACACTTATCCAACTTCCGTTTCCTCATTCCAAAATGCTAATAAGGAAACTAATGTTTCCACATGTGATGATTTAAGTGCAAAGGATAAACAAGAACTTAAAGATCTCAGGTACCACAACAAAGTTTTAAAGCAACAATTGAGTAGAATGAAACGAAAGAATTCTGAATGTTTATCAAAAATGAGAGAGTTAGAAGAAAAAGTAAAAAATTTGGATGCTTTAAAAATAACCAAAATTATAGAAGACGCAAACAACGCAGATGAAAAGTCAATATTTCTTTTGGACTTGATAAAAAATCACTATAAAAAAATACCTAGGTGGTCAGAAATGTCTCTTCGTCTGTGTACTGTCTGGAGATTTTGTTCGCCTAAAGGTTACAGATTTTGCCACAATAACTTACTAAAACTGCCTTCAAAATCGACTATATCCAGATTTCTTGGACACTATCAT
Organism: Zophobas morio; assembly: GCF_036711695.1. NCBI lineage: Eukaryota > Metazoa > Arthropoda > Insecta > Coleoptera > Tenebrionidae > Zophobas > Zophobas morio. Next base: position 15,612,070 of record NW_026972129.1, on the reverse strand, counting down.
GGTCAAAATAAGCTGATCCAAGAGCGATTGTGTGCAGAAATTGGTCAATTAAAAAAGCCAGTTGAAATCTGCTCCTTAATAATGGACGACATGTCCATAAAAGAAAAATTCATTACTGTAGGGCAGAAGATCGAATTTATGGCCTAGAGACAACAAGTTCTACTCGTGTTGGAACTAAGCCAAAAGTAGCCAACAAGATGCTTTGTTTTGTGGTGCAGGGATTGAGTACTAGATATACAATACCAGCAGGATATTTTTTCCACTCGTCGTTAACAACTCAGGAATTATATTTATTAACAAAAAACATTTTACAACTTCTGACAAACTGCGGCTACATTGTGATTAGATTTGTTACAGACAATATTTCAACAAATGTCGCCCTCTTTAAAAAATTTGGAAACGGATCACTGAAAAATTCCATTAATCATCCCATTCTCGAACATATTCCACTATTTTTGAGTTTCGATTTCTGCCATGCTCTAAAAAATGCACGAAATTTGTTTTTAGACCATGATATGTATTCTTCTCAAGGCAAAATTTCATCATGTTACCTCAAATTATTGTATGATTTGCAGAAAGGAATGCCAGTAAAGCCTGTCAGATATTTAACAAAGAAGCATCTATTTCCATCAAACTTTGAAAAAATGAATGTCCTAAGAGCAATCCAAGTTTTTTCACCTACTGTAACCTCTTCTTTAAAATTTCTAAAAGCTGCAGGGGACGATCGCTTTGTAGACGCTGATGCCTCTATATTCTATATGGAAAACATGTACCACTTTTTTCAGGTGCATAATGTTTCAAGCAGAGATCACTATCTTCGTTCACTAGATAGCAGTATTGCACCATATGTGCATATTTCAGACGCACGTCTTGACTGGTTAAATGTCACATTTCCAAAGTATATTGACGATATCCAGAAGACTTCTGTAGATGTTGGATTTAAAGGTCTTACTAAGGAAACAGCTCATGCGTTACAATTCACGGCAAAAAGCACATACTTCTGTGTAAAATTTTTGCTAAGCCAGGTTGGCTTCTATTATGTTGTAACGCGATCCTTCAGCTCAGACGCTGTAGAGGCCATGTTTTCACATGTAAGACTGAAAGGTGGTTCTAATGATGCCACAGATGCCAGAGCTGCAGATTATGCATTAAGGCAAATTCTTCGTTGTGGGATTGTTAAAGCTTCCCATTCCTCAAACACTGCTGAAAATGTTAACTATATTAGTCCTGCAAATATTTTAAATTTACAAGAAAACAGAGAGAGCTTTATTAAGCACACAGAACAACTCATATTTCCAATTGAAGTACGAAGAAATATTCACAATCTTAAGAAGTGCATCATACCTGATAATAATATTTTCTCGGCATCAGTAGCTTTCTTGGCAGGATACATCATAAAAAAATTAGAAGATTTATTTCATTGTGATGAATGTTTAACACCTCTATTATGTACTAGCATTCCAGGTCCTTTGCTACAATTGATTGCCATTCAAAACCGAGGAGGTTTAGTCTATCCCAAAGATATCTTTGTTGGTATTATTCAGCAGATAGCTGAAAGCATCCAGCAAATGTTGCCATTTCTACAACATGATAATCCTGGTAAATACATACTTGAAGAACTGTATCCACACCTTGTGCAAAATCCCATTTTTGTCTGTGCAAATCACAGGGATTCTGTGTGCAAATATATAATCAAAACGACTGTAAAGCCAGTTCTCAGCAATCTTTGCTTGGAGACCACAGATTCTGTCAAGAGATTTGCATTAAATTTTAAACCTAAAAGTCGAAAAGTATTGAAATTGTAACTTTACGTTAATATTATTGTTTTACTTACTGTGTTTTGTGATAAAATTAAAAAAAAAACATTATTATCTGAACCAAACTGCTTTTTTTATGCTTCGAGTAAAATTTGTTGTCAATGTCAGTTTCAACTTGACAATTAATTTGACAGAAATAGCACGAGATCTGTCGTGTGAGGGCGCCACAATATGCACTAGGCGGCGGAACATTTTTTCTAATGGAAAATCAAAAATTGAAACGGCCGTATATACACGTTAGTGTATATTAATGAAGTCGGCCATGCTATGACAGACAAACGATGACGGACGTCTCTGAGGGTGCGCCCATTCAAAAATTCTGGATATGTTTCATTGTATTTCAGGAGCAAGAGAAGTTCTGTCGAAACAACTTTCGACCAACTTTTTCTTAAGGTACTTTCGTCGAGAACTGATGCATGCTACCCTTTTTAAGATATGATCGTAGCTTGGAGTTATTCAGTTTTGATAAAGCAATATCGGTACTGAAGAATACTTCAAACAATTCGAAACAATATTCTTGTTGATCTGTCATCTTGTGGGTGTTGGTGAAAGATTCTGCGAGCAGACTTTGTGACTTCACAGCAGTAGAATTCTTGAGCTTTGTTAATCAATTTTACTGATGTCTCTCCACTTAACAGTTCTCTAAAGGTATATGTTTACCTTTAAGCTTAAGCTAAAGAATAGGCTCCATAGGACGAATGGCTACTTTCATGTTTTCTCGACGTTTCATGGCCCATTGAGTATTAAAAATTTGGTCTCGCGTTTCCGTTTGTCTGTCTGTCTTCTGTGATTTATAATAGACATATTATCTTTGAAACTACTGAACCGATTGTTGTCAAATTTTATATGTATTTTAATAACAATAGGATAAGGTCTTCCCCAAAATTTACAATAGTAAATCTTTTTTAATTTTATAAAATATCATACTTTTGAACTTGTGGTTTATCAATTCGTATTATGTTTTTACTCCAGACATCCAAAATTTTGGAGAAAAATCGAAATTATACAAAGTTTTGCAATTTAATTTTGTAACTGAAAAACCGAATGCTCTGAAATATTGCAAAATGTATGCGGTACCCCCCGTCCCCCTCCCAAAATGATGAAGATTTTCGAAAAATTCTGTTTGAAAATAAATATTTTTATATATTTATATCTTAAAGTCTCTAAAAATAGTCAAAAAATGTATACTGAAGAATTGAGTTTTTTGAAAAGTTGCCTAATTCATTATCTTCAAAATATTCTTGAATATAGAGCATGACTCAGGAGTTCAGGACCCAGGTGGGTTAATTAGGTTCGTTCTTGCCCGCTACACCTTGGGTTGTGGGTTTCTTCCTACCTCTGGGTGTGGCGTATCTCATGTTTCCCTGTAATTGGGCCTCCGGTCTGTTGGAAAACATAATTGAATAAAATAAAAAAAAATAAGAAATGACATTAATTCGAAGAATATAAAATGTTAACAGTTCCGGACCAAGGTTTTCGAAAAATTAAGTTTGAAAATGAATATTTTTTTATATTTTGAAGGTTCCAAAAAACGGTAAAAAAATTCATATTTTGAAGAACTGAGATTTTTGAAAAATTGTCTAAAAATTCTCACAAAATTCTGAGATATAGCTGATTCAAAAATCATAAAATGTTAATTGTCCAAGACCAAGATTTTCAAAAAATTCGGTTTGAAAACTAATATTTTTATTATACCTTGAAATCTCAAAAAACGGTAAAAAAAATCATATTGAAGAATTGAGATTTTCGAAAAGTTGTCCAAAAAATTTTCGAAAAATTTAGTTTAGTTAGCGTGGAAGTGATGACGACTGCTGAGGAATCCGCCAGACAAATAATAAGTACGCCGGCGCCACACCAGACGATAAATTTGGCTGGCCGACTGTGCAGTCTCAACCACGTCACAACCGCAGTGGCGTTTGAGGCAAAACAGGGTTTATATCTAAACAAGATCATCACGAAAATTGCAATGTTGATCAGCATTGTTAATTTTTAAAGCATTTTAACATCTAGGAGAACTCGTATAACTGAGGAAAACGTAGAAAAAGGAGTAATTATTATTAAGAATTCCCGAATAGTCATAGTGACTACGAATGCTGGAGATTGTAGCAGAAACCGTGGCTACGATTGTAATAACGCTGGCAGTAGGTCGCTGCCGGACAGCAATGAGTTCGAATGGCGCACCACTTCCACACTGCCGAAGCCTGTTTATTATATCCTGAGATCTCGAAAAACGGTTAAAAATTTCATATTTATATTTTTGAAAAGTTCCCTAAAAATTCTGGAATATAGATAGATTTTAATGAGCTGACTTGAAAAACATAAAATGTTACCATTAACATTTTCGAAATATTCCATTTGAAAATGAATATTTTTCGAATATCTTCGTCTGGAACCATTGCATTTTATGCTTTTCGAGTCAGCTCAGCAAAGTCTATCTATATTCCAGAATTTTTACGGAACTTTTGAAAAATATACACATGAATTTTTTAACCGTTAACATTAACAAAGAAAACTGTACCACTTTGACATACCCAAAGTTTTAGTTATGTATTTTTTTTTTTTAAATTGAAAGTAGCAGTTTGAATGTACAGTGAGTTTGTTAAAATTATTTGATTTCTAAAACAAACATCAATTAATTTTTTTTTTTCCATTTTGAAGTGTGTCAAAACTTGATGGCCCAGTTTTTTTATGGCGACGACTGTAGGTGGTCCATGCTAAAATGTTAATGACATCACTACAAAATTTTGTTATGGAAAAACTCACTTAAAACATAAGCATAGCCTGCTTATTTGCCTGTATTTAAAATCCACGCATTTCAGGGGTTATAATTAAGAAGATTAAACTTTCCAAAGTCCAATTTTATAATTTTTCGAAGAAAATGTATTTATTCGCTTATACTTCAGGGGCCAGAAAAATTTTCTCCAAATAACTTTAGACTAACTTTCTTCTTTTTAGAAATTTAATTATCCAAAAAAAATTCATCACCTAATTTACTGAAACGTGAACAAACTAAGTAAATTCTGGAAAAAGTGCTAATGTAAACGTTCACGACACTGCGGTAACAACCATTTGTAGTAAATTACACAACGTAGACAATAAGCGGGCTCGAAACCTTGCACTTTTTGAGCATGGTATGGATGTGGCCTTGTTCTTTTAATGTACGATGCACTACAAACTGTGAAACTCCAACTTCAGCTGCAAGTCGGCGAGCGATGATGTGGGGCTCCTCTTCGACGTTTTCCAAAATTTGTTCTTCAGCGTGCAGTATTTTTTCGGTCCTACTATGGCCACGGTCGTGAGTTTGAAGCTGGAAGGTACCCTAATCTTGGAGATGCTGCACCACTGACGCAAATGTTCGCGCACACGGATTGCGCGATTTGGAAAGCACCAAGCGCTAGTTCATGACTGCCCGTATCGTCTTTTTGCACTTTCCTTATCAGTGCACGTTTCTTGAGGTTCGTAAGCCTCGTCGCTCTGTGCCATTCATTGTAGTAATTATGTAGGTCGCAAAACACTACCAGCGAATAACAATTTATCTTTAATTTAAAATATTTTTTTCCAGACATTGCTGCCACTTAGGAACGTGAAATATAAATCTTATTATCAGCTATTCCCATTTTGTTTTGCACATATTTCGAGATCACCCTGTATATTACATATACATATAGAACAAAACTATATTAACATAAAAATATTAATTAAGGGCTTTCTTTTGCAGGTGTTGGTGTAATATCTACAAAATAAGGACTTCAGGGTAAGTTTAAAAATCTTTACATCACACCAAAGTAATCGAGGAAATAAGTTCTGTTGAGGGGTCAAACAACGCCAAAATGATTTATAAAGCTTATTAACGAGATTCTGTCTCATGTCTCAACATGGCGTTAGTTTTAACTAAATTGTTCATTGTCAGCTAGACATAGCTGTTAGTCACTTTTCTTGTTAGAATACACAAAAACATTAACAAGTTTAATTTCATACAAGATTAAAATAAATTGAGATCAAACACAAATACAACAAATTTTTATGCGCTGTGTATTTAGTTCTTCAATCTAAAAAATCCAAAGGTCTTGTATGCTCTAAAATATTATTTTTACTCTTATGAACTCGTACTTTTATAAAAAATGAAAATAACAATAAATCTAAACTTAAATCGTTTTCAATTTTAAAATCAAAATGCAAATTTTCACCTTTACCATCAAAGGTCTCAAGGGACTGACGAATTTCGTGTAAAACGAAAAATATGTTTTGATTGAAACGAGATACAGTTTTATTTGGGTTTCACGGAATTAACGTCACATAGAAGGAATTAAAATATAAGCTTATAAAAACAATAATCAAAGAATTACAAGAATATTTTTTATCAATCGATATTTTTTCACATGCTCTTAACATAACCATGCATAAAAATTGGCTGACTGCAACGTCTACAAACATACTGAACATGGCAAAATAGTAATTTTCAATATTTAAAAAATTATCGGGAAGTTTGTGCCATAATTATCAAAATTAATTTTTTTATCTCGCTTCATTTGTATTAAATGCATGAAAACTTACACCTGAAGATATTTTATCGTTGATAAGGTCTCGATAAAAGGAGAAACCCAATTATGCCTCATTTAGACTTTTTGTTTACACCGTTGCCATAGAAACCGCACGTCTAGTCGCTGTATTTGGCTGGAATCGGGTCACATTTGAAACAATGAGCGCTAGCAGTAATTGAACTACGGGAGTTCATTTTCATTCTGGGTGAGCGAAATTGTGTGATTTTAATAAACATAACACGTGTGATAAATTTTTGTAGACATGCGATCGTGAAGAAAATAATAAATTGTATTGAATGTTTTTTATAATCATATTTAATTCATCAATCAAATTGTGCCCCGCCCATCTCAAAAGGTCACGAGGCGCCACTGAAATTTAGTAAACCTGATAGTTTAAAAAATATGCTCATTGTAATGTGAAAATATATAGGGGTGACAAGATTAGGGACTGACGTTTTCGACAAGGGCGATTAAAAAAAAATCGATAAATAGTTGTTATTAGTAGTATAATACTGTTTTTGTGCATTTATTTATTATTATTATTAAGAACTATTGAATATACTTGATAATTTTGTATAATTAATTACTCAAGTAAATGAACAATATGAAAACTTGAAATCTGCGGTTTACATTAGTTAAATTTGCAAGTTGTCGAACGTATAGAATTTCTTCCATAAACAACATCCAGCCTTGTCTATAGTGTTGTAAATTTTACTGACATGCTCTAAATATTGGGTAATATGTTACAAATACGGATAAAATAAGAAATAGAACACCCTGTTTATGCTCAATAAAAATAGAGTTTATATATAACTAAGTGGTGACTGAAATTCCGCTCTACATGCCTTATATGACCATATAAATTTATTTCGGCATTATATACAATGTTGCACTATTATATAATTTTATGTGGTGTACTTAATTCCATTACAGCCATGAAAAAACCTTATCGCCACAAGTTTAGTGCACCAGAGCCGGGTATAATGACACTTTATTCATATAAAATCCAGACTTCAAGATTGTATTTTCGGCCTCAAAAAAATCGCTGTAATCTGAACGAACAAAAGTGGCGACATATGCCGCAACATCCGACATCGATTCGATAAATTTTGCAAAGGAATTGATTCTTCGTACAAATACAGTTCTCAAGAACGTCAAGAATTAAATTACCCAGGGCAATACAACCAGGGTTTGATCATCAGTATGTAAATATAACTAGTATAAACATCTAGTTTCTGTGTACTTGAGTATCTGAGCTTACCCGAGAAGACGGACTCCTGAGTAATCCGTGTCAATATTTATTCTTCCCGTTTGGTTTGAACTGTACAATCATTCTGACAAACCGAAAATGAGCAAGCCACGTTTCGCTCAAAGGAACACACTAATTCACCTACCCCCAATAAACTGCCGTGGTATTGACACACTGTTTTTAACGATATTATTTGCATAAACTTCAATTAGAACACTTGGATAGAGTAATAATAATTGTTACCCACGTACACTTACTTCGATTACTTTCTGTTTCTAATAAGCAGTAATTATTATAACCTGTAGGGGAATTAGCCGCCTCTGAGCTCTGGTATGAATAAAATTGCTAAATTTTTGAAGAAATTTTAATTCATATGTAAAAAATTTCATGAACAATGATTTGTTTATAATAACTTCAATATACAGTAAATTTTTCTTCCCCCGTTAATATTTATTTTTGTATCATCATGACTTATTACACGTATACCAGCATTAAACACTAAAACGAACCACAATAAACACAGTTATTACGTTGCAGCTACGAACTCGTTCCATGTTACATTACAACTTGCGCATATCTGCGTTCCCTCTACCGTCTAATGTAATCATAAAAAGTGCATTTTAGTCAAGATTAGGCCTAAAATAGGCGATAAAAACGGAGGATTTGGAGTTTACACAACTACAACTGCTTTTAGGTGAATTAATCCTACAGTTACAAATTCCGCATGAGTTTCTACGCCGATATATGATTCATATTTCACAACCCGTACTTGTACATCCAACATCATGTATATTTACAACGCAGTGAAACCTTCCCTGATCCTGCAATTTTTTGAAGTATCCTAAACCTCACATTTATGATCACCTACCGACCACGTCTTAACAGTCAAGCGGTGCAATTTTTTAAACGTAATAAATTATCCCAGAATTGGCACACCCTTTTTCGCCGGCATCGTTTGCATAAACTTTAATGAAAACACTTAGATAAAATAATAATTCCAGCCGGCATCCACTTACCCCAATTACTCTTGCAGCGTAGAGACCGAGTTAGTCTCGAACTCTTGTTAGTAATTATTACAATTGAAGTGTACATGACGTGGCTTTTTGTTATTAAATTGAGGATTGTTGCTTTTCTGTCTTGAATTGCTTTAATTTGGGACTTAATTTGATTTGGCGGCGCCACGTATTTGTGGAGCTAACGGCAACGGCGTCCGCAATTATTCTCGAATAACGCTCTCCTACATTTTCACTCGATCAAATCATTTCGTTCTGATAATTTGTTATTTTGCTCGGAAGTTTTCGAGGGAACTGCATCAAGCCATTTTTTAGTGCTTTCCGACGAGTCTAGACACTATTGCTCGTAAATATTTCGGACGCCCGTTTTCAACGTCCATCAGCTTGATTAAGCACCGATTTGGATGAAACGTAAAATTTAACAGTGTCTAATAATGTCTTCGCGCGAGAGATGATTAAGTCCCCAATAATATTGTAATTAGACGCCTACATTATTTTTATGTTGTCTGGCATGTTTTGGATTTCCTTCGCAAAAATAACAGCGTTAATTACTATCTGAAGGAATTAGCAAAATACTGTACTTCATGTTTCAGATGTTCATTAACTGACCTGTAACTCGATAATGGACTACGTAAGACTTTGCCGTAATTATTATTTTTGTTTAGAAATTGATTTTATGTTCTTATACAACGAGCAACGAACTAATTAATTCTGCCCGTATTGTTTTTCTTCCATCCACTGGGAACAAAGTAGAGAAAGATATTATAATGTAGTTAAAACACTTTAAGTACCGCCGTCCAGTTTATTGCACATTGTGGTTTTGACTCACAGACCGCATCCAGTTTACTGGACGCAAATTTATATTTAATTCTGAAGGAACGGTTGTTTGTACAGTCTGGGGGATTGTTCCATGATTTTCTACCGGTTCAAAAGTGTAATTCAACATTTGCAGATTTCTGTATAAAAAAAATATATGTATTTTGCATAGATGGCGATACAGATGCTTCCCATACCCATTTGTATGTATATGGCCAGATTTCTGTAAAAAAAACGATAAAATGAGATAAAATGCCATCTGTGCAGCATGGTGTGCCTTTACTTTCGAATATACTCGTAAATAATCACATAAGTGACAGAAAAAGTTCGAAATTTATCAAAAAAACCACGTCAACTTTACTGGACGTCGGTTCTAAAATATAAGTTTTGTTACCACAAACCGCGTAAAAAAGCCGCGGTCCAGAATGAAAAACTAACAAACATGGTACGGTACTTAAAGTGTTAAATTAAATTATACAATTGCTCACTACAGAAGTATTCTTAACAACTAAAAAGTTTCTATTTAAAAGAAAGATATTTTGCTATAATATATAAAGTCTTACTAATTACGACAGACAGAGGAAAACGGGGGACCTGCATGCCCATATTCTAGGAACTATGAAACGTCGATGTCAGATGAAACTGACCATCAAATTGAAATAAAAATGGGCTAACACAACTATTAATTGCAGAAGTCTGTTTATTTTTTCTATATTATCTATTTACATGACATCCGCACTATCATAAGGCCGTCAGGATGGTCCCTCTACCTTCTTCGAATTTGGTAATTTTTAACTTTACGATTGGCGCTCGTTTCAAAGTCAAAATCAAAGCTGATAAAATTTTAAATGTCAAATTTGACATTTTTCGAATATCGATTTGTATTTGTACATATTTCGTTACATAAAATCATCAAATCCATGAGCTACAAATATAAAAAGTGCACTAACAAAAAAATTTTGTGGGATCGACCTCATACATAGACCAAGAATTAAGATTTAATAACAATGAAAATCTGCTTTTTATTTGCCTAGACGAAACATGGATCTATCAGAATGGATCGCAAGTTAGAATGTGGATCCAGGAAAATGATCTAAAAGCGATTCCAAAGCCAGTAATGCAAACAATTTACAGTTCTGCATTTATTTTTTTGTTTCTACTGGGTTGTAGTTTCCTTCTGGATTAAAAAAACGAACATCGTGACTACCCCTAAACCATAAACCGGAATATGTTTAAAAATTTGGAGAAGAACAATGAACTCACTCATTGAAAAATATACCAAAAACAAATGTGCCATAATAGTGCATAATGACCGTTAGATTAAATTAGAAAAACCACCAAATTCTACAAAAAAAATTGAATGATTAACACAGCGAAACATTTTTTTAATGTAAACGCCATTAGATAGGGTGACCATTCGTCCCGCATTTTGCGGGGCAGTCCCGCATTTTAACAAACTGTCCTGCGGAGTAAAGTGTCCCGCATTTGCCCCGCATTCTCTGATTTTCGGAATTTTCTCCAACTAGAGGTTGTTAACACCCAGTATAATAATAATAAAACATTCATTTGTTGCTTTAGTACCATACTTCGAGTTCAGAGGGTGCAAATTTGTTTAGGTTTCATTTCTTACGTATTCTGTGACTGTGAGTATTGAGTAATGACGGCACATAACCTATAAGTCAGTGACAACGGACAACGTGTTAAACTTTTGTAGTGCAATTTTTGATATAAAAGAGGGATAGATCTCATTTTTTTATAATATATATTTTATTCTTATTAAAAATTGTGTTCAAGATATTTTTGTTTTATTATTGTTACTATTATTATTATTTTGTCCCGCGTTGGACTCAGAAGAAAATGGTCACCCTACATTAGAAAACAACTTTGGGATCTTACTCCCTTCTGTTTTATCTCGATTCGAATATAATGTTTACCCTAGATTTACCTTATAATGTTGGTAATTTTTTTGTATGTTTCTCACTTTATTTGCTTGTGTAATAAAAAAAATAAGCTAAAATTTTGAGAACACTGGAAATTTTTTGCAGAAATTGAAAAGCATCCTATAATTGTCGAAAAAAGGGATGAGTAACATAATTTGTAATCTCAGAAAATTCTGGAAAAAAACTGAGTCTACATTTGATTTATACGGGCAGTCATTGAGTTGTCGAAATCTTAACGTTTAAATTCAAATTTTTGACAGCCAGAGAGAAATACATTAAGAGTTTAAAAAGTAACGACATACGTTTTCTGAAACACAATCAACTCCATTTTGGAGGTCGGAAGTCTCTGCACCAAGTAACAAAAGTTGTATTAGTTGTATCGTTAAAGGTGTAATTAATAATTTACTCAAGCTTTATGCGGAAAAACATATTTTTGTGGGAAAAATTTTGGGGGATTTTGTCTATTTGTGGCTCATAGATTTCTCCCAGGTATTTTACCAGTTACGCATAAAAGAAGCATAAATTTCAAACGAGATTATTTACTTGCCAAAATTTTGAGATGACGCCATCAATTTTCTGGGATGTTTTCTGTATATGTCTTATAGTTATCGATTTAACATATTCCTGATAACTTTTGAAAGTTTGAACAAAATTGAAGATTAGAGCTATCGGTTACGTAGTTTCTAAATCAAGCTGTAAAATTTTGTTGTAAAATTTTGACTTTTTTTCGTAAAACCATACGTATAAAGTTAAAAATACGGGTGAATTAATATTTTTTATTAATTAATAAGATCACTGGTGCAGAAGCATATTATTCGGTACATTTTAATAAGTAAGATTTATTTACCAAAACTTTGAAATGCCGCCGATAACTTTTTCGTAAAGATGTACAGATAAGTTTGAGTTTCCGATTTATCATTTATAACCTATTCTCAAAATACCTCTAAAATTTCGCAACAATCAGTCTAATAGTTTTGGAAATTATCTAACTAATAAAATCACCAACAGACGACAAACATTAGACAAACAGAAATAGAACATCTACTTTTTTATTTTCTTGGAGTTACGAAAAACACCGAATTGGCCATTCGTCAAATGGTCTCAATTAAAAAAAAAAAATAGTCCAAATAGTCCAGTAGTCTAAAAATGAAAAAAAAAACTGGAAAAATGTCACTATTAACACATAATATTTGCAACTAATGTAAACAAATCCCATGTTATTTGTGATAATCTGCATACGTTAAAACAAATATAAATAAATAATATTAGTAACAGTGTAAGAAGCTAAATGATATCTATAAATTTTTTTGTGTTTGTCTACAACTTTCAACTTTTTTTTAATGACACTATACATTTTTTAGCAATCTTGTAAAGCTTGCTTTTCTGAATTCATTACGTATCATATTTTAATCACTTATACTGTCTATGATTCGAACACATTATCATACGAAAACACACTTGTTTATATTTGGTCTGGAGTGCACGGATTAACAATCGTTTCAAAAATACAAATGCATTGATAAAAGGCAAGGTTATGCCTATATTTCCAGGGAGCTTTCCCATTGGAAAATGTTCCTATCAACAAGGACAAGTATGTCAATTTCGATACGTGCAGTAAAATTCTAACAATAAAACACTGGGGTATTCTATGTATTCTTGAGATTTAATCAATAAAAAATATAAATACAAATCACAGTTTAAGATAAAAAAATTGGTCGAAGACTATTCGACAGAACTTTCCTCGCCCTTAAAGTAGAATCCGACAAATCCAGTTCTTTAGAACATGAAATTTTATTTTGCGTTTTCGTTTTGAGATATCCTCTGTAAAGTAAAAACCAGAGGCAGAGCCCAGAGCCCCTGCGCCGTGCGAACAATGTAAAATAATTTAAAGCACTTAACTAACGGGATAAAATGTCCTTCAGCACTAGATAATAGCAATGTGAAGCTCAAGTCTTTATTTATTATTAAGTGTTTATATATTATTTATTTACATTGAATGAATGCCACGTAGAAATTGGTTTGATTCGGATGAGTTTGTTTTCTCAAAACAAAGAACTGGAATTATTAATTAAACCACAATCGAACAAAATGTTCTCAATATTATAATTCTTATTTTATCATTATTCTATAAAGACGTGCGTATTCTCACATTTTCTAGAAATGGGGTGACTCGTTCTTAATTTGACCAATAAAAAATTTGTTACGACGTCATAAATATAGATAATATACAATACCAGAGAAAAAGAGAAAAAAAAAAAAGGAAAAAAATAACGAAAGGCCAAGTGTGGAAGCGAACGCTCGATTTCCGGTCTGCATTTCTCAGTTTTAATCACTAGACCACGTTCGGGATGTCTTATGCTAATGGTAAACTACTATTATAGCGTCGTTTATGTTTTTGCAAATATTTGGACGGTTAGGGAAAAACTCAAAGTGGATTCATACACCATACTTATAAGAGTATATTGTTGCATAACAGTTAAATCAAATAAACATAAAATTCTTTGAAATTACGTCATCACATTGTTGGTAGGGAAGATTAGCAAAATTTTGGTTAGCATTAAACATCTACATGATATTTGTAATATAAATACAAAATTTGAGAACAATCGATTCAGCAGATTCGGAGATTACGTGTCTAATACAAATGGATACAGACATCAGACAGATAGTCAGACAAACAAACAGACAGACAGACAGACGGAAACGGGAGACTACTTTTTTCGTACTGTAGGTGTCATGAATCGTCGAAAAAATACAAAAGGGGCCATTCGTCTGATGGACTCGATTACTATACTTCCTTAGGTTACGCTCAGGAAGTAAAAGGACCACCCACTCAGCGCTTCAAACGCAAGACTTTTGATTTCGAAAGCGGACATGAACTCAACACTGCTACGGAAACGTAAATGGACTGCCGCTTACACCGGTATAATAGATAATCAGAATTTTTTTTTTGGGAAAATTTGAATGTCTAGGGGAAAAACTCAAAGCGAATTCGTACACCACAAGTGTAGGAGTATATTATTATATAACATTTAAATAATTTTATTGTGGAACCTTTTGAGATGACGTCATCAAATTCTTGGTGGGAATGATTAGCCAAATTTTGGTTAACGATTTTCATCTACATGACGTTGCTAATAAATACACAAAATTTAACAGCAATAGTTTCGGAGATTATCCGTATAATAACAATGTAAAAAATCATTTACATATCCTAGAGCAAATTCTTCAGTATTTTCCTTATTTATCCACTTAAGTACTTTAATAATAATCTCTGGTGCTTAAAACAAGAATGTGTTGAATTTGTTGCATCAGACTGATGTTTAATTTTTCAATTTGAATAAATTTTCTAATAAAAATTTTGTGACATTTAAGTAAAAATTTTTGAAATTTGGCTCCACTCTACAAAAATATAATCAGATTCTTTTGATAGACGAAACGCTTCGTAACATAATAACACATAATTAATACAATCATAGGAAAAAAAAATCGTTTTTCTTGTCCACAATAATTTTTCGTATTTTTAGTAACTGAGCATTCTCCAAATCGATGGAACGTACTGGACGTGACTTTTCTTGTAAAAGCGAAGAAATTACATTTTCAGTTGCGCCTTTTTCATCCGACAAACTTACATCCGAATTACTTTTATTTTCTAAAATTTCTATGACTGTAGTAAAGCTGTCGACAATCACACTTTTTTTCAAAGAATGCATTCACCACGTAAAAAATTTTATTTGGAAACGGCGCTTGAATTAATTAATTTTTTCACATGTTTGTTATTGCTTGTCACTACACCGCTATATATTTATTTGAAATGACAAAAACACCATATTTATCGTTTACATTTACTGAAATAATTTTCTGGGTGACTGGTTTTGTAAATAGGAGTTTTATTTACCTTAACGGTACAAATATTATAATTCATTAATGAAATCAAGTTTGTCGATTAATTTTTGATCAATACCTAAATATTTTTGTTTTAAATTTTAAATTTAATTCTTCCTCATACACAACAACAAAGTACACGCGTTGATGGAGTGGATGTAGTTCAAAATTGCCTAACGTTTATTTTAGTTAAGGTTCAAGATATGAAGACAAGTTTAATTTGGTGCATCATTGTGGTTACCTACTTTCATTAGTGGAAGAGTGGAAATCGTCCTTAAAACATAATTCCTATCATACTGCATTAATACTATTAAATAAAGAATTAGCTGGAATCTAAAACTGACGAAATGCCTTTCGACCAAGGCGCATTTAATTGTATGTCACGAAATAGTCGGGTTTGTTTGTCGGCTCTATAGAACAGTTTAGGGAAGGCCAACAGTCGTTCTCGAAGGAAATGTGACATTTTCTAGGGCTTTTATCTATTTCAGTAAACCTTCAATCCCTTCCTGTTTGTTTGTAAGTACTCACGTGAGCGAAATACTTATCAACTAGGTCATACAACCTTCACTGCATACACGCTTAATTTAAATGTTTGAGTCAATACCGTATCTCAAGTATTAAACAAAGAAGTTTTACGACAAGAATTTAAAAATCACCAAGCCAATCTTCCCCATCGACAACATCTCCTCATCCAATTTTAGCAAAAAGCGAAAACAACAGGTGGCAAGTACACAGAACCTTGTTAAAAAAGCTTCAATCTAAGAGATCACCTTTATTCTGTAAGCCAACGTCAAGTGAGTTATATTTTTTGCGTGTATGATATAACGTCAGCAAATTGGGACGAGCGTGTTATTTTATTGGTAACGGTATTTCCCCCAAGAACCGAATCAATATGTGAGCCCCGATAGCTGCAGCAGCAATATTTTTTCAATAAGCACCATAAATAAAGACCAACAAAAGGCGCTGGTTGTAGTTGCTGAAATCGGCATTGGAGGGCGTTAAATAAGGCCTTTCTGGCGTCTGATACAGTATCTGGGAAGCCGCGGTCGCCTCTTTGTCGTATGCGGCCCAACAACCGAAGGCTTCCTCATCGTCATGACAACATGGGGCGGAAGGTGGAGGTGGAGAACTACCTTAATAAAGTCGCTGTCGGCAGATGACTCACTCCACGACTGTAATGTCAACTCCGAGTCAATTGTTACAGTAAATATTAGGTGAAATATTTATATCCTCGTCTGCTGCCGCCTCACAACACCTCCCTTGCAAATTAAATTCAATCATTATCCATCTTTAATGCGTACGCCTCGATCTAGATTCGAGCACAATCGACACGTTGTTCCGTTCTACTGCACCTCATCTAAGCCGATTTGTGCGGATTTGCTCCAGACATCGTACTCAATTTTTTAACGGAAGGCTAATTTAAACCTATAGTAACGTTGCTAAAACTCGGGATAACGGCGTCGGTAGAGAAGAGTTCGAAAGAAAGGGAACGCGTCACGTGTACGACGAATAAAAGAATTCCAAATGAAATTTCTTATTTAAACTTCGGGAAACGTCCAAACACGTCGGCTACTGATACTTTCAAATAACACAATGGTGACGTATTTATGAATGAAGCATCAACGTAAAAAGATGTTCTTTCTAGAGTGTCAAAATAATGTTCCAGTCTGTGATCAACTTAAATGTTTCTAGTGTTTTTTTGAAAACAAAAAAAAATATTGCAGTATATTAACAGATGCCACATATTAAGGTACTAGATAAACATACTTTAAACACGTTGTTATTTATACGATATGCAGGGGTCCTACGAACGAACCTTTCTCTTTGTGTTATGTGAAACTCCCCTTAACCAAATATATGAAACGAGTCTTCTGTTTAATCACAAGGGACAATGCAAGAACATAACACGTTATGCACACCGGCAACACATATTCTGTAATAATATTAATAACAAGAGGATGCGAAGGCAGAAAGAATGAGTCATTTGGTGAATACGAGTAGATGAGATAGATATTTGAATCGAGAAGTAATGTGAAATTGTGGTGGTCATTATTGTTACGAGCTATAGTAAGTAATTAATTATTATTATTATTTTAAGACCCACCACTGACTCGGAAATGACCAACATTCAAGCAAGGCTTCTTTATTAAGACCAAGTAATGATGTGCAGTGATTACATTAATGCAAAACTTTTGAGTTCCTAGAATTACAGCATACAAACTACACTACTCTGATCTACTGGTGCTAACCTATTCTGACTGACATCATCAGACTGTTCGAGAAATTTACGAACAATATGGCATGTTTCTAACAAAGCAGCTTGTCGAAGTGAATCATTTAAGTGTAAATATTTCAAATTCTCAACTACAATCTGATACTACACCTAGATTGGAGATAACTGCAGATTCATCATTGTCTTTATTTCTATTGATAATTGTAGATTTTTTGAAATTTTGGTGTGGTATGTTTGTATTATGTTGTGCATGTTAGGAACAGCAATGAGAATGGCTTCATTATTGTGCTTTTTTCTTTACAAAGTCGATAACAATTGTTTCTTATATTTGGATCTTATAATTGTTAGAGATGGATTATTTTAAGTTCAACATGGTGAGTCATCAGAATCTGACAACGGACTGTCAGTCAGTAGCGTAACATGCACACTTCAGAAGGGGGTGGTTTTTAAATTTATTTTTTTAAATCGCAAAAAACACATGCAAACAACACACGTAAACATAAACTTCAGTGAACTGGTCAATACGCTAGCACGAATGCGAATGAATCTATTAGCCACTAATCTATACAGGTGCAGGTACCCACCGCAGACAGAAAAGTTAATTATAACAGAGAAACGATGACGGACGCCTCTGAGGGTGCGCCCATTCGAAAATGCTAGATATGTTGCTGATGCTAAGGAAAATTATCACTCTGGAGTTAGGCCGAGGACCGCTCCCGCCACCCGAATTTTATAAAGCAAAATTAATGAATTAAGATTACATCGTGAATCGAATTCCCCCATCATATACACACATAAAACCATATATCTAATACTTGAGTAGTATTAGATACATGTATGCACAAAACACATATTAAATATGGTCAAAAACACAAAATGTCGTTCGGTACACACGTCGCTTTGAGAGGCGTGTCCGAATATAAACGTTTCAAAATTCAAGTCGTTGAATACATAAAATACAACACAAAATTAGCATAAAATCCGCTTTCCTTCCTCGAATTCACGACGACATTTACATCACTATTTAGAAAACCATCCGTCTTAGACATTTCACAATTTAAAATATTACATGATTCACTTGAATAAAGTTGGTTGTTTCTTCAGTGTCGTACAAGAAAATTAAAATGTATAATTTCGAGATTGCGTGAAATAATATAAGTTTTCATGAGTGTGGGGAAAACTGTGGCGTTCCCATCGATAGGATTAAGTTTCGTCTAAATAAAGACTATTTTACGAAACTACCAAATCAAAATTAACTTAACCGAGGTAATCTTAATGCTTACCGCGTCGTTGCACTTACACTGGACAAAACAACAAGTGACGCATCTTAACCAAACAGGTCTGCTTTGCTACCAACACCCTCACCAACTTACTATCCACAAATTCCCCAGACCAGCTACCAAACTACCATCAAAGAAACTAAAATTGCACATGATTCCCTATGTTTATTTTCTTACTTTTCAGATATAGTTGATAAATGCCAAAATCACTCTTATTTTGTTAAATACTAGCCCCGCCCACCCGTCCTCTATTTTCTTGGAAGGTATGTTGCTTGCCAAAATCATGCGAGTACTAGCTCCGCCCACCCCCCTCCTTTCATTCTAACAACGGTTTAGTATACGATCATTCATTTCATTCAGATGGAATAAATCAGTCACTGAAAAGGAGACCGGGTGTGTGGGCGGGGCTAATTATGTTCTTCTGTCGAGTGGGAGTGGAAACTAATAATCGAATCTAGGATGTGAAAAAAAGCGCTAAACGTAACTTTTTTTGTTATCCTATTTGATATGTTCTGGATATCGAAATCTCCAAGAAAATGTTTTCAATAAATTTTCGGATATAGTAGTTGAAAAATAGTCGAAAATGACAAAAATGCCAAAATCACTCTTATCTCATCAAATACTAGCCAATATGAGACTGATTTTGCCAAATGATATACCCTTTACCCTTTATTTTCTTAGAGGATATGCCATTTGACAATATCAGTTTTATCTTAGCAAGTACTAGCCCCACCCACCCGCCCTCTATTTTCTTAGAGAGTAGGTCATTTGCCAAAATCAGTCTTACCTTGGCAAGTACTAGAGCCGCCCACCCGCCCTTAATTTTCTTAGAAAGTAGGTCATTTTCTGTAATTATTTGGTGTCAATTACTTGAATAGCAAACACAGACCTTTCTGTTTCGGCATATAAACTTGATTTTTGAGTCAAATGAATAACATTTTATTGTTGATGCGAGTTCCGAATAAATCTTTGAAGAATTTTCCATGCAGTTGTTTTTGTTTCACCCCATTTATTATGTGGTCTAGAGTGTGGAGTGTGGGGATTTCTTCGGTATTGGATAGACTTAAGGGTGTATTTTTCAAATTTTTTTCAATAATTTCTTGAATTCCGAAACTTGTCACTTGTCTAAAAGTCCTGAAATCCCCTTCCATCGTTCTGTCTCGGTAATGAAAATCTTTCAATCGATGTGTTCGAATGTCTTCTATATTGTGTGACTGATTTTCTTGCTGAGACGTTAAAATTTTTCAAATCAGTTTTTGGCGATTTAATTATTATTAAAGAGTATGTTAGCAGTGAAACACAGAATGTATTTACTTACTGCTTTCATTAAATTCTTTCTGTTTAACTGTGTCCTCAAAATTAATTTTAATCTTGCCAGATATTCTTCTTTGAGCTTTGTCTTAGTTTTGGTATTGAATATGGGAGGGCTGATGAAAGCGCAGACATTTGTATGTTCGTTTCGTTCTTGACCTTCGATTATTTCGTTATTTTGGATTATACAGGGTTGCTAAAAACTATGGAAACAGTTGAATATCTCTCTTGAAGCTGGATTTTCTGTAATTTTTTATACTTTAAACTTCAGCTGTTTTCAAGATGCAAAGCTAACTTAATTTTTTTTAAATAGTAATTTTAATTATTTAAGCACCCCTGAACAAAACTTCTTTAAAAAAATTTTCAATTATAATAATAACACCCAAAGTTAATACAAAATCAGGAAAAATTATCCCGAAAAAAAACTGACTTTGTAGTCACGTGACCATTTCATCTATTCGTTAAAAGTATCATAACTTCAAACTGACAGTCATTGTAATCCTGTTGTAAGATGGCGACAATATTTCATATTTTCGTGGCACCATGTCAATCAAAATTTTTCAGTTTCTCCATTCTAGACAACTGATGACGTGATCACTATTTTGCTGAGTAAATCGTATCCAATGCGTTAGTTGATAGTTGTTTTGTAAACAAATTCAAAGAATAAAAATTGATCTAAAGTTATGGCGTTTATGATTTAATCAATAAACTACGTTGCTTCAGTCATTGCTTTGTTTTAGTAACCTTGTATAAGAAGTGTATTCATAATATTTTGCACATTTTAGGTACAATTTCTCTAGAAAAATTTTAATATGAGGTCATCAACTTTTTATGAGGAATACACAGATAAATTTTGATTAGCGATTTACCATTCGACAATCGTAAAATCGTTACAAAATTTCAGAGCATTCACTTTAGCAGTTCAAGTTAAATTGTAGAATGATATAGAATATAGAAGAATGTTATTCTATACTTACTTTGATTTTTTTCCAAAAATCTAAATATCCAAGGTAAAACATA
Organism: Zophobas morio; assembly: GCF_036711695.1. Lineage (NCBI taxonomy): Eukaryota > Metazoa > Arthropoda > Insecta > Coleoptera > Tenebrionidae > Zophobas > Zophobas morio. The sequence goes on along the minus strand of NW_026972129.1, from coordinate 15,590,965 downwards.
AAGGCGGATACATAAACCACAAATAAAGAAGTATGCTATTTTATAAATTTAAATAGTACTTGCTTTGTCTACTTTTGAAATGACGTCGTCAAACCGTTGGTGGGATCGATGGAATAAATTTTGCCTAGTGGTTTACTGTCTATACGAAGTTCATAAAATTTATTTAAAATTTCACATCAAGTAGCTCAGTGATTTTCGAGAGGCAGACAGAACTGGAAGATTTAGTGAGTTACTGAACGTCGAAGAAGCATTAAATCATTCGTTCGTCGGATAGATTCAATTGCAGTACTTTCCTAGCTTAGGCTCGAAAAAAAGCACAAACAGCAGGACGTTTCGAGATATGCGTTTGATCAAACCTATAGCAAATTTTTGATATGAGTTTTCTAGGGGAGATGAACAAATTTAATAGATGTTCTCTAATCTTTAAATCCGTTTTAATGTTTTCCGAAAATTTAAAAAATATTGTTATACTTATCTTCTATGAAAGATTTAAAATTGCCATGATATAAAGTTGTAAGGAAATACCATATTTTAAGCTAGTTCTTAGCTATGTTTGACGATAATCTTGAACCATCATGACAGGAATCACCTCACGAATGTGAGGATGACGCGTCGACCGTCGCAGCGGATCTTAACCAATTTCAAACTCTAAGCATTCATTGTTTTTGTATCAGGGGTTTTCAAGTGTTGACGCTTGTTAAAAATTTAATGTTTCACTTCGGCACAAATTTACACTGCTCATCTCCTTAATGATCTTTGGTATACTTAGCGTACGTGTAATGTTAGGTCTTAAAAGTTTCATATAATGATTTTAAATTTTACATGCGCCAACTTATTAAAGTAAATGAGCTGTAGTTTTTTGCAAATTTAATCTCAGTGCTTTGAAATATCTGCACACACAGTCTCCTCGGTTTTAACTGACTACTGCCCAGAATTAATTTTATCGTACACAACTTAAAACAAAACGTCTCATTGCAAGAAATCGATATACAAATTTAAGTTATTGATGCGGAAAATTGTTCCTTTGTTCAATTTCGGTTATTCTTTAAACAAATGGGGACAAAGGAACAATTTTCCGCATCAGTAACCTAAATTGGTATCTCGATTTCTTATAATAAAACGCTATTTAGTTTCAAGTTGTGTACATGTATGAATTTATATCACGTTTAGTCAATTTGTAAATATATAATTATAAAACGGTAAACGAATAATAATAAAATTACTTCTGAACAGTAATTTTTAGTAAATATATTCTACTTAGTTAAAAAATGTAAATATTACAAGTGCGTTATTCTAAAAAGCGAATTATAATGCCATAGTGACTTTGTACATTTTTAGATAATTTCAATTTAAAGAGTAAACACGTGAGCTAAGTGTTTTTTATTTCTTTTAAAAAAGGACAATTCCGTTTTCACACAGTTGCTGATTTTTTTTTAAATTAAAATGTCAGAGTAAAATGTCTACGGTTAACGTTTCCCATTTAAATATTCAATCCACGAGTAGTAAAATTGATGAAACTGAGGTTTATTAATTGAGCATTAATCAATTCGCAATTTACTGTTTAAATAAACATTTGTTGAAATTGTTGCTTTTTGGTTCAGTGCTCCTAATTTCAGTTCTTTTATTTGAAAATTACCTGGAAAACTGAGAAAACTTCGTTTGTTAATTACTCATTTGTACACATATGGACTGGAAACAGTTGAGAATAACATCACCTCTTTATGCATAAAAGTAGGGTTATTTGAATTGTTTCATCAATCTAACTGGTTCTGCAAACGTCAATAAGAAAGGACTTTTTCGCCCTACTTTTAAAATAAAGACATGTGTTTAATATTTGGTACTGCATTGTATGCTTCTGTACGTGTACCCAACAATCCATACATTTATTTATTTAACTTATAGGTGTTGTAATAAAAAATTAAAAAATTAAAAAATAACTTTAATGCTGTATCTGGTTGATACATTTTTGACAAAACATTTAACAAAAATATAAATTAAAATGTAGCTTAAGGCTATTGCTCCGCTAAAAGTGATAAGAAGTAGCAGCGGCCAAAGTTCCATAAGAATGAGTCCTGAAATGATGGGTTATAATGAGTAGAACGAAAAAAACTAGTTGTTGCTCAACTGTACATTATTTCTTTCATGTCTTTAATAATTTTGAAGGAAGAAGATAAATTAAAGTTACGCTCAAGATCTGTTTTCATGATAAAAATAATTTTGTAATTGAGTCTATCTTCTTTCGAAGTGTTAATTACATTTAAGAAAGGTCGTGAGATAAGGCACCAAATGACGTCATTGTTTTTTTGAAAACGATAAATAAGTTTTTTTAAAACTTCCATTCACACCATAGAAGAACTGAAATAGAGTGTACTTGTATTACTTCTGCTACACTACAAAATGTGTTTGATAACATGAAAAGACGTGTCAGTTTATATATACAGGAGAATAGATACCATTTCCAACAGTTTCGTTGACTTTGTTTTCGCTTTTTGTAGTTTTCAAGAAGCAAGAGCTAACCTTCGTTTGTAAATTGATTTATGTCACTGTGCAACCAACATTACACATGTGTTTGTGTAATTGCATAATCTGAAAAGTATCCGAAATCGAGGAGACGTACGTCCAAAATCACATAGCATTCTTTGATCTAAATAATTAATGAACAAACGGTATCACGACTACATGTTACATTATTTTTTAATCATTTTACAAATAAAATCGCTTTTTATGGAGTGTGAAATGTGCATGCACATCAGACCGTATTCTAATTGATTGAAACTTTATTTCCTTCTTTCAGGCAAGCGTGAGTCGGATCTGAAAAGTTACTGATACCTAAATCTTACGCGGTCGCCAAATAAATCCGTCACAGTTCATTTGATAAATGTTCACTATTTCAGAACTGGAAGTATAACAATAATAACTTGTCAATTCCCGCTATAATTTTGCATTAATTGTGAAATTTATCAGAAAATGAACTTAATGTTAAATAAAAAAATTAAATTTAAACAAATTTAAAACGTTTCAGTTTAAATAAGATATTATTTAAAGATTATTTCTAGTATGATCTATTTTATGTGGCAAACCGTTCGTATTGCTTTTTATTAAATTTCAAAGACAGGATGTCAAATATCCTCGACCGATAACTGCATCCGGACAAACATAAGCTCTTAGCACGTCCTCGACAAAGTGTCGGTTCGCAAGTTAAGCCCTCGTTCTGTTTCGACTTCTTCGTCTATTAGCAGCCCCATCATTTTGCATTACTGCCCGTTTTATGTCATTCTCTCGTTGCAAAGTAATTGATAAACGTACTATTGTAGTGTCGTATGAATTTACGACTAGGTTGCTACATTATAATTGAGGTCTGTAATTGTGAGTTATCGGTGTCAGGTGAAGCTGGTAGAGCTCCAATGCAATAAGTTCTACTATAAACGCACCCATCCCTCTTCGCCTCTGTTCTGCTGAATGGAGAAGCGTTCGATAGAATGCCGGGAGAGAACACTGAACAGTTTCTCCGCCCGAGCTAATTGTTCTGGCTTCATTCAAGAGTGTCACCCTCGAACACAGGAAAGCTTACTTATTCGACACTTCCAAGTTTTATTATTCTATTATGTCAGTTTACTGCCTTTTGTACGGAGGCAATCGAAAAATGAACCGTTTGGGGAAAATGTGTGGTTTAAGGACGTTTTTATGCCATCGTGAATTCGCCCTTTAATTGGAAAATGGAATTATTTCATTTCAGCTTTATCTTCTAATCTCGTTTTTAGTTCAAGTCGCCACTTAAAATTTTATCACGTCACAATCTTAGAGATGGTGAAGGTGTTTCGAATAAGATCTCCAGCAATTAAGTTGTAATTTCATTAAGAAACAAGCAAAAACTCTTCTGTCAAATTTCATCTTTAGACTTATCGATTTTAATTACTGCACGCTGCTGTAATAAAGTGGAGAGCAGGAACTAGCGCCATGAAACATTTCGAAGATTTATAAATGATTTTAATATACAGCCCGTCATGGTGTAATTAGTTTTGTTAAGATCGAAGATCTCTTTAATGGGAACATCTAAAATTTACTGTTGTTTTTAATAAGAGGGCCTATCGTGTTTAATTTACCAATTAAAATTTCTTCAAACTCCTCAGATTGATGAAGGATTATTTCGACAATCTTTGCTAAAAATAATAAGTGATCTACGTCTAAGTAGAGTCTTGTGTTTTCTTGGTACCGTATACTTTGTGGCTCTAATTGATACAAAAGCAAAGACAGGTTAGCACAGTTTATATTTCCCAAGAGGATCGCGGGATCCAGCGTTCAGGAATAAAAATACTTTGACGGGCAGAAATAATAATCGATGGAAGCCTTTAAATTTATTTTGCTTTCGCATTCCTTTAACAACAATAGACTAAAATGTGGAGAGGTTCTCCCTTGTTATTTCTGCACTTTTTATGTTTATATTCGGTCGCAAAATATGAAATTAGTTGGAGGGAATCGTAAGATATTGAAGGTGTTTCAGAATGACAGTATTTTCTTTCAAATATTAAGCATCCACTTTTTAAAACGCAACTTTCGTTGAAGGTAATTTAAATTTTCATTTAGATGAGACGCAGATAGAGCCGAACAAAGCACACATCGATCCAACATTGCAAAGAAAAGATGATATCTGCATGAATGAGAAGTTTAACAAATTGAAATCAAAACAACATTATGACTTTACAGTGGAACGCTTTCGTCGGTTAATACTTAGCTGGACTTTATATCTTTCACGCCCATCGCTCTCACTGTTTGCCTTGCAGACAATTCAATAAAGCTCCTTCCTATCTGCATTCTCAGCTCAAACAGAATTCTGATTGATATGTAGAAACATTTATTCTTATTGAATTCCTCCTGATCCGATCTACTACAAAAGAATTTTCAATGACGCTGCTGTTGGCTTTAGACAAACATTGCGGTCTAATCTAGAATAAACACAACACTCTCATTCCAAGAATTATTACGTCCAGAACAATGTATAGCTTGAACTTACACATAAAACGCCCGGACGTTATTGAAAATATAGAATTTCTTGCTTTGGAATACTACTGCAACCATTAATTTTACTCGTCGCTTAATCAATGCATAGGTTTAAAGCGCAGATTAAATTGAAATCGACTAGGAGTAAGTGTAACAACCTCTCAGGGCTTGTTCTCATGGGCTTTCTCTTATAAGTTGCAGCAAACGACGACTTGCAGATTTCTACAACCCGTGAAATGTTCAATCAAGTCTTGAAAAGTAGAATTTGTAGGTGTGACTGAAGGCTTTTCTTGTGCACTTTAGGGTCTTGTTTCGATTCACTGCTCGACTCACAAATACGGTAAATTTCGTCGGCGTTTCACCCTGTTCCGGCAGCGATGAATCAATAATGTTACCCTTTTCAAAGTCGCTTAATTGATACTAATTATTAGGTACATACATGTAGAATTACGCTATCTATTTTACATTATTTTCAAGCACGAAATGTCATTCATTGATGTTATTTGTAGACAAAATTTTTTATGCAGATACTTTGACTAATATTAATTAACTTACGTAAAGAATAGAATACGTAAAGGTTTTGAGAAAGTAGTAAGAAAAATCGAAGTCGAGAATAGCACTCAGGACTGATAAATTGTTGCAACTTGTTAAAATGTTATCTTAATATATTAAAGAAGTTTATGTTGCTTAAATGGTCTCTGAAAAATTGCTTTAAAAATTTCCCTTGTATGTTTGTTGCGTTTTTAATAACAATAACCATATTTCATATTGATTTAATTAAACTAATTTTAAAAGTACAATGCTTTACTTAAGGTGAGACAAATTTGTTATAAATAAAAAATCCAGTCTTAAGTAATTTATAAATGACACGTTAAATTTACTAGAGATAAACATTTATTTTTCAGTTTTTCATGTAACTGTAACACGTGTTTTAGATATTTTCAGCTTAACACTCATTAATTATTACAACTTGAGTTTTGTATAAATGTTCACTCTTCTACAATTTTTATAACCGCAGGAATAATGTTTGCTGCTTTTCAGCAGGTTATGGAATAAGCATTAGCTAAATATTTTTTAACCTTTGCTTGTTCTCGCAATATTCTCGTTATATTTGTTTTATCGCTATCAGTTGAAAAAGCTAATTTGAAGATTGGTAGCATTTTTAATATTTGGCATTACATTACAAAGCAAATTCAAGATTAGTATTGTACTAAATATTTAACTGATCATTAAAAGTGTATCTTATGGAGTCAACGTTCTGCAAACAGTTGTTTTCTATTTATGTTTCAATTTTTTAAGCAAAAACTCCCTTGCTACAACACAGAAGAAAATAGAAGGTTTCAAAGTATATTTTGTTCACTTCAAAACTTATTAAGTAGGAAATCCTTAGGTTCAAAACACAGCAAATGCCGTATTTCTATGTCAAGATGAATTTTCAAAAAATGTATTTAAGCATACTTAGTTAAAGATGGCATTTTAAAATTTGATATTAATAAACATACTGTATTTGATTTATACAGAATTTGAAAGAAATTAGCCGAAACCTTTCCGTCTCGATCAATAAAATAAGTCAGTTTAAAAATTCCTCAAGATGACCTCATCACCATATTTTACCCATTGGTTCGTTTTCAATAGATGTATTTTCAAAATGACGTCATCAAATTTTCACTATTGGAACTCTAATCATGACTGACTGGACTGAGAGAATGATCTTTGGGAAAACTGAAAACACAAACTGAAAAAATTGGTCGAAGGTTATTTCGGCAGAACTTCCCTCGCCCCTGAAGTACAATAAACATATCCAGTTTTCTCGAAAAATTACAAAATTTGATTTTGCAATTTTTTTTAATAAAACCCCTATAAGTCAAAATAAGATATGTGTGTAATATTAAAGTAAATGTATACAAAAAATGTGATGACGTCATCAACACTTTTGCAGGGATACGTATATCAGTTTGGATCAATGCAGTGTAATACTAATAATAATAATAGTATTGTATTCCCAAATTTTCGTGAAAATAGAGAAAGTCGTTCCTGATTTAATCAATAAAATAAATTATTGATCCATTCATTTTTTTGAGTCATCCTGTATACACAGTTCTAATAAATTGGTTCAAGATTACTTCGATAGAACTTCGCTCGCCCTTGAAGTACAATCCAACAAATTCCGCTTCTTTGAAAAAGAATAGAAAATTTGTGTTTTCTGATAATAACCTTTGTACAGATAGTAAAAACCAGTGGTATAAATGAAACCTCGAACCCGCTGCGCCGCGGGGGTTCAAAGTCAACAGATATACTTACAGACAGTTTGAAATATATTCAAAGCAAATAACCAACGGAAAAGAGTGTATTATTATCAGTGTACATGTTTACTTCCATTGTTTATACATCGAAATAATGTCACGTAGAAATTTGTTTAATTTGAATGAATTGTCGCCTCAAAACAGAAGACTAAAATTATTAATTAAAAGCCACCATGGAACAAAATGTTTTGAATATGTTTATTATTATTCTTATTTGATCATAGTTAAATAAACACGTGGGTATTCTTACATTTTCTAGAATATGAGGTTCTTAATTTGATCAATAAAAAATTGGTCGAACGCTATAAATATAATCCGACAAATCTAGCTCTTTAAAAAAATTATAAAATTTAACTTTAGGATTTTCGTTGCACGATAACCGCTGTAAAGTTAAAACCAGAGGCATAAATAACACCCCTTGTCCTTCAGCACTAGGTAACAACAACCTGAAGCTCAATTGTTTTTGCGAAAAGTTAAACGTTTAGTGAAAACATTGAAAGCGCATTCGTATACTACAAGTATAAACGTATATTTTTGTATAACATTCAACTCATTCTAAAATGCGGTTCATTGAAATAACGTCATCAAATTCTTGATGGAGATGTTTAGCCAAATTCTGGTAGGCATTTAACCATCTACTTGAGATTTCTAACATACATAAAGTTCCAACATTACAACAGTACCTAGTAAAATTTTACGTCCGCTACTGTGAGGGATTGTCAGGCAATGCAGGTGGATAGAAACATCCAGGGTTGCATTGAATTTGTGACTTATGGTTTTGTGGGTCCAACCTTGATGATTAACCTTGAAATATCAATAAAATGTTACTAGGTACTGTTCAATTGATGAAACTTTACATAATTTGACAACAATCGGGCCGGCGGTTTCGGAGATTACATCTCTAATAAAAATGGATACAGACACCAGTCAGACAGACAGACGGTAACGGGAGACTGCTTTTTTCGTACTATCGGGTCATGAAACGTCAAGAAAACATAAGAGTGGCGATTCGTCCTACGGACTCGATTACAATACTTCCTTCACTTACGCTCGGAAAGTAAAAATATGGACGGAATAATAATTCACAAATATAGGCTCATCATAGTTTGCACATTTTCGATTGAATTTATTTGGCAAAATTTTGAAAGGACGTCATCAGTTTTTCGGGGAATCGTAAACGAATAAGGTTTCAGAGCATTCGGTTGGCAATTTCACAGTTACATTGTAAAATGCTATTATACGGTTTCGATTTTTTTTTACAAAAATCTGGAGATACCTTGGGTAATAACTTAACACGTATTCATAAACTACAAATGGCAGAATATGTTGTTTTATAAAACTTAAATAACATTTAATATTGTAAACTTTGTTGGTGGGGATGATCAGACAAATTTTGATTAGCGTTTTACCATATACAGGATATTCCTAACATACATACAAAATTTGGCAACAATTAGTCTGGTAGTTTAGAAGACTATCTGTGTAATAACAATCGATACAGACGCGGACAGATCGTAGACGCCAGACAGACAGACGGAAACGAGAGACCTATATTTTCGTTTTTTTTTTAGGAGTATCGTGTAGATTGTAAAACCCCAACCAAAAATTTGTCTGATCATTCCACCAACAACTTGATAAAGTCACCTCAAAATTGTACATACTAAAAAATTACACTTCTATCCTTGGAGTTTATGAACCCGCCTTGATTTTTACTCAAACCTTCCAAATTTTCTAATAAAAAAATCAAAATTGCATAACATTTTATACGGGGTGCTAATAAAGTAATAAATAACTTACAACTGTCTTTGAATTAAATTTTAATTAATTTTAACGTTTATTTCTTTAAATCACAAAAGATATTTATCTGGACTCTAGAAGGCAATGAATTTTTTATCGAAGCCTATTTTCGGTGGTGCCAAATAACGATATTTTTTGAAAGCTACAAATTTTTTTGTCAAGTCATGTGCACCACCCACTAGATGTCAATAAAAGACATAATGAGAACTTTGACTCATTAGCTCAGTCAGGAGGGGCAATAACGTGAAAGTCTCGGGTTCGATCCCTTCTGGCTCATTTTTTTCTTACACTGTAACTGGTACTTTTTATCAATTTTTTTAACTAGATTTGTTTTATTGTACTTTAGAGACATGAGACCAATTTTTTACGATTGTTGCTTTTGATCAAGCTATGTTTGTTAATTCTCTCGTGGATCCAGACAGCCTCGAACCGACGCGACTTTTGAATTCTCTCGGAACTCGTGCTTAATCACTTCAATTTGTACCTTTCTAACGGTGAAAGTGAAAGGTATATACAGTGTATATACGGTGAAGACATTTCTTAACAGTCCTAATAAAAATGATTGCAACATCACTGTTAATTTTTTGTGACCTGTGTAGTTGATGTTTGGATAGTAAAGTGCCATGTTATATTACCATATAAATTTCCAGGATACCTACGCCATTTTTCAGAGTTGAATGGAACCATTGTTTTGTATGTCACCGATTTACAAAAAAATCGTACTGAAAAACACATCTCTAGATCTACTTTTTCGTAAATGTTTATTTAAAAATTTTTGCGATGACGTCACTCAATTTTCAGAGGGGGTGAATAAATAAATTTTAAAATAAAATGGTATAATTATAAATCAATATTAGAGTACGATTTCATTTCTAACAAATTTCTTACACAACCGAAAACAAAAATCATGCTCAAATACAGGGTGATTTCGAAATACATACAATAATTGTAGCCACGCCATCACATGCCGTAATAATGTGGAAATATAGAAAAAACAAATTCAAATTGAGCAAAACCCCTATGAACCACCCTCGATGCGATGCCATTGATCTACCTTTTAAACAGTAGGTGGAAAAACGTTGTAAACACTTTCAGTTTCATTTAAAATAAAAACCGTTCATGTATTCATTCATCGTTAAAGGACAGTGCGAAAGATTATTAGTTGTATAAACAAATGGTGGTCCTGAGAAGGATCAATATTTGGTTATGCTTCATGATGACTGACTTTTTATTCTGACGGAACAAAAATAAGAACAACTTAGAATGTTACTACCTTTTCATAATACTTAAATGTTGAAAATGTTGTCCTTGACTAGCAATATAAACTCCAGCACGTCACAAAATGTTTGCACGGATACCTACAACAACTCCGGGAGTTCCACGAACTGTAGCGGCTGCCACTTCCACTCGTTGTTGAAGCTCTTCGATAATTTCTGGACACTGTTGATTTCCATAAACTACCTGTCTCATCCAACCCCACAGACAAAAATCACACGGATTGAGATCGGGTGAACGCGGAAGCCAAGCTACTGGGCCGTTTCTACCGACCCACTAGTTAGGAAAACGGTTATGTAACCATTCAACTACTGGCCAACAAAAGGTGGTGGTGCTCCATCATGCAAGTACCACATGCAAACTCGTTCACCTAGAGGCACTTCCACATCTAGCTGCTCTTCTAATACATTGTTTAAAAAGTAGAGGTACTGTGCGCGTTTATCCTGTTTGGTAAAACATATGATCCAACGGAGTGGTCATTTACTACACCGGCCCACACATTTATGGAAAACCGTCGTTGAAATCATACTTCTTAATGAGCGTGTGGATTTTCATCGGACCAAATGTGAATGTTGTGTCTGTTGAAAATAGCATTGCGAGTGAATCCTGCTGCATCCGTACACAGAATGCAATTTAAAAAGTTAGGGCGTTCACGACACTAATTACACGACATGGGGGCTCCAAAGCTTGCACTTTTTAAACGTGGTTTGGATGTAGGCCTTGTTTTTTTAGTGTACGATGCAGTATAAACTGTGAAACTCCAAGTTCAGCTGCAAGTCAGCGAGTGCTGATGTCGGGCTTTTCTTCGGCGCGTTCCAAAATTTGTTCTTCAGCTTGCAGTATTCTTTCGGTTTGATCGTGAGTTTGAGGCTTGAGGGTACCATGATCTCATTACGTTATTCAAAAAACGAGAAACTATAACTCTATTAATATTAAAAAGAGCAGTTTTACGGTTTCGATTTTGTGTTGTCACAAACAGTCATTCTCGTGAATTAAAAATCAATTTCTCGTATTCTTTGCGTATCGTAGGCAACTACTGAAAGATTTCGTCGGGTTTCAATACATGCATTTTTATTAAAAACATATTCCGTCTCGACAATGAAATTGGACAACACGATCGCATTCTAGCATTTACAATGACGTTAAATCACGTGTAAAAGTTAGATCGGTCGTATTTGAAAAGAGATGTGTCACGGAACGTGCGAAAACGTGTGCATGTGCACTTTGAATCCGGATTATTTAAATCGGATTGGCGGCTGACATCACCCGACGGAATCCGAGCCATCGTCAATCTGCCAATGTTAACGTTAATGCGAGCCATTTTCTCTCTAAAAATTCAAAGAGCAAATGTTTAACGTTTCCGATGTCTGGTGTAAGGGAGTTAATGGAGTTAGCAGTATATGGCGGAGGCAGCGGTGGCGGCGGTTAGAAATCCTCAAGGCAACCGCATCAGTCATGGGAGGCGTTACTGTAACAGTCACTTAAGCGCTATCTTAATATTACAGCTTCGGCCAAACCCCTTATCACAATGAGTTATGCTGCGCACTTTAATATTATTTGTTAACCAAAAGCGGACGATAAACTCGGCTGACATCAAGAGGAATCTCAAACTGTTGCTAATGAAACTTTTCTCATACTCAGAAACGTGAAGCATTAATATCTCGAGCGTTGAATCGATAAATTCCTCAACTTGCCCTCCGCATCACCTCCAGATTTGCATTTAAAAGATTATTTTATTTGTACGACATTCAGGTGAATTTGTGTTCATTTTTCCGAGTGGTGGAGCTATATTAAAATTTTTATCCTATTAAAGCGCCTTATATTTTGGACGAGCGCCGCTTTCAGAAAATAAGTCCTGTTTTGAAAGGGACATAAAATGAGTTTGGCTTAAAATAGAATTCACAAACTGCCATCCGTTATTCTTCTGTATTGCCCCGAGGGCGAACTTGCGCTCGTCCACCGTGTTTCTCATAATTGAAAACCTGACTGGGGAATTAACACTTAAATCTATTGCAGAATTTTAATGGACAATATTTTAAAGGATTACTTAGTATTCATCCGGGGAGAAGTCTTAATTAATTCAATAAACTTACAAGAAGGCGGTTCTGAAAGCTTCCACCATCCTGCTACTTTCACTATAGTTTATATACAGGCATCTTCATGTTCAACGAGGTTAATAAAAATCTACATTAACACAATCACTAAGAATGAATAAAATTTATTTTATCTTCCTTGGTACCGTTTTATTCTTATCTAATTCTTATTGTTTCCACTTTTGTTAAATTTGTGTAAGGACACACATGAAACAACTACACAGAACTGAATAAAACCGGTTTCAAAAACAGACAAAAGGAATTTTATTTATTCTACTCACGATTGGCAGCCAGACAGAAATCATTGTTTTCCTATAGAGCGCAGCTAGAAATCATTTTCCTCGTCAAATTTCGGTAACTAAGTTAGCTACCGGAAACAAAAACACCCGATCTTATTGTCATCCTTATCCGACCAACCAGTGGATACAGCGAATGACAATCGCAGATTTTTTCAAATTATGTGTTAATAAAAGTCGGAACTGGGTCAACGCTTTCTGTTTTAAATGGTAATGTGCAAGAGCGCCTAAAAGCATTTACGACAAGAAACAATTACAATATTCGTTCGATTATAAAAGTTTGAGCAGTTACTCCTCCAAACACAAAAGCGAACGAAATATGAATTTTTCTCCTGGGTCTATATTTTATATTAATATTAAGAAGTTCAAAGTCAATATTGATATGGCTGAAAGTCGAAGAAAATTTAATTATGTAAAGACGGTTATGAAATTTAATTACACGTTCGAAAATTATGAAGGCTTTCTGAAACAGAAAATAAGCGGAACGTCAAAATTTTCAATCAATAACAAATTGCCAAGCGTAATAATTAATCTAATGGTTTAATCTAACCTGTCAAAATTGGAATGCAGCTTATTAATAATCCTCTCGGAAGTCTGTTTCAGAAAAAATGCTGTGATTTTGGTGATAGAAAGCGCCATCGGTTAAAAACATTTCTGGAATTACAAAGACCGAAATGACGTGGAGCGAGTTTTGTGAAATGAAAGAAGTAAGCGATCGTGAAATTTGTTTAGTATTCATTTTATCCCTCCCTTGCTTCGTCATTTCCTACTTCTTATAGCGAGATACAGTATTGTTTGAAAATACTTGATGAATGAAATTCGCTAAAGTACTTCTAAGTTAGCAAGTGAGCAGAAAATTTAACAGATTTACAAGTTTCAGTTAATTTGCTATAAACTTGCTGAGTGTTTGGTTTTTGTTGTCTATCACGGTAAAGGAGTAGTTTACGACAATTGCAACACATGTGTAGTGAAACTTAAGTTGGTCACACTTTTTGTCAATTTGAAAAGAATGATACTAACAAAAAGTTTTTTTTTGCATAACTAATAAAAATAATTATAAAAATTCTTCACTTCTATCATTTCTGACGTTCCAAATTGAAGATCGATATTTAAAGTATTAGAAATTAGCATCAGAGTTTCTTAAAGTACACGATACAATTAGTCTGTTATTTTACACAAAAACATGATATTTCTTACTTATAACTTAATTACCGCTTTTTAAATGTTCTGAAACATTGTAAAATCGAATGCGCTGAAAACTTGCAAGCGTTTTAAGTTTACCGTAAGGATAGTAAATCGTTAGTCAAAATTTTGTCATTTATGCCCCCCTAAAAAATGATGACGTCATTCTACATTTTTGTCGAACACATGTTTCTTCAATTTTATAGAATTATTGGGAAAAAATCAAGATTGTATTTTAAAATTTAGCTTTAAAATTGCAAAAGCGAATGCTGTGAAATCTTGCAAATATTTGAAAGTTATTGAAAACATAGTAAATCGTTAATCAAAATTTTATTCGTCATGTTACAATTTTACCGAAATGTTCTTTAAATTTATGAGTGTTCAGTTTCTTTCAACCACTGACGTTTGTAATCTTAACGTGCTCATAGTGGAATTTTGTCTAAGTATAAACATAAGCAGTCGAAGTTAAGCATGTTCTTGGAAATTGAGAATATCTACATTTTTTCTCGTTGGTTATCTGCTTTAAATATATTTCACATTGTCCACACTTGTGAGGACCGCGGATCACAAAACGAAAATTGCAAAATCAAATTTTATAATTTTTTGAAGAAGCGGGATCTGTCGGACTATAATTTAAAGGAAGTTCGGTTTAAATATTTCTAGTTCATTTTTGAAATGTAACTTTCGCATTTTATAGAATACTTCTATTATCTACCTCGTCTTCACTCCTATTATCAAGACAACAATTCATTCGTAAATAAGAAAAATTGTTCCATACATTCATTCGACTTTCTTAATACTACTAAAAAAAAAAAAAATGTAAGTTGGTATGAGTCTATTTTCGAGATTTTTTTTATTTTTGTATTTTAACGTGCTTCTGTATGCCAGAGCATTGTGTTCTAAACTTTCGATCCAAGGCTGAATGGGATACTCGATTCTACTTTTCGAGTGCAGACTAGGCAAGTACTCAAACAGTTTCGAATAAACAAATGCTTAATTCATATGCTCTCGACGTTTTATAACTGCTACAATATGAAAAAGTAGGTCTTCCAAGAATATTATATGGACGGTAAAAGCAATTCTGATTATCCCCATCACAAGTTTGACAATATCGTCTCAAAACTTGGCAAAGGAATGTAAAAAAATAGTATGCTTTTGCGCCTCGGATTCATTAATCCATCTATTTTTAACTTTATGCATTTTTTTACCAATGTAGTATTATTTGTATCCTCTAGAAAGAAAATGAAGTCATCTCGATTTTTATTTTCCGAGTGTAAACTGAGGAAATATGATACCGGGTGTATGGAAATGGCGGTTTCGGCAGTCCCAAAAATTTAATAAAAAAATTCTCTATGACGTCCGGCTCACGTTGTGATTTCTTAGTAACGATGGAGACTAAAATCCACCTTTTATTTTTTTTATGACAATAACCATAACAACCAGTAGTCATTAATCGTTGTGCATTATTATTACTAAAACAAGCTGTTATTTTTTATTAATAAATAAATCAAAAAAGAAACATTTTTTTAACTGATTTTGGCAAATGGCATACCCTCTTAGAAAAGAGATGGTGGGTGGGCGGTGCTAATAGCTTCTAAGAGAACACTGATTTTGGCTAATGAGGTACCCTCGAAGAAAAGAAAGGGTGGGTGGGCGGGGCTAGTTCCTGCTAAGATAAGGTTGACTTTGGCAAATAACATACCCTCTAAGAAAAGAGAGGGTGGGTCGGTGGGGCTAGTACCTGCTAATGTAAGAATGATTTTGGCAAATAAGATGCCTCCAAGAAAATAGAGGGCGGGTGGGCGGGGTTAGTACCTACTAATATAAGATCGGTTTTAGCAAATGACATACCCTCTAAAAAAAGAAAGGGTGGGTGGGCGGGGCTAATATCTGCTAAGATAAGAGTGATTTTACAAAAAAAATCTTCATTGATTCCCAAATTAATACACCATGGGTACCCAAGACTTTTTCAAATTCGTAAAAAGTAAAACACTAAAAGTTCAAAAAAAATTTTCACATTCATTCTGCAACAAAACACCAGATTCTCTTAAATTTATCCGAAAATAAAACACCAGGGGACCTAAATTGCAAACTTTGATCAAACATTTTTAACTGCTCACTCGATTTTTGCTAATTTGTACCTTCGCTTTATATCAGGTAAACAGTGTTGTCAAATGGAATTTTATCAAATTATTACAAAAACAATACAACCATATTTTTGTACATTCTAACTGAAATGATAATTAAACATGGTCATAATGAGTGTGTTGTTTAGTTCTTAAACGTAGCAAAATAACAAATTTTAAAATCGTTATAATTCCACCAAAATTTGAGAAGGAATTTTTTTACTATTTTTCCCAGGCTCACCAGTTGATTGTTAAGGGCGCGGCGGAGAAGTAATCCGCCATTTTCCAGACACCCTGTATATACAAATTATGTTTATTGGAAATATCCTTTAGATGGCAAAACGTTTAAACGCCATTTAAATTTTACAAAATAACATACACTTGTTTTTGCGGTTTATGAACCCGTCTTGAATTTTTACTCTAGAGATCCAAATTTTCTAAAAAAAAAAATACAAAGTGCATGATCAGTAATTGATCACATTTTACAACAGTATATGATCACTAATAGTATTGACATCTTATTATCTATATTTTGTTAATATTAGTATTGCACGTGTTTATTGAAATTGGCAAATTGATATACGTGTCCCTGCTGATATGTTGATTGAACAACTCATTAGAAACAGGCACAACAGGCATCCTTTTGGCACAATTGTTTGACCGTTCACCCGATTTTCCTGTACTCCGCGCCAGACTAAATGTAAATACCTTAGTTAAGTGTGTAGAAGTTATCACAATTAAAATTTCACAAAATCAAATTTTAGATATTTATGATTAAGCGGAATTATACTCCAGGGCGAGGGACGTGCTGTCAAAACAAACTTCGATCAATATTGTTTAAAAAATGTGTTACGCAATTGAACTTTATTTCACTAAAAATGGTTCAAAATTCTAGGAATGTCATAACAATTATAAAATACAGGGCGACTAAGAAATTACGTATAAGCACGAAGGCTCGCTGTTAAGAAGGTTATGAAGAACTCAAAAAATAAATGGTAAAAGAAAATCTCTGAACCAAATTTTTGGAGATATTAAACTTCAAAATGAAGAATTAACTTCGTAATTCTGACATATTTTAATGTGAATTTGACTGACAGTCTAAAATTCAGATAAAAATTGTCAAAATTACATCTATCCACAGTAAAAAAATAGCAAATTATTATTATTAAATTATTAATAACTAATTATTATCTAAATGTAGTTGATGAAGGGATATTTTTAACCATTTTTTCGAGCTGTTAAGAGCCTTCTTACCACGTACTATCGAGCTTATAAGTCAGTTTTTCATCACCCTGTATAGTCATTATCATAATAATATAATTTGTAGAATCAACGATAATTTACCCAATGAACCGGACTTATTTCATTATGCTTGAAGGGGGAGCGAAATTCTATCACAACAACTTGAGACCGTTTTTTTCATCGATTTTTTTATTTTTTTTGTCCAGAGTGCCTCCCTCAAGGTAACTCTAAATGTCGTACCCTCATATTGTTTATCAAATGCCCTTTGATCTTTGGCTCTTCCTTTTCTTTTACACTTTTGTGTTCTAATATTTGAGCCTGTAAATCTGTCACCTGTCGCCGTACGGAATACAGTTGAAGCATCTCACGTTCTCATTTTGTTTCCATTGCTCTTCTTGGTAAGTCCACTTGAAATTTCTTTACGATTCCTGTTCATACTTTTACAGAACCACGTAATCTATTTCTATCTGATAGTAAGTTTCTCTTTAAACTTGTTAGGATTTTGTATCCGAGCAGAATGCTTTTATTCGTAGTTCGTCTTTAGTTTCATTCATTAAAGAAACTCTTTCATATGTAACAAATTTATACTTATTTATTTATGTTACCTGCTAATAAACAGTAAATCAGGTTAGTGGTTTATTCTTGATAGAACTCAATATATTTTTTAAACACCAATTTTTCTACCTGGCTCCATTAAGTACATAGTCAATCTACTTTTAAAGTGAATATTCAATTTTCACCATTATTTACGCTATTTGAGACTTATCTTTTTTTAGTTATAATTCATCTTATTCTTAGTTTTACAGAAAAATTATTATTAAAAACACGTACTCAGGTAGCCACCAACCTCGAAACGAGTATATTCAGAAAAGTAAAACTTTCGTTACGAACCACCTAAAAGTCTTCAGACCAGCTCATAACGTGAGGATCTATATTGAAAAGATTGCTGATTGATTAATTACTAATAATTATATTACTCGAAAAGCAAATCAGAACTACCATTCAACAATTGAACTACTATTGGATATTTGCCACCATCGTTAAGCAGCAACTGAGAGATCACTAATCTGTGAACCTACACCTACAAAGGTTTGAATATAACAGACCCAATTATGCACTTTGCCATATGAAGCGCATCAGGACGATAGATCTAATTTGTAGGTCATCAGCAATGCAGTGAATTAATGTTGAATGACAATATTATTATCAATAGCAGCACCTATATGTGCAGTTGCATTACATCTTTATCCAACAACATATTAATGACATGATGGAAATTCGAATCATGTGTCTCATGCTTAGTCGAATGGAAGTTGTCATCATCACGTACAAATACCATGTAATTTACTCAGTAAAGCAAATCAGTTTTAACATGTGCCAAGTACGTAATTTGT
Organism: Zophobas morio; assembly: GCF_036711695.1. Lineage (NCBI taxonomy): Eukaryota > Metazoa > Arthropoda > Insecta > Coleoptera > Tenebrionidae > Zophobas > Zophobas morio. The sequence continues at coordinate 15,572,259 of NW_026972129.1, read as the reverse complement.
TGACATATTGTGTACAATATGTAGTACATACACAAATTGTAGCTCAGGAGCTGTTGTGGACGAATAGGCGGTGAAATTACGTTCGTGTTTCACAGAGGTATGGGGAAACAGGGTCAAAATGGTTAGTCACATTTGCATTCGAGAATCATAATTGAGTAGAACCTCAATAATTAACTTTTTTTCTGACTTCTATTAATTGTAATACGATCATTGATAACATCAACAGGTCTCGGACAAAGTTAAAATCTGATTTTATTTCTGGAACGTATAAATACCACCAATTCTTATTAAAGTCTATATAAAATCTCGATTCGCTTTATGCTTGTTGGCAACTTCTCTCTTACTAAATCTTGGAAATGGACAAACTATATTCGGTTTCTAAATGTGATCTTATAACGTTAAATATCATTAATAATTTTTGGCAGCACTTTTGGTAGCCATGCAATGGCACATTTTCCTAAATCCTATACTAAGACTTTTGATATTAATTTGTCTACTAATACTTATATTTTAATTCAAATTTATGTTCATAGCACTGTGTGGTGAATGTGTGACATTTATCCCTAGTAAAGACGCTAAAAGTGTCGGAACTCGTAGATAAATAACCATACATTTTTTACTTTCCCCGGGTTTCCTCTACCTGCGAGTTGTAGTCATCTGGAAATATGCCCCCGGAAGATCTCGTGTAGGGTTCGGTCTTCGGTATGACATGGGCAAAAGGGTTGTCACGACACGAGCCGCAATCTTGAATGTAATAATTTATCGGCGTGAATTATTGATGGTCGTCGTATTAGAGCTCGATATATACGACTGTGAAGCCGGATGTGAGGGAACAACGATGTTCTTTATGTGTAAAGCATTGTTTGTTCTCGCATAAAACAGATTACGGCCCGTCCATTTCCACCTATATTTACGATATCATATCGATATTTTATTTTTATTTCCACATCATCGATCGCTTTAGTTGCTCCAAAATTGTGATTTATTAATCTTAACTGACTTACGGGGCAACTACCATTCATCTTACTCTGTGCTTCGGTAGGCTGGGAGTTGTTTGTTGTACAGGCGGTGTTCGTACATCGAGCTTTGTGTTGATATACTAACAAATACTATCTATTAAATAGGTTTAAAATAACATATTTTAAGCAAGATAATATAGACCACCAGAAAAGGACAGAACTTATCCATTTATTTGAATAAATGCAAATCGTAAAAATGTTATAAATGCAAGTAAAAATTACCCTTTTTCTGAAAGCTTCTATGAAAGCAATAAAACGAACGGACTACGTTGGTTCAGTAAGCTATACAACCTTTATATTTCTAAATCTTTTGCACCAGTCTTATGTTATGGATTAGTTTTTAATCTTGCAGGCAATCTTAATGTAGAAATTTTACAAAATATCATTATCTTAGTAGTATTTTGACAACATGTAATATTAATTTTCCTAAAGACATTTTATCGTATTCCTGATAAAGTGGTTAAAGATTATTTCGACAGAACTTCCCTCGCCTATGAAGTACACTACATCAAATCCAGCTGTCCATTACAAATTTTGTAATGACATCATCAACATTTTTGCAAGGATATGTATCTCAATTTGGATAGAAACAGTGTAATACTAATAATAATTGTACTGTATTCCCAAATTTTCTGAAAAATGTGGTGAATCGTTCTTGAATCTTGATTTAATCAATAAAATAATGAAACAATTTAATCACGTCCGCCATGTGTAGTAGTAGAGGTGCAACTGAACTGAAAAGCATTTATAAGTACTCGTAATTTAAGACAAATAGCGATAACGCTTGTCGAGCTTGTACACATGAGAGTGAAACAGAGAAACTGAACTCAACGACATTTTCTACGCGCTTTTTTATAGCTTCGACTTCCGCTTGTTAAATAAAACATTGCATTTTAATTTTGATTTTCGCATTTGGTTAATTAGAACTTGTCTAAGTCTAGAGGAGACAAAAATTTTTCTAGAGGAGGCTCAGCATAACTTACGATCAATAAAAAATCGTCCTCAAGCTGGTATTCGACCAACAGCCGATTGTTCTCATTTCCGGTAATGCAAATATTTATTTAGCATCCATTTTATGACGTTGATATTTTTTATTAAAGTTTACTAAATACCTGCTGGAGTCCAGCAACAAGCTATTCCACAGATTTCTGTATTCTTGCACGTGATGTAACTGATGATTTCGTGCTGATTTCATTGTGTCGTTTAACACAACTTTTGTTCCTTCTATAATTTTCTGTCTAATTCATAATTAAATATTGCGGAAACGTACGCTACGTAATCAAGTTAATTTAGCGGTTGCAATCTGGTTTTACGGGAGAATTACGGCGTCTCTAATTTTAAAGTCTAAGTCAACAACAGAGCAGAAAAAATAGAAAACCGTCATAAGCTCGCATAGAACACATGATACGAAATGTAGCAAATATAAAAATTAGTATTTAGTTATTTAAACAAACTTTCCTCGTTTCTTAGATGCATCATAAAATTTTATTTTGAATTATTGAACTAAATTTGTGTTCAGAAACATTTTCGAACAATGAAAGTGTAATTTTGCGAACAAAATACAGTCAAGCGCATGCGCATTGTAGCAGTTTATTAGGTTAATCTGTAGTATTATCGAGCCTGCGAACCAGGTATGCCATGCGCCTACTAAACGCAGTTTCGTACTTTAATGAGATGTTTTATTAACATTTGCACAACTGTAAAAACATTCGATGCATTTTGTACAATTTCTTGATGCTGAACGTTACAAAATTATTTTTCGTAACAAACTCTTCCATAGCATCAGACGACCTTAGCAGTAGCAGAAACAATAATATGCATCAAGAATATCAGAAAAATGAGGTAAACCGTAATTGATTTAATCGATAAATGCGTAATAACACATAAATAATAAAAGAGCGTGTTATACTAAAGAGTTCAAACAAGATTTATTTAACAAAATTTAACATATGTATGAATCCACATACATCTTTGAAATTTAACATCTTCGCGGTAATTTTATCCTGTGGTTTTAAGTTGTTCATTTTTTTTTTCCAGAAACTTACGTGTATAAAAATATCCCTGGATTTGTTCATATAACGATCGATGCAGTCGTGATTATAACCTGCATTTTTGAAGTTTTCTGTCAGTTCATCGTTGGTTGAAGTGAAACTCTGTACCTGAAGTAACCAGAGTGGGGCAGACAGCTGCAGCTCTCTACAACATGTTTGTAGCGAACAGAATGATTAAATCACAGGCAGTTAACTATTTTGCACGGTTGAACAGGATTTGCTTAGCAACATTTTAAGATGACCTCATCACATTTTGAGGATGATCAAATAAATTTCGGCTTACATTTTACCATCTACAAGATATTCTTAAAATATATAGTTATTTGACTACAGACTACTTACAATCGGAAACGAGGGTCATACTTTTTCATATTCTTAGGGTTACAAAATGTCGAAAAAACATTAAATCAACCATCCGTCAAATGGGTTCTTCTACAATACCTCCTTAGTTTACGCTGGAGACGCAAAAATAAAAAAAGACACTCACAGCTACTAACCGAATTACCTTATTTTGTACAACATAGTAAAAACCATAGGAAGTCCCGTGAAACATTTTATTTGCAAATTAATATTTCAGGCTGCTCAAAACATTCGTTACAGAAATCTTTCCCCCCCTAGGTTATGTCTGTATATTTAAAGGGTTTAAAGAATAATCATTAATCACACTGTATTTTTAGTTAGAGTTCATCTGTCTTTTATTGTATATATTTTGTATATTAATCGAGACTTATTGGCAGAAGCTGTGTTTAATGTAAAGTTATCTAGAGTCTATTTTTAAAAAATGAAAATTAATAATTCTTAAATTGGAATATCCCGTAAGGCTGTGCAAAACAGAGTAAAAGAAGGTGTTATTTTTTTGTATATTATTCACTAAAAATAGAAAAAGAATTACATAATTCGGACGGTTTTACATACAATTTTTTTGTTTATGTGTCTAGTTTAAGATTCCAAAAAACACTACATTTCTTTTCCGCACACGCCTGTAAAGCATTTAGGTGCGCCACTGGGATTAATTCGTCAGTAAGATGTAAATGTAGCAAAGCCGGCTGACCAGTAGGTGACGATTCGGGATTCACCGAAATCTTGTTGGTTTGTGGCGTACCTCGGCACCGTGCCTTGGACTCACTAGTGCCGCGAGGAGATGCCTGGCTGGTCTTGACAATAAAATCGCTTTCTCGCCACTGGGATGGCGCCTTCTACAGGGAGGTTTGCTCCATCTCCGGAGACGGAGAATCTCGGGGTGCTCTAAGCCGAAGAAACGGTTCTCCAGAGGTCTCGCGAGCGGCCGCAACAGAAATAAATAAAACTCCGGTTAATAGTTAACAAATAAACAGTATTTATTTCCTACCACCAACTACAACAGCTAAAATAAAAACTTATCTGCTAATAAATATATTAATATTATATACAACGTGTCTATAAATGATTATAGAGTCGAAGTAGGTCATGAACACGTGCCGCCTATCACTTTGGACATTAGAATAAAAAGAAACAAATTCATTGCGGTTAAACATCACAGTAAATGTTGAAAATGTTCACCTTTTTTTTTTCAAGGCACATATTCACTTTCTTTTTAATTTTAAAAATGTTCTGTAATTCATTCGTCAATGCCCATTGTTCAATTTCATGTTGCAACAGGAACTCCTGACTGCTGAAGAAATTTTGTCAAAGATTTTGTGGATTCTGCTCAAGTCGCTTCAAATCATCAACAACTTCCTCACATGCTAAAGGTCTTCCGCGAGCTTTCCATTGGTTGACATTGCCAGTTTGAACCAATCTGTTGATTACATTTCTAATGTGAGCCTCTAACGATGTTTCTTGAATTATTAAATCGCGGTATTTGACCAGATATTCTTGTTTACAAGCGGTTACAAAATACAAACACTCTTCGTTTACGAAGTTCCAGTGCAATAACAAGTCATAACAATGAAAGTGTCTTGTTCAACAGAATAAACCATTGAAAACCCAATGAAAATTACTGTAATTCACACTTGAAAAACGTTAAAACAATAAAAACGACGACTTTAATGACAGATTACAAATGACATTAATGACAAGTGAGAACTGTTATAATGAATGAGGCATAGTTTCAGCAAAGCGGGATTTTTGAAATTCATGGCCAACTACGGCCTTAGAATCATTTATAAAAACCCTCTATAATCACTGTGTGCATGACAGTTTCGTACAATTGTTTCTTTATTCCACTTAATATATTTTCATTATTCTTTCTCATCGAAAACGCACATCTAGTTCCTTCTATTAGCCTGCTTATTTCTTAATTTATATGTACCTTTCTTATGAATACTGTACTTAACTTCTTTCTAAAGTTCCACTTTCCTTGCTGCTCTTTCTATTATTTTTCTTACTTCTTTCAACTCTTTCTTACTTCTCACTATTAACGCTATAGCATTAGCAAAAGCAAAACCTTAAACCTGTTTTTGTACAATGGTATCTGCACTACTTCATTCCATTGCCCGGGTAATTACCCGGAACGAACAATTGTTCTTCCATACATATTTTTCGTATTTATTTATACACGATGCTGAAAAAATGGCGTACCAACTCTATGACCCGTTCTTGAGGACTGTCTATAGAACAGAGAAAAAAATAATTTAAAAAATTCTTGGGCCCAAATGTAGAAAATATAGCCCTTCAAAATTTAACTTTTAATTTCCTTCAAAATTGTTTAGGATTAATTGGACAAGTGTGGCTAATTTTTAAAGTTTTTTGATTTATCGGTCTAATTTGCTTCTGTAAGTGAATGTCAAATTGACGTAAGGAATTTTTTAATGATTTTTTCCGAACTTAGACTTGTGAACTTGATAATGTGCCCTTGAGTTTCTGCGCCATTTTTTCAGCACCCCGTATATTGCCGCTCCACCGTACTTTACTTTTTTACTTCTCTGCCGTCATCCGACCCTGGACTTTTACTCTCGTTCAGCTGTTTTATTATCAGCTTAACTTCCTTTAGAGTTGGATACATTTCTTTTACTAAATTTCCTTCTCCTTGATTTGGCTGCACCCGAAATTATCTGCGTTGAGGTTTGTTAAAAAGATTTTCCAAATTTTCAGTTTTTTCTCCACACATATCCTTTTTTCTTTATCCATATTTTCTTACATTTTTTGTTTTGTTTCTTATATCCTTCCGTGTTTTGTTCCAAATTATTACTTAACATTTTTGTGTATAGTTGTCTTCTGTTCTCTAGCACTTTTTGCATTCTTCATCAAACCACTGCTCCTTCTGTACAGGTCTGACAACTACACTATTTTAAGCTTCTCCCAAGACCTTCTGTATTCCACCCCATAGCTCTTGTGCCGTTTCTTTTCCCCTATCTCATGTAATGTTCCTTTCAGTTTCTAGCTGTTTCTTTTTATTTATTACATACGCGTTTTTTCCATTATCCTGCCTTGAATCTTTCTTTCTTTCTGCAAATGTTAGATCATTGTCTATAAATGTTTTTTGCTCAAAGTTTCACAATCTGATTTCATTCTGTAGAATCAACATCTTCTAAATGTAGTTATTACTGTTGCAGTTTCCCTTCTTATATATAAGTATTATCACTCCAGTCTTCCATTCCATTGGTAATTTATTAGTTCTCCATCTTGTTTTTAGTGTTTTAATTTTCCGTTCCGCTTCTTCAGTGGTTTCTTCTTGTACTTTCGCGTTCTGATCTATAGCTGCTCCTAATATTTCTGAAAAAAGTTCCCTTCATCTTCCCATTATTTTATCTTATTCTGTAGTCACATCTCCTTTTTTGTCTTTTATGATCCCAATTCTTCTTTCTTTCCTCAAATTTTTTATTGTACAGCATTTTTGCATTATCTACTGTACTTTTGTTATGTTGGAAAGTCGGAGAGGTATCGATAATTTCGATAATATTTTCAATTATAATCAGGCTCCAAATGTGTTAAAAATTGGCATATAATTGCCAGTGTAGCCACAGATCAAAAGAGGGCAACATTCATTAATTTAAAAACCTAAGTTGAAAGTCATTCAATCTTGTTTTCGAGTTTTAGAATTTCGTAATTAATCCTAGTTTAATGTTTTGACCTACCTTTAAACTCTCACTTTCTCTTATTCAACTGTCGGCATACTTAGCAAATAAGTGAGGGTGGATAATCCCCGTAAACTGTAACCAAGTTTGTAAACTGAACCAGATTTCTTTGACCTTCCCAACTTCGCAGAACAACAGTAAGAGTTTTAATATTGATAAGACGGCAAAACGTATTAAAATGATCCGACATTATTTTCGTACGAACGTTAAAAATCCTCTTAAATTATGCACCCTCGAATAAGAGTTCCTGGTTTCCATTGTGTTTTGTTTATGATGAAGTAAGTCGTTGATCAAATTGAAGACGTTACTTTTCATCTCATATAAATCGCATTTCTGCAGACAAAGGTTACATAAACAGCATGTGATGCGAACAGTAAATCACGGCGGTTTAGAAAAGGCGATTACGTGAAGCAGCACTACCGTCGTCTTTATATTTCTGGTCAATTTAACTAAGCCATATCGGTTTATTTCTGATTGGTTGCGATCTATGGTGTTATGATTTGAAACAAGGCGATTCTAAACTTTTATCGCAGCTTCACTGCCTTTATTGCCGGTCACTTGAGATTGTAGTGGTTCATTTTACGTTCAAGTTATTTCCATCGTGCATTATTGGTTTTATGCTTTTATCCAATAAAATTTAGAGGAGCTAACAGGATATCAACCATAAATTGAGTAACTTTTTTCTTAATTTCGTTGGAATTTTTTGTTGGAATTTAGTTTTTATACAGGATTTTATGCCCCAATTATTACTCCGTTTACTCTTGATAATAAATTTTAATGTTCTTGTTTGTAAGAGTCTAATTTAATAATGTTGAAAGCTAAAGGAGTACGAGATATAAATTTTGATTTTTTGCTTCTACGGGTTGCTGATTCAACAGTTTCGTACCAATTTGCTTCTTCCTGAGACAGGAAATTCAAGATTTTAGCCAGGAAACTTAAACATGACTATGCATTTATTCACATATCGAGTTAAATAAATTTATCACATGTATACCTGTTTGCATTATGAAATCAATGCATAAACTAAAAGTTAAGATCCACAACAGTTATAAATAAAATGGTAAAATGGTGCATGTTAAAATTAAAACAAAAACAAACGAATTAAGAATGTAGTCAGGAATTTTTATTAAAGTTCACATTCTAATAATAATGAAGTCTTATGATTTGTTATATAGCTTGTTGATGAATAAGTGTACACGCATAATACAGGGTGATTTCAACAAATTAAAAGTCAAATAGGGCAAAACCCCCATGCACCACCCTCGATGCTATACCGCTGATCTAACGTTTAAACAGTAGGTGTAAGAACGTTCGAATAAACACGATTTCAATTACAATTAAAAGTAAAACTGACTTTTAGCTGGTTATTGTTCGTTCATTCCTGTATTCACTCATCGTTAAAGATCAACGCGAAAGATTATTAATTATAGAAACAAATGGAGGTCCTGAGAAGGAGCGATTTTTGGTAAAGCTTCATGGTAATTGTTTACGCTCCGGGAGTTCTACGGACTGTAGCGGCTGCTACTTCCCCTCGTTGTTGAAGCTCTTCGATAGTTTATAGCCACTCTTGATTTCCATAAACTAACTGTTTCATCCAACGCCATAGATAAAAATTACAAGGATTGAGATAGGGTGAACGCGGTGGCGAACCTACTGGACCGTTTCTAACGACCCACTGGTTAGGAAAATGGTTATTTAACCATTCAGTAACTGGCCTAGCAAAATGTGGTGGTGCTCCATCATGTAAGTACCACATGCGAACTCGTTCACCCAGAGGCACTTCCACATTTAGCTGCTCTTCCTAGACCACAAACAGACCGACGTCGTAATATTGTACAAGCCGGAGAACGTGGAGAGAACAGGAAATTTGCCATTCATTAAATGCACTTTATGTGCTTGTAGCTTAAGTAAAATATCGGTTGCTACATTTCTTTATTTAGTATGCGCGTTTCCTCTTTATAATCTATAACCTAATTATCAAACTTTTCTACCCTCAAACTAAACTGACTTTCTAAGAACTTATTAATTGGCATCCCATACTTCAATCGATGTACTTATTTCTGAAAAAGCATTGCCTCAAACGGGAACTTTATTTTCAAACATTATTAGTTTTATCTCAGTGTTATGATATGAATTATTTACCAGAGGAAATGCTTTCATCGTATGTGAGTTAAAACATTCTAAAATTAACTACGAACGTTTTTATTTTTAATTCCAAGTTAAAAACAGAAAAATAAAATAGAAATAGACAAATGGCATCACGGACTCGTATAGGGTCGCGTGGTGAACATGTACTATCGAAAAAAACGTTCCCGTTTAAAGTGAGGCCACGTGATAAGAACATACAAAATAAATTTAAATCAAAGTAAGCTGTACTAAATTCCTCTTCCCCCAGGGTGCACACCCCCAACACCGAAAATCCACAGGTTGCTGTTCAGATGCCATGAAAATGCAAACTGCAATAAATGCACCTCACGAAGTAAACAAAATATTGCGAAGCCTGTGTAATGTTCACTACAAATGTCTGGAATTTACTCAAAGGACAAGAAGACGCTAAACGAATTGGTTTATTTTTCAGACTACTTTATTTAATTAATTTTAATTCTAAACGAAATAGTTGACCTCTCTTATCAATTTCTTTTGAATCAATTCTGGATTTCGAATTAAATCTACTTTGTTTTAAACTCTTGATATGCTTTTAAGTAAACAACAAATTACAAGCAGGTCGTGGTGTTGACAAAATAAATGTCTTTTTGTTGGTGTCCACAACAAAGTTGTGCTCTGATAGTAATTTGTTAGTTGCTCCTTTCTGCTTAATACTAAAGTAAACACGATACAACAGTGCGGTCACGCCTTGTAGCTGACAAATTAATACTTAGGTTTGGTCCTATCCAATTCCAGTTCACTCAAGTCCGATTTCATTCATTGGCTAATCAGTTAAAGGTTGATTGATTACGCATTACGAACCTACCTTTGACAACTGAATTTCTGTGGGCGTATTGCCTATAAATTACACCACATTAACTAGCACAGTTTTGCACACATTTTAGTGGAAATGCTATGAGCGACAGTACGGATGTAACTTTGTTCAACCTGCCCCTTCAGAGACGACCAGATTTCACAAGGGTGGAGAAGCCATTAGGGTTCTATAAACAGTTTGCTCACGTGACAATATGTGTGACGTCACTCGAATATTACACGTAGTTGGTGAAACTTATATTTGCTTCGCGTTAAAATTTAATTCAAAACCGTTTTTCAAATTGTCAATACAGTAGAAGTGTATTGTTTATTGTCTTTCTTCGATGTGTCTGTCAAAAAGTGAAAAACTGCAGAAACTATCAACTTCAGATATACAAAATATTTAACAAAAATGAAAACGGACAAAAAAACACAGTAAGATACACTAATAAAATATGTAGTATTCTATCTGAATAAACTGAAGTATCAATTTTTGAAAATTGGAATATTTTAGTTTTTTTTCAAATACTCTGTATATTATGTATGCTCAATTTATTTATCTCTTCACAAAATATTTTAACACAGATTTTTAAAAGAAACCAATTGCGATTTTTTTGCGAAACCTGTATATAATGCTTTGGGTTCTATAAAACGACAATTATGGTGTAATCCAGGGGTTTAGCTTGGGTCCGATACATTTATGATATGTTTTAGCGATGTGTTTTCACAGTGTTTTTGAATACATGGGTATGCGGATGATTTAAATATCACTAATTGTATGATGTCCACTAAAGACTGTATATTCAATCAAAACAAAGATTGGGGACTTTATCAATAAAAATTCACGAATTGAATCTCTACTTGTTTTATACTTATTATTCTACAACTAAATCAAAATTCTGCTGCGTTATTTGGGATCGACATTATGGTATTCACGTTTCATGTTTGGATCGTGTCCAAAGAAAGTTCTGTATTTATTATATAAACTATGGTACATATCATACGAGTATCAGGTCTTACTAAAATATTTCATGGCTAGTCAAATTCAATAGTAATTTTTATTAAAAGCAAGGAGATCTTAGTCAATATATTGTCGATAATACCGACTATTGTCAAATTTTAGGAATGTTAGGAATATCGTGTAGATGATAAAAATGGTGGTGATCATAAAAATTTTTCTGATCACCACCAATACGATGACATCATCTTCAAAATTTACAATAATTTATAAAATAACATACTTCTCAACTTGTAGTTTATGAATCCGTGCTGAATTTTTACCCTAGATTTTTGTAAGAAAAATCAAAATCATACAACACTTTAGAATTTAACTTTGAAATTACGAAACCAAATACTTTGAAACCTGGCAAACTTTTTATGTTTATCGGAGACATGGTAAATCGTTACACAAAATTTATCCATTTACGACCCTCCTAAAAACTGATCTCAAAATTTTTCCAAATAAATCTTATCAAAACTGTGTAAAATATGATGAGACTATACTTGTGATTTATCATTCCATATTTGTAAGAATTGCTTATAGATCCAAGGTGACTCAAGAATAAGTCAATTTTACTTTATTGATCAAATCAGAAACTGCAATATTGAATATTTTCAAATCTTACAGACCCTTAGAGCTAGGGCAAGCATGGTAAATTTAATCAATATGTATCTGTTTATCCCCTCCAAAAAATTGATGACGTCATCTCAAAGTTTTGTCGAATAAATCATATCAAAAATGTGCAAAATATGAAACTTTGTGGTGAAAAATAAAATGCGCAAAACCGATCTTATAATTTTTCGAAAAATCTGGACATGTTTTATTGTACATCAAGGGTGAGGAAAGGTCTGCACAATTTTATATTCGATTTGAACGTCAAATTTTTAAAAATCATACAAACTAGGATTGTGGAAAAATGATAGTAAATTTCGAAGGAATGGAAACCAAAATAAGGGTCGAAATCTAAAAGAAAATCTTTATTTTCAAGGGTGGTTGAAAAACGATCAAAAATTTCATAAGGGGCGAGTGCTAAAAAAACTGAGCTGTTGGAAAAGTTGCCAAAAATCCACACAAAAATCTGAGAAGTGGATTTCAACGTGCTAATTCGAAAAATATGAAGGTTTTATTGTCTCAGAGCAACATTTTTTACATATTCGGTTTGAAAACAAAATTTTTTACTAACCCTGAAAATTGCCATATGTATTCAATTGGCGTTTCTGCAAAAACAGTAGGAATTTTCGAAGAAATGAAGCCTAAAATAACTTCTAGAGGTTAAATTTCATGAAAATTGGGAGAAATGGCCTAAAACTTTACAGAAAATTGTAGAATATGCATCTCGACGTGCTGATTTGAAAAAATAGCGCGTTTTAAAACTATTCGGTTTTATTGTTGGTTAAACTTTTTAAAATCTAAACCTTTTCCACATTTCAATACTGGAAAAGTGGTAGAATTTTTCGATAAACTGAAACTGAAAATAACTTCTGGGGGTCGGGATCTACAAGAGAATGTCTTTAGCTGGAATAGTGCTTTTTCGCTCCGTTGACGCGATGATTCTGGTACAATCTGCCATAAACTCAAATCGTAAACACAGCAAATTCTACATTTGATAAAGAAAATGACTTGTCTCGCGCCATCTTTGTCTAGCACATAGGTTATGTTCCCCTCTTTCGAACTCCGCGCTCTGGTAATTTACCGCACTTTCTACAAGTAATAATAGATCTAATGACGTATCCTCTAAGAAATTTAAATACATTATTATAACAAAAGACACTACAGGCTCCAAAGCACTTTCAATTTTTTTCGAAACAGGAATACCTAGAACCTCAAGATTGCTTTAAATTTTTCAAAAAAACGGGATCCCAAAATTAACTCAAAAAGAGATCAGGTCAGAATTTTCCAAAAATAGGACATCAAAGTCCCCCAAAATACTTTTAAATAATTTACAAAAAAAATTTGTAAATTATTTAATGCAGTGCTTGGGAGCCAATGAAGATGGGCTCCCAAACACTGCGGCACTCAAGAATTTTTCGAATTTGTAAAAAGTAAAACACCAACAGATTTTTTCAGGTTCATCCAGCAACAAGACACCAGATTCCTTTCAATTTATCCGAAAATAAACACCAGGGGACCTAAAATTAATTAACATTTTAAACGTAGGGTTTTGAAAACTTTAACAATTTTTGATACGTCAAACATTTTTAACTGCTTGCTCAATTTTTGCTGATTTGTACCTTCGCTTCATATCAGACAAACATTTTTGTCAAATGGAATTTTATCAAATTATTACAAAAACAACACAAACATATTTTTGTACATTCTAACTGAAATGGTAATTTAACATGGTCATGGGCGATGGAAATATTAATTAGAAGTTTTATTTCTCGTTATGGTGATAATGAATATGTTGTTAAGTTGCTGAACGTAGCAAAAGAACCAATTAAAAAATTATTATAATAACTTCACCAAAATGTGAGAAGATTTTTTTTTACTATTTTTTCCAGACTCACCAGTTGATTGTTAAGAAGCCTAACGGAAAGATAATCCGCCATTTTCCAGACACTAGGTATAATATCATTAAAACATATCTAAAAAAATTCATAACTGTTAAATCAATAGTTTGAGAGTTATAAAAGCATTAGGAGACCCCAGAGAACAGACAGTCGAAACAGGAAAACTAGATTTGCAGAACCTCGAGAAAACATGAAACTACAACACATCTACCTGATAGTCTTGAAGTAAAAACAATAATTAAAATACAAGCAAATATATATATAATGTCAAACGTTTGTCTAACATGTGTATAAAGAAAGTGACCGGTTCGACCAATTTTTTTTTTCTTACACTGCAATTGATATTCTATTTATCTATATTATTGGTTTTTATAAACAACTTGATTTATTTAATTGTTGCACTTAAGCGGAGAGGGAAATTCTGTCTAATAGTAATGCTAATAACATAAAACCAATTTTTGTTGTAATACACTGGATGGGTTGTTTGTTATATATATCCTACTAGAATGTGTCAACTAGTTAGTGTCTATTGGAAAATAAACTATTAATATTACTACTTATTTTTATTGTTGTTATTATTAAACTAATAAATAATCATATACTTAACTAAAAACTACGAAAAGCTGTAGGTTCTATAAAATTATTTTCTAATTCGGGAACCAAATTGTTTTGTGAACCTAATAGTTTTAGGTTAGTTTGTCATGGTGCACATAGATGAAAGCTCTCTAGCCACCCCTCATGCTGCAGCATTTTTTTCCTCCTTTAGTGAACATTACAAAAGTACCGAAGACGGCTAATGTAATTCTATACAAAACAAAACGACCAGAAAGGGCTAAGAGAAAGTTGCTTGTGTTATGTTCCACCACACTTCGACTGTTTTGTCCACAAACAACATTGGAGTGCGTGTAACATAATCGATGGTAAGTGAATTTAAAGTGGTGTGTAAATTGATCCAGCTCGTATTTGTTAACAACACACAAAGAATCTCACACACTCACAATACGTTAACTTAAGACGGCGCATCCACCCAATCCTTCCGATAAAACCAAACTTCTTGGATGCACGTCAATGTGACATGACGTAGATGATGAAAGATGATAGGAAGAAAGCAAGCAAGCAAGGGCAGATATTTAATACGGGTCCATTAGAGTCTGTGTTATCGGGCGCTGCGCTGCCCTCAATACGGACTAGGGCTCAAATATTGTCTGGTGAGCGATGGGCGACAGGGTCGGACGCCTAACCATAAAAACGATATCCCTCCAACAGGGCTCCTTCGTCGCTCCCGCCAATATTGGATACCAACTAAAAAAGATAACAATAGATATTCGATTTCTCAAACACGATTTTTCACAGCTGAATAAATCCGGTCCGCTTTTTGTTACACTTTTTCAGCGCAGAAATTTTAAACGCTTAACGTGACCGCAACACAATAAACCATTATCATTGTTGAAACGCCGCTAATTAAACCCATCGTTTTTCATCCCTTGCAAGCAACACACGCAATTACGGCTTGGATATAAATAATTTGTTTTGATTTTTTTAATACTTTTTATTTATATGGATGTGACGTGGTACGGCGACACTTCACCTTTTTATTTATAATCACTGCGAAAAACCTTACGGATCAGGGTTAAAGTCCTTTTAAAAGAATAGTTAATATTCATTTCACACCCCAACTAGCAGTATTCACGCAAAACTTTCATCACTATTACAAAATCTCACAACTAATATATGCACCAAGCCAGGTCATATTCTTTGTCACTTATATTAACATCAGATTTCCCGAAAGACTGCTTAAGAACCTGATGTTGCATGTTCCAGCTAATTTAAAATAGTTTTAGAGCACTCCGCCGCATTGACAACCTGATTGCAGCACCTTAGAAGCAAGCAATTATTACAACGTTGTGCAGCTGCTTGGCTGGACATCTGCAGCTACTTCACTGTAGGAACCACTTTATGGCCGTTTAATTTTACAGTCATTAGTCATAAACTAGCAATTCTGGACAAAGTTTGGTTTCAAACTTGCGAAGTGGATGTCCTAGAACATAAATGAGATCAACTAGCTAGCACCAACTAACACGGACAACAACCAAATATAAAATTCCACTTTTTATACTGACATTGGAGACATGAACAAGTTTCTTGTATTTGAAAAATACGAAAATAAAGATTGGTTTAAATCACACTAGTAAATAAGGAAAACATAACATTAATTTTATTATGATCCTGACTTTTTGTTTTATTAAAGACATTAGCACTGTTTAACGGATTGCAAAACAAACATTTGGAAAATTATGGTGACAAATTATTTTTCTAACTCACCCCTACACAAATATACCCACGTCACTAATTCAGGCAATCATCAACTTTCAAGCATATATTTTTATACAGGGTTTCTATAAATGATTAGGATCGAAGTAGGTCATAGAAACGTGCCGCCTCTCAATTTTGGACTTAAATGACCAAGGACTCACGATAACTAATTCATTAAACAAATTTATTGCGGGGTTTTTTTTCTACAATAAATATTGAAAATGTTCACCATTTTGTTCAAGGCACATGTTCACTCTATTTTCAATTTCAAAAATGATCTGTAGCATCATATTGTCAATACTTTGAACAAATTGTTCAATTTCATGTTGCAACAGAAACTGCTGAGGACACCTTGTCAAAGATGTTTGCGGATTCTGCTCAAGGCATCTCGAATCATCAACAACTTCCTCAGATATTGAAAGTCTTCCAGGAGATTTCCCTTTGTTGACACTGCCACTTCGAATAAATCTGTCGGTTACATCTCTAATATGAACCTCTAATGATGTTTCTTAAATTATCAAATTACGGTATTTAGGCAGATATTCTTGCTTGCAAGAGGTTACAAAATACATACACTCTCCGTTTATGTATGTTGCGATAGTAAGACATAACAATGGAAGTGTCTTGTTCAACACTATAAACCATTTTCACGGCCTTCATTTCTAACACAAAAAACAAAAATTTTCGTATGCAAGAACCAAGAGTTTTGAAAACGACTATTTTGTTGTTTTGAGCTTGGATTAATGACAATTACTGCAATTCACACTTAAAAAAAATTAAAACAATAAAAACGACGACTTTAAATGACACATTATAAATGACATTAATGGTAAGTGAGAACTGTCATAATGAGACATAATTTCAGTAAAGTGGAATTTTTTAAATCCATGGCCAACTACGCCCTTAGAATAATTTATAAAAACCCTGTATTATCTCATATGTACGTACAGATTTTCAACTACACGCTACCTACTGATTTTTTAATTTCTGACTCTTTGATAGAAGAAAATGTAACGAAAAACGCACGTGTATTATTAATCCATACTTTTGTATATAATTGACATTTCCACGTTGTCAGCTGTCATCGATAAAATTTTAGGTTCATTATAGACATATTTCACAGTTTTTACAAAAAATCAAAGCCAACTTGAAGACTTTGTCAATTAAACACCCGATATTATTTATTTTTACATAGCCTCATCATCTTAGCTGGAATAACTTACTTTAATACTACTAAGAACCACCATAGGTTCTACCTGTATCACTGAAACATTAGGGAAGTATAGTAGTAGAATTCATTTGACAAATGACTAATATCATGTTTTGTTGACATTTCACAGCTCCTAGAATATGAAAAAGTAGGCCTACTATTTTTGTTTGTATGTCGATTGTTGATACTGTCATTACACAGATAATCCCCGAAACTACTAAACTGATACGTGTAAGGGTTACCATAAAAAGATAATATTTCCGACTCAAATTTTACAGATCTCTTTGAAATTTTGATCTTGGTATTAAGTTACCAATTGCAGGATAATGGATAAAATGTTGTGACAACTCAACCGTTCCGCTAAAATTGAAACATCCACGGTGAAATTTAAAAACCCGCAAAAAATTTAAAAATTATATTACAAATTTATATCATTAATATACAGCTAGTTGTGAAATTATCATAATTAATCCTCTAGTTTGCGACATCTTATCTAAAGTGAGTGAATGACAGTATCCAAGTTGTTACTCGGTGTTGTACAAATTTAATTACGAATAAAACGGAAAAAACTATATCGGAAGTCCAAATCATAGGACTGATGTCTCTGATCAAGGTGATCGAGCTCTTCTAATTTCCGTTACGCTGTGTATTTTTATTGATGGACTTCCGGACAAAACCACACCTTGCGATCAAAACATGGTGCATCCGAACGCTGCATCCGAGCCCTCGCCCAGTAGCAACCCAGGTCAAATTCCGTATCCAGCTCTCGGGCACTCTAGTACGAAATGAAATTTAGAAAATTATCAAATGCTCTGAATAAATGACAACAGCAACAACTGGACACTGGCGTCAGTCAAACAGTACTGATTGAATTTAAATGAGGTTAAATTATACGTTAACTCAAATTACATCACACAAAGAAAAGCATATGAAATAAATCCAACAGTTATATTAAATATGCATGGTCAAAATTACAAAAACGTGCGTTTAAATACACACTTCGCTGTGACGCGAGTGTCCAAGCATAACTGTTCACAATTCACGTTGTAAAACAGATAAATGAGAACACAAAATAAGCACAAAATACCTACTCCCGTTTAGATTCCACTATGATAATAATCTGATAATAACTTTCAAAGTTCATTTTTTTCAAAATCGACCAATGTTTAAATTAAATTTTGAAAACTGGGGATGTACCATTTTGAAATTTTGAATGAGAAATTTGAACCCTAAGTAATAACTTACGGAAAACCATCCAGTCCTTTAGACATATCACAGTTAAAAAGATTCACTCTAAAATCACATTCAAATGTGCCAAAAACGCTGACCTTGCTTTCAATAAAACACAAATTCCTCCACTGTTAAACAATAAAACAAAATGCATTATTTCAAAGGATTGCACGAAATAAAGTAACTACTTGCCCCTTATAAGTTCAAACCAGTCGTGAGCGAATTGGTTAGATTTTCTGGTTCACGATTTAGCAGTGCATAAGACTGACGGATTACTAATAAAATACCCTTATACTAATTCCATGTGTGGGTAACTTGGTCTCTTTTTTTATTTACTGCAGGTTTACCCTTTAACAAGCAAAATATAAGACACTAAGTCTGATCTCGGGTAACACACGAACTATCGATACTGCTAGGTACACTATTTTGGAAAAACTCATGAAAGTATTAAAGGGTACGTTATTCAAAGGATTTCTTCTTTTAAGAGCGTTGACACGATTTGTTTTTTTTTTATGGCGCTAAATTTAATTTTAAACTGGGACACTACAGCGTTCAACCCTTTTTCTTCTAAACCAAACATGAAAAGAACCTACATCTCAAAACTGACTGACCTTTTCTGAGTGAGCACCATGATATTAGGAAACTCTGTGCGCTTTTACAACCTCTTATGTACAATGTTTGATAATTTTATACCAATTTACAGTTCTAAAATGAATAGCAAAGGGTATTTCTGCTCTAGTTCTATCAAGGTTGTACTCTTGTATGAAATCCATCCTGCTACTTTACGTACAAAGTTCAGATTCAAAATTTACAACATAACTTTTTAAAATATCTCAGGTTCAACAAGAAAGTACCCAGAGGCTGGATTTTCATATGAGACTTTCAATAAACACAGTTTCTTAATGAAATAATTTTAGAACTACGCAGAACAAATATACTTTCAGTTTCCTACAAAATGTTACTTAATCGACTGTGTTGAGAACAAAAACAATTCTCTAAAGAAAATTTTATTAAAAAGTATTTTGCGAAAACTGAAATTTAAAATTTAGTAAAATTAAAATATCATAACTGGAAAATTTACAGATCAAAACACAGTCTGGAGCGGTCGAGAATTCGAACGGTCTAGTGACAAACCGGTCAGATCTGAAAAACCGAGCGGCACAATTCCATTTAACCAATCGGATGCAACGGTCTAGTATTCCTTCCCTGGGTTTTCTGAAGCTGATTGATTCACGACAAAAGCGAATCTAGCTCTGACTGATCTAATCCTCGTAGATTTGAGAATTGCCTTTTGACACAAAAATATTACTTGCGAAATGCTTTTACATTTTATAAGTTTTATGTTTTTGCTCGATTACATTTTATGAAAAAATTTTTCGTGCAATAAATATTGCGCCTAAGAAATTTTAAATATTTTTTTTTATTTTACTTCTGAAACATTCTCCACTTAATCAAATTCGTTCTTCTTATGTTTTAGAGAAATCGACTTTTTTACAATAACCAACGTGTCGTTCAGCTCAAACTTAGATGCTGTTTAAAAGAAAAAATAACTTTACTTGGATTTACATTTAAAAACCTAAAGTTAAACAATATAATATAATAGTTGATGTTGGTTCACTAATGCTATGATCTTGGAAAATCAGAATATATTCGCAAGTTATAACGAAAAAAATCCAATTTTGCAGTTGTTATAACAAACTTGCTGAAATATACGTGAGGGTTTGATTATTATTTTTATATATCTTGTCCAAGAAAAATGGGTTCGGTAACAACCCTATTATTACCCTCTTCCTTCATACACTTAGGATTGATGCAACGGCAATATTTTAGTATCTCTGTTCTATATCCTCCCAACTGATCGATGTACACCTTTAACACAAGAATTGTCCTGTGGCAAGCCCGTTATTAATGGAACTGTCCAGAGAGGAATGGAGCAATATTTGTGGGCCCTGTTTTGGCATGATATTTTTCAGAAAAATATATAGACCCTTTTCCCTGCTTTGTGCGCCCGAAACGGTATATCCCAGAAATCACAATCAATAACAAAGATAACAAAGCAAGTTTACCCTTAAAAGAAGTCCATCGGGCGTACGTAATTAAGAACGAAGGCAACCGAGACGTCTTTGTACAGCTTGCAGAAAATAAGCCAAAAAATCATCTTCCACTCTTAAACGCTTGATGGGTCTGAAGTTCGCGGGGGCGACGTAACTTATCCATAAGGAGCATCAATCTTCAGCTATCGAACAAGACAGCCTCTTCCCCTCGCCCCTATCTCAAGTCTCCACGTGAAACTGCCTGAAATCCCAAGCCATGTAAGACATGACATTATTTTACTCTTGCTGAATTTCAATCAGATTTCAAAGACGTCTCTGAACTTGTCAGGCCAGTAAATAGTTTGTTGAAACAATAGGATGGCATTCTACACAAGTACCTATATCTTGAGGAACTCTAGAGGAACGCTTTACAAATAGATGCGATTATTATTAAACGCTAGTGGATGAAGACTCGGGGAATTTTAGCGACCACATCATAACTTTTTTGAGAGAGGAAACGAATGGTGGAGCAACGTTTTATGATGTTAACAAAACTCGCGAGCGTGATGACCTGACAGCTACATCATCGTTCTTAGCAATTTCTTTTTTATGCGCTGAAAACATCAGCAAAAAGCAATTTTAGTGCCGAATAACTAAAAACCGAGGAGCACTTTTCTCGGATTTTCGAATGTTTACATAGTGATTGTGTTTAACGTGAAAAATTACATTTGAGGCTGTTTTGTGATACATTATTTGACAATGCACACATCAAACGGTTTCACGTATCTCTCTTTATCCCGCTTCCGATTTAGTTTTATGTATCTATCACATTTTTTCATTTATTTTATTTCTACACAATTGACGGCTTTGTGACGTTGCCCGACGTGAGCAGAAATTCAACATATGATACGCTAGAATGTCGCAGTGGCAAATAATAGGCCATTTTCTTGGAAGTGACATTTAAGTGCTATTACTTTTACTTATCGAAAAATTGATTTTACGATACAAACATAAATAATTAAAAAAATATGTACACTCCGCGGTTAGTTATTACGTCAGCCCCAATTTTCTATATTTTATCGTAATTATTGCTGCTTTTTCAAATATTGCAGATTTTTTTTTTTGTTTTCTAAATTAAAGAAACAGTTTTTTATAAAAAAAAAACCTCACAAGTAAAATTTTCGCTATTTATCAAAAAATAATAAACTTTGCACATAAAAAAAGTTGTCTTTTTAGTGTTTTATTTAAAATCCAGTAGGCAGCTGTCACTTTAATTCAAACAGCAAAACCCGTTATTGAAAATGCCATTGAAGGTGGATAGTGGGCTTTCCAACAAGACTATGCTCCAATTCATACAGCAAGGCTGGTGCAACAATGGTTTAGAGAAGCAAATATTCAAGTCTTGGAATGGCCAAGCAATTCTCCAGACTTGAACATCATTAAAAATTTGTGGGGTTGGTTATCAAGAAATATTTATGAAGGAGGAGGACAATATCAGTACACTGAAGCATTAATAAATGCAGTCAGAGAAGCTTGGGCCAATATCCCACAAAGTTTCTTAAATTCCTCATTTATGACTTCCAAATCGCATATTTGAAGTGATAAATAAGAATGGGTCCCATACTCATTATTAAATGTAATTTTGTTATTAAATAAAGTTGTTAGTTTATGATTTTTTGATAAATAGCGAAAGGTTTACTGGTGAGGTTAATCAGTTGTTACATTTTTATTAATAATTTTATATTACAAATTTTTTTCTTTAACTAAGAAAACATAAAAAAAATTGCAATATCCGTAAATAGCTTTATTTTGTTTGCTCTCAAATCCAAGATCACGATTAAAAAAAAAAAAAAGGTTAATCAGTTGTCACGGAGTGTATCTTAGGTTATAAACTTTTGAGTTATTATTTTAATTTGAAGAGTATGCAATGTCAAATATTCCTACGTAGCTAAATTTAGGATACTTATAAAGTTAATAAATTCATGACACATGTACGTCGACCTCGTAATTTGACCCGGTAATATAATTAACCACATACATTGCTCCTTCTACAAATAAACAGTGATGATAAAATTTCAGAATGAAATATGTATCTGTACGTTTATAAAAGAAGAAGTTATAATTAGAAATTTCATGAAATGTAATATAATATATACTGTAAATACGGTATTGCTAATTTCTATCTTTATCTAATGATTTTCCTTAGTTCTTCTTTTTTCATATAACAAAAAATTAAGAATTCTTGCTAAAATAAAGCGTTGATAATAGTAGCAATAATGAAAAAAAAAGGATCTAAACTATTTAAAATAAAAACATGAAGTATAAAAAACAACAATTATAAGGAAAAATTACTAAAACAATTATGAAATTATTCAAGACAGATATTATTTTATTATTCAATAAAAGGTAAAAATTGTTTATAGCTAAATAAAATGGCTTAGATCCGGTTTATGGAAAACGAATTAAAAGCTAATCGCTAATTGCAACGTACATGTTTTAAGCAATCAGAGGCTCCTGTTCTACATTTTAATCCTGTGTTAAATTAATCGAAGATTATAAATTCACTTTCCATAAACCGGCCCTTAATTTATTCTTTTTCTACATACATTTATAAAAATGTCTAAAAATCTGCGCTGTTGATATTTTTTTCAATTTCATTTTTATTTAAAGAAAGAACACTTACTAATTTATCTGTTGACAAAATTTTAGCTTCCAGGTTCTAAAACTTAATTTGCCAATAAATTTAAACCTTAAGGTGGTAATATTTGTCTGAGGTACATTAGTATCAATTAATCCAAATTTATAAACCACAAGCAATAACAGGATTGAAGTGCTTATTCAGTTTATTTAATATGTCCAGCTTTGATGACAATATTTTACTTAAAAACACAAACATGTTGGGACTAAACCCATACGTTTCTAACTCAAAAGTTCTAACAGTGTATTGATGTTTAAAAAAAAAAATAAGTTTTTGCCATGTCTTTTCAACATTTTTGGATTTCGCAAATATTCGTTCAGATTGTTTTGAGCTATTTGTAAATTGAAGTTATTTATTTCTTGGAAGGGAATTATGTACGAGTCAAATTCATCTAAATATGTACTAATATCCTTTGGTTTAAAATTAATATTTATCAACGAAAGTTAGAATATTAGTAATTTTTGGTTAAATAAAGGTCACTTTTTTCTTTAGTGACCATAATAAATGTTGTGTAGCAAAAAAAAACAGCAACTACATTATAATGTGAACACAGATGAAAAACAGTGTTTTGTTCAAGGTTTTAGGCCCAAATATACAGATAATAAGGTCCTTTTTTTTTCTTCTACCGGGTTTCTATAAATGATTATAGGGTCGAAGTAGGTCATGAATACGTGCCGCCTCTCAGATTTGAACTTTACTAAATGCCCAAGGACGCATGACAAGGACCCCACGCATCTGTATAACGATCCTAACCCAGATCCCTGTGGCAATTCTAGTAAATTTTCTTGTGATGCCTCTTCTTATGGATACTGATGGCATTGACTCCTTGTTTCTAAAAGTGTTAAATAGTCGCATCACTTTTGTTCTTGGATGTATTTACAGAACACAATCACTTCAATGATGATAAAAATTAGTAGATCACATTACTGATATAACACACAACTATGACAAAGTCTATATTTTAACGTGCCAGAAGTGAACTGGCTTGTCAATATTAATCGTTCATACACGGCATTTTCGCAACTTTTTACTGACCTATTAGTTTAACAGTCACTTAAAAAATCAGTATAAAGCTGACAAACTACCTCCCCTGCTTGATCTAATTATAACATCCGATGACACTTTAGTCGCTAATTTAGATTATCGACTGGTAACTCAGATCACATTATTTTGATGGATTGAACCAACGTCTGTCCCAATTTAATTGGAAATCAATCCTCTCGTACATTTCGATCGATCCAATCTTTCGCAATGTACATTTTCTAAAAGATCCTTCCAGATTGTGGGGCATCTCTGGAGTAGATTTTTCTCGAAACTTAATATTGGAGAACCTTAATAAGTTAAAAACTTAAAAATCCCGTGGTCCAGACTTCTTTACGACTAAACTCCTCTTTGTTTATCGAAGCGAACCACAAATTTTGATTCAGAATGAACATTAAACACCATAAATATATGTGGATTTCTCTAAGACGTTGGGTAAAATATCAAAACACCCTTTTTTCCATAATAAATCAGGTGAATCGCCTCGTTTTTAAGTGACCGAACTTTTCACGTCAAAGTTAGTGATGCAGTAGATGTGTAGATCTGTTGACATCGTAAGTGGAGTACCTCAGGGTTCTGTCCTTAACCCATTATTTTTCATTGCTTATGCTGCTGACATCAATCTATAATATATCATCCTCCTTCGCCATGCGTGCCGACGGTATTAAATTTTACTAGTTGTGATAAATTCCCTTAATTAATAGAAGATCCGCAATCTATGTACGATTAATAACTAGTTTCTTCTTTTAAATTTCGAAAAGTACAAAATCTTGCACATTGGTAACAAAACCGAAGACGCCCTTATTACATCGGAAACACGCAAATATCCATTACGAAATCTTGCATCGACTTGGACGTTCTCCTTACCTCCGATTTTTCCTAGAACAAGCATATTTGGTGTGTCACTAAGAGACCCAACTGGATGCCTTTTCTTTTAAATAAAGTCCTTCCGTAACCGAAAACTTTCTAAAACTTCCGTGATACCGTTACTGGAATTTACCAACAATGTATGGACTCCTGCCTTCCAATCCAGCGGTCGACACTAATTCCAATATTTAAAAAGGGAATATAAAATATATACTCCTAAATGACCCCTGTCAATCAGTATCAATAATATCGATTTTGGCAAAATATTTAGAAAAGTGCTTAAGAAAAGGTTATACTCATTTCTTGAGAAACATAACTGATTAAATTCAAAAAAGATTGGACAAAAAACTGATCAAAACTGTTGTTAAAAATCTTGAATGTAGAATATTCTATTTCATAGCTCGATATAAGAAAAAAAATCAGAGTTGTACCACAGGGTACTGTTCTTGGGCCACTGCTATCCCTAATATATAGTGAGTCACTAGGCACACGTTCTTCGATACCGCCTTAATTATTATTAGATATATTGTTAACAGAAATTTTAAAAATAACCCCATTGCGTGTTTAACACAGTCACAAAAATATTTTCCGGTTATTTATATGAAAATTTCTGTTTGTAGGAAGAAGTTCTTGTGTTTTGCTTGCTGCCTTTTTCCTCTAATTTTGTCTACCGAAATACAGTTAAGGGAATAAGCACTGGTTGGTGTTTAGTAGGTTCACATTAATTAAAAAAATGTATCTTGTTGAACACTTTGTATTAACTTTTGTACTACATTAAACCTGAGTAAATTTATAAGAAAATATCTGAGTTGTAAACAAAGCAGAGTACAGCTCTTATGAAATATGCAAGTTATGATCATGCACAATTTATTTTCACCCGTTGCCACTACACAATTATAAATTAATTAAAAGGACTATGTACGTTTCATAAATGAAAATGTTAATAAACTCCCTGAAATAGTAGGTGATTACACGCAACACGATAAATATAAAAGTATATTACCATAAACTGAATGTAAGCTTCAAACTGGGAAATTTATTATATATTGCCCCAAGCTTTCCACAAATGCCCTACCTATCTTATGAACCCATTTCAAATATATTACTCTTATCTGTGAGAGGCCTATAAAAATGTATGTAACTAACACACGAATGATTTGTCACCGAAGTGTAAGTTTTTACAACGTAGTGTAACTAGTTTTTATTAGAATATCTAGATCTAATAAAAGCAATAAAAATTATACAAATAATACCGAAAGAGCAATAAAAACACGATCAAAGACAAACATTTTAAAATCCATGGCTGTCTTTGATCGTATTTTTATTGCGCTCTCTCGGCAGTAATACAGCGCATGACTGTACTACCAGTAGATTTTAAATCACAAACACTATGATATTAAAACCATCATTTCACCATGGTTTAATGTATCGGGTGATCTCTTTATAAACATCATCGGGAGAACGTCACAGAATCTGGAATTTGTACCTCCGCATTCGGCATTTCGCCATTTTTGTATTGACATTTGTCATTTTATTTTTCATATATCAATACCAGTCTATCAAAGATATGAAAATTAAAAGTCATGGATGACTCGACGACAATTATTTTTGTAACAGTGCCACGTAATTCGACAGAACAAAAACGTGTAGTCCCCAACAATGAGTTTGCTTTCACTCTTGGCAGTAAAAATTACACTTGTCTACAGCTTTTCATAAGACTGCGCCTGGATCTTAAATGGATGTTCCTTTGACGACGCTTAATTGCAGTCGTTTCATTACATCGTCCGTCACTATACATCAAAAAAATGTCTTAAATGCTCTGATTCACACCAGTTGTAGGAGAGTATTAGTTTTATACTCTTCGCACAGTCGGCATCCATAAAACAACAACATAACCATGAAAACTATGGCGTTGCGTAAAAGTTTATGATTGGAGAAAGAGGAAAAGCCTAACGAAATCTTATTATCCACGCAGCAAACTTTCGTTTTCGCTGGGTAGAACATTTAGAGGCTCCTTATTTACTGCAGTTGTTAAAAATGGATGAACGTAATGATGCACTGAACGGAAAAATGACTCGTCATTTTTCATTTCGCTTTATGTGTCTCTGTATTTTGTATTGACTGTGGGGGTCGTGAGTATTCGAAAAGAAATCAAGCGTGAATTTTAGGTTACAAAGAGGAAACCATGTATATATGCACTATCAAGCTGTATCCATTAAATCTGGTGCTCGAGATTGTTTACGCCGTGTAACAGGTGTGCAGTGTAGCCACTAACAGTCTTATAATGTGGAATAAATGCACGGTGGAATGCAAACCTCCTTGTAATATCTGGGAAAGATTAAAAATGGTTATATCAAGGTTGAAATTCAGGCCAATGCTAATTAACTACCATCAACGGAACGAAAACATTGCAATAACTTTGCAGGAACTGTATAGATTTAAATCATTTGCATGATTATTAGATAATACGTCTGATACCGCTTCAGTTAATAAGTTATAAACGCCAAAACCGAAACTAGAAGTGGAGATAGATAGTTATGCATGCATCTAAAGCGAAATATAGGGATTAAACGCCTGAACGGGGATTCGAAAGTTTCGAGCTGAAGCGAAGCTGAGGTATGAAAGATTGCATCTAGTGCCTAATACATGTTTCGCTCGTGGTGCATGCAAATTTTTCTTGCAACTGCAATATTAGAAAAAAAAGTATAAAAGTGATCCAAAAACCCGTCAGACTACATCCACTACGAAATTCCTTATAACGCTCCCATTAAAATTCCCTGGATCTTTTGAGAAATAAAATTAACACACCGATAGCGAGCTCGTCTCGTGGTGTGCGTACAGTTGCGCCCTAGAAATTAAGGAACTTCTATTTCTAATTTCCTTCCTTTAATTTCTCTCTCAAGCCCTAAAATAAAGAACGCAACCCTCTTTATTAAGCGTGTAGGAAAAAAATCACCAACAAAGTAAATTTGTCAACCTTAGCGCGTTATCAATTCTGTTCACTATCCCATTGTAAGCTAATAATGTATTGTAATAGAATATATTTGGCAAATGGTTAATGTCATATTTTCTCAACATTTAAAATATGAAAATTCCCCATGTATATCTGTCGCCATCTATCGTCTACTGGACGGATTGTTTGAAATAAATAAATTTACTTTAAAAGTTAATGGTAAATCGTCAACCTGAATTTGTTTGTCTTCACCATGTGATGGCGTCATCTGAAAATTTTGCTAAGTAAATCCTGTCTAAATGTGCAAAAAAACACGTTCTTGTATCTATGGTCCGGAGCAACAAAATTTTACGATATTATCTTGGAACCTGTAAAACCGATCGCTCCAAAACTTTGCAAAGCCTTTAAAGGTAAACATAGTTAATCAGAATTTATATAGTACAAATTCAGTTTTTTTACTTCCATAGAATATTGTTATGAAATTAGCCCATACGCCGCCCCGGTACGACGCCTATGCGTCTTCTAGCATCTACGCGTTCCTTCTCGTATGTAGTCTGACTCATCGCTCGCGCGAATGCAAGCGGAAGTCGCGAGGAGCCGAGAAGAACTCCCGATTGCGGCATCCAGAAAACTCCGATGCGGCGTTCTGGATCCATCAAGAGGCATGGGGGGATTTAAATAGAGGCCACCGTCGGGAACCAGGCATTCATAATTCAGACAAGAGTGGAGTGCATCTAAGTTGTGAAGTTGTAATCATAGTTAGTTGTGTAAATACCAGTTATATAAATAAATTGTTGAGTTTTTACCTACGCCCGATTAATTATTCGCCCGTCAAACGTAACGATATGAAAAAATAGGTCTCCCGTTCCCGTCTGTCTGTCTGGCTGTCGTCTGCGTCGACATTTATTACACGGATAATATATCTTCGAAACTACTGGAAGAGTTGTTGTGAAATTTTACATATACAGGGTGATTAACAAAAACATTGTATGTTGCTTATTTTTTACCCGATTCGAACGAATCGGGTAAAAAATCGATGAAATCGTTTCAAAAATACTGTGATCTATTAAAAAAAATAACGTTCAGTTTTTGGCAGATAGTCTGTTTTTTTAAATTGCATCGTATATATTTTTTTGTTTATTAACGTGGATATGAACATTAATTTAACGTATAAGTAACAATATGGTGTTAACTTAAATTTTTACCATATTGAACTGTGGGTAAAATCACGTCGATGTGCAGGTCCAGAAAATTTTGACGCAAATTACGTTTCTTTAGCGTTACTTTTTCTGTGACTTTACTGCATTTATTCATCAGTCTTGGCAGTCTAGTTATGATTCGGTAACTCAATTAAATTTTCGATTATTTTTTAATATATGACTACAGGGTGTTAGGGAATGCTTGCAACAAAATTTGAAGGTAGGCTCCTGAAGAAGAGAACAACAAAAAATGCTAGTAACACTTTTTTCAAAGGTTAATAGTTTTTTCTAAAAAGCGTATCGAAAAATCAGTCCCCACATTTTGAGAACTGCCGACGTTGTCTTTTTTTTTCTAAGGTAGTTGTGAAAATTCTGGAACTAAGATGATTATTTCCTTAGAAACGATTAAATCTAATTTGTCAAAAATTGACAAAAATGTCACATTTACATCAATACAATAAACACCTTTGAGTTTTAAAATGTTTGATTCGGACGTTTAACGAAATAGACGCGGTTCCGACAGGCTAATAAGGCTACCAACGTGGTTGTTAACGGAAATTTCAAAAAACACCACAAACGGCCTCTGAAAACCTGCAGTGATACCAGAAAGAGGGGGTTTTGCGTTCTTCCCCTGAAAAAAATCCCGAAGGAAAACATTAGAAAGATTAGGAAAATCTATCTTTCAGCAGTGTGGTCAATGAATTGTTGAAATAGTTTGTCAACTCAAGCGCATTAGCGCTCCCAGTTGATCTAATACTACGGCAAAAAGGGACAACTCATGGCACCCAACCTCGTGATAAAACTTTTCATCCTCCTCACTACCCTTCGACCTGATTAGTACAGACCCCTGTTGTTCGATCTTGAAAAAAGCGGCTATGATTAACTGTTTGATGAACAAATGAGGACGCTCCACCCAAGATTCGGAGGAGTCTGTAGGACCTAAGTTCGTCGGTCCATATTTCCGAGTCCGGTCTGATCACTCGCCTAATGTGGTCCATTAATGTAGCAGCGGAATGGTTGGGAATGTAGGACAACTAACTCCGCTTGTTGATCGTTCGTATACCACTCGTTATGAAAATTGCAACAAAATAATTTGCCGCTTGTAGGTAAAAATCCGAACTTACACAATGTACATGAGGCTCCTGGGCAAGAACAAGATGAGCAAACAATCCCGGCGCAAGCCGTGTACGCAAAAGTGAACCGTACCAAGGAACACTTACTACTGAAATGACAGAAAAACTCATTTTATACGCACTTTCATTTGCCCTTTATACGATAACTGTCGGGTTTCCTGCCAATTCCCTCATCTTAAACTGTGTTTAGTGTCCCCTTTGCAATGGAAGTGATTTCATTATTGATAATAAAAAGGTACCCTTAGAGTACTGAAATCATAGAACGCTTAAGGTATTTTCTTTGTTACTTCTTAATGGTTAACCATATACTAAATGTTCTTGTTTTTAAGAATTTTTTTAATATTAGGAAATAAAAAAAGATCCTAGAAATAGTCTAAGCAGTTGAAATATTCTCAAAAATCAGGTAAAAATTGGTGTTAAACACTGCTTAGCACTCCAACGACCAACATTATCTTTTTATTTTTCGATTGTCCAGCAATTATCTTTTCTTAATAAATTTATATTCTACTTTTGCTTTGCGGAAAAAGGTAGAATACATAGTTTATCAACAAATACAAGAAATGTATTGTATAAGTTAAAAACTTTGTTCAAAATCTTCCAACGATTTTAAAATTTAAGCCAATTTGTTAAATACAATTTTCAACACAAAGAAAAATAACCTTTAATTATAATAAACACACAAAACGAATAAGCGAAAATAAAAAACAAAAAACGCAAAAACAAAACAAGAAAATGAAAGCAGATGTTGGAAGTGAGCACCATTTGCACGAATACAAGCTTCTGCTCTCCTGAGTAATGAGTTACTGACTCTATTTAATTCTTCAGGATCGTTTCGAATCCGTTCTGCGGCCATCATAACTCTTGCTTCTAAATCTTCTAAATTATTAACTGGAGTTCGATAAACAATTGATTTCATATAACCCCATAAGTAGTAATCACAACTGTTAAGATCGGGAGAACGGGGTGGCCAAGCGATGGGTCCACCTCTTCCAATCCATCTCTCACCATAAACATTCGTCAGGAATTGTCGCACTTGTAAACTAAAATGCGCAGGAGCACCATCGTGCATAAAGTACATCCTTCGTCGAATGTCTAAAGGTACATCTTCCAATAACAATGGCAAATGTGTTTCCAAAAAATGACAGTCCTAATTGTCTCCGTTCAGTCTTTCCGGTAGAACATATGGTCCTATCATTTGATTACCTATTATTCCGGCCCAAATGTTTAATGAAAAACGTTGTTGAAAGTGCGTCTCGTAAAAAGCGTGAGGATTGGCATCTGCCCAGCGGTGAGTATTATGAAAATTAAGTATTCCATCCCTAGTAAAACAGCATTCATCTGTCATCATTATGGAAGAAAGAAATCCGGGAGTTTCATTATTGCTGTTCACTATCCATCGGCAAAAGTTTTGTCTAGGAATGAAATCGTTCGGACTTAAACTCTGGACCCGCTGGAGGTGGTACGGGTACAAAAGAGATTCTCGTAGCGTTCTCCACACAGTCCAGTGACTAACACCTACTTCTCGAGCAATTTCACGCGTACTAGCTGACGGGTCTTCTTCAACACGATTGATAATGTGCTCTTCAATGTTGACCATATCTGGATCTCGACCTCGTTCAATCTCCTGATTTTTAGGTAAAACTGATCCTGTCTCCCGCAACCTTCTATCCACGGCTGAAAAGGTTTCGCGATACGGTTGTCGACGCCCAGGAAAACGTTCAGCATACCGTCTTGCTGCAGCTCTAGCATTGCCTCCACACTCCCCATAAACAAAATGCATGTCTACATATTTTTCTATGCTGTATTCTGGCATTTTTTCTCAATGAGTATTACTGACAATGACAGTTATAAATCTAACAATAATATTTGAAACAATTTGAACAATGTTAGTGTATCTCGGTAACTAAGCAACGATGCTTTTTTTTAACGATTCCCTTGATAGATAGAAAGCAGATTGCCATTCCTAATTCGTTGCTAAGTAACAATAGAAATTTTAATAATGGAACGTATTATTGAAAAATTGGCCTCCATGCAGTTCCAAAACGGTGTGATACTTATTTTTAAGGTGATTTAAAAGAAAAACTATACATTTTTGAAAAAAGTTGTACATAGATTTTAGATTCCTTTTTTTGTAATGCCTTTGCTCTGAAAGTTTGTTGCAAGCATTTCCTAACACCCTGTATAGCGCTACATTTTTCGTATTAAAAAAAGAATTCTGTAAGATATAATATAAAATATATAGATATTAGGGTGATTCAAAAAAAAAATAATCTTTTCAACGTAAAAAAATACCAGTTAAAAGTTGAGCTCTTAATATTAATATTAAGACCGTCCGCATCGCGTTTTTCTATTTCCCATAAGAATAACATGGGAAAATTTTTGTTTGCACCTTCTGATTTTTATTGCTAGCCCGTCGTGTGTCGTGAAAAAAATTCAATCACATATTTTTATAGAGAATTGAACGCTCTACAAAAAGTGTCTCCTATGATTTTGCGAGAAACCTGACTATGATTTTTTAACCCACTGATGCTGAAAATGTTCGGAAAGAGTTTTACTGGCCTTATTATAGCATAAAATTATAAACAATTACTGTTTAAAAAACTAAATTTAAAATGTGTATAAATTTTTGTGGTGATTTATTCCAATAAGACCATCAAATTTATTGTAATGCATCAAAAACGTCAAAATTTGGATAAATTTAACTTTAGCCTAAAATAACTCTTCAACTATCAGGTTTCTCGCACAATCATAGGAGACACTTTTTGTAGAGCGTTCAATTCTCTATAAAAATATGTGATTGAATTTTTTTCACGACACACGACGGGCTAGCAATAAAAATCAGAAGGTGCAAACAAAAATTTTCCCATGTTATTCTTATGGGAAATAGAAAAACGCGATGCGGACGGTCTTAATATTAATATTAAGAGCTCAAATTTTAACTGGTATTTTTTTACGTTGAAAAGAAACTTTTGAACCTCTTTGCACGAAAAAAAAAATTATTTTTTTTTTTTGAATCACCCTAATAGATATATAACTGCCATCTGGTGAAAACCGTCCGAAAAAAAGTTTAATCGACAAACATTTCAGTGCTTTCACAAAGATTTTATTTGATGTATCGTTTGTTCAAACTGGGTAAAAAATAAACAACAAACAACGTCAAAGGTTTTTTGCCAATCACCGTTCATTTCAGAAATATCGTGTAGATGGTAAAATAGTTTTAAATTTTATAAAATAACACACATCTATGCTTGCGGTTTATGAATCCACTTCGATTTTTCAGCTTACTCATTCACATTTTATCTTAAAAACTGTAAAAATGTTTTAAGGCAATTGTGAGCGTGGTACTTGGTACCGTGGATTGTAAAAATGCTAAGAATGTTTATCAAGTACTTATATTTTTTTAAATTTCTCAGCAAGGTATCTCAAAACAAAGCTTATTGAAATGTTTGTTATTACTACACTGTAGCTATCTAAAGTGATACAACTTGCGAAAATGTTGACGTCATAACAAAATTTTCTCATGAAAAACTAAAATAAAACATACACCTAGCATGCTACCTGACCTGTAGTTTAACAGTCCCCACATATCTTTATTTTTACTTATAATGGTCATCATACAATAATTTTTTTTTTAAATGGTGCATCCTATACAGGGTGGTTTTGAAAAATACGTAATAATTGTAACCACGACATCACGTACCATGTACCACCCTCAGTACGATGCCATTGATCCACGTTTTAAACAGTAGATGGAAAAACGTTCGAATAAAAACAATGTCAACACTTTCAGTTTCAAGTAAAAGTAAAACCGACTTTTTCGTGGTTATATCATTCGTTCGTTCATATATTCATTGATCGTTAGAGGTCAATGTGAAAGCTTGCTTATCAATGCGCTGCTTTTTTAGTTCTTAATCCTAGTCGTTCTGTGCCATTCATTAAACAGTAGTTATGGTAAGTCAAGAAACACTACCAGTGCAGTGGCGTGTGTAACATTTATATTTAATTTTTACCAGCTAATTAAGCTTTCTTCTGATCTCAGATTTGAGAGGGTCTTTCCTGACAATAATTTCCAAAAAAAATGGTTGAAAGTTATACAGACAGAGAACTTCCCTTCCACCTCGAGTCAAACATTCAAACAAAACAAAGCCCAAGTTGCTCAAATTCAATGCCTTAAATCATCCGGTCCCGACCAACTTGTCTCGTACGTGCTTGAGATATCGGTTACTTGAAACACGTGGCAAATATTGCACCCAGTACAAGAGTAGGTTAGTTTATAAAATTTAAATAGTATTTGCTAAGGATAACGTTGACATGACATCACTAAATTGTTGAAGGGATGATTAGACAAATTATAGTTAGTATTTTATTATCTATACTCAATATTCCCAACATACATTTAAAACTTGACAGCAATCGGTCCGGTCGCTTTGGAGATTATTTGGATAATAATAATCCAGACGAACGGCAAACGGTGGACTGACGACAGACAGATAGACAAAAAGGGGAAACCTATTATATTGTACCCTATGGTCATAACGTGTTCAGAAAATATAAAAGCAATGCGTCGTATGAACCCTATTTACTGCCTTGGATTACGCTGTGAAAGTAAAATGATTAATTGCCAATTGAAATTCATCTATTCATCCCTTGCAAAAATTTAACGACGTCATCTAAAAATTCTTATAGTTAGGTAAACCTCGCTTGAAATGTATAGTAAAATGTGCTCTTATATTTATAGTTCTCTTTAAAATATACATGATCGTTTTCCGGGTTGGAACCGTGTTAATTGAGTTTTTGGGCTCAACGTTTCGCACACTTTCGTAAGTGGCATCTTCAGAAGCAGGGTTAAGAAATTAGGAATAAGGCAAAAGAGCACGATAACTCAGTACACTTGCTCCTAAAGATGCCACTTCCGAAAGTGTGCGAAACGTTGAGCCCAAAAACTCAATTAACACGGTTCCAACCCGGAAAACGATCATGTATTGATTCCGACGGTGAAGCCTCCGAAATTATCTTTAAAATATAATTGATGTCAATATTTTAAAGATAATTTCTAGAATTAAATTTTATAAAACTTTATCTAAGACAGTAGACTTGTTGAGTGGATGTGCGTCAAGAGCGAAGAAAGTTCTATATAAATACGTAACTTTAAACCAATTTTTAGTCAGTTCTCACATTTGCCCCTCCAAAATGAGGTTCCGATACAGCAACACCGGTCGTATTACTCATCCCGCGAAAACAAGTGCTTCATTAAACCATGCACGAAGCCCTAATTAATTGGCCTCAACGTGTGTACACAGAACTATTTGCATATTCCAGGCATCGTTATCTGCTGCCTCCGCCCGCCGAGACATAAATTACTTAATTATGTTTGTGCAATAAAATTAGAAGGCTGTGCACAAGATACGTACCAGGAGGTAGGTAATTCGAGGAAACAAAGCGAAGATGTCGAGATGCGAAAGCGTTAACAAGAAAACGCCACAAAGGGGAAGGCAAAAAGGCAAATGGCGGCGGCGGCGGCGGCGACAGCGGCGGACGGTTACGGCGGGCGCGTCCGTCGCTCAAAGGCCAACGGCAACAGCATCAGGTAACCACGGCAACATTGTCAGGCGACACCACCTCACGTCAACTTGGCACATACGTACGCTCGTCATTAACGCCGCTTGCGACGCCCGGCGTCAGCTTGCCTTTACGACGGACGAGATGGGCCTGTGGCGATGGAGAGGACGCTGTGCTTCGGTTTCTGGATGTTGCGGTTTTAATGGAGGAGGATCACCGGAACAAGTGGGAAATGTTTACGCTTCGGCTTTCCCGGAGAGAAAATGTTGCTGAAATGATCAGAGGGGCTCGTTAAAAGGGACTGCGGTGTACGAAGAATTGCCAAATGGATGGTTGTGGGCAGGTCCACGCTTGTTTCAAATTGTAATTGAACTAATAGTTGAAGGATAATTGCGTTATGCACATGGACAATGTTTAATTCTAACATTTTAGCGTATGCTAGTGGTTCTTAAGGGTGTTGTTACATTGCAATCGGCATGGAATAATACTGCCAAATGCTCTTCCACAAGAATCAATGGTAAAAAAACGGGTTGCACCAGTTATGGAAAAAGTAATAGATTTTTTTATAGGTATACGTTGTTTCCTAAGAACTTTTCATGATTTTGATAAAGGAAGGATCAAAAAATTTCTGTGTAGTATTTTTTTAACATTAACTTACAAAAATGATCTCATTTCAGGAAATTATGTTCTTCCTATAAAAATTTTGTTTGATCCTCTTACGAAAGTTTCAAACATACTTAGACTAGTAGACTACTTCTTGCCTGCCTCATCCTACCAACAGCCTTTAACCTTTGGATTCTATGATTTTCAATCTTTATTTTGTCCTCTACACCTTCTGTTTCTGTCTATATTATTTCAATTGTTTTTATATTTATATTCATAACATATTCCTTAAGTTATTTTTTGTTAAATCCTTCTTAGTAGGTGTCCAACTAATTAGGTCATCCTTATTTATCATCTCTTGTATGACTATTGATGGTTTCAATCATCTTGGAAATTTCACCTAATCCCCCTTTCTGTCTCAAATTCTTCTGTTTCTCCTTTTTTGTTCGAGTTTTACGGTATCTACTTTCTTTGTTTTGCGTTTATCAGATCTGGTGTTATTTTTCTTTTCCTTAACATACATGATATTTTAGCCCTGTTCAGTGCGTCGAAGGTCTGTTCACCAACACCTCCCTCTTCTTTCTATAATCTTTTCACACATCTGTCTTACAGTAAAAATCCATTCACTTATGCTTCTGCCTCTTCTAAATTCTGCTTGTGTGCCTTCAGGTGTTACCTCAGTGATCTCTCAACCTTTTCTCTGACCCTCTTTCGTAAACTTTACTTACAACACTTAACAGGAAATCCCTCGGTAATTTGCACATACTATCTTGTCAGCTGTATTATACAGGGTTTTTACAAATGATTCTAAGAACGTAATTGGCCATGGATTTCAAAAATCCCGCTTCGCTGAAGTTATGCCTCATATATGACAGTTTTCACCTGTCATTGATATCATTTGCAACCTGTCATTTAAAGTCATCGTTTTTATTGTTTTAACGTTTTTCAACTATGAATTACCTTAATTCTCGTTGATCCAAGCTCAAGACAACAAAACAGTCGTTTTCAAAACTCTTGATGGTTGCGTACGAAAATTTTATTTTTGTCCAAGGAAGCGAAGACCGTGAAAATAGTTCATTCTGTTATTAGTTTTATTTTTTTTAAAGATATGAAGGATTTGGGCAACCAGTTATACAAATGCACGTGCGCCCTTTGGCATTTATTAAGGTCTAAACCACAGTATAGATATCAATCAGTAGAGACAACTCGCTATTTTTACTGACCCGTTTTCATGGGTGGTCTTTTGTCTTGTGACCGTATGAGGGCGCGCAACGCAAGGTACTTCTCTTTCTTAGTCTGGTTCGGTTTCCCCCAATACTAAATACATTGAAAACATCGTCGTAGTTTCCGGAATTGCACTTTTAAAACACTGAATTCTCCAAACAAGTCAGAATCTAAGTAAACCTGCATTCTCCTATCACAGCTAGTTTAATGCCGATTTCTCGTTTCAATAGATTTTGACTTTTCGCGAGTTATTTACCTCAGTCGTGAATTTTTTAATGTTATAAATAGTATCAAAAGAAAGCTGACACTTTTCCCCAGGGGACGTCCTATCTCAGAATGCAAAAAACTTCAGCACTTCGTCAAAAAATGCATCAATGTGCCGGTTAAAATGTGATGTAAAAGTTGTTCAACTTTATAATTTTTTTTGTAAAAACTGCATACTAGATATGAATATAAATATGGAGGTCCCCTGGACTGAAGTTTGTTAATTCGAAATATAATTTTTTTAAAGCGATATATCTCATATTTTTAAAATGCAACTCCGGAAACCGCGACGATGTTTTCAATGTATTTAGTATAGGGCTAAACCGAACCAGACGCCAGCCTTAATGTGAAATATTTGAAATTTGGCAGTTTAGTTGCATTGGTTTTGATGATTTAAGGCTGATCTTCCGGTGTAATTATTGCAGTTAAGTGTAATTTTCACATTTTAAAAAGCGTTGTTCACGTTTTCATAGGACCATTGTTTACTGTTTAATTTTTTTGTATAAAAATTAGATCTACATATATTAGCGTTTTCTAATAACGTT
Source organism: Zophobas morio (assembly GCF_036711695.1). Taxonomy (NCBI): domain Eukaryota; kingdom Metazoa; phylum Arthropoda; class Insecta; order Coleoptera; family Tenebrionidae; genus Zophobas; species Zophobas morio. Next base: position 15,533,794 of record NW_026972129.1, on the reverse strand, counting down.
GAATTTTACAACCATTCACAGCCATCATGAAAAAGAAATTAATGAAACGTAAAATCGTTATTACACTATTTTTAAGTCTTTTCCAAAAATTCATTTGCACAAAGTGTAGTAAATTGTGTACACGAATCAATTTTAAAATAAAGCGTTAGTGACCCTTTTTAAATTGAGTGGCGACATATAGAAATATTTTGGGCAACGACCACCGACGACGGCTTAAAATTCGGGTCAGAAAGATCAAAGGCGCAGACACGAGTTGTCCATACTAATTGATGTCTATACTGTGTCTAAACTGAGAGGCGGCACGTGTTCATGACCTATTTCGACCCTATAATCATTGATAGAAACCCTGTATTGTATGATCACCGCTATTTTCCACTCTTTTTTCTTGGTTTTCCAAGCTTTATTCAGAATATTTCTTATAACTGCTTCTCCTTTTTCTCCCATAATCTTTTCCCCCATAATCTTTTCCATTTTTTAACGCTCTTAACCAAATTTCTGTAGTTTTTCCATAATATTCGTTTCATATTTCTTTTTCATCTTCTTACGTGCAGTGCAGTTTCCCGCCATTTTTCTCCCTTCCAAAATTTTATGTAAAAATGTTTCTTACATCATTCTTTTATTTGTTTTTTACTTTTTGGTAACTCTCTCATGTTTTCTTTTATCCAGCAGATTGTCTGTGTTTTTGCTTTAGAGCATCCTATATAAATTTTTGCCATTTCCGTTTTTTCCGTTTTCTAAAGTTTCTCAAAATTTTTCCCAGGATTCTGGCTTCCATTTTTTTACGATTTCTTTCACCTTCTTTCTTTGAGTTTTATATTTTTCATAATCCTCTTGTTCTTTGGGTAACAAAAATATCTTTGGTATATCTTTGTCTTCAACTTGATCTCTACCTTTACCTATTTGTTCTACCACGGTGTTTCACTTCTCCGGTTAAACTTCTTGAACAAATCACAATCTTTTCTGTGCTGCTTGCAAAATAGACTTTCTAAATGCTTCCCGCACTCTTTCTAAGTTTTCTGTGATTAAATGCACATTATATTTTCTCATGACGTTTCTGAATTCTTCGTGATTTTGTTTTACCTTTTTCTTGTCTATTAAAATGTAATATTAATAATACCAGTAGGTACTGTACCTTTCAAATTTTCGGGAAAATGGAGTTAGCCATTCTTGATTGGAACAATAAAATAAATTCATTCATTATTTAAGTTTATGAGTCACCCTGTAAAAGCCATTCTAAACAATGAACATTGAGAACCGCAAATACAGACTCATTTTGCACATAGGATTTATCCCGCAAAATTTTAAGATCACGTCAATACATCAATTTTAACGAACAATTTCCTATACATATAGAACATTCGGTTTTGCAGTTTCAAAGCGAAATGTATGTTCTTATTCAATTTTGATTTTTTTGGGTCGAAGGTTATTCCAACTTTTTCGAAAAATTACAATATTTGATTTTCGAATATTATTTTTTATGAGAGCCCCTGTAAGTTAAAATAAAGATATATGTCCAATGTTAAAGTAAATGTGAAAAAGCGGGCATGTTTCAAATGAGTTTTCCCTTTACAAAATTTTGTGAAGACGTCATCAACATTTTTGCAAGGACACGTATATCACTTTGGATAGGTGCAGTCTCATACTAATAACAACAGTACTCTATTCCCAAATTTTCGGGAAAATGGAGTGAGCCTTTCCTGATTTAATCAGTGGAATGTATTGACTAATTCATTAAGTTTTTTTGAGTAACCTGTAATCAATGCCTTGTGTCCGCACAAGTGGGGACAAAATGTAATATGTCTTAAACAAATAATCAACGGGAAAACATGTTTTCTCAGTGTCCCACTACATAAATAATTTCCACTGTTCATGTTTATTCTTCGAAAGAATTCACTGTTAGTGCGTTTCGACGCCAAGCATCTGCCTTAAAAGAAAATGCAATGCGTATGTTTCAAGTGAGTTTCTCTATAACAAGAATTTGTAGTGACGTGATCAAGATAAGTAATACTAGTCACAGTGCAAGAGAAAAAAAAACACCAAGTTTGGCATCGAATATACGACCCGCGGGTGGTACACATCCTGTATTAATGTTGAAATTTTATTATACTGTGTTAATTTCTTTGCGAAAATTTGACCGTTTAGAGAAAAAATTCAGAGCAGATTCGTACACCACAGGTATAGGAGTATATTATTGTGTAATATTTAAATCATTTTAATGTAGAATCCTTTCAGACGACCTCATCAAGTTGTGGGGATGATTAGCCAAATCTTGATTAGTGTCCTACTATGTACTGATAGTCCTAACATACATACAAAATTTTGCAAGAATTGGTCCAGTCGTTTCGGATATTATTTGTCTAATAAATATCGGACAGACAAACGGAAACGGGAAAGCATTTTTTTCGTACTCTTAGAGGTCAGGAAAGGTCGAGAAAAGATTAAACTGGTAAGTCCTCCGATGGGCTCGATTACTATATCCTTAGTTTATGCTTAGCTCGTGAAGTAAAAATCAAAACGGATTCATAAACCACAAGCGGAGAAATATGTTATTTTATAAAATTTAAATATAACTTACTAGGCAAAATTTTCAAATGGTTGGTGGGGTTCTCGTACAAAGTTTGGCTAGGGTTTTGCCATCTACATGACAATTTTCACATAAAAAGGAGGTCACACTAGTACAGATTATAATTCTAAATTTTTGTATACATAATGCGTGAAAATATAAGTTTCGTTTTCTTAAGGGTAATCACATGCATCATTTTAAAGGCGAATTATATATCATAAAATATGTCAAAAGTGCTAGTAAAAGTACGATCATTTCTCAAAAATAGATAATGTAAAGAATGTTTAAAATTGCTAATCGTTTTGAAATTAAAAAACTAAAATATGTTAACTAAATGTGTTATTTTCTTACGAATACTTTACCCGTCATTTATTTAGCAGTGCACATGCGCGGTAAATCTGGTTATAATTTTTCAGGTTTTCAAATATTGCAGAGATTATTAGAGCAAGCTGTTTCCTTTATAACGTGTGAAATTCCATTTGTTTTGGTTCGATTGTTTGGCTGTACGGATTTTAGAGGCGGAAAAAGAAAACCACTTTGGCTGACTACTAGAACAATTAAACCCGAGACACACGATACTTAAAGCCATAATAGAACACCACTTGCGTAAAATCTCAGGTTATATCGCTTTCACAGTTTAGTATGCCGTAGGCGTAATGACCTCAACCGCAGTGTTTCCTGAATACCCCTCGTACTTGACAATAGTGTAGAATTTAACTTGTCACTTCCGATTTTACAGAAAATGAAAAAGAATTTTGTTTTAATGAAATCGTCCACTTTATTTTCTGCTTATTTTTGCAACACAACTCAAACTAAATAAAATTAAAAATTCCGTAAAAGCAATACTTTCAATTATTTTAGTTATATTTGTACTACTACTAAAACAAATGCGTCAGTCTAATTTGTATATTATTTAAAAGGATTAAGTTTTACAATTCTTAACACAATTACTGTGCTCAAATTTTAGCAATTGAATCCCTAACTAACGTGTTCTTGTTTTTGATTTGTCAACCGATGACCAGTGAATTCAAAAGTATTACTGTATCATTATCAGTTATACAACGGTAACTTTTCGAGTCATTCTGACGTTTTAATTTTTGAATTTTAATCAATTTCTTTTAAATGTTACAGTCACAAGGCTTCAACATGTGGCACTAAAATCCTTTAGGCTTCTTTCTATTGCAAGCTATTGTTCTTAGGTAATGACAGGACGGTAAGGGTCCGAAACTGGACCATCTGTTGTTAATCGAAAGTTGTGTGGAAGAGTTTAGCCGTTAGTTTTGATTTCATAAAGTGATCAAAACTGGCAATACCCACACGTAATAAATTACCACCCTTCTCAGCCTTACTAAAAAACTACAGGAAGAGTCCGTTTTATCGGTAGTAGATCGTTAAAGCACCCGAACTGTTGACATCTCCCATAATTTATGAACGGTTTTCTTTTCCCACGCAAACGTATTAAATAAACAGCTACGCTACAATTAAAACTACATAACTACACAAGAGCAGTTGCGTGCATAACTTCATGCAATCCTGTGTAATTAGACTGATGAATACTCAATTAATCAGTATGATAAGATCATACCCAAGGGGGATTATCCGCAGAAACTTGAAACAGATTGTGGTGAAACAGTATCGGATCGATTATCAAATATTAGTATTTGGAGTAATGGTCAAGCTAGTCACTTGGTACTTTACAGAGAATAAACAAGTACAAGTGACTAACATAGTATTAGTATTGAAAAACGCAGGAATTTGCGCCAACGAATTGAGCGAAAAAGCTTTTAGAACAGAAAAGTTGATAATAAGCTTCCGAAAGTTATCAAAACAAAAAAGGATTGAAAAAAAGTTTTAATTGGTGATCCGGGTTTGTCACACACTAACTAAAATAATTAAAACAACCGATACTTCAGTGAAAAATAATACAACTCCGCATGAAATGAGCGAAAAGAGGCAGAATTGAAAGAAAAGCATCATTAGAAGCTGCCGTTAAGATATGAAGTAAAATTGAAAATGTATACAGCAAGTATTTTAAGATATCGGAAAATAGAAGCTTTGGATTAAATTTATTCACTTTCTGCACTTCTGCAATCTATATTTTTTTAAATTTTATTGTACTCTTGTTAAGTGGACAAACAAGATGATAACTTTACAATTAATAAATTATTTTAGCAACAATGTACTGTCTTGCCACACTGTATTGTCAACATTGCTCTGTGTAGGTAAGAAATAATTTCCAAGCAAGACATAAATTTCAGAAGCGAACCGCAAGTTTCATTTATTTCTTTAAGAAATCGGACGAAAAAAGTATATTTGAAGTAATTATATGTGTCAACAAAGAACAGAATCTAGGCAATCCTAATAACTCAGCTGTCTTCTTGGTAGATAAAAACCATTAATTCTGAAAATATTACATTGTAAAAAATTTCGTTGAATTTATTATAAAATCCAAATTTGCAAATCGCGTCTAGATAGATAATAATTTGAAATTTATCTGGCTACTAATCAGAAAGCGATCGTTTAAAAATCCTGACATTTATCTTTGAGATAGAGAGTTGAAAAAGACTGAGAATTAAATACAACCGATGAAACATTGGACGGAGCAACGTTGAATGAATTCTTACGTTTCTTTCTTACACCATTTTTTAAACTAGACCTGTATTAACTCTAAATATGCATTTTATCTACTGCTCATTAACCAAAAAATATATCTAAACTTCCCTCGTTCCTGAATTCCCTCAAACAAATACAGCTTCTTCGAAAAATAAAAAGAATATTTTTGGGAATTTTGACACAGGGGGCAGCCGCACACGCACCGACAACCAATGGGAAAAATAAATTATCAGTACATGTTTAACTTAGTTTGTTTATCTTTATACATCAAAAAAATTCGAAGATTAAACACTTCTCAAAACAGAGGAGGCAACTAAAATTATTAATTAAGCAATATTTCAAAACCTTCTGAACATTATTCTGAGTTAGTAACTGTTATTACTATAATTTTATTTTATTATTTTGAAATGTAGGCGGACGCAACATTACTGTCTTCTCGTTCTTGATTTGATTAATAATAAAATTCGCGGAGTTCACTACACGACAGTGCACTTATACTGATTTTTTTTAGCGGAAATCTGGTTGCCTATGGTAAAAAATTAAGACGGATTCATAAACCACAAGTAATACTTTTCTCACTAACTTTAATTTAAATCAGCTTTATATTGTAATATATGACAGACGCTGATGAACCGCATTCTGTGTGGAAAACAATTTAATGAAAAATAATTTGAAATTGTTTTTAACCATATTTTACTCTAATGAGTGAACATAATCTCTTTTCCTGCTTGCATATAATAACTAACAGCACTTCCCCAGACTCAGCTACAAATTCACAACCGTATACCTATATGCTGTAACTATACAACATAAATTCAGGTTGAAATTACACGACAAGCCGAAACTTGGGGGAAAGACACACGCAAAAATTACGACCTATTGTACCCATAACAAGTACACAACACAGAAAATTAATGTGCATACATAAATAATTACTTAATTCAGCCCAAAAGTGGGGCAAAAATTGCAGCAAAGCATAACCGCCAAAAACACAATGATGTAAACAACACCGTAACAAAGTATTTGACCTTAAACCGAATCAGAAAACGGTCGAAGGCCCCGAATCCATTTAAAAGCATTTAACCTGACACAGCACACAACCACCTGCGCTGTATAATAAACATTTATGTAAATTCGATAGGGGTTATATTTTACTTGTCCGGCAAAGCGTGGCTCGAATAAAGGAAAGTGTGTAGTTATGGTGGAGGCGCCGGTTAAAGCGTGGCTGATTCTCGATGATTTATTCCCGTCGCATAAATTACCATCGGAGCGTGTATACATTTTTGTAATGGGTCGGCATAATCCCGCAATCCGTCAGACGGAGGAAGACACCTAATTCCTAATTGACGGCGACAGGGCGTCATCCGTTATCTTTTTATCCTCTGTACAGAAAACTCATTGAATATTTGAAAATGCACCCAGCGCGCTTGTGACAGGTGTCGATGGAAAGATGTAAGTGATATTAGATTTAATGCGAAATTGAAAATGGGGAATTTGCAAAATATTGATTGCATTGATTTGGGGATAAATGGGGTGGAAATTCTCATCGTATTCATCAAAATATTTTAAGGAAATGTTACTATTTGTAACGATAATAATCCTTGTGCAGTTTTGGGGTTTAACCACTTACACGCCAGCACAAAGTGACAAAATGTACCGCAGTGATAGTTTTGATAATTGTTTAATCGTGCGATCATCTCTGTTGATTTGAACGTTATTTGTAATTGGCTTTACGTCAACTTCAAACCAGTTTATTCATCGAAAGTCACATCCGATATAACATGACAACATGAGACATGGCAGCCACATAGGTTTTCAGGTCCGATATGTCGACCGAAAAACCACGATTGAACTTGATATTATGTCATCTTAAAATCAGTTACAGTAATTACAAATTACACCAAACAATCAAAACAAGGTGACCACACGGAATTAGATATAATCGTGAAATACATACAACGAAATTCTGTTGCTTTTAAGTCAGGAAAAGACGATCAAGGACAAGCACCTAATCTGAATATACATAGATTTAAACTCCCTTTTCCAAAGTAAATTAAAACAAATTCTATAAAAGCAAATAAATAAAAACAAAGAACAAAGAATACGAGTTACGGCAAGTTGAGTCAAGTTCACACAGCAAATTTGAAAATAACTTTTCAGCGTTGTAATTCCTGATTATTCACATAGATGGATGGCGCTACAGACTCTTAATAATAATTGTTGTTCCCTGATTAATGACATATCATATAGCGTCTAAAAAATGAAGCTTGAATTTATAGTCAAACTTACTTTAATTTCTATAATACCCAAATTCCAGCATTCTGTCCACAACTTATAAAGTTGTCACTTAAACTCCATTGGTTTATGAAAACCAACATTAAAACTTAGTTTTTTGTGTCTTTGATGAATATCTAACGAGTTTTTTAATCTCTCAACAAAATATGTACAAATTAATGCAAATTTATCAAAATTACTAAAAATATTTCCAATTTAGGCAGCAAATTTTAAAGGCATTTAAAATTTGACATAGTACAGATGAATTTCTAGTTTTGTTTTTTGGAGTACTAAAGTGCTAGAACCATAGCCCACTATAACTGGAAAAGTTTTGGATGACACATTACTTATTACCACATAAATTTTGTATATTGATGTTCTACTTCAAAAAATATCAAGCATTTTACCGTAACTGTTTAGTATAAGTAGTATATAGTTATCAGCTGACGAAATTCTACGATATAACATGTGTATATATAAATAATCTGGAAAATGATACATTGAATTAATTGTGAAAAATTAAAAAAAACTGAGGGGAGTAACACAGCAGTGGTTACAGTAACACGATTATTTGCCTAATTTTTCTGTATAAATAAATTTGTCATTAAACTTAGATTTTATGCAAAACTATGTTTTAAATAATAATGAAGATAATAATTTGAAAGCAATTACGCGAAAAACAAAAAACAACATACAAATAAACTAAGTTAAAATCAAATAAATGACGGTGATCTCTACAAAAACATAAATAATGTTACATGCCATGTTTGTAAACCCATGTCGTTTTTGTAATTAATAATTACCGAGCGTAAGCTCAAGAAGTATTGTAATACGCTCCATGCGGCAAACAGTTATTTTCATGTTTTCTCAACGTTTTATGAGTATGAAAAAACAGGTCGCTGTTTTCATCTGTATGTCGTCTGTCTGTTGTTTGTCCGTCGTGTGTCTGTCATCTGTCTGTCGTCTGTCCGTCGTCTGTCTATCTACCGTCTGAATGTTGCCTGCCTGTCGTCCGTCTGTCATTTGTCTGTCGTCTGTCTATTGCCTCCCTGTCGTCCATCTGTCGTCTCTACCGACTTATATTAAACAGAAAATTTCCAAAACTACCGAACCGATTGTTGTCAAATTTTAGAGGTATTCTTCGAATATCCATGATAAGTGCTATCTCAATTTTATTTTTTTACTTCTAAACTTATGATTACAAATCTAGCTTGAGTTTTGACCTAGACGTCCAGATTTTCCCCAAAAATCAAAATTGTATAACAACATTTTAGAGTAATAACAGGAGAAAATTCAGCGATCAGTCATAACGCAGTTCATTGGAGCACATGATCCACGATCCACTTTTTTTCTTACACTGTGACTGGCACTATCTACATATTTTTTAACTTGTAGGTATTATAAAATAAATTAAATTTCGGAAAATCAAATTTTGTAATTTTTCGAAGAAGCTGTATTTGTTGGACTCTACTTATTTAGGGAAGTCTAAATAGCCTGGACCAACTGTCGTATTCTAAAGTTTGAAAATAATAATTTTATCTTTGTTTCTTCACTTTCTTTACTGGATCTACGTTACAGACTTCTTTACATAGGTTTGCTTTGACACTTTCCTCAGATACTCATATTTACATTCTAAAATATTCTAACATTCTAATGTTTCTAAATCTTTGTGTTGTACTTCCAAATGTTTTACTTTCTTCATTTTTATTTTATTCAAAATATAACCTTTTTGAGTCGTTTTCTGCGATTATTTATAGTTTTGTTTTCCACAAATTCTTAATGAAATATTTTATATGAATTTTTACTACACCTTATACGCAAATTCTATTTTGCCTTTATCTGAGCAGTCATGAGATGCTGAAATATTTTGTATTGTTTTTTTTTATTTTTCGAGCGATAGCTAAGAAAGTATTGTAATATGGTCCATCGGACGACTGGCTACCCCAACAGCAGGAAAAAATAGGTCTCCTATTTCTGTCTGCCTGTTTGTTTGTCTATTTGTCTGTCTGTAGGTCTGTCTGTCTGTTTGCCGTCTGTATTCATTTGTACTATTATGTATTAGACAATCTCTTCGAAACTACTGGACTAATTATTGTCAAATTTCATATGTATGTTTTGAGGCATCCAAATTTGCACGAAAAATCAAAATTTTGTAGTAACCTTTTCTACTAGTATAAGCGGGATTGCCACAAAGTTATTCATCAACTCATGACTTAAGAGTGTGATTTCGAACTTAACGTGAGGATCGCCCACGTACTATTGTCTCATGAGCTTTTCTCTTTTTTACACTGTTATTGCTATTATCTATATTTTCTTATTAAACAACTCAAAAACGATAAACCTCATTGTTTTATAGTTAATACTACACTGCACGTGTCGGAATTGACATTAGTGTCCTTGATGAAATGTTGATCGGAACATCTCTTATGGAAAAAGTCGCTAGAAATACAATTATAACCTTGCGTTTTATCAATGCGTTGATATTTTTGGAGTACTTGTTAATCCATTTTCTACAATGGGTGAAGAAGTATACACCACATCAAATGTAAACAAGTTAACATACTGTAGTTTTGTATCATAAATTCATAATGCATTCAAATCAAGTGCCACGGCGGAGTATAGGTGATTAAAGCACGATATCTAAAGTGTGTCGAAACAGATTTGTAAAGTGTCAAAGAATAATTTCTTACACTGTTACAGGTATTATCTTTATTATTTACTTTTATGTACAGAAGGTATCACAAATAAAACTTCGCAAAGTTAACTTTTATAACTTTTCAAGAGCGCAGCATTTATGGGGCCATTGTTTCAGAGTCCTGTCGAAATAGTCTTCGATCAATTTTTTAATATAAATACAGGATTCACATTTATATTACGATCTGTTCGAAAATAAAAACAAAAGTATCTATTACTGTTGTCCTCTTAAATAAAATCTCGAATTTTCTTTCGAAAATAGTAACCATTTTCGCAAGTGTACAACATTACATTTCTATCTAAATTTTGTAACTAACAGTTCTCACAAGCTTACTGTTTTCGTTGTTCAAACATTGGGTGTCCAATTGAAAAAGTCGTCAAGTTGGTTTTGAATTTTTGTAAATATTGTGAAGTATGTCTACAATGAACCTACAATTTAATCGATGACAGCTGACAACGCGGAAATTTCAATTATACACAAGAGTGTGGATAATAAAACACATACGTTTTCTTCCATCAAAAAGCAACGCCAACTTGACAACTTTTTCAATTAAACACCCGTTATAATCTGCTCCCCTACGACTTAGTAACTTGCATTACTACTAATGTATTTCTTTTATAACTGTTATAAGTAATTGTTTTTAAGTGTTTTTTCAGTTTTTTTTTTTACTATAGGTACCTCTTATTGTTATAACTAGAGAGCGGATTTTATGAAATTTGCATATCCGTTTTTTTTTGCATATAAGTCTTGATATTTAATATGTGAACGAATCATGCTAATTAAAAATGAGTACAGCTATAAAAAAATTGCATATTTGCATATATTTGCCTTCTGCTGCATATTTCACGTAACGGGCGCATATTTTGCATTTTTTACAATTTTTGTGCTAATTAAAAAAAAATAATTGTCATTCTATCGGCATTTATCTAGAAAGACGCAATTTCATTAATCATATTGCAAATATTGTCCTGATCAATGTCCTGAGCTTCAAATAATTAGGAAAGATTTGGGATTTATGGTACCAAGTTTGGAGAAACCACTGGGTGTTAAACTATCCTTCCAAGTAAATTCGGGCCCTAATTATACTAAACTCATTTGACATACACCTAGTAAAACTTTTATGGCTTCAGCGGTTTAAGCGAAACCACCCTTATAAGTCAAACTGGCTATTGTATAACTTAACTCGCTTGACATATACCTAGTAAAACTTAACAGCTCCATTATGGCAACAATAGACAGTAATAATCCTTGCGGTTTGGGTCCATAAAGCTTATAATAACCAGTGTGATTTATGAGGATGGTTTGGCTTAAGCCGTTTAAGTCAAAAGTTTTACTAGGTGTATCTCAAGTGACTTTACTATACTTTTGGAAATACCGTTCATTCCCAATATTTTTGTTCGTTACTTAAGTCTATTAACAGTATGTTTTATGGTTGTTGAAGGAACGTTATCCTACTATTTCTCATCGTGCATTATTTTTTCATGTTTGCGTTGAAAACATTTAAAGCGATACAGATGTGTCAATATGTCGAAAATAACTCAAATTAATTTATGGATTAAACCTTTTCCTGAACTTATTCTTCAAGAAGGAACTGTATTTTGTCGCGCCAAAAACTTTTTGTTCGAATTTTTCGAAAATTATTTAAAAATAAAACTTACCAAAATAGTAATAATTAAATAGTCGATTACTACTATTTTTTAATTCGTTCTGTGTACCTATATTTATTTTTTAGTATAAGAATATTATCTTCAAAAATGTGGTTTATGTGTTAGCGAGATGTATTTTTTGTAATACAGGGTGTTATTGAAAGGTACGTACAACAAAATGGACAGTTCTTCGTGAAGTCTAAGAAGTCGGAAAAACTTATTTTGTCTTACCAAAATTTTAAGGGGAAAATTAACCCCTGTCCAATCTTTTTAGACTCTACTGAAGGATAAATAGGTAAAATTAATTAATTTTAGTAAATCCTAGCAACTGTAACAATAAAACTTTTGTCAAGACTAAATGTTGCTATAGAAACGAAAGATGATCTTTTTATCAGAGGCGTACAACGGATTTGGACATAAATTTTAATAATTTTTATCTCTAAAAGGAGAACATTTTTACCTGAACTTTTTTTAACTTTTAGCACCCATACTTCGAGACCAATTGCCGATTTTATTTTGTACGTACCTTTCAATAACAGGCTGTATATGAAAAGCAAGCTAAACCTGTTTTTATAATTTATAAATAAATTTAGTTCGGTTATTAGTTTTTTTTTTTTAATTTTTGTAGCATATGCAACTGCATATCTCTGCATATATTAAGGAAGTTACTGCATATTTGCATAAATTTGATGCATATCATATGTTCATATTTCCCAAAATTTTGCTGCATATTTTCCGCTCTCTACTTATAACAAAATGTTGTACCATCAACCGACTTGGATGAATGCTGATTTTTATTAAAAAAATTTAAATGCATACATTATTCACAAATTATTATTTTTGTCATAAATAAATTTAAGCACCGTTTCTTAAATTTAGGAATAAATCTGTCTTATATAAAAATATTTGAAAGATTTTTTGGCAGACTGGTTATTTATTATCTTTGCTTTATTACGTTTCATTTCACGCTGTTTTCCGTTGGAACAGTAGTAAGAAAATATAACAAATCGAAAAAAAAACATCCTCTGTCTTCTTGTACTTTTTCATTTTTAGAAAACATTTTTTTCATCAACGGGAAGATTACAGATTCATTTTTATGATAAAGAATATAATATATTATAGTAATGTAATATCCCGAAATTAAGTTCAATGACAATTTTATGATTTTTTTTAATAAAAAATATAAGGAAATAATTTTTCTCTTAAATTTACTCACTTGTTTTCTAAACCCTGTCACTTGTAAAATATACTACAAAGTATCTTTTTATTTATTTTTTATAATCATAAAAAAATTCTGTAAATGACTACACAATTCTCTCTTACATTATTTAGTTGCCATACAACCAACAGAGAATCACATAATAGATGACCATTCCTCATTAAAGCCCATATTTTAACCTCAAACTAAAGCGTTTGTTCACATTTTGTGTAAAACTGATTACCCGCTGAAGCGAAACCTCAGTAAACTTACCCACCAAATTCCTGGAACTTACTGCTTTGAAAAACATGATTAATTTTTGATAACATAACTCACTCAGTCAGAGATTAGAGGTGAGAGTATTTACATGGTGTATTGATTATAAATTAATGCAAGCTTGGCTGAAATTATCTATTCAAAGCGAAAAAAACAACCACCTGTTGCTCTGCGTTGACTAAAATAAAGATATAAGTGTGCTGATAGTCAAATTTACCGCAAGTAATATTGCATCTTGTAGCACGTACAAACATAGTAATATATTTACTAAGTGTATGACAACATTTTCTGCACGTGCCGCTATTACTTTGCATATATACATTTTTTATAAATAAATACTTTATCAAAATATCTACAGTTTCATCTGTGTAAAATTGCCAATTACAGCTAACATACAGACATTTTAAACAATGACTTAATTATTTATTTTCTTTCTTTTTAACATAGTTAACGATATGTTGGCAAATAATAATTATTACGCGCTTAAAATATTACGAGCCATTCAAGGTTGCCGTTGTAGACATTGTTATAAGTTTTATAAAGTTTTAAATAATGTTCATGTTTATGTTTATCAAGATATTGACACCCGACATTTAATAAAGTGTGATTTGTGAACTGTACTTGCCCCACAGTCTTCAGTGAGTATAATTACTAATTAATTATTTTTATAAAAGCCGCCACTGAAAACTGTGGGCGGTGTCGGTATTAATACCAGCTATGCAATTTTTTTAATGAAATCATAATTCTTTTCTTGCAGATCGCGTGCGCTTGTGTTTCCCTGGTTGAAAGTTCATCGATCCTCCTGAACAATTTACGACCGCAGTTTCGCATTGAAAAAACGGGGTAGGTAAGGAAATTATAGATAATAGTTTCGCATTACAACGAACAATATAATTTTTACAAAGTAAACGGACTCCAGTAAAGGTTCAGTGTCTGACAAAATAATCGAGTTAGGTACCTGTACAAACTTTATTACGTTGCAGTTAAGAGCCCTTTTATTAGCAATGAAAAGTTTGAACAGCCCCACTACATTTGAGCCAAAACGCTCAAAAGCTCCAATATATCGTCCAGTACAGATGACTAGTTTTATAAATTTGGTAATTAACTTCCAAAGAGCTGAAAGTTTTATTACGTACTTGAAACGATAAGAGCGCAAATGTCGGTAACTTTTTATTTCCTGAAATAAAAAAAAAATGTTCGAATCATGTTTTTACGTGTCATAAAAATCTGACTACTGGAAGAAGGATCAGTGGTAACTTCGTTTCCTTTTTTTATTGTCTACATTTAGCGTTTTGTTCGTCTTCTTGTTAACAGCAGCTTCCACTCGAGCTATTGTATGTTTCATTTTGTAGATTTTATTTTATCCCGAACGACTCAAACAGATGTTTGTATAAACTACTATAAAGTATATAATTATTAACGTGATTAAACAACGTGTGTAAATAACTTTTCAATAAAGCGGCTGCTTATTTATACAGCCTCAACAATTTTTGAATAAACATAATCTCTTTCCTAAATATTTGTCATCACAAAATTGATACCGACCTCCACTTTCGTACAAAATTATGAGTTTGTGAGTTGACTCGAACGCAAAATTTAAAACAGCTTCGCCATCGCCAGCTCGTATCTAACAAACTTTCCTCGTATTACTACAGAACATATACTTTTTTATCTCCTGAATTTTAAATTTATGAAGTGTTTCTCTTATACAGTTTCATAACTGTTCCACCCAGTTTACTTTATAAGTCGGCACGCAAGACTTGCGTCTTTGAACTTCAGCTACACAAGTAATAAAATTGTATTAGGAAGAGGTTGTTAAATGATATGTCTTTTAGATACTGGCGTATATGAAAACTTAATATCGAAGACCGACGACTACAGAATTTTATAGGTTATGTTGTAAATAGCTCAGGAAGGCAACTTACTACTGAGTTTATTAATTACAATAATCTTATTCAGTGGAATAATGTAATGATGAATAATAGGTTACTAAAGTTACACTTTTACTCAAAGATTGTGAAATGTCATCTTGTTCCTGAGGATATTCATCATCCCTCGCTGGAAATAGACTCTAATATGCCAAAAGCTGCCACAATAGGAGAATGTTTTGTTCAATAAACGGAAGTCGAGGCATTGTGATCCGGTTATTGCAATTTGTAGAAAATGTCATGATCTCGACAGGCGTTATCGTTATTGGTCTTAAATTAATAATACTTATAAATGCTTTTCACTTCAGTTGCACCCCTTTTAAAGTAAGAAAAATTAAAGATCTTATTTAGCGTTAACTTTCTTTTTAATTTTATGTGTAGGTATATGAGTATTACGAGGGAAACACAAATAAATATTGCAACACTTCTGGGTTTATTCGGTCTAATTCTAAGGTCACAAGCCCCATTGATCTAGACGGCTGTCGCCTTTCCATCTGCAAACACATCGGAGAAGTTAGATCAATACGTTAGTTTATTCCCTTATAAAAATTTAGAAATGTGCTAATAAAATAAAAAGAAAAATGTGATTGATATTAGATGCCATAAAATGTCGGAGCCAAAATATTGGATGAATATTTATTTTATTGGCGGTATATTCGTACCAGATACGGGTTACATTGTCCAGTGGAGCATTTTATAAAAGCTATTTCCCTCCTCCGTTTAAGCCGGATACGGCCGACACGGCAACAATGTTTCACACATGACTAGAAGCGGAAATATGCGCCCCTCCTCAGACTACATCTTGTCTAGTACCGTTTTCCGTTACCATTTTCATAACCCCTACATGCATACCTCTCGCTCTTCGTAAAACTCGTGCCCCATAAATACGATTTCACATCGTGTTTTGACTTTTTTCATTTTCCGCTGAAAAGGCCATCGAAACAAAGTTTGCTGTGTATGAAAACTGTAAATAACAACACACGGGTCCTTTTAAACTCTTTTGTACCGGCGGGAGTTTAATAGCAAAGTAAAAGTCAAGCAGCTGTAAACGCATAAAAAATCTAAAGAGCCTCGAGTGAATTGAATCAGTCATCGAGTCAGATTTCAGCTTTCGACAAAGAGCTGATCTTATCCGCCAGCGAATATAGAGATATTTATATCGGATCAAATCTCACAAAATTGAAGGAAATTTTTTAGATGAGTTTTCAGTATGATGTAAAGAACAACCTTATATCGAGTGAGACGTGGCCAGTAGTCGGAAGGAATTACGGTTCTCATACAAATGAAATTTAAATATTGCATAAAAATCTAAAACTGAGTGATTTCGCTCACGGCCATTCTATCAAAACTTCACTTTTATAACATGTTTCTTTTGTTTAAAAACAGATTTAAAGTTACGGATGAAGGTACTCGTAAATTTTGTCACAAAATATATAGATTATTTCTAAAGTCACAGTTGAATTTTGTCCAATCCATATTGCCATTTTCTGACTTTTTAATACAAGTTGAGCTATTGGAAGCCTCATATATGAACTGTTTGCATAATTAAGACCGTTGTTTGACCATTTTAAAAAGCACATAAAACCTGTTATAAAAACTGAAATTTAACTAATTCAATTGTCAATAATTGTTAACTTGAACAATTATTGACAACCTAAGTAAAAGTGTAAACTATAAAAACATATTTAATCATCGTTATTTTAATTGCAGTATAAATAAAGGTGAACATTATAATTAGTATTTATATTAATAAGACGTATCTTCTTTCGCGGGCGCCTGCATACTTCATGTTGAAAAAAGTTTACTGTTTCTGCCTCTTCAAAAATACAGGATTTCTCTTTTTTTTCTTTTTCTTCAGGTGGACATTTTTTCTTGTTCATTCTCATTTCTGGCTTTTCGAAAATTATAGGAGGAAATTGTGTTCGGCCATTTTATTCATTAGTTTTCTTTAAATCTCTTCAGTACACAGATTTCCTTCAAAAGAAACTTTTACCAAAAAATGCATGGATTAGTAATAAACCACACGTATAAACGCACATTATTTTTGTACATTTTGAATAGAATTCACTTAGCAAAGTTTAGAGAGACGTCATAAAAATTTTGGTGGGGGTAGGTCAAACTGAGCCAACCTCAAAGCTTATTAAACAATATAATTTTTTTTTCCAAAAATTCTAAAATAATTTTTTTAAATTTCTTCTAAAAATTGATTTTCTGAAACAACCAAAATAGATTATTTTGAAATTTATCTATTTACTTTTTCTCAGAAACTGATGAACCTCTTTGAAATATCTAAATCACATTTTAAATATATGAATATATGTATATTTCCTTGGTTTCCTTCCAATGGTTTAAAAATCTACCTTACTATTACCTATTATTCGTAATTATCTCCATCAAAAAATTGAGGCGTCATCTCAAAATATTGTATTGTTATTTCACTTGAAAAATATATGTATACACAATTTAATGTTTCAACTTTGACTCAAACTTTGTAGTGAATTAGGTAATTCTAAAAAATTGGGGTAAGGTTATTTAGACAGAACTTCACCGTCCTTTTTCAGCGGAATCCAAAAAATTCCAGTTCTCCAAAAAAATATAAAAATTTGATTTTGATAACGTATAGTCGGAGGTTATTTCGACAGAAGTTCGATCGCTTTTGGAAAAGAAATGGCCTCATTCATTAATTTTTTTGTCATTCTGTATATGCAATTCTAAAAAATACATCAAAATATCACAGAAAACAGTGGATTGACACTCTGCTATCGAGGACTTGATAGCAATTAGATACAAATGTATTATTCTAAGAAACCATAAACTCAGAACAGGAAGCACGGACGCCCGACGGTCACAGTTTACGAAGTAGAAGCACCACTTGTTTGATAATTTGCCTAATATTTGAAAGCAAAAAATATTATTTAGCGTTTTGTAATTAAAGAAAAACCAAGATTTTCTTAAAAAAAATGCTCGAAGGTTATTTACACCCAGTGAAGTATAGTGCAACAAATTCAGCTTTTTCAAAAAATTATAAAATTAAAATAATCCTTACAGTTTAAAATAAGAATATGTATAGACTGCCAAAATATAGGTAAATCATTCACACTATATGGAAAAAAAATAGATATGTTTGCGACAGAACCTTGGCCCAACTTTACTGAGAAAAATGTTGGCTAATAAAAATTATAATAAGAACAAACAAAATCGAAGGCAAATTCATAAACTACAAGTCAGGAGTATGTCATTTTATGAAATTGATATGGCATTGTACTAAGCAAAATTTGATACGATCAAATTGTTGATGGGGATGATTAGACAAATTTAAAATTTGACAACAATCGGTCTAGTAGTTTCAGAGATTATGCTTCTAATAAAGCTCAACACAGACGGACGGTAGACAGACGAAAACGCAAGACATAATTTTTCGCCTCTAGAAATCATGAAACGTCGAGAAAACATGCAAGCATCCGACTTGATACTTTCATGTTTTCCATCATGTAATAATGCTCTATTACAATATTTTCTCCGCTTACGCTCGGGGAATAAAAATATAGTCACAGTGTAAGAAAAACAAACGTTGCAGGAAATGTGTTGTTGTTGTCAATCAATTTAAATTAAGGGGAAAAATTCATGGCGAACTCATGGGCCACCAGTACAGGAGTATGTTATTTTATAAAATTGAAATAGTACCATATTTATTGTGAAAAATTTGAGGTGAAAACAACAAATTCTTATGAAATTTTGGTAAGAGATGAACGCTCAGTTAGAAATTAGAGAAATTTCTATAATTTTGATATTTTTTATCCGCCTCATAAAATTGACGACGTCATCTCAAAAAATTAATTATTATATAAATCTTTTGAAAAACGTACGTGGCATTCGTATCTCCTAATGGTGAAAGACTTGCTGAGTAAATCACTCTGACAATTTTTTTTCAATTGTCATGAAATAAGTCAGTTAGATTCAAAAACTGACAACTCCATTTTACGGTTTAATCATTTGGACGCAAAATACATTTGTTTTCTTAAGAAACTTTTACGTGTTTTTTATGTGATAAATGAAAGGATGACTTGTCATAAACCAGTTGTATAGAATTGTTCAAAAATTAGTCGAAAGTTATTTCGATAGAATTTTCCTCGTCCCTAAAATACAGTCGAACATAGACATAGCTTCGAAAAATAATCAGATTTAACTTTGAGAATAACAAGTAAAGAAGCATCATAGGCATGTATTTCTAGTGAGTTTTTCTATATAAAAATTTTTGATAACGTCATCAACATATATCAGTTTGCATAGGTGCAGTGTAATACTATTAACAACACGACTGTATCCTGAAATTTTCAGGAAAATGAGATGTTCAATAAAATATATTTCCCCATTTTTTTTGAGTCACGTTGTAATTAAAAAAATATAGTCCTAATACATACTGTGCATATTTTAAATTTATACGGTAAAATTTTGCGATGACGTCGTCAACTTTTTTTTGGAGATGATACACGGATAAATTGTGATTAACAATTTACTATGCTTAGGACAACAGTAAAATTGGAAAACGTTGTTACACAATATTGCTTTTTTTCCAAAAATCTTCAGGTTTAGATTCATAAATGACATATGCATTTTTAGGGAGGTCGTAAACGAATAAATTTTGATTAAGGTTTTACCATGTCTCCGATAAGCTTGAAAGTTATACAGTTTTGATTTTTTTATTCTGAAGAAATAAAAAAAGAGGATAAAAACTTAACACGGATTCATAAACTACCAGTGGAGGAGTGTTATTTTATAAAATAAAAATAAATATATAACATTTACTATTGTAAAAGTTGAAGAGGACGTCGTATCATCGTTGGTGGTAATGATCAGACAGTTTTGGTTAGCGTTTTATTATCTACATACAAAATTTGACAACAATCGGTTGGGTAGTTTAGAAGATTATCTGTTTAGCAAAAATCGACGCAGACGGCAGACAGACAGACGGAAACGAGAGACTAATTCTAGGGGTCAGGAAACGTCGAGAAAACAAATCGATTACAATACATCCTTAGCTTACACTCGGGAAGTCAAAACAGACGTATTTTCAAAAACAAAAATGTAGGGTGTATACTGAAGGTAGAAAGTGATAGCCCGCGGACTGTTTCATAAAAAAGTCAGTAAATTAATTTTTATATCGAATAATAACACAGGCCTGCGATGGTTTTCCCCCAACAAAATCAAGTAGTATTTTCGGTAGGTCTTAGATACTCATGTATAAAAAAAAATTGCAAAAATTTCTATCACGTACAGTTTCTGCAAAAAATATTTTTTTCAGTTTTGTTCTTAGTACTATAAAAATTAACTTCTAGATTTTGTGGTAATAATATGTATGGATAATGGTGTTGCTATTTCATTTCGTGTTCAGCTTAGTAAGAGTTATTTGTGTCGACTATGCGCTTACTACCCTGAATTTAAACAAAAATTACTAATATCTTCTCGGAAATGGGTTAATTCTTCAGATAAGTTTGCTGACACCAATAATTTGGATGGAGCCACAAAATCATACAGACGAATGTTACTTTTGCTGTTCAAATATAAAATGATATAATGCGAAAAATGTAACAGCAATAACATATCCTACCGTGAATACAAGAGAAAACGCTTAAATTAGAGCTTTGAAGAAAGAAAAAAAGAAGCTTCTTGATTTATTTGTTTTTTTAAGTCTTGTTTATAACTAATTTAGTTCATTTAATAAATAAACATTCAATTTTATATTCTTTATATTTTATTTTTTCATAAAAATTGTTTGAAGAACTATGAATATTTAGGCCTACATAAAAATAAATCTCGATGTGCTACAAAAAAACTAGAGTTATATTTTAATTCAGCATACATAAATACCTAAAAAAAAAACAATATTATTTAAAAGGGAAATTAAAAGTTATATTTCGCAGGCCTGTGTAATTAATAATACGATTAAAAGAATTGAACCGTGTTTGAAACACACCAATATCAAAACAATGTTATTGAAAACAAAATCAAAGTTCTCTGTTTGAAGTGGCAAACAAAATAATTCCACATGAATTTTTTTTGGAAAATGCTTATCAACAAGTTTTCCTTAACAGTGACGTGACTGCATACACGAATTTATCAATTTGATAAGGAATATGGATGCATACAAAATGTAAGAATGATGCTTTAATGATAAACAGAATAAATGAACACATTTTTCATGTAAATCTTTACGAAACGATTTTATCCTGCTCTATTTATTTTTGCCTCAACTAACGCCTTATCAAAAATACATGGTATTTCACAAAAGCGCTTTTCGCGGAATAGTTGCACAAATAAATGTTTCAACTCCTTTACTGGAAATAATACATATGTTTTTATTTACTGATTTATTCTGTGATAACATGAAAAGCACAAAGAGCCGGATCAAATGCTCCTCCATTTGCAGGGAGCATTTTTGTAAGAATAAACAACTGCTTAGTTCATCGCCTCATATGGAGAAGCAGTTGTCGGATGAAGATGATTGCATTATTTAATCGGCAATAACTTCCGATATCTCCGAGACGAGTGAGAAATATAAAATTTTTGATAAGCAGTAAAGTCATTCTCGTATGATGGCAGTTTTCGACGTTGACGGCATATGGCGACTATCATCAAGGGCGGGAGTGGCGCACTGACGCGATGGACGTTTTCTAAAATACAAACGAGCCACCATAAAAGTGCAGCTTGTCACCCGCTGTATTACTTTATATTGGTGAAGTTGGCAGCTCTGGAGTTCGCAGATAACTGGTTATTGCTTCGCCGGAACGGCGGTTTCCGTTTATATGTTCGATACTGGCTCCGGCAATCGGAAACTTTTATAATCTTTAAAAGGAATATCGCTATAATCTCTGCAGAGCTACAGTGTTGAATGCAATGTATAATGCAACCACTTATTCTTTATAGTTTATGCGCGAGTTATCGGATTTGCAGACGTGAACAAAACCATAAAACGCCAAGTGGAAATTGCAGTGATTACCGCAACTGCGCTTACTCTATACATATTGCAATCTTCCTGCTTCGAGCTACTTAAGGTTTCAATCGAGGTGTTTATCTGCTTCGAAATGGAAACACCCATCAAATTAACGAGACGAGCTTTCACACGGTGGAGTTTAATCGACGTGGCGAATTTGCAAAACCAACGTCGTGGTTAATGATGTCTCTTTACGTCAACACATCGAGATCTTCGTCATATAGCCGCAAATCTTACCAAGATAGCGTGTATTTCAACAGGATTTCAAATTCTGTCACATCCCACATCAGACGGGGTTATATGATTCGAGATATGTTCGATACAATTGATAAGCGTATTTGCACATTCAGATAAAACATCCCTTAAGCTACAAAAACAGCTGTGTGATAGTTTAACATACTTAAGTAAGAATAGTAAGGCTTGTCCTAAAAAGTTGTACGTTTTAGTCCATCCTTGAACTCTTTACCAATAACAATGCCACATTTAATAACAAAAACCGGTTTCCTATACGAGGGATTATTATCCCAGGGTTTTCAAGATGTAGGATGTAGGATTGTTGGTCGAAATGTTCTTACAAAATTATTGAGCTGTTAAAGCAGCAGCAAATCTAATATCACCCAAAGATTTAGTAATCAGTGCTTAATTTAACATCTGAAAACTTCCCTCTTGCCATTTGTCTTTTTATCAAATTTAAAATTTTCTGCACGCTCTCGTTCTAAATATTCCTCACAAGTTTGCAACTTTACCAGTTGTTCTAAGTAGAAATAAGTCGAACTGTTGTAGTACCGTAGAGATTATACAGGATGTTGCTAAACATGCGGCTAAAATTCAGGGGATGATTCCTTGGATTATTTTAGGACTTTTTGTGCTTTTGCAAACTTTAGTACAAATTCGATAAAACCCACATCCGTTTTAAAATAGTTTTCAATATTAATTTTCATTAAACATTTAAATTAAAATTGTGGGGATTGACTAATTGGACCAGTACCTATTTCTACAAGAAAGAATCAGTACTTGGGTTTCCAAAGTATGTACCACTGGCAACGAGAAATGTAATGTGGGTTATGCACCATGGTGCACCAGCCCATTTTAGTGTGGTTACTCGTGAATTTTTAAACACAGCATATGCAGATCACTGGATAGTTCGAGGTGGACCTCACTTATGGCCTGCTCGATCGACAGACTTAAATCTCTTAGATTTTTATTTATGGGGCCATTTGAAAAGATTACACTACTCCAGTGGAGAATGAAAAAAAGAAGTTTGGATGCGTGCATCCTAGCTGGTGGTAGTCATCTTCAGCACTTTTTGTAGAATGAGAATGTTTACATGAAATTAGAATTACTAAAACATTTTTTTTTAGAAATATCTTTAACATACTGTATTTTTGAAACAAAGCGTCTTTTCGAAAATAATCCAAGGACAAGAAATATTAAAATAATCCAAGAACTAACCCAGAATTTTACCGCGAGTTTAGTAAACAGCTTGTATAATATTGGAAATTCTCGTATTTGTTAGCTAATTATTAAATCAACCTAAATTTAAAAATCAGATCTAAATTTGTTTTGATTCTATATTATGTTACTGTTTTTCATAACTGAAACCAATTCATATATCTAAAAAAGTTAGTCGGAGGTTATTCCAGCAGAACTTCCCTCGCTCTTGAAGTATAATCCCGCTTCTTTAAAAAATTATAAAATTAGATTTGCGATTTTCGTTTTTGTGATAACCTCTATAAAGTAAAAACTAGCGGCATAAATATCACCCCCACACGCCCTGAGGGTTTGCGCTCCTAAGTACAGACAATGTAAAATATATTTAAAGCAAGTAACCAGCGGGAAAAATGTCCTCTCAGCACTAATAACAAGTTTAAGTTCAAGTGTTTATGTTTATATATGTCACGTAGAAATTAGTTTGAAGTGAATAATTTTATCGCCTCAAAACACAGGACTAAAATTATTATTAACTGAACCACAATGGAACAAAATGTTCTGAATATTGTAATTCTTATTTTAACATTATTAAATAAAATCGTGCGTATTCTCACATTTTCGAGAAAATGGGGTGACTCGTTCCTAATTTGATCAATAAAAAATGTGTGATAAGGCCATTAATATAGATAATACTAGTCATAACACAAAAGGAAAAAAAATGGCAAGTTTGGCATCGAACGTGCGACAGCCGGTTCATATGCTGATACCTTAGCCGCAACCCCACGAACACTTAGTGTTAAAATGCTATTATACTGTGTTAATTCTTTCGCAAAAATTTAGACGTTTAAGGAAAAAATTCAAGGCGGATTCGTACACCACAAACATAGAAGTACATTGTTGAGATGACGTCATCAAATTATTGGTGGAGATGATTGGCCAAATTTGGTTAGCGTTTAATCATCTACATCATGTTCCTAATAAATATATCTAAAAAGTTTGACAACAGTCGGTCCAACAGGAGATTACGTGGCTAATAAAAATGGATACAGATGCCAGACAGACAGACAGACAGACGTAAAAGGAAGACTGCTTTTTTCGCACTATAGGACTCATGAAACGTCTAGAAAACTTAAAAGTGGCCATTCGTCCTATGCACTCGATCACAAGAGAAGAAAAAGTTCGAAGATATAAAACAGGTAACAAAAATATGTAATCAAGATGAAAGTAGTAATTCGGAATAAAAAAACACACGAAAATTCACAAAGAGGTAAAACTGATGTTGGAGATATAACCAACGGGAAAACATATTTTCCCAATCCCTCAATACATGCGTAACTTCTACTGTTTATGTTTACACTAAAGAATTCGACTATTAGCACGTTCCGATAATAAGCATGTGCGTTAAGAAACTTAAAAAATGTGATTGAATTTGTCCCCTAAAAAAGGAGGAACGGACTAATACAATTAAGTAGATACAATGGAGTAAAATAGGCCGAATTTAATTTTGACCGGGCTGTTATTACGATAAGTATTATTTTATTATTATTAAATATAGGTGGACGCGACATCATTGTATTCTTACATTTTTCAGACAGTGAGATGAATAGTTTTTGATTTGACCAAAAAAAAAAAGCTGCGGCATTGAGCATTAAACACTACCACTGTGTATTCGTATAATCTCTTTAAAAAACAAGACGAATTGAATTACATGTTATTTACACAAAATTTGACAACAATCGATCCAGTAGTTTCCGAAATTATCTGTCTAATTAAAATCGACACAGACGCCAGACAAACGGAAACGAGGGACCACTTTTTTGCTACTCTAGATGTTATGAAACCTCCAAAAAATAAGAAAAAACTTAACAACTATTTAAGACGCCAACAAAATACTGAAAGGCATAGATGAAACTCTACAAAAATTAATAGATGCAATGAGCCAGAATTAAAACATAAATAAGCACCGTCAGATGGAAATAACAAGTTAGAACATTATACGGAGAAGTGGGTTTAGAATACCTGAAACTGGAACGACTAAACAAAGTGGAAAATTACAAAAACAATTCAAACATGCAAAATACAAATATTAAACATGAAAGTTAGTGGAAACAATCAAAGAAGAGTTGTATCCATTATCCTCATTGTGGAAACACATTTACGTTAAAAACAGAAATCTCACTAATGGAAGACTATATAGAAAAAATTTGTCTAAAGATATTTAGAACTTCCGTCGACCGTGAAGTACATTCGAACAAATACAGCTTTTTCAGAAAATAACAAAAAGTGAAAATTTATTCATTTTTTATGACAACCTCTGTAAGTTAAATAAAGATGTGTGGATTGTTAAAGTACAGGTGGCGTAAATAACACCCCCACATCCATTGTATCGCGATGGGTGCAGTCCACACAGACTCTGACAATGTCAAATATATTCAAAACAGATAACCAAAAAAAAGATTATCAGTGCATGCTTAACTTCGATTGTTTATGTATACATATCGAAAGAATGCGACTTTTAAGCACGTAACAAGCTGGTTCCTTAAAACAGAGGAGGTCAATAAAATTATTAATTAAGTTACAATGCAATGGAGCAAAACGTTCTAAACATTATTTTGAGTAACTGGCTGTTCTTATGACAATTCTTATTTTATTATTATTAAATATGGGTGGGTACTACTTCAGTTTTCGAAAAAAGGATGCTTATTTCGTACTATAGGGGTCATGAAACGTCGAGAAAACCTAAAAGTGGCACAATTCGAAAGGTATGTACATTATTTGAAAGTTAATTGTAGAAGTTCAACGACTGGCTGTAATAGTTTTCGAACATTTAGACATATCCTCTGTCAGTTTCATTTGTACTTAATAAAATTTTATGGTTGATCATATTTTCGTTACAATGGAACGGAAGATGGGGTCACCAACAAGATTACTGCAAGTGGAACACACAAAATCTAAAACTACCAAATGTATAAAAAATCTAAGATATATGTGGATCCAGTTACACGAAGTAGAGATTGTAGAAATTAAATATAGGGATCAAAATCTATCTCCACGTTGTTTAGATTTCAATTTTATTTAATACGGGAGGGACATGTTTCGCGGACTTCAGTCCTCATCTTCAACCTATGAAGTAGAAAATGACAAAAGAGAAATTTAATGAAATTAAAATTAAATGTTGGGCAACCTTACCATAAGAAAGATGTTTTAAATTCAAAAAATTAGTTGAATTTTTGCGACTAAAAACTTTTATTCCAAATCGAAAGAATCTTAACAATTCGAATGTTAGTAAGTCGAAATACTTTGGTTTTAATATTAATTATAATAAAATTAAACTTTGTGTGTCAATGTAATTCATGTCTAAATGTTTGTGATAGCTTCAAATAGTGATAACCTAATTATTTTGTGACCAAACTCAGTTATATGCCCTAGACGTAATTTTAAAAGTATTTCCCTGATACGAGATTCTATCTACCACTGGTACAGAGTCATTTCTGGTCTGTTTACAAAGTTCGTATTGTCAAATTTTAATGGATACAAGAATAACGTTCCGAAAAATATATTTAAAATATTGTAGTCCACATTACAGGAAAAATTCAAATATGTCCCCTGAATCAAATTTCAAAGAAAAAATATTCATAACATGTTCATTGTTTACCCTTTTTCTATAAAACAGAGGTTCTTTTAGATTAATTGAATTCAATAATTTTTCATAACATGTGTTCTTGTACAGGTTCTAGATCGTGTTTATCCTGTGTGCTTTTTAAATTTGTGCTCTAGCTGGCCATGACACGTACGTCAGCACTGCAACTGAAACGGCTGAAGTTGCCTAACTAGAGCAGAAATTTAAAAAATCACCAGATATGATATTTATACTGTATTTGTTTCACGATTCTTCTTGAAAAGAATTGAAAAAGACATATAAATGTCTTAGCTAAAAAAAAAAGAGAAATAATGTAAGTCTAACTAATTTTTATCAAAAAATCAGGCAAACATACTTACTTACAGACATTTAAGTCTCCCACTACACCAATATTTGCTTCTCTCGTTCTTAAGATCACCTTTATAACATATTCTATTTCATTTTATTTCAATAAATACTATGTTTTAAGTCCACAAAGTGCGTTGAAACGATTGCAAATAATCTGTATTTATCGTATCAAAATATCAAAAATATTTTAAAGATGCAATCATTTTGATACAACTTTGCTAAGTACTTCCAAATATACCTTAATATGGATCTGGATCACACTTTAGATTAGACAAACATAGCTTAAAATCAAATTTTCAAGTAATTATTACCTAGTCGATGGTTTATAATTTTTAACCGCATTTTAGCAGGGAATTTACTGTGTTTTCCTTCTCATTCCATTATAGGAACGAAGATTACAAAAATAAAACCAACAATGCGTTCACAACTTCTCTTTGCCACTAAAACCAGATAAATTCGCTGGCAAAGAGCAAATCCTGCAAACGAATTTTCCAAAGGATGCGTTGTGGTCTGGAATGCAATTTTGTATTTAATATCTGCATCTAGCAAAACACTCACATGCAAAAAATACACACATCAGTACGTATTTAAATAAAAAATCCAAAAAGATAATCGCTTTACAATTATTTTCACAAAATCGTTTAAATGTACTACTTCAACCTAACCTTAAATAAATAAGAATAAAGAAAGTTTAACGCTGTTTGTTAGTCGTGGTCGGTCGCGTGCGCTTTAAAGTCCGTCGTTTTTACGCCGCAGAGATTTAAGAAAGCTCAGAAGTTTTTTAACACCGCAATAGTTAAAATTTAATTTCAACCGTGTGCTTATCGCAAGTATTTATTATCTCTTTTTGTACAATTCCGGCTTAAATCTGGGTCATTTTTTATGTAACTCGTTTGTTTTATCAAATTTACACATGTCAGCTTTTCAAAATAAATCAACTGGAATTTGCACTCTTACAACTAAAATCTACGCGATCACACGATGTGCTTAAAACACCTTGATACAGAATGCTGATTTGTTACACTAACAGAAAAAACTGATATAAAGATCCTAAATGTGCCTAATTTATGTCAACGATAATTTTGTATATACCTACATCACCTTATTTTTTATACATGTTTTTAAATACTCACAATGAGAATAAATTTGTCTCGTTGTTGTCAGAGCAAAAGATCAAAGTCCAGTTTCTTAGACAAATTATAATTGATTCTGTAAATTTTACTTTTTTAAAGAAAAATAGGAAAATTGCATGGTGTGCTAAGATTTTGTTATAAATTTTGTGGTGACGTCATTAACTTCTAAGTGGAGTCAAATATGTGAAATTTACTTGCATTGAATTAATAACGGCACTATGTTTTCAGAATTTTAGAAAAAATAAGTGAGCGCTTTATATTTAATCAGTTATAGTTATTTTAATGAATTATTTTCCGCCTTTTCTGCCGCTTTTTGTTGTCCCCTCGTTCGCCTTTTTTGTTGTCTCTATTCTTCTCATTTTTTGTCGCTCTTTTGTGCCTTTTGGTCAGCTTCTTTGGTTTCTTTTTTAAAAACTTTTTTCACATTGTCAAACAATTTTTTCGTTTGCATTTTTTGTGAATTTTTCTCGGTTCTTTTTGTATATTTTGTCGCCCTTTTTGATCTCTTTTTGCCTCTTTTGGGCATTTTTTTGTTGTAACATTTTTAGTCCATTTTCTTGTCTTTTTTGTTACTTTTCTTTTCGCCTTTTGTGGCGGCTTTTTTTGTTACCTTCTTTGTCGCCTCTTTTACTCTAGTTTGACATAATTTAATTAGGTACTGTTTTCAGATTATAAATTTAAATATAAAACTAAAAATAAAATATAAGCAATTCAAGTTGCTGCCAGTATTAGTATATCATAAAATTATATTATACAAAAACTCTTACAAGTTATAGTAAAATAAGCTGACAGCTTTTGACCAAATTTTGCCTGTGTATTAACTGCTATATACAGGCTAAGTTTAACATAATTTTTTAGGATACATTGGTTAACGGGATTAATCTTTTGCGTAAACGTAACAAACTATTGAAACAATTATGAATTAATATTGATTCTATACATCGAATACATTACGCTGATGTCAGAGAGGGGCGCCAGGCTTTCGTGGAAAAAAATTGTAATAAGCTAAAATCCTGGAAGCAGCCTCCATCTACGTAGAATAATCTGAACAAAGTGAATGAAAAAAACAACACTATTAATAATTCATAATCACGGCAAAATGATTCTTCTTCTAATACCAACTAAATTGGTTAAATTTTCAGTGCGATTTGGTCTTGTGTCATGTATCGGAGAACGAAAAATAAAATATTCAGTACATGTCGTGAAATGAGTTGGGGATGTAATAATAGAAGGAAGAACGTATCGATCCCACGCTTCCGTAAATACACGTGGTGAAAACGTGCAACTGTGGCAGGGACTTCATTTGGTTATGCAGTGGCGTTCCATGAAATGTGACCCACCTGTCACTGAAACATATTACTTAACACTCGTGTGGAAATATGCACTCCGTTAAATAATAGCATCGAATAAATGTGCTGCCATGTTTTATTATGGTGCAAGTAAAACATTACGTAAAGGGAGTATCATAAAATTCTTGTGAAATTTGTTGATAAAGATGATGATATATTATCTCTGGAAGAGCTACATGGCGTTGCTATTTCAAGCAGATATTTTACAGGCATCTCATAAACAAAAGAGAAAACGAGGTTAAATTGGTTGAAACAATGTAAAGATTTAATATTTCTGACTCACATTAATAGACAGCGATTATAACTATTTTGGAATAAATAGTGGCAAAACTGAAAATACCAAAAAATTATCAAGTAATCAAGATTGATCGAGTTGTTCTTTGTTTACATAATTACTATATCGTAGCACCTAGATGAAGATGAAATTTCGCGTGTAAAATTAAATTCATACAGTTAACATATTCGTCCAATGTTAAAACGAAATGCTTCATTTCAACTGTCTCTCCTATATTTGTTATTTATTAATTAAAACGAAATGATTGAATGTAAACACTGAAGTTAGTTGTTTTTTGTATATTTACATGTTTTTATATACATAGGGTATTCCAATGGTCTAGCAGCGGCAGATTACGCAACATCGGGAATTATTGACAAAATTCTTTGGCGCAGTCCTAACCCACTCGTTCAGGGCTAAAATTGAAAAGTATCTTCAAATATATTGGAGTCTCGCTTAAAAGCTAAACAACATAGTTGTATTTTTCAAACGCAACATTTAGATAATCATTTCCTATTAAAAAGGGGAACATAATATCAGGCCGAAACTTTTTTGGTAATTAGATATTGTGTTATGTTCAACCGCAAACTTATCAAAATGCATTTTAAGACAAAATTAAGATTCGTTTATTGTTTATTTTAGAAAAAAGTACTTAAGAGTGCTACAATACCAGAGACAAAATTTACTGATAATATCAATGTGAAAAAATATCTGTCTTCGCCAACAGCCAAAAAAGTATGACAGTTTTTGACTAACAACTCCATAAAAGTTGGCGGTTTCGTTGCCAGAACAAAAATTTTTGTCCTAGGGTTACAAGTTACTGACCACTTTGAATGAAAACGAATTTAGTTTTAAAATGAAAAATTCACGCATGGAAATTTTCAAACTATATTGATAAGATGTTTTTTCAACTCGTTGGCAGCACTGAGTTAGATGCGCGTAGGGAGGCGCTCAATATTGATGCGCATGTGTAAGATAAACCCGATGGCCCAGATACACGTGTGAATCATGTGGTCGAAGTTGAGGATTATATCTGTGTAAAAGAAGAAAATGGAAAGGTTGGTGATACTAACTTACTTATTACTTCCACACTTGTCACCGAAAAAGTCATCATAACACAAACATTCCACCAAAACTGAGACATCCGTATAAAAATTAGAAAACTCGCTCGCAGAGTTCAAATTTGGCTACGAGCTGTAATTGTCAGCTAAATGGAGGACCTACGTTGTGTTTTTTTTCAAGGGGAAATGCATTCAAATGCAAAGTGGTGACGCCAAACGTAGAGAAGTGATCTTGAATTAAAATGCAAAAATATGCAAAAGGAATGTAATTTTGTAACGTCGGAGGTGCCATCAGCGACACCCCTTTAATCAAATTTATGTAAAATATTTATAATTCTGGACATAATTTAATTACAATATTGTTAGATCTCGTTGCTCTGAAGATAATACGAAATTGTACCGAAACGTGGAAGTTTGTCTTGGTTTTAATAAATTCCCATATTCGTGGTTTCAACGTAGTTCTAATTATATTTGCTGTTGTTTATCAAGAATTAGACCATGGCCACTTTGAAAATAAGACCGAAAACACTGGAATTGGTTAACATTTCGAAAAATTAAAACTAAACATGATATCAGAAATCATATCAAAACATTTTTCAAAATACATATATCTGAATTGTAACAAATAGATACAAACAGCAAAGGCGCTTTTGGGAACAAAATTGTGTAACTGAATTTTTCAACTTCGATAAATTATCAAAAATTTATTATTAGTAAGGTTGCCCACAATAAAGAACGATTAATAAAGAGACAATATTCAAGACTGTGAAATAAGCCAATAAAAATTAAGTTATTCTGATTTAAATGAAAAAAATTGCTCCAATTTTGCTTGTTTGAAAAATTATTTCTGATAACCTATATATACCAAATCTATTCAAAGCAAATAACCAACGGAAAAGAGGCTATTATTATCAGTGTATGCTTACCTTCGATTGTTTATGTTTATACATCGAAAGAATGTCACGTAGAAATGTGTTTGATTTGAATGAGTTTGTCTTCTCAAAACAAGAATAAAATTATTAATTAAACCACAATCGAACAAAATGTTGTGAATATTGTAACTCTTATTTTATTATTATTATTATATAAAGACCTGTGTATTTTTCACATTATCCAGAAAATGGCGTTACTCGTTCTTAATTTGACCAATAAAAAATTTGTGCTGACGTCATCAACATGGATAATTCTAGTCATAGCACAAAATAAAAGTAGTCACAGTGGGAATAAAACGTTATTATACATTGCAAATGTTTTCGCGAAAATTTGAAGTGCATTCGTACACTACAAGTATGTGAGTATATTTTTGTGCAACATTGAGATCATTTTAAAATACCATTCCTTGAAATGACGTCACCAAATTGGTGGTGGGAATGATTAGCCAAATTTTGGTTAGCATTTATTTAACCATCAACACTATATTTCTAATGTACATACAAAATTTGACAACAATCGGTGCAGCAGTTTCGGAGATTACGTGGCTAATAAAAATGGATACAGATACCAGACAAACAGACAGACAGACAGACAGACAGACGTAAAAGGAAGACTGCTTTTTTCGACTATAGGGGACATGAAACGTCGAGAAAACATAAAAATGGCCATTCGTCCCATGGACTCGATTACAAAAGAAGAAAAAGTTTGAAGATATAAAACAGGTAACAAAAATATGTAATTAAGATGAATGTAGTAGTTCGGAATCAAAAAACACAGGAAAATTCACAAAGAGCTAAAACTGATGTTGGAGGCATAACCAACGGGAAAACATATTTTCCCAATGTCTCAATACATGCATAACTTCTACTGTTTATGTTTACACTTCTAAAGAATTCGACTATTAGCACGTTCCGATAATAAGCATGTGCGTTAAGAAACTTAAAAAATTTGATTGATTAAAAAAAGAGGAACGAAGTAATTCAATTAAATAGGTACAATGGAGTAAATTTATTATTACTAAATATAGGTGGACACGACATCATTGTATTCTTACATTTTTCAGACAGTGAGATGAATAGTTTTGGATTTGACCAAAAAAAAGCTACGGCATTGAGCATTAAACACGAATCTATAAATCTAGAGCGCTACCACTAGATATTCGTATAATCTGTCTAAAAGACAAGACTAATTTAGTTAAATGTTAATTACGCAAAATTTGATAACAATCGATCCAGTAGTTTTCGAGATTATCTGTCTAATAAAAATCGACAGACAGATGAAAACGGGGAACCATTTTTTTGCTACTCTGGATGTTATGAAACGTCCAGATGGAATAAAGGTTAACAACTATTTAAGACGGCAACAAAATATTAAAAGGCATAGATGAGAGTCTAAAGAAATTAAAAGATGCAATGAACCAGAATTAAAACATAAAGAAGCACCGTCAGATGGAAATAACAAGTTAGAACATTGTACGGAGAAGTGGGTTTAGAATACCTGAAACTGGAACGACTAAACAAACTGGAAAATTACAAAAACAATTCAAACATGCAAAATACAAATATTAAACATGAAAGTTAGTGGAAACCAACAATCAAAGAAGAGTTGTATCCATTATTCTCATTGTGGAAACACATTTACGTTAAAAACAGAAATCTCACGAATGAAAGACTATATAGAAAAAATTCATCTAAAGATATTTAGAACTTCCGTCGACCCTGAAGTACATTCGAACAAATACAGCTTTTTCAGAAAATAAAAAAAAGTGAATTTTATTCATTTTTTATAACCTCTGCAAGTTAAAATAATGATATGTGGACTGTTAAAATACAGGTGGCGTAAAGAACACCCCCGCATCCATTGTATCTCGATGGGTGCAGTCGACACAGACACTGACAATGTCAAATATATTCAAAACAGATAACCAAAAAAAAAGATTATCAGTGCATACTTAACTTCGATTGTTTATGTGTACATATCGAAAGAATGCGACTTTTAAGCACGTAACAAGCTGGCTCCTTAAAACAGAGGCGGTTAATAAAATTATTAATTAAGTTACAATGCAATGGAGCAAAACGTTCTAAACATTATTTTGAGTAACCAGCTGTTCTTACGACAATTCTTATATTATTATTATTAAATATAGGCTGGTGCTACTTCAGTTTTCGAAAAAATGGACTTTTAATGCCACGGCAACCACACGTGAGTGTTCTTAGTGTGGTGTAAAATAATATGAATATGCAATTTTGACTTTTTTGCCAAAATGTGGACGTCTATGGTAAAAAATTAAGACAGATCCATAAACCACAAGTATAGGAGTATATTATTTTATAAAATTTGTATTTATATTTTAAAGGAGTCTCCATATCGTGAGCGTTAAGGAAACACAACTGTGATTTCATTTCTTTTATCTTGTGGATAATGTGTAAATACTTCAAGGTATGAGTTTGTCTTTTGTCCATAGTTTAGTTGTTGAATAAATAAATTTGGCAAAAATGTACCTGAACAGACAGCAGACATATCAGGTGTGGTAATTAAAGTTAATACGTCTAAAGTCTTAGTTTGTCTGTTGAAAACTGCAAACTAAAAATAAACAAAAAATTGAAAGCAGCGAACACTACAAACTTTGTTTTTGATTAATCAATAGATTTTGAGAGTGATTATTAAAAAAGTATCTAAAACTGTAAAATGATAAACTAATTGTATACGTTAAAGCTAAAAATCGAGTCCTGTTGTAACTGTTCAGTTTTACATTACCTCGTACACAATCTTTGCAAATGTGAATCATCCGCCATGAAAAAGCACGCACATGTCGTGCTTTTTTCAAATTACATTACGAGTAAATAACTTGTCAAATTAATGTGCCCCTGCTGCAGCGCCCCGAAACAAGTTTTTTCCATTTAGCCATATCCCAAAGTATATATTTAGAACGTTCAAAAAAGCCATTGAGCTTCAAATAACACAATTTCCGATCAAACCGGAGCTTTGGTAAAAATGAAAAGAGTAAACCGTTATCCTTTATCGATGCAAACGCATATCTCATGCTTCATTTCTGATAATAGTTTATGTCAACAACATGTGCCACTGGCGAGATGGCGTTGCTGCGCCATTTGTCAGTGCTACGCTATCTGTTACTTGGGTAGACACATTACATGCTTATTGATTCGATTATTCCAAAATCAAACAGCTCACAGGTTTGTCGTCTGCTCACCCGTCGCAATAAATAAGCCAATCAAAATTACTGTCGATTCACATCACTGAACATACCTCCGAGGTGGGATGACTGCTTCTCATAAATCAGGATTACTTCAGAGGTCTTAATTTATAAAGAATCTGAGAAGGAAACGCTCAGATTTTGCCCCAATTGTCTGCTACGTAAACTTCAATCAAATTTCGGCAATTAAGTAGCACTGTTCCTATTTATAATACGCGATTCCAAATTTCAACAATAAACTCTAGAATGTATTATTATTTCACAAAGTCGGAGAAAGCAAATTACATCATAGGAAGCTTTATCGTGGAAATGTTGTGTTAGCTAATGCATACGAACCTAGTAATAGTGTTATTACAAAAAACATAAATATTTTCTTTGTGCTTTTTATGGTACGTAACACAAACATCGAAAACTACTCCGACACTATTTTCGCGCTAACCCGGCGCATCCACCAGAATGCTTAATCCCTTCGGAGGTTAATTTTGACTAACTCGCTTTATTGCATTTTCCGTAAATAAATTTTGTTCTTAAAACTGGAATTGTTTAGATAATACTTCGTTATCGTTCACCAAGTTTAATGTATGCTTTTGCCACTTCCCTTTCTCGAGTGTAAAAAAAGGGTAGGATAAAGTTATTTATGGAGGGTCATCGAAATGGCGCTAAGGAAAAACATAAACTTTATTGTTTCGATTCTGAAAGTAACAAAAGGCAAGGATTTTTAACATGGGTTACAAGTAGAAAAGACATTTGCGCAAACGTTGAATTTTTTAGAATGTGTTCTAACTAATAATAGTACATTTTAACTGCTGGCAACCGAAGCAGTTGTATCTAATTTTACAACTACAATAAATCAGATTTTACAGTGCTTGTCTTCTGTCTAGAAAGCGTAAACTTCGGGGCAACATTGTAAATTTCTTTTATTTTCTTGATTTTAGACTGAATGTACGGGATCGCATGCGAGCAATTTGAACTTTTATTAGGATAGTTTTAAATCATAATGTTTTAAATTATAACAAAGGGCACATAACTATTTATAAGTGACCTACTGAAAACATCGAGAAGTTTAAATTTTATTTGAAAGTAAATTCATTCATTTTGAACTGAAATTGGAAAACCATGCCGAAAACATTATTTGTAACACTTGTGGGACGGAGTTTAATGAGTTTTTTCACACTAGTTGCACTGAACATTAAACTAGTAGAACTTTTAATATTTTATTTAAAATCTTGTTTACATTTACACAAGTTAAGTTGACTTTAATTTAAAACTCCGTACTGATTACATAATAATCACAAATTAACTTGTTACAAGCAAAACAAATAAATATTCCAAAATTTACTTTCCGAAACTTCAGTAATTAACTTGTTACGAATAAATATTTCAAAATTTATTTTCCGAAGCCTGGAGAAATTTATCAGACAACATTTTATATAACTTGAACAGGTCCCAAATAACTAAATTTAAAAGTTTATCAAAACTAAATTTTCTTTCAAATAACGGCGAACACGTTTTATTCAATACAAACCCAAAGTTAAAGTCTGAGCAAAGCTTTATCGACCTCGTGGTCAAAATTCCACTTTTTACAGTGAAATGTTACTTGTGATATTATGTTCATTTATCTGCTGATAATACTAAATGAATATCCATTTTCTACAAAATTAAATAGCGTCTACATATTATTTCAATTTATAAAACTTTTTCTACATTTTTTGAAATTCTTTAATTGCTTTTAAACTAGATGTATGCAAATGCAATGTACTTTCCTAAAAAGATGCATTTTAATTGATCTCAGCCATATAAAATCCGAACCTTGTTTTAGTTTTTTAACAGTAATTTAATAAATATCGGTTATTCTAACAATGCGATGTTTGTGCATGTATCAATTTGCTTTGGAATTTTCAGCCAACGAGATATTTTTCAATATTAACGAAAAATTTCAGTTCCACTAATAGCATTGCATGTTGAAATTCTTTTTGAAAAAAAAAACAGGAAATATAAACAGCAGCAGTTCTTGTTTTTTGTATCAGTTGCATAACATCTAGATTTTTATTACACCAATAATATTCCGAAATTACCTCGCTGATAGCTGTCAAATTTTAGTTGACGTCAGCTCAAAATTTTACATAGTAAATGTTATTTAAATTTTATAAACTGATATACACCTGTACATGTGGCCTATGAATCCATCTTGAGTTGTCACCCTAGGCACCTACATGTTCTCAAAAAAAAATCAAATCTGTATGATGGCGTTGTATAAAAATATGTGAAGAGAATATTCAACACCACGGTCACAGGTTCGATTCCTTCATGGGCCACTTTTTTTCTCCTGCACTGTAACTGGTATTATCTGTAAATTTTAAAATTTTTCGGTGAAATTATATTATACTAAGATAAAGTCACAATTTTAAATAACGTGAAAAGGTCGATGTAGTTAGGACTACCGTCATATACCAAGAATGCGGATCTTTCGTCACCAATAGCACTAAAAAAACAACCCCTAAAAAAACTATGTTCATCCACTAACAGTGACAGCATACGTGACTGGAACACAACCACGTCCTTCTGACGCAGTCACATCACCTCAAATTTGTTTCCGTTGAAAAATAATCAGTGATGGTGTTTTTCCAACATTTGCATTGCAAATGAACAAAAATATTTTCTCGTCCTAGGATACATTTCTAGCTCGCACTACTTTCGTTTTTCTAGGAACTGAATAAAATGTAGGTTTTAAAAAACTGTTTGTAGTCGTCTACCAGAATTGTTACTTCGTCTACTTAAACCAAATCTATTCCCATTTGTAGCAAAAAAACACATGGCCATTTTAATATTGTTTGTAATACCATAGCAAATGACGGTTTTAAAATGTTAACACGAATTTGCCAACATCTTCTTACCTTTATTTTATTTTGAGATGATTCTCAATCACATTTTTTTATGTCAAAAATTTAACAGGGTTACTTTTTTGTTTATGAAGTTTTTATGAGGGTAAAAAAGGGGATTCTACGGAAAAGTTACGACCCCATTAATGATTTGTATTTACAACTCCAACAATGACAGAAATAGCGGTTAACTAATTTGTACTGTTTAAATTAAAAAAAAAAAACTAAATTTTAAATATTTATTTTTTTACTTCTTTTCAAATATTTCATTTATTTATGTAACAAATATGACGAAGATAACGTAAATTTTTCATAAAGATTGTCATAACATATTTAACTATGTCATTCATAAGTTTTGGTTAAACTTAAATTAATTTTAATCTATCGTATATCAATTTTAATTTTTAATATCAACACAATTAACCATTTTATCGTTGATGCAATATTAAATTTACTATAGTACAATTCTTAATTTCAGGTTAAAAACTAAAAATTTCAGTTTATTTGACAATAAATAAAAAATTAATTTTGTAACCTGCAAAAATAAAACGAATTCTACACGTACATCCGTCACTAATTTCAGAAGAAAAGACTCGACAGTAAAGTTAAACTTACCCTGCATTTCCATTAAAAAATAACAACGAATCTCAAAGACTAGTCTTATATAAGAATTTGAAAAAATCAAATATTGTAGACCTTATCCATATGTATTTTACAAAGCTTGGCGAAATATTTCATTCGTTTCATACGATGTATAGTCCGGATTTTTTTTTTTTTTAATTAAACAAAAACATTTACCACAATTTATTCATACAATACACTGAGTTACCAATGTTGCAAAATAGTTCGATAGATACTTTCCAAGATAAGTTATAAACTTTTTATTTACTATTTCGAAAATTAAATGTTTACAGTAACCCAAGTGTGTTATTTTACTAAAATATAACTTGAAACAAAACCAACATTTAAATAGAGAAATTATTTAAAAATAAACTGGGATAACACCATTTTTTTTTACGAAGAGCGTTGGAGACGTTTTGTTGTGATACCAATTAAATGAAATTTTAATATAAAAAAAAGTTTATAAAAAAATCTGAAACGTTACAATTTTCAAATACAGATATTTAATTTTTTTCTAAATAGAACACCCTATATTTTTACTGCATCTCACTCTATTTTTTTGTGCTCTTTCTTTCTATTTTAAGTGTGTTTCTCAAAAAAAGTAACTTGCTATCACTATCTACTTTAACCATAGAAACTCTACAAAACAGAAATAGAAAAAAAAAACAGAATAGAATGCAGTAATAAAATGTAGGGTGTTTTATTTAAAATAACTGAAATATCTATATTTGAAAATTGTCATAATTTAAAACTTTTTTATAAACACTTTATATATTAAAACTGAATTTTATTTATACCACAACAAAGGGGGTATATTCATGTATGTCTGCACAAAATATTGTAACAGAGATTGTAAAAATAACCTCTGCAGTTTTTTTTTTGTGGACTCTTTCATTGCTAAAAAAACCAAGATACTTCCAGTAAAGTGGCAACGTCGCATCACAATATCTAAACATATATAGGGTATTCCCTTTGTCAATACTAATAAGTTGTGTATTACGTCTTAAACACAGAAGTGTATAGTGAAAAATAATTTTAATGTAACAAAAGTACTTTATTTATGATATTTTTCGTCAGTTTGTATGAGTAACTTCAAAATATTATCACAACACAAACAGTGGATTTCAGGGAATAAATTTTAATGAACAGGACGTCAAATTCCTAGAGAGTATAAATAAATAAATATAAAAAAACGGGTATACAATTAAACCACAGACAAAAAACACGTTAAAATATAAATTTCAAC
Organism: Zophobas morio; assembly: GCF_036711695.1. NCBI lineage: Eukaryota > Metazoa > Arthropoda > Insecta > Coleoptera > Tenebrionidae > Zophobas > Zophobas morio. Next base: position 15,493,481 of record NW_026972129.1, on the reverse strand, counting down.
CGACAAATTTAAAACCGATTCCGGACGAACACCAACAAATACAAAAAAGAAAACCGACATTTTCGTTTAGGACTACAAGCTATGACATCTCGAGAAAACGTAAAATTACTCATTCGTCGAAATCATTCTCTTACCATACTTTATACTTTCTTAGCATTCGTCTGAGAAGTAAAAACTATATATAGGTATAGCAATTAAAAAATTGTTATGTTTTTTACAAGGTTATTTATTATATTATATACTCTTATAATATAATTTAAATCACAGTATAGGATACTCCACCTCAAATGAAATATGAAATTACTTCAAAACTGATGCCAGTCCAAAAAAAAATGAAAACCTACAATTTACAGAATACCGATGCAGAAACATCATAAATCCTTTAATTTAGTTTATGAGGTAAATTACAAGTTCATTTATTTGACAGACCAAAGCACAGACAACTTTTCACATAAATTCTCTAATTATTTCGAATCCTTTTTAATGAGATCGCTTTATTGTAGAATAATAAAATAAAATAAAAACTCTCCAAACTAAAAAAGTTCTGTTGACGGAGCTTAATATAATTGCTTGAAAGCCAGAATAGAAATAAAAAAGGATTGCATTCTGTATGAAAGCAGCTTGTTTACCATTTAAATAACATTTTATGCATTTTCACCATGTATTTGAGGGTAACCGACGCAGAACAACTTCTTTCAACAAACGCTCTTGAACGTGGCTTTTCAGTGATCTGCGTGTCTCTCGAGAGATAAACCGCTGGAGAGTTCCTATCCACTTTTACGGAAAACGGCTAAGTCTCTCGCAAAGACCGTCACTTCTTGAGACTTATCTCGAACACCCGATTCACAGGCGCACACAAAACCCGGCGGTAATAATCAGGAATTCGACGCCGTTCTTCGAATACCCTAGTCCTACGTTACCTTACAACATTTAATATGATCGGTACAATAAATTGTGGAATTTTTATTATTTGAATGAAAAAATACCTCAGCCCTGAATCGCTATATTAAAGAACGTATATTTATTGCGGCTTTAAAGTCAGCTTCGACTATTGACTTTGCAACGAATGAGTTTGAAGCATATAATCCGATTATTACAATCCAGTACTTCCGTATGGGTTTAATCAGGGCACATTCATGGCACAGGTTTGCTCATGTCCACCCCGACGTCAACTGACATCCATCTGTCACACATTGTTTGTCAACAATCGGAAGCCGAGGGTGGCACGTGTATGGCATAAGATTTAAATGAAGATATAAATTTCAAAGCACAATAGCTTTCAGCTCGAAAAAAACCACTTCTCGAACCAATTTACGGCGACTATACAAATTTGCCGACTTTTTTGTACGGGCGGGCTTAAAAATTCATAAATGCGCCCCCAAAAAAAAGATAAAAACGATATTTTTACATTTTATGGTTTTTCCATCTTCATAATTTAACGATTATTGATTTCGGTTTTTTATGGAGACAGACATATTTAATTATATTTAACTTCATTTATATTCAAACAAGTAGAGAACAAGTTAGATTTAGTACTAATCAGTCTACTGATTGAGGACAGCGATATAGAAAGTCTCCACACATTCTGAGTATTGAAGGAAAAACAGTGGTTGGCGTGAATTCAAAAAAGAAAAACACGAAGAGTTGCGTACACTTTGCAATAAAATTTTAATTAAATGAAAGTTTCAAGTTTATCTACAAAAATTATATTTAAGTATATTACCTGTGACACTTTAAAAGCACGACATTTTGGCGACATACCACTGAAATTAATTTGCAGTAATCACACAATCCTTTCACGTTTCATATACGCTAACAAAGTAAAACAATCAGAAAAATTAACCCAAAACTTATTAATTTATTTGGGTAATAAGCGCAGACAAGCTTCATTCACACATTAACTCTTTTGCCTTAGTAAACTCTTCTGAGCGCTGTAATTGCATCAGGTTTATCATTAGGACCTACTAGACACGAACAACGTCGTCATTTAAATATGGAAATTTCAAATATGCTTAAATAAATGACGTAGTTAGTGACGAGTAAGAAAAACATAACAGATACGTACAATCCACAATTATGCCCGTTATACAACGTTTTATTCGATTTTAGTTTCTAAAATATTGTTAACGAGATATTGAGTATTTCCATCAAGATTATATGAATTGTGCCGATGCGAACTTTAATACATACTATTATTTTCTTGTTAATGCAAACTTAAGCAGCGGAAAACGTTTACTCAAAAGAAATTTTAAAAGAATTTGAAGTCCGCCAGGGAATGATTTGATGAAATAATAATCAATCGTTGCTTAGCAATTTTTGACTGATTTGTGCCATAGAGGCCAATTGATGCCCGCATTTGGGTGCTTACAAATAACATTATGATTCTAAAATAGAATAAAGATTTAAAAACAAAAGAGTTAGGTTTGTGGTTGATTAAAATATAAGAGTGTTGTAATGAATTTAAATCACACAGTGTTTGTACATTTCTCTGTATGTAGCGTTGTAACAGTGACGCTAGATAAAGAAATTAAGTCCATATGATATTCAAAATTTAAAATCTATCAGACACCACTGTAATTGTGTCACTTTAATAAATACTATTTTTAACATCGTTATTTTATAGAAAACGAAAATGTAGGTCCCCATTTCTGATCATCGTTTTCCAAGGTTTGTTGTGGGTTTAAATTTTACTGCAATTTTTGTCAAGATTTTGGTAAAACATCAACATTCACTGTACTCGCCCCTGTTATTTTAAATATTTTTCCAAAAATGTACAAGCATAAGTAAAAAAAAATGGAATAATTAATATAAAACAAAATTCTTAGCGACCGTTATTGAGTATTATAATGAATAATGAATGAATTTTTGTTAGCGACATTCCGTGCTCACGATTTGTAGAATTAAAAACATACTAAGTATTTTAGATATTTTAAATATGATTTACTTAGAAAACTTTTGAAGTGACGTGATCAAAATTTTAACGGGATATCTAGACAGATTTCGGTTAGGCATCTATTAAATTGGTAATAACCTCAAAGCATTCTAAGAGAAACTACAATATTTAGTTCCACAATTTGGTTTTTTCTAAGAGGGTCCACGACTGGCGATTTTCACGTTTTCTAGACGTTTCGTGACCCCTAGAGTACGAAAAAAATGGTGTCCCTTTTCCGTCTGTCTGTCTGTCTGTCGTCTGTGTCGATGTTTATAAGACAAATTATCTTCAAAACTACTGGACGGGTTTTTGCCAAATTTTGTATGTGCATTAGGAATCTAATACAGATGGTCAACGCTAACTACCATCTGGCTAATCAACAATTTTATGATGTCCCCTATTTCTTTTCTTTTTTTTTTAGTAACGTCATTTAAATTTTAAGATCCTTTTATACTAGAATAAGCGGTACGTGAATATAAATCATTACCTAAATAGAATATGAGTCAGCGGCTGCGCCTCATAGCCCGAAGGTCAGGTTTTCCAGGGGTACAGAGGAGAATGTTTTTATTTTCTTAAAACATAAGTCTTATTATTTATGTATTTTTTAAGTTATTGAAGTTATTAAAAATATTAAAATTTTGGAAGAAGTGGATTTGTCGGACCGGATTTCAGGAGCTAGGAAAGTCCTGCCTAAGAAATAACTAAGACCAATTGTTTTTCCAAATATCTGCACATGCAAGGTTAAAAACATAAGTGCAATGATAAACCACAATATAGATGTATAAGATTGTGCACGTTTTAGATAGGGTTTACTTAGCAAAATATTTAGATAGCGTCATCATATTTTTGGAGGAGATAAAAATACAAATTTTGATTAGCGATATACCACGTCCATAATTCACGGATATTTATTATACGTGTTTCTTACATCGTAGGTGGTTTAAAGTTTGAGTCTATCGATTTGACGCTTTCCGCTTTTGTTTAAGCCACCTACGATGTAAGAAATATTTATAATAACCCTGCATTAGTAACTCTAAAGCACATACAAGGTTTTGAAGTTTTTGTATAATTTTGAATTTTTCTACAAAAATCTATACATTTAAAGCAGAAAATAATGACGAATTAAAAATCTACAAGTATAGAAGCGTATTATTTTATAAATGTTCTACAATAGTCGGTCCAGTGGCGTCTCTAATAACTAATAAATCACCAACAGACAGATTTTTTTATGTAACATCTGACATAAATTGTTAACATTTTAAGGTGAGTAAACAAAGGAGGAAGTCAATAAATTATTACTAAATAGAAGTTAGTCTCTAGGCAAAATTTCAAAGAACTGTAAGATATAAATTATAAAATTTATGGCTACTTTCATGTTTTTCGGACTTCTCATGACCCGTAGGGTACAAAAAAGTGAGTCTGTCACTTTTTATCAGACAGATAATATCCGAAACTACTGGACCTATTGTAGTCAAATTGTGTATGTATATGTATTAGGAATATCATGCAACATCTCCAAAATTTACTGGAGTAAATGTTATTTAAATTTTATAAAAAACATACTCAGGCACTTGTGGTTTATAAACCCGTGTCCATTTTTTACCCTGTACATCGAGATTTTTGAAAAAAACATCAAAATTCTGTAGCAACATTTTGCAGTTAAAGTTTGAAACTGCAAACCCGAATGCTCTAAAATCTTGCAAACGTTCTAAGGTTATCGTAAGCATGACAAACCGCTAATCAAAATGTATGTGCTTGTCCCCGACATCTCAAAATTTCACCAAATAAATCCTACCTAAAATATGCAAAATATTATCTTATTATTTTAGACTTACAAGGGTTATCATAAAAAAATTAAATTCGCAAAAATAAATTTTATCATTTATTTGTTCTCCAGTACTTCAGAGGCGAGAGAAATTCTGTCTAAAAAATTTTAAATAACCAATTCTTTAGCAAGTTTTTAAGAAATTTTGAGTTTTGGGCCAGATAGGCATCTGAATTTCTGGATAAGGAATTGTTTTGTTAGTTAGTTAGTTTTGGCTGTGGTTTCATAATTGAAATCGATTATAGGAGGAATCATATGCGAGGAAATGGAAAATCATTTTGTAGAACTTGACCAAAATACTCTTTTCCGAACAAATACTAAGTATTAATCTTATTTAATATTATTATTATAGCATGTCTCATATCCACCACATGATGTCTCCTAGATTTCCAGCAACAACGTCCTGTTCTTTACCAAACCCTAGACCTTTTAGTGGGACAACTGTTCCTGCTTTGAAGGAGAAGTAGTCTGGATCAATACCAATTTTTATTGGTTTTAAATGTAAAACGTATGCCATCAGGTATCTAACCATAATAAAGGCATAAAGTGGTGGTATTAAAACATAAAATTGCTAAAATCTGTATTCATAAAGGTAATGGAAGAAAGGGAAAGTAATCATACGGGAACGATTAGAAGCGTCATTAGCCACTTATGAGACTGCACATAACCGTTACTGTGGCTTGATACGAGTAATAATGCTGTTAAAAAAATTAATGGAACTTTTTTCGCTTAGTAGCTTGTAGTTCTACACCTACAGAATACCGATATTCTCATACTTTGATTAAATTTACGTCAGTTAATTTTTTTATAGGCGGGTTTAAAATATGAGATGTGTATAGTTATACTAAAATGTGTATAAATCAAATCACTACTAATCAAAAGAAAACTATTAACACATACCGAATTCTTAGTTATACACATTTTTAACTGCAATTTTTCAAAACAAATTTTAGAATCTGTTAACCTCAACAAATTCGTAATGGAAAGGAAATGTGTTACTATTTTTTGTTTCTTAATTCCACAAATAAACACAATTAAACAAAATTCAAATTAATTAATTCTTTGGCGTTAGGCTCATACTTATTTAACTTGCAATTTATTTCTACTAAATCTTAGCCGCCAAAAATGAACTATAATAAATAACAAAAATCTTTCATTTTCATCTGCATAAATAGTCAAATTTTCAGCAGTTGTGTTTGTGGCTAAAATAACTCGATGATTCATAAAATGTTTCCTTTACACTACCTGCCTTCAATTGTATCACGAAAATACGAATTTTGTTTGTTGAATCAATATGAATCTGTTCCATAAGTACGCCGTGAGGTTTCACAATTTGATATGACGATATTGTGGTCAACACAGCTTGATTGAATTCTTTTCAGAGTTTAATGGAGTATTCATCTGTAAGAGTTCTAAAATAACATCATGGAAAGTGAAGCCAAACACGTTGGGATTTATTGGGTTCATGAAAAATGTTATGAAGAAAATTATGTTGAGAATACTTAGAAAATATCGCCTAAGGCCACTAACAGTAGGTCATTAAAACACATGGATCAAAGATCCAGCAATTGGGTAGAATTCAGACATTTTTTAGTGCGGTCAAATTTGCCTAATTTATTTTTTTATCACAACAGCGTCCTTTTGTGAACTTACCCTTCTGCAAACGCATTTTCGCCACGGTTTTTTCATTACCCAGCAAAAAAATGCACGTTTAAGGAAAGAAACTCTTTTTCTCGCCACCTAAACGCCGAAGCCATCCCTACAGATTTCCGAATATCCGGTTGAGTATAGGCAGTGATTTTCTCTCTTCTTTCTTATCTTATTTATCATATCCCTGCGGAACGATGATGGGGAATGAACGTATACGGATGTTTTTTTAACGAGCGGGTATATTTATCCCCAGTTTGAATGTTTACATGTTCTCGTTGAAGTTGAACATTTGTTTTGTTAGCGGAGAAGACGCGCTTAAATTTGAATTTCGCTTTTTTTAATTTCAGCAACCGAAGCAGAACGAATATTTGTTCGCTCGCTTCATGGAAGGAGTTAGAACTTATTACACGAAAAATGTGAAACAAATTCCATCGAAATTATTTAATGCCGAAGGCACGTTTCTCTGTTTGACGAGCACATTATTTCATACATGCTGTTTGAGTAGGTATGTGTTTCGCCTCGGTGAATAGCACGACCCCTGAAATTTGATGATTTGTTTTTTACATCTCTTTGACTTTGTCACTCGTGTTTGCGTCAAGTTAGAAAGCAGTAATGTTAATTAATTCATTAATCTAAGAACATCTACAAATCTATGCAGATTTGTAAAGGTTATTGATTATTATGAAGATGCCATTTTTTTTTTAATCTGAATACTGAAAAGAACTGTGAGCTTAATCTCTATGTTCAGTTTTAGCAAACACACATCAGTGAATTGGAAGTATATACCATATTGCGTCCAACCTCCATTAAAAAAAACCTAAATGTCCACTTAATAGCATAACGTTTATCCCCAGAACACCGAAAACACAAAATATTTGTCCACGATTTTTGCCAACTACGTTGACATTTGAAATGGAAGAATTCGCGGCCATGTTGTCAATTATCCAAAAACCTACGGATTTCTGAAGAAGTTGATACATGAATCTTATACAAATTATCAGAAAGTTTTTGTCATTTCACTTCTATATGTCTTAAAATTAGGTTTATATATTTATATCTTCAATAATAAAAAAAACGTCGCATGTTGAAAATTTCAATATACCTTTTGTGCAAGTAACAAAAACAGGATTTTTTTGACAGAAATTTAAAAGAACTAGTACAGTAAAATTATATTGTTAGAGATTATAGGGTCGAAGCAGGTCCTGAACACGTGCCGCCTCTCAGTATTAAACCTTACTAAATGCTCCATATCTTTTTTAAAAATAAAACTTATTCATTACAATAAAAATAAACAAATTTATTGCGGTTAAACATCACAGTAAATGTTGAAATTGTTCACTATTTTGTCCAAGGCACATGTTCACTCTCTTTTTAATTTCAAAAATCTTCTGTAATCCTTTCGTCAATCCCCATTGTTCAATTTCATGTTGCAACAGAAAGTCCTGACTGCTGAGGAAATTTTGTCAAAGATGATTGCGGATTCTGCTCAAGTCGTCTCAAATCATCAACAACTTCCTCAGATAGTGAAGATCTTCCACGAGATTTCTCTTTGTTGACACTGCCAGTTCGAACAAATATGTTGATTACACCTCTAATGTCAGCCTCTAACCACACTAAGAATTTTAAAAACGACTGTTTTGTTGTTTTGAGCTTGGATTGACGAGAACTACTGTAATTCACACTCGAAAAACGTTAAAACAATAAAAACGACGACTTTAAATGACAGGTTACAAATGAGATTAATGACAGATGAGAACTGCCATAATGAGGCATAATTTCAGCGAAGCGGGATTTTTTAACTCGATGACTAAGTGCGCCCTAGAATCATTTATAAAAGGCCTGTATTACAGTTTAAAAACTATGGCAAAATTTTGTATAGTTTTTGAAATATGAATGACAAAGAACCAAAAAACGCAATTTTAAAATTATGAAACTTCAAGAAATAATTCGATTTACTATGAAATTTCAATACATAAAATCAAATTTTAACACGAGTAAAAGCGCAATAGGAAAAACTGTTTGATAACTTGTGTAAGATTCATGTAACTTCTTCAGAAATTGGTAAATTTTTGGATAATTATTGCTTATGAGTTTTCTACGCTCAAAGCGGAACGGACTTTAGACAAAACTCAATTAAAGTCACAGATCACATACTTACTCTAAAGTATGCGATCTACGACTAAAGTGACATTACAGCTGACGCTTATTTATAGTCTAAGAACTAGAACTCCCTCTCCGCCAGTGGCGTAGAGGGACGATTTTAATAATTAATTACATTTTTCTTTTACAAAATCCCAATACTTTAGTGAATAGCTCAAAATTTACAATTATAGAAAAATTTGTCAATAATTGTAAATTATTCAAGTGAGGTTCGGTTAGATCAAATAAATATAAATAAAGTTAACTGATTTTTTTTTAACAACTTAGAAAAAAATTCTATATATCAAATAATGAATAAAAGATGAGACTCCGTCAACTTACATGGTGTTCACTGCGCTTGTGCTCTCTCTAAGAAGCTCCACTGACAATTTATGTTAAAATAGAATTTAAGAATGCGAGCACAGCGAGCATGCTGAAGTGTAATTAAAAAAAATATTTATTGGTCTCCCTGAGAAGCTGAATTATTTACAACAATTTTGTTGTGATTAAAAAATGTGAGTTTTAAGATTGTTTGTGATCACTAATGTATATGAGATTGAAACATTCTGAACGTACTCGCTACGTTCGCATTCTAGAAATTGATTTTGTTAGAATAATTTACCCTCATAGGAAGATCTCGAGAAATGTTATAATAAAAACCAAGTAGCCTTCCTGACCGTTCATTCGTAAATGAAAATGGTAATTAGGACACTATTTATTAACTAAAGAAAGAACATTCAGAATAAGAGTGCAGCGAGCACCTTCAGGTTTTATTAAAAAAAAAGTTCTAAAATTATAAAATGTACAGGAAAATCGACCGTTCCTGAATTGATCAATAAAATACATGGCTCATTCATCAATTTTTTTATCGCTCTGTATAAATAATTGTAAAAACAATGAATGCATTGATGAACCACAACTCTGGAGTCATAATATTTTGCTTACTTTAGAATAGGATTTGTTCGGACAAATTTTAAGATGGCGTCATCAAGTTTTCGGAAAGGGGTAAAAGGATACATTTTTAGTAACAATTTCTTATGCTTACGACAACCTTAAGACATTTGCGAGATTTCAGAGCTTTCCGTTTCGGAGTTTCAAAGTTGATTGCAAAGTGTTGTCATACAATTTTGATTTTTTTCCAAAAATCAGGATGTCTCAAGTAAAAATTCAACACGGAGTCATAAACCACACGTGTAGGAGTATCCTATTCTATAAAAAATTCCTATTTTTAATTCAGGCGAAATGTCTGACGTTACAAATTATATTTACAGTAATTTTGCCAAAGTCTTTGAAATAATTCTCTTTAAGTACATATATCACCATGTAAAAAGTTTTCTTTCACATAACCCTCATGTACGTGTTTATTCAGCAACGGTCCACTATTACCAACCGTGCTCATTTCACACAATATACGGTAGAAGTCTTGGACTCAAAATCTCAAGTTGACACCGTTTATATAGATTATACAAAAGCACTTCACTATGCGTTCTTTTAAAATCTTTCCTTACTGGCAGAACACAAAAGGTTAGTTATGATGGGTTTAATTCTTTTGAATATGAAGTTACTTCAGGAGTACCACAAGAATCCAACCTTGGTCCTTTGATGTTTCTTATTTTTATAAATGTCGTTTCTTTGGTAGTATCTAATTGTGAAATTTTTCTCTACTCGGATGCTGTCAAGATATTTAAACATGCCATTATACTAGAAACGACAGGATGCAATTCACTTGCGAAAATGTTTCAATTAAATAGTCTACTGGAGTCAAGACATTTCGAAAACTAAGGTTCACCTAAATATGTAGTTAATTTTGCTACTTTTGTTATTATCATTTGTTTTCACGTTTATTAATTTTGGATTTTGATTGTTATCATTATAATTTATTATTTTAAGCTATTGGATTTATTTATATTTTATTTATTCCGTTGCTCTGTAAATGGTATGCACTATGAAGCAATAAACTTATTATTATTATTGTTATTAAAATTTAAAACACATTTACTATGTATAAATTTGAGGTAACGTCATCACATTGTTGATGGAGATAACTAGACAAAGTTTGATTAGCGTTTTATCATCTACACGATATTTATAACATACACATAAAATTTGGACACAGACGACGGACAGATAAAGAGACAGACGGACAGACGGGAAACACGAGATCTTCTTTTTGCACTCTTGGGGTCATGACACATCCAGAAACATGAAGGTAACCATTCGTTCAATGTACCCTACTACAGTACTTCCTTAGTTTACGCTTGGAAAGTAAAAATTCTGTAATGTGTAGCCGTTAGTTCTGTTACCTATTTTCTACAGTTTGATAACTTACACATGCTGTTATGGAACGATTGCAACAAAATTTTGGAAAAGCTTTCTGATGACGAGTCCGGTGAAAAGTGTCCAAAGAGTTTAACAAAATGAATAGTTTCTCCAGAAAAATGATATTAAAAAATAAACATTCTGAAGTATATTGGAATATACTTTTTGTACAAACTGTGCAAATACACGAAAATTCTGAAATGGTTTCTTGGCAACCGCAAAAATTTCAAGCCACAGAACCAGTAACTGAAAGGCCCTGATGTCTACTTATTCTTTGACCATATCATTGGATCTTTAGGTCATTTAACTTTGATCCTATTGTGGCCTGAAAAATATAACGTAATGGAAGTTTTAGAATTTTTACAAGGTACTAGCAATAATTTATGGGTTAACAGAATATTGTTAACTTAAATTTATCTAATATTCATCCCATGTACACATGTAGGGATTAAAATATTTTCTCCGTCCACCGCAATTTACGTTCGCCTTTCTTTCAGTCTTGATCATTATTGTCAATAACCCAGGCCAATTTAACACCATCAGCGAAAAAAAATCTAACGCTCTATTATTTAAAACGTTTAAAACGTTTTTTAGTTTACCGAGTCACTAAACTAAACATTAAAATCAAGGAATGTCCTAATTTGGAATGCCTGATAACCCCAGAATAATACTTGTAAATTGGTGACTTACCCGAATATTCAACATATGGTTTTTGAGCACCAAGAGTGGATTTTAAAAGTGAGACTAAGTTAGCACACAACACAATCCAAATGTATGTATCAAACGTATTTAACAAAGTATCGACCTGCTAAATAGAGTTTAAAGCATCGGACATAAATTGCGTAAAGTTACCTCGTATAAAATCTTGCTAGTGACTGGTTAATTGCTTCGCCACATAACCATGAACATTGTTAAATAGAACAAATTCAAACAACTCGGCAAAGTTCATAATAATTGCCAAGTGGACTATAGTATAGGAAAATAGGACATACTTTGGAATTTTTCAAATCTGTTTTTCAAAACAAAGGTTTTAAAGGCCTAGCAATACAAAATATATCTACATACAATAACAAACGAAAAATCCAGGTAGATATAAAACTGCATCCTTTGTAAAATTTGCTTTCATTTTCCGCACACTTTGAAAAATATTAATTACTGGTTATAAAATTATGTAGGACAGGAACATTCAAAATGTTGCACCAGAATGTTATCAACGTTATATTTAATATTTTTTATTTTTTATGACATTCTTTATTCAAGGCTTTTTCCCATAAAAAATGGTCTTATGATCATTAGAGAGAACTTCCCTTGTCCTTACAGTACAATCAAACAAATCCAGTTTTTTTGAAAAAAAAATAATACCAATCACAGTGTAAGAAAAAAAATAATCATGAGAGGATCGAACCCGCGATCTTCGCGTTATTGGCACAACGTTCTAACTAACAGAACTAATGAGCCGTTGGTCAACGTTCCTCCTTTATTACTATAACATCCTATGGTACAATTTTGAATTTTTGCGAAAATCTGGATGCTTAGCCAAACAATCAAGGACTCATAAACCACAAGTGTACGAGTATGTTACTTTATAAAAATTAAATACCAATACTTTTAAAATTATTGAATAATTTTTTAATAAATGAGGATTATTTTCTCTAAACCATGTCTCTAATAAAATTGTCTTTATTAACAATCTGAATCATATAAAAAATATTTGCCATCACCTACTGCTGACTGTCTGTGCTGCTTTAAAATACAAAAACCGGGTACGTGCTTGATACTGAGAATAAGAATCCCTGTTTATAAGAAGAAAATTGGCGTAAAATTTTCTCTCTAGTGAATCATGAACTTTGTCTCCTGGAAACCGAGAATCGGAAGTCAGCATCGGATACCCACATTGTTCTCCTCAGGCAGTTACAAAGCCTGAGTGACCTGGCGTAATTTGGAAGTGGAAGTCTCTAATAAATAAAAAGCATCGATAAGGCGTGAAACAGACAGGAAATAGATAAAAACTAAATTGATAAATGGACAAGGACGAAAATAACACAAAAACTATGTAATAAGAGAGACGTAAGAGATTTATGGACATGCCAACACATGACAATCGACCTGGACATTAATTCTCGAACTCTAGGATAGAGGGTCGTTTGGAGAAGAACTTTTTCTTACCATCGGTTCACGATTGACTTTATTACCGTCTTGATTAGTAAAAAAAGATTAGAAAATTGCTCGAATTAACTGACGTGGGAACGATAACGTGATCTACCACTGCTGGATAAAAACACACAGCTTCGATTTATCGGTAAAAACTAATACCTAGCTTCCGATAATATACGGGTGTGATAAATTTAAATGACGTGAGATAAGTATTCATTAATAACATTGGGTAGTGATTTATTCTTCGGGATTATTCTGGATGTGTCAGTTAAATCATCTTGGATTCATGTGAAGATGTCAGGTTTGCAATCAATTGCTTTTTCTTTCTGAACAGAACATGTGAAATATTGACAGCAAAAAAGTAATTCAACTGTCACATATTTAAGGAGTTTTATTCTCGGCCGAGGAAATTGGAAGCTTCTTTCATTATAATAATTTTCAGTCGATGGGGAAAACTCAAACGATATAGCAATAACAATAAGGTTTCTATATTCTGGGGAATCATGTATTTTTATCTTATGTCCTAGGCAATTTAGACGAGAATTCGTTCAGTATATTTTGTGGAAAGTGTATTAGGTTTATGATCTTTTAAAATAAATGTTCGACCTGTCAGCCAGATCGTTTACACTTTATTAAACGTATATTAAATTTTACTATTATTTTAAAGACATATTCAACCATGTATGCTAAATTATTTAAAAGACATATAAAGATGTAATATATACAGCTGTCGTTCACTTTTTCCGTATACTTTTAAATTTCCTTTATTTCTTTAGTATTAAATTTATTCGGTAGTCATATTATTATTCATCCAACTTACTATTTATTATTCTACAGAAGCTCTTACAACTATAAATATTTTCTCCTGTACCCTAGTAGTTGTATAAATGTTATAACTTTTTGGTGATAATGGTTCTTGTGTTTTTAACAGTTTAAATCTTCTGTCCCTTAAAAATTTATATGGAAAGTTATTAAAAGATCATATATATTTGAATAATTTCGAATTTTCCTAAAATTAATGGAATTACTGCAGTCTGACTTTCAAATTTTGACGTATAATTAAACAGATCAAACGATTTTATGATGTTCGACCTTAATTATGCTAGTCTTCTCATCTGAACATTTGGTCCCACCCACCCTAAAGTGCAAGAACACCCCTTCCAAATATTGTTGCACGCTCACTTTGAACTTCATGAAGTGCAGCGGCAACTAGAGTCTAAAACAGGCGGCGAGATCGCGATTATTCAGAGGACGTGATCAGTTTTTAAAAATTTGTGCCGGTGCAGTACTACCTAGTTAGATAAAGAGATGTTCAGATGAGAAGACGTTTGCACAATTCCTTTCAATGCGATTTGTAATGTCTTTCACTTTGTTTTTAACTGAAGTTTGACGGTTTTTGTGCAAAAAAATCCTTTTGTTTCTTGGAATTAAGGAGTGTGGTGGTATTTTTTATTTTTCCTGATTTTGAAGAAATACTCTTTCTAATTTTAGCAGCCTATGAGTTTTTTTCACGATTAGATGTGAAGAAAGTTTTTTTTTAAGTTAATAAGGAAGAATTACTCTCGATGTAAACTTTTGAATTGGTATGTAAACTGTAAAAGATCAGAAAGTAAATGAGTAAAATCGGGTAATTTGGTATACGATTTGTGATTTCGAATATCACGTCTTTTTACGAATTGGGCTGTTAATTATTGACCTAGTTAATACGAGAAACTGGTTTGACATTTAAGTTTTCAATTTTTTCTCTTTACTCTTTAACTTTTGACTTTCGGTTTTTTTTTTATGAAGATTTAGTAGACGTTTGAAACAATTCTTTTGGGCTTAAATTATGTCACTTAATCTCTGTAAAGGCAAACGACTTTTCCGGTTTTTCTAGTTTGATATAACTCTTCCAGAACTTACAAACTATCGATCAAGTTAAACTTGATGTGAAACATCTTCAAAATAAAAGACAGCATTGCTTAAAATATGGCACAACGGTTCCAAATTGATATACATTCCTCCAACAATGATGAAACGAATGTTTCATTCGCGACGATATCCGGCCTGAAAGTTGTGTTTTTTAAGTAATAAATAACAATGTTGAGGTAAAAGCAGACAAATCGTTGCATTTAGTTCTTCCGCGGCGGCGGTTGTAATTCAGGGGGTCCTGCTGAGTTTCCGGAGCAGTAAACTCAAAGCGTTTCTAGTAATTTGAACATACGGCCTCGGTGATAGACATGGGATAGATTAATTCCACCGTATCCTAGCGAAATTAAAGACGAAGGAGGGGACGCACGATTGACCGACTTGGGACCACAGTGAGAACTACATTAATTACTGACCGTAATTAGGAAACTCGGTTTGGATGTTGCCAAAACAGCGGGTTGGATGACGGAAATGATGTAAAACATTAAGTAATTTAATTTGAATTTGAAATTAGCCAACAATCCGAAGTCTGCTCTCTTGCTCCACGTCTGTCTTGAAGAGGTCGCAATTATCGGCGAATCTGTAGCGTGCTTCCTGTCGACTTCTTCAAGTAGAATAATGTGAGTATTAAATATAGGTGGGGTGCGTCTGCAAATTCGAAAAAGATTACTTTAAAATCTAATCAGGCGGAATTATTGGGAGGAGCCTGATGCAGGTGCCGTTATATTTAACTATTTCGTTTCGAGATCAATAAGGAGTGAATAACGCGCCCCGCAGTAAAAATATTCACATATCTACTTCAACGACGAAACATTTTTGCTAAAATTCAACTGATCGAAGATGCTTTTACAGGTTTGTTACTATGCATAACTTTAAATAAAAAAAAACGAGTTGATTATTAATGCAGCTATTTAGTTGTGCAACTAGTTAGTAGTTTACACCGTTTTAAACACAAGTAGTTGGTAGTTGTTATCACTACTTCAAGGAGTTGTTGAAAAGCGGTATGGTGTTTTATTACTTTCGGCAAATAAACCACTCACAGTTGTAAAGTGAATCGAGCATCAAAATTAAAGAGCTCGAGGCAATGGGGGCACATGCAACACATTTGTTCATTTGCTCTTATTGGATAAACTGCACTGCATACTAAGGGGCCAATTGCACTGCTGCAACACACCTTTGCGGCACCGATATACGCCCACGTTGCGTCAACTATTAATTTTCCCCTGCAATTTGCAGCATCGAATTGCGTCGCAACTAGTAGGTGACGCAAGTGGTTGTAATATTTTGCTTCGTTATTGACGATTGGTGAAAATAAAGAAAGATTGCTCCGCGGTAACTGTTAACGCAAATCGGTGTCGCAAAGTGGTGAGTTGCGTTAGCCCAAGTGGTCAACTTGAAATTGGCTCCAAGGCTATAATTTGCATAAAAGTTATTTTTGCAGCGAAGCTACAAGTCTCAAAAAATTCAAAATGGTGGGTATAATTTACATGTAAGATGAAGAAAAAACTAAGCAAATATTCCATCTGACAAAGGGCTACTTTCATGTTTTCCCGAGATTTCATGCCCTCTAGAGTATGAAAATATAGGTCCTCCATTTCCGTCTGTTTGTCTGTCGTCTGCATCGACATTTATTACACACATAATGTCCGAAACTACCAAATTGTCAAATTTTATATGCGAAATCTTGCAAACGCTTTAAGGTTATCAGGAGCATGGTAAATTGTTAATCAAAATTTATCCGTTTGTCCCCTCCCAAAAAATGAATGACGTCGTCACAAAATTTTGTCTAACAAAAAATTTTGTCTAATAATAATAAATGTTATTTAAATTTGACAAAATAACATACTCCTATACTTGTGATTTATGAATCTGTTATCACAAAAAAAAAATCGCAAAAATAAATTTTATAATCGGTTTGAAAGTAAAATTTTTCAAAATCATACAAATTGCCATATTTCAATTCGCTAATCTGAAGTAATGTTAGTTATTTCCGAAGAAATGGAGCCCAAAATAACTTCTAGAAGTTGAATTCTACAAAAAATTATTTTCCCTAATTTTCGAAGATGGTCGGAAAATTATCAAAAATTTCATAAACCACTGAAAAATTAAGCTTTTGGAAAATCCACAAAAAAATCTGAAATATAGATTTCGAAGTGCTGATTTGAAATATGTAGCGTGTTTATGGTGTCGGACTAAAATTTTGGAAATATTCGATTTGATTTTGAAATTTTTTACAAATTTCGATGAAATGAAACCGAAAATAATTTCTGGGGTCGAGATCTACAGGAAAAGGTCTTTAGCTAATTGTCGCAGGTGATCGAAGAAAAAGAAGAAATTTTTGGCGGAAAAATTATGGTTAGCGTTGTCCATCTATATAATATCGTTAAAATATACATATCTATAATTTAGCAACTGTTAAATCAGCAATTTTGCAGCACTGAAAGCGCTAATAGACCACCGAGAACAGACAGACAAAACGGGAGAACTACTTTTCCATATACTACGATTTACGGAACGTCGAGAAAACATGAAATTACAATATGTACATCTACTTTATGTTCGCGAAGTAAAAAGAATTTAACAAAAAAAATCAAGTTAATATATGGTAGCATAACTAGCAACAATAAATTTGGGAAAAACTGATTCTGTGTGGAAAAAATAGATATTATTTTATTTCTTACTCTGTGAGTGGTATCACCTATTTTTTTTTTGCTAAAAAACCGGATTTGTTTGAGTGTACCTCTGGGGTTAAAGAAATTCTGTCTAATATCTTTGACGAATTATTTTTTGAAACAGGTTATGCATGATGTTTAAAAAATTAATAATACAATTCAAACAAAATTATTATATTTGATTCAAAAATGGTTTTACCTAATTTTCTTAAAATTTTGGAAAGTAGTAGTACTTGTTTATTTTAAAATATACAACGTTGTCATAAAAAACAAAACTGAATGAAAGTAAAATTTTCTCTGGGTCTGTCTGTTCTAGTATTATAATCTGAAGACATTTTTGTGAGGGCTTAATAATTTTTGCTACTTTCAAATCGTCCTTTATCATTATAATAAACAAAAGCGGACCCAAATTAGCGCCCTAACAAACACCGGTGTGACATTTCAACACAAACGATCTATATAATATATAACCTAAATGTTCTATTGTCCGACTAGAATAGATTTAAACAAAGTGATTAAACTATCACAGACACTATACCTAACTTCGTAACAGCGTATTATGTTCATAATTTACTACATCAAAAGCTATACGTCCCTATACACTACATCTACTTGTTCTTGGCGATCTCAACTCTCAGATAAAAATAGTGTACATTCGCATAAGTTAGTAGCTGATAGATAATTATTTGTTGTGTGACATGATTGAAACTTATGTTTGATATTGTCATCTAAAATATTTTGGAAAGGTGAGGTATGATACCCACAAGCTTATAATTTTTAATATCACATTTATACGTAGTGTAATACAGGAATACATGTGAAATTATCCCTGATTAATCATATGTAGTTTATTCTTTAACAAATTTGTGATAGCAATCATACGATCTTTTGAAACTCTTTAAAAATCATATTTACCATAAATACTTATATTCAAAATGCAAAATTTATCGTCACAAGCCTTGACACTTTCAGTAAAAAGTGTCTTAAGTGATTAATATTCAACAAAAATTGGTGAATTATTTTATAACTAAAGTCTCCTGTGTCACCAAGAACGTAATAATAAATAAGGCTTCCACATTCACTTAAAATTTTCACCTTGTGTCACGCCTCAAAAATGCGCAACTGTCCCTAACTTCGGTCGCGAGACGCCCCATTTTTTGCAGTTTTAATTACCAATGCCCATTTTTGTGCTGGAATAAAATTTTCAAACTTTCCTCCGGAACATTACTCGCCTCCTTTGATCCTCTCGGCATAGCATATGTTTTTGGTTATAAAACACGAGGGATTTTTATATGAGTTATTTGTGTCCGCAGCGCTGGCTCGTGATATAAGAAACTTATTTCGCTCAGGGTGACTGTTTTATAATCACGTTATTGTGGCTTGTGACAGACAGAAATTGTGATCCGGAATTATGACGATGATAACCCGGAGTGATCCGGGGCTTATTCGCAGCTATTGTACCGTTTGCAAATGGCCGCTGGCTAGGCGAAATTAGATTACCCGCCATCAGCAACTTGCTGTTGGTGACGAGCCGCTCTGTCGCTAGATAAATCCGACGATGGCAAAAGACGCATCAAGCGAACACGACCAAGACAAACCGATGTCAAGAGAGACACTTCTCTCAAACGATATCTGCACGAGATGCGATTGCTGAAATAAATGTACGTTCTTTGTTCTACGAGATTTTTCCAGTTTTTTTGCCGCAGGCAAAATGTTTTAAAACCGGAGTCATTTTCTACTGCGCATTAGGAGAGTCACAGACTCTTTCATTATTTATTGACGTCTTCACAGAGAAAAACAACGGATCGGATGGCACTTTTAATGGTTTACTGCAGCCGACGCGGAAATGATATCTATGGAGGGTGCCAGACCACTAAGGGTGAACTGTGAGCAACGTGTAATATTTTTTATTAATTAATTTTGTCTTAATTATAATATCATAACACTAAATTGTGAATTATGCTTTTAGTTTCTTTATGAGAAAAAACAATCAGTTTTCATTTTGCAATTCGTCAAGTTTTGATAAAATTTAAATTAATTTTATGTCTTCAATATAACATAAGTCAAAACTTTACTGCGCCTTAGAATTTGAAATTCGCAGATAACCTATTGATTCTTTATTGCCACTACGTAAATGGTAAGTGAACACTTTAAACACATGTTGTAAAATAAAACCTGTTCTTTATTTTAAATGAGTTTTGAACTCGATGTAACGAAATTTTTTCTGAACTTTCTCCAACAAATCTATATCCGAAAAATTGTAATATACAGGGGGTGACTTTGAAATGTGTGCAATAAAAAAAATGGGGAATCCCTCACAATAACATTTATTGCACTATGTAAAATTCACAATCCTAAGAAGTGCAATGTCTAGAAAACGTTATTTGAAATTAAATATAAATTGTTATACACGTCACTGGCAGTGTTTCTTGACCTACTATAAATATTTCAATCAAGGGCAATATTTTCAACATGTATTGTCAAAAGGTAGTAGCATTCTAAGTTGCTCTTATTTTTGTTCTAATAAACAATGTGGAGTCATGGTGGCAAGGACCAAGCATCTATCAGAATAAAGAGTCGATCACCATGAAGCATTACTAAAAATCGGTCCTTCTCAGGACCGATTTTTAGTCTTTTTTTTTTAGGACTACAACTAATAATAGAAAAATAAAAAGTCTTTAAAGAACAAGTCGATAGCATTTGACAGTGCTGCCACACAAAACTCCACATACTCAGAATCTTCTTAAAAATATAATAATGCCAAGATCTTTTATCTCGCTAACAGTTTTTAAAAAAAGATTTTCTATTTTATATGTACCTATACAACAATGGAATGTTTAAGTTACAAAACGAGAACATTTGTTTAAATTCAACAATAACTGATTGTTCAAACGCCATTTATACAGATTATCTAGGTCGGACTGTACAGCATAATGCATATTCAACAGTTTTTTTTTTATTTCAAAATCATCTGCAAGGACTAAGAAATTTGAATGCTTAAAGCAATATTGTAAATCATTAACAAAAAGTAAAAATAGGATCGATCCACAAAGTGGCCTCTGTGGGATTCCAGATGAACACCAAAAGTTTGCAATTTAAATTTACCAATCTTAACTTGTTGATACTTGTCATAGAAACGAATTTGATTTGACAATGTCAGGTCTCAATCCAAGTTGATTCAGTTGAGTAATTAATACATTGTTATTGACTCTATCAAAGGCCTTCGCAAAGTCTGTGTAGATTAAATCAACTTGTGTCGTTAATAAATGAATAGTAGAGCAGCAAAATAGACAGGGAGGATTTACCCTTGCAATTGTAGCGAAACTATTTGATCCAGAATCTTTGAGATCGTCGACTGACTACAAACTGCTCTGTAGTTTTCAGCTTTTGTCTTAACACCAGATTTGAAAATAGGAGTTATATAGCTATTTTTCCACACATCGGAAAACTTAGACAAATAAATGATTCGAACAACAAAAATAACGGTATGGTGAAAGTAAAAAAACATGTTTTCAGGAGTATACAAGGACTCAGTCCAGACTTGACGAACAAGACGTTCTGAGATTATTACAATAATTAAACTGGATTTTTTATTGAAAATCAATAGTTTGCTTGATTCGATAGCAATTAAAAATTTAGACACATTTTCCAGGACATTTAGTTTACTCTGTATCAACATTTAAAAAAATTACACCAAAAAGCATTTGTGTTACACGCAACGAACCTTAAATGATACAAATTTGAAAGAGTTGGAATATTTTTCAAGTTAGTTTACCGATTCCATACTTTTGGACCACTTTGTATATTAATGTTTATCACAGATTATTTCTGGAATTTGTCATCTGTGGGGGTTTTATTAGAATAATAATCTCCAAAATTACTGGATTTTTACTGTGAAATTTTAGAAAAATTTCGGGAATACCGTAGATGTAGATCTAGATGATAAATCACTAACCAAAAGTTTTCTGATTAGCTAACCAACAATTTGATCACGAATATTATGAAATTCGTAAAATCAAGAATAATTTACCTAAATTTTGTTAGTGTGCTACACGGTGTAAGGAAATTCCGTCTAAATTAATCAATTTTTGTTCGAATGAAATGAAAAACATTTGCCAAGAGTAGTTATATAGTGGGGCTCCTGGCTCAAGAAATTTACTACTACACTACTTTTTATCGAGCGTTTGTCATCGTGTCGGTGACGGTCGTGCAAACTCCTTTACTATCCCCCCATCTCTTTTGCGGTTAATCATAAATTGTTAGATTTATTTCCTAATGTGTTACATCGATATAATAATACTTATCATCGTACTATGAAAATGAAACCTTCACAAGTTAACAAAAGTAATGAAAAAGCTATTCTATAAGCTGCTTACACTCGTATTAAAATGGCTAACAATCAACAAAAATTTAAAATTGGTGATGACGTAAGAATAAGTAAATATTGCGGAGTCTTTGATAAGGGATGTACACCCAATTGCTCAAATAAAATTTTCATAGTAAGGAATATTAATCTCACAAATCTTACGACATATTTTTTGCAAGATGAAAAAGGTAAAAATATTTTAGGCGCTAGGAAAAGACTGTCTCAAAATTGTGAATCTAAAAGCCACAGAAGACTGTATGAAATTGACCAAAGAAATCCCAGCATGTGATAACCATATATCTAATATTAAAAAATGTTCCTGTTCATTAAATAATGCTAAAAATATTTACAAATGGCTGTATTCTATATTTCCTCAATAAATAACATAACATTAAAATGCGGTTTATTTAAACGCAAAAAAAAACTATCAGGTGTGGGATTCGAACTCACGCTTTCGAGAATCTAACACCTTAAACCACTCGGCCAACCTGACTACACTTAAATGTTTTGTTTATAAATTTGTATTTTCCTCCTAAGCCATATGAGAGGATAGTCAGTATAGAAAGTATGTGGAAAATACGACCTAAGGGGACATTGAACTGCCAGATCAACAACAGACACGTGCCGACTGAAAAGGTCAATGATCGCTGTGCACGACACTACCCGAACCCGACCGCACAAGGGGTCAGGTCAACCGAGGACAAAACGATGACAAACGCTCGTAGTGGGGCTCCTAGCTCAAATTTCTTGAAGTGCGTACAACTTTCTTATCGACTACAATTGTTGACAACTAAATAATACTTCGTTATTAAACTAAAAAATCTTTTTTTTTTTCATCTTCTAGCTTACAGTCATTGGTAGCACTCAGTAACAATGGTTTCTCCTTTAAATCAAACTTTCTCTTGCTAACTTTGGCAGCTGTGTTTGTGTTAGTCGTTATATATTTGAACATAGGAAATTGCTCTAACAATACTTATTTCCATATCCTTATTTATTTTGTTCGAGTTAAACCGTTGTTTACTGTATTCTGCTTAATTCCCTTATCGAAGTCCAAAAATAACATCATAATTTAACTTGTATTGACAGAGGAAAGACAATACGAATTACTAATACATATTTTTCGTCCACTTCGTTACGCTTGTAGTTTTATTCGTTGAAGCGATATGAAGTTTCTCATTCACGATGTGCTTGCGTGACACGATAATTTCCAGTTATAGGATAATTCCTGGGGGAAATGGTATCTAAAAGTGCGAAATAGAGGTTTCTAATTCAATTATGATTTATTTATTAAAAAGGTACTCATTACAATGAAGATTTCACCTGATAACTATAGAAATAGAAGTCGAAATTAACAGTGCATTGAACAAACAAAACAATGACTCCTTAATTAGCCAAAGGTCCAATATATTAGCGTAGGTAGTATTTAATTATCGTGTGATGAACGTGTGAACAATGAACCTAGGGTTGCCACTGATTAAACAAAAAGTATGTTAAACAATTGTTAGATTCAAATGGGCTTTACCATACTTAATTTTTAACACTGGAATTTCAAAAACAATCGCTATCCCAAGGAAGACCTACACCATCATTTATCACGCATACTTCTGAAATTTCCAGATACTTGTAAGCATCGAACGCTAAAATGATTACATTTTAGTAAATCTGTAACATTGTGCTACGCATAAGCCAAATCGGAGATAGCTTTGTAAATTATGACGGCATTGCAATTTTTTTTTTTCATTCATAAACAGTTTGGCAACGAATTGCATCCCAAAAAACTTGATTCTGACCGTTCCCGAGGCCACCGCTTGCAGATCTATTATCCCAGTTCTGTTTTAGTGCCACATAGTTTACTCTTGTTTCTCCCGTTCCCGGCTTCGTTTGCCACGTTGATATACCGCCATCAAAGTGGAGCAAACACAAACTTTCAAAAATCCATAACAATCTTGGAATGGTTTTAACCAAGAAATAATTTACATGAAGTTAAATTATGCCACACCCTGTCAACAAGTTATTATTTAAATCTAAATGGTTTCACCGATTACAATCACAAAACGCTGATCTCAGAAACGCTGCGCTCTAGAGCGGCGCCGTCGGGAATAAATGTTCGAATTTAAGCGGCAGAAATATTATTAAACCTGCCAGAGAATAACTAGAAAAAAAAACATTAAACCTGTAAGAAAATGTTCAAGCCTTTTTCAAGTCCACGAGAGTATGAATACATTTAATCAGTTCAAATATCATAAATGAACTATTAGCAGTCTCGAATGAAAAATATACTTAAGTAAAAACATTCAGGACTTTAGTTATAGTGTGATAAACAAAAACTGAATCCTGAATAAGTGAATGGTTTCTATGTTCTATGAACAATTGTATGTCTAACAAACTTCCAACCTAAGTATCTATATAAATGTAAAAACTATATCTAGAAGTTCTAGAACTTACAACACAACTATCTTATGTCTTAGCATGTCTCAATATGCAAACAATTATAAGTTTTCATCTTGCAACGTTATCACTCCCACGTTGTAACGGGTATACTATTTTAAATTACACAACTTTTCTACCGTGTAATAGAGTCTCAAATTCTTGCATTACCTATTGACGTATCGCAGAAAAAAACATCGGATCGGATGGCATTTTTAATGGTTTACTGCAGTCGACGCAACAATGATATTCCTGAAAAGTGACTAACTACAGGCTAATGTTTATTTTTAAACTGATACTGTGACATTCTAACTGAAACTGACACTCCGGATTTCATTTATAAAATATCCACTGCAGATTTCACGGTTTATGCAATATTTTGCAACATTTTTGCCAATCGTTAGTTGATGCCAAATTTGGATAACCAACGTAAATATCACGTTTTTAAATGAATACATGAACTTTTCCACCAAATTTTAATTATTTCCGTTGCTGAAAAAGCTCTTTATTTTAAACAACATTAATTTTTTGCAAAATTTATGATATCCGCCCGCTGAGCTTCATCACACATTTTTTTTTTGTTTTAATCTGCTTTATTAGGCCTTAGCAGTGACGGTTTCATCCCAAACAAACTAAATGTTCAGATAAACCGGGTGGACCGTTTTTGACGCAAAATAAATTCAAAAAAACCTTACGGAAGCGCAAATGTGAGGAAGGGCTTTATATTCGACATAACAAAAAAATAAAAATTGTTAAAAGCACGAGATTGTGGTATGTCTCCTTCACGTAGAACGCAAACTTAAACGTAATTAAGAATTTACTGTAGCACAAAAACTCAAATTAACCGTGATATACACATTTTAGGAGTAAATGTAAAATCTTCGCAGGAAACTCGTGTTGTCTTGTAAAAAAAACAAATTTTCGGGCTCATTTCGTAAACGTAATTTTTACACCTTACTCTCTGTGTAAAACACCATTTACTCTCTCTCTTGCTTCTTTGCTCAACGTGCCATAAACAGAAAACGTAAATACCACCCCATTAAAATTTGCAAACAATGCAAATAGAAATAAAAACTATGTACTAAAAACTGATTTTTCCCGTTATATTCATTTTATCGGATCCACACGATATAAATTTTATATGGAACTAATAAAAGACACATTTACCGTAAAGTTTGCAGAACGAAGTCCCGAGCTGACCATCAACGTTTGATGCTGTGTAGACGTTAACCGGCAAAAAATTCTACGGAAACGGGGGCGGTGTTAATGTGAGGCCCGCTCGAGGATCCCGAGATGATCGTAAAAACGTTGTCATCCGAAATCCGTAAAGGATTTGCTGAGGGCGTCTCCAGAGGCCATCAGCACTTGCGTGACAGCCATACCCAAGAAGCCGCTTCCGAGCTAAAACTTCGGATCGCCCCAACTATCTATAAATAATATATTAAAGAACACTTGACGTATTTTATTTTGATTCATCCCGCCTTCCTATATCCTCCTCGGTGTGAATTGCCTTAACAAAAAGAAGAATTACATTAAACATCGCCTGTTTGACGCTTTTTTTTTCAGATGATTAACATGGAACCGTGATGTTAGAATTTAAATATTGTGGTAGCTCAGCGGTTTATTGATAATAAGCAAACAATACAAAGCAAAATATGGGTATGGGTTATCGAAGTGGTGGCAATTCTCGTCGGGGATGGTGGCGGCTCCTGGGACTCAGAGCGTCGTAGGGGATGACGGCGGCGATGTATGTAGCACAGGGCACCTGGACAGTGCGACCCTGGAGATGACGACGTCGGCGGTGCGGCACAGGAGACCTAGAGAATGCGACCCTGGAGATGACGACGTCGGCGATGCGGCACAGGGGACCTAGAGAGTGCGACCCTGGAGATGACGACGTCGGCGATGCGGCACAGGGGACCTAGAGAGTGCGACCCTGGAGATGACGTCGTTGAAGCGGCGCAGGGGACCGTAAAACAGTGCAGCCCTGGTGAAGATCTCGAAGCGGCGCAGGGGACCGTAAAACAGTGCAGCCCTGGTGAAGATCTCGAACAGCGCAGGGGACCGTAAAACAGTGCAGCCCTGGTGATGATCTCGAAGCAGCGCAGGGGACCGTAACACAGTGCAGCCCTGGTGATGATCTCGAAGCAGCGCAGGGGACCGTAACACAGTGCAGCCCTGGTGATGATCTCGAAGCAGCGCAGGGGACCGTAACACAGTGCAGCCCTGGTGATGATCTCGAAGCAGCGCAGGGGACCGTAACACAGTGCAGCCCTGGAAACGACCAGAAGGGGACCGAGACAGTGCAACCCTTAAGGTGGAGATGGTGGAGTTCCATCTGCCTGGAAAGCGTCCGAGTTGCCCTTTTATAGGCAGGGTTGAAATGCGTGGGAGTACCTGCACAATGAAGTAACTTCAGGTGGGGTGCGTTCCAGTGGGGGTGAGCTTGGTGGGGTTGATATCGGCGCTGCCGAGGACAGCGCCCTCGAAAGGGTACTAGCGGAGCGCTTTGAAAGCTCCGCTACAATATTTCGTTTTCAAATCCCGAATTAAATCTTATCGGCTTATCACACTCGCATTATGAGTAAAATTATTTTCACTTATAGGAGTTATCGTAAAAAAATTCGAAATACAAAATGGTGATCGTGGTGAGTGTAGTGTAATTTAAGTGCTGTGCAATTATTAGGAAAAATAATGGTTTTAAGTGTAAATAAATTAGAAAAAATTGTAAATAAAGAGCAAAACTGTGAACATTTCAGCCGTTTTGTTTTGGAATCAGGAGATTAGCATTCTAATAATATTCTTTCGCTACTTTTTATAGCGCCAAGGCGCTTAATCTACCCTCACAAAAACCTTAACTTCCATAAAAACGTGCAATATCTAACTGTAGTCAGTGTAGAAAAACTGTCAATAAAGTGTTCAGCTGTGACATTTGTCACACTGTATTTTGTAAAGAATGTGGAGAAGTATCTGAGGCGGAAATAAGAGCTACAGACACGTTGGATGCGATTTCTTTGCAAAAAATGTGATGAGATAATATCTTTAGTGCCTCAGTTAACTAAATTGATAAATAATTTAGGAGAAGTTGAGAAATTTAAAAATAAAAAAGAAAAGATAATCTTGATTGCCGAAATTGAAGATCGCTTGAACAGGTCAAAGAATGTAATTATGTTTAACGTTCCTGAATCTGATAGCAATGAGGTAAATAATAAAATAACGCATGATAAAGAAATGGTTCTAAATATAATTAAAGATGTAGGAGTCCCCAGGGAGGTAGAAAAAGTTACAAAGCGGAAAAATCGTGAGTAACGATAAACAGCGACCACTGAAATGCTAGATGATGCTATGGAAAAATTGTAAGCAATATTAAAATAAATAATGATTTAACAGAAACGCAAAAGAATAAACTTAAAAAATTAAAAAATGAATTAAGGGATCATAACTCTAAAGATGAAGATGTAACCATAAAATAAATATCATACCTAAAATTGTCAAATCTCCTCAGTTAGTAAAAAACTAACAAATGTCAGTAATACAATTAAAGTCTAAACAGGTATTTGCAAACTTGGCGGTTTTGCGAACTAAATTATTAGAAGTATATTTAATTATTTTAGTTTGTGAATATGACATAATTTTTTCACTAGAACTGTAAAATGTTCTTTTTTTCAATAAAAAACATTAAACTCGTTTTTATTACTGCTGTTCTCAGTTCAAAATATTATTTTTTTCATTTAATCCGCTTACTTATTATTACCTTATTAGACATGCCTCATTTGCTTCAATATCATTAAACGGGTCCAAGAACATTATTTTTGGTGGTATAATTATTAATAAATAATAACTGTCAAAAATACGTAAATTCGTCAGCCTATATTTGTGGAAATTTCAGCTTTCCCGATGCACGCTGGAATATTGTTGATGATACGTTAATTGTGGAATCGACAATTAACTGTCCTTGGCTATCACTAATTGCCTTCATATTTAAATATGTACCAGATTAATACTGCTCTATATTTGATTTTCAGATAGTATGGGAAATCTGCCTACGGATGCGTACCGAAAAACAAGTGAAATATCGGTCACTCTTGATGTAATAATTGTGTAATTATTAATAAATCTGAAATCATGTTCTTAATACGCTAATCTCAGGGGCACCCATGTAATTCATGTTTTCTGTACATGTGCGAATTTAGGGTTATACTGTAATTGAAAAAGTATCATTAAAACCTCGAATTTCCCTATGGTGGCATACCTAAGTTGTTCCTTCGCTGGCATGCCATTATGCCATCATAAGCATAAGAACTCGATTCTATTAAAAACTAAGAAGTCTTGTTTTTACGACAGAGAACTGTCATTTGCAGCCTCAAGTACGATGTCAACTAAAGCTAAGAGGCAAAAATGGCAGGAGAAAAACATGGCGGAGGCTTTGAGAACTACGCAGAACATTCAAACACAATTGCAACAACACAAAAGGAGATTTAGGGTGTAAAAGACTAGTATTTATTTAGTCGAGAGATGGAAGATGAATTTGCTCAACACATAAAGCATATGGAAACTAGATTCTTCAGTTTGACACTAAAATATTTAAAGAAGCTAATTTTTGAATTTGTAACTAAAAATAATTTTAAAAACCCTTTTAACAAAGAAAAAAAAACACCTGGTGATAAATGGATACAGAGATTTTTAAAACGGAATCCACAGATATCTTTCAGAAGGTCAGAAAACACCTCGGCTGCTCGGGCACAAGCTTTCAATAAAGACAATATCGCTTTATATTTTAAATCTGTCAATGAGATTATGGAAAAATGTAAGTTTCCACCAGAAAATATCTACAACGTCGACGAATCTGGTCTCAGTACAGTACAAAAACGACCAAAAAAAAATTCTCGCTACAAAAGGGGGAAACAAATTGGGGCGATGTCTAGTGCTGAAGGCGGAAAGCATTTAACTGTGGTGTGCTCTATTAATGCCATAGGCACGTTTGGACCATCAGCCTTTATATTCCCAAAAAAAAGAATGAAAAATGAGCTGATGGACAAAGCTCCAGTAGTTGGAACATTTTGTACATTACACGGTAGCCACAAAAACCTAGAAGTGCTACAAATACGTTAAATAATATAGTGTGATACTGTACTGGTTCCTCACACATCGACTACAGCCCCTGGATGTAGGTTTTTTAACCTCTTCAAACTTGCTACGGCCAAGAAATTCAGGCTTGGGTTGAATCAAATCCTGGCAGAATCGACAGACATTTCCGAGTAACTGGTCTTTTCAACAAAGCTTATTTCAAAGCTGCTATACCTGCAAATGCCAAAAACAGGAATATATCCCCTCGAGGAGAAAATCTTTCCAGAGTGGATGTTCCAACCCTCGTCCACAACCGTTAAGCACAACAACCACAACAACGAACCGTAGACGTTGAACTGCCTAAATCAGGAACACGAGAACCTACTGAAATTGAATCTTCAACATTAGGATTTCCAAAGCTAAATCCACGATAGAAAGATTTCCTTCACCCAGGAAACAAAGATATAGTAATATTCAAGAACTATCTTCATTACCGCAAGCTTTACCTGAAGCTTCAAAGAAAACATTAAGAAAACCTAACAAAATTGGACATATAAATTCTACACCAGACGTTGATAAAGTGTAAAGGGAAGTAGAAGAAAAAACAAGAAAAGTTAGCAAGAAAAGCAAAAAAGAATATTTTAGTGCGGTGACGATGAAGACGTTGAAGACACTGGTGACGATGAAGCCGATGCTTTATGTTTATATTGCAATGATGTGTTCTCGAGGTAGAAAACAAGAGAAATGTGGATTTCATGTCAGAATTGTCGTTCTTGGTGCCTCAGTGAATGCGCAGGTGTCCAAAAAATAATCAAGCAATTCATCTCCAAAATTTGTAAATAACTATTTTGTTAAGTTTTGCTTTTTGTTTGGTCATTTGATGACTTCCATTTTGTTTAGTCGTTTATTAATTTGTTTTGCTAGAAGTTTTAGTATTTTATCTTATATATGTTTTATTATTTTCATAATAATCCGCCAATACTGCAAAAAAAACTGAAAAACTTAGGGTGTGCCATCATAAGAAAAATACTGCCTATGATCCCAGATGTTACAGATGAGGTTCTAGTATGGTGCCAAAATTAAGTATGCCATCCTAAGCAGGTTTCCTCTATTATACAAGGCATCTTATTCGAACATCAAAGTATACTGTTTTCCGATTCTAATCTAAATCTGTGCCACAACAAATGTTATGATATTATTTACTAATCGGTACATAGGTGGGTTCCCGTCAAATACTTTAAAGTAGGTACACAGTTTTCCCGAATGATTTTGTAGTGAGCTGAAAGTGCTCATTTAACGCTGGCATATACTATATAAGATAACTGGCGACAGAAATACTTATATATCACAAATTCTCTATACTCAAGAGGTAATGTAAAATAAAAACGAAAGAATGTTACAATTTGTACATCCCAGAAATAAAAATCGAAATCAACTCTAACTGTAATTCTTTCTGGAAATTCCGGAAAGACAAAAATAATATGAACGGTCTCCAGATATCGTACTATGAAATATAACAATGTAACATTAGTTGATTCTATGGGAACATCCAATTTATTTGCTGATTATTTGAAAACAATTTGTGGAAATTTGCAAATCATTCTAAAATAAATTGTAAGCAAACTATTCATATCGACATGGATTTTGTCAAGGACGATCTACTTCAACTAATTTATTGTTATATCAAGGCTCATTGTCAATGCTTTAGAAAAAGAATTTCAGATTTACTTCATCTATTAGAATTTCTCTCATATTTTGTTACGTAAGTTGGAGAATATGAATTTCGATTATATGGTTCTTAGGTGAATTAAAAGTTTTAGTATGAAAAGAAAACAGTTTGTTAAAATATCAAATTCTATTTCTGATCCTGTTATATGTAGTTGGTTCGGGTGTACCGCAAAGTTCACATTGTGGTCCACTTTTATTCTTTTATTTGTTCATGATATTTTCGGTACTGCCAAATTTTCAGAATTACTTCTTTTTGCAGATTATTTAAAAGTTTTCAAAGCAATATTAAATAATTTCTTTTGGTAAATTGAATTCATTTGTTGAATTTATTTATGATATTGATAACATAAATATAGCAACAGTCTCAGAAATACGTGACGTGATTCAAAACATGGTTTTGTTCGTCATATACAACAGATTGTTAATAATCCAAAAGTTGGAATTTGTAACACAGGTATTAAATGAATTTTCAGTTCAAATTTATAAAAAAGTATATTGTTTTTTAGTACGATCTACTCTGGAATATGCTAGTATAGTATGGTCACCACAGTATATCACTTATCTTAAGTAAAATGTTGGAAAAAATTCAAAATAATTTTTTTTGTTGTTATGCTTGGAAAATGGGTTTCATTCTAATGCCTATTCTTACCAGATAATTAGAAATATTTTAAACCTAGATTTCCTTGAAATACATAGAACAAAAGCAGACTTAATTTTTATACATATAGAGAGTCGCTAAAAAGTATGGAAGCAATTGAATATCGCGGGAACGGTTTGTTGAATCATTTTGAAATTTAGCCTAGGAATACTCAAGTTCTATTTTTTGCATTTTTTTCCAAAGTTTATACCTCCTTTGAGTGCATGTCTAACTTGATTTTTGTAAAATAGCACTAGTAATCAAATGTTCCGTTTTTAAATAGTGAATGTTTTTCTGAATTCAAAATTGTAACGCATACATTTTTTTTTCCAACATGATAAAATAAATTGTCAAAATAAACATAGTGAAAATCAGAAAATCATAGCTAGAGTTAACAATACAATCACCTGTCATAGTCCTGCTGTAAGACACTTTATTCAAAAATTATACTAGTGCCTAATTATTGTAAAAATCCTAGAACTGGGGATACATAAACTGAAATAAAAGTGCCAGCATAATAGAGTGATTTAAAAGTTGTTTCCAAATAATTTATAAAATATTCTAGAAATAACAATACTCCGATTTAATTTCATTACATTATTGAAAAAAGATCAAATTAACATTTAAGAGACAATGAGACAATGATCGGTTAGAATATTAGGAGGGAAATCAGCAATTATACATTGAATATTCTTTCTTGAAGTTCGTCGATGCGTTGTGGTCTATTATTAACATAAACTCAATTTTTACATAACCCCCTAGAAAAAAGTCAAGTGGGGTTAAATCGGGTAACCTAACTGGCCACTCAACTGCCCTCCTTCGTCCTATCCACGTTCCAGGAAAAGTTACACTCAAGTAATGGCATACTTGACGTCCAAAGTGAGGTGGTGCTCCATCTTGTTGGAACCAGATGGACTCTGTAGGTAAATTTAGGTATTTATAGTTGGGAAATATTTGTCTAACTCGAGGAATAATAGTTTGTTGCAAAAGTTGGAGGTATCTATTTGTCAAACGTTAAATTTGCGTTAGTGAAGAAGGTGGCTACAATGTGGTGACCAATAATGCCGCATTAATTTTTTGAGGATACTGTGATTACTGTGTATGAACTTCTACTGGACCAGTATCTACAGTTATGGCGATTAGCATGCCCATTCAAACAAAAAGTAGATTCATCAGAAATAATAATTGGTTTGTAAAGTTGACATCCTGATCTAGTCTGTCTGCCATTATTTCCCAAAATTCGATTCTGCGGTCAAATTTATCCTCACCCAGGCTATAAGAACTGAGTAAAGATGAATTTTGTATAGATATTTTTCCCATTCCCCAATATTGTAAGTAGTTTAATGCCTATTGCTGCACTGAAGTTTTTGGAGTTTCAGTTATTATTTCAGTTCTAACATGATATTAAAGGAGTTCTCGTCATTTGTAAGATTTTTTAATCTTGCAGAAACTAGAGCTCCAACATTTTTAAGCATAGCCGAAATTTCAAGAAAATTCAACTGCTTCCGTACTTTTTAGCTAACCTGTATGAGCTTTTCAATGGTAATATCGAATGTTCCGAATTTTTTAGTATATTTTAGATATAATGGGGTTTGCCGCAGTAAAGTTTATTTATTTATTTATAAAATTAAATTCACAAAAGGAAATTTTCTAATTAGCTAACAGTTAGTAGCCGAATGTTGGACGTTGGTCTAATTTAAAAGGTGGGACGGAGTTGTGTCAGTACAATGGGCAGACCTCACTTTAAATAACTAAATTCTCATAATGACTTACTACTTGTCGCAATAAACATAAACTGAACTGATGTATTTTACCTAGACTGATAGCAGTGATAGCACATCGCCAAAAACGTCTCTGCCCCGTTTTAAAGCAAACAATATCTCTTCCCCTTGCTTCCAGCGACGCTGATATTTTGAAAAACAAACAAATTGAATAAGACTGAGCACGACAGAATGGCAGCAATTCAAGTTTATATTGTTCCACATACAGAATTTAAAGTGAAACCCACTGCCTTAGGATACAGCTACAATATGTCATGGAAGAATTTAGTTCTGACGTGGGAACATAAATCACATATTTGAAAGACCCCAGTGATTACTTTTGCGGCAAGCGAGTGTTTACATTGTTTAAAAAGTAGCTATTTTTTATGCGAACCGATGTTTGATGCGTTCGGAACGAACGTTTCGGATGAAAAATTTCCGGCCTTCGTTCAATGAATTTTTCAACTCTTGTCATTTTGTAACGTTTTAATCGACGGGGTGGCGAAAATGTCGCTAATACCTTTACATTAACTCACATTGTTAACACTGTAACAAGTGCTTTATGCGGACCAAAAGTCATTCAATTATAACTAAAACTGCAATTCAAAACCATAAATTCTCTTGTGTTCAGTGAAGTTGTGTCGAATGGAGTAGTTTAAAACGGTATTAAACGATACGTTGTGTGGTGTTGTTGGGATTCGCAGTCGCTTTACTAGCAGCTGTAACACTAAAAAAAGTAATTAATAAAATAATGGATTTAGAACACCCTGGCAACAATAGAGGATGCGAAATTCCACATTTTACAAATCTGTTGTAAGTACGCTGTTCTGTCTGCTATTCTAACCAATTCAGCCACCAACTTTATCGATGGACCAGAAATACATAAACAACTCTTTTATGAGGTTTAACGCTTGAAACCATAAAAGCAAACAATCGATTTCATTAATAATTTTTTGCCGCTGTTTTCGCCAGTTGGAACGTGCCGAACAAAAAATGGAACTGAACAGTTTAAAAAAGATGGGGTGTGTACTGTAAGTACGTGTTTATGACCCGGAGAGCGCTTAATCCACTTTTATTTGTTGCAACTGCAAACGAATAAAATCAACACCGCTTTTGATACGTGCGAACCACGCCATTACATGGTTTTATAACACCGTATTTTAGAAATCGCGTTTTATATCACGCGGATGTTTAAAATTTCACAAAGTGTCGTGAACTAATCTTGATTTAAAGTATTTCGTATCGCTCGACGTCAACCGAACAGTTTATGCTGAAAATGGGCGACATATTACAAGACTGTAAAATCAAACAGTACGCTGCTACCACTAATTAAGTTTAATTTTAATTAAACGTGACATATTTACGTCATAAAGGTTCAGTGTAACTAATTTTAGACGAATTAATTTATCGTAGGAATTCACCCTTATACAAACACGAAGTGTAAAGAATAATGGAAAAACAACAATTTAACTAATAAAGTTGATGCAAAAATATGGAAAGGCTTACAGTTCGATAGAAATAAATTTTTCTACTTCGCGTTCATAATCCACTTATGAAAGCATCCAAATTGAGTGCTTTAATATAACTGGTGTAATTTATGTTTTCAAATTAATGAAGAATGAAATGATATTTTTACTTACAAATAAATTTCACCATGAAATGTACAATTAATATACACGTTAACATTGGTCGTGTCTTGGCCACTTAGATTATTGTACAGTTAAAGTGATTTTTCATCTAACTGCACTTGTGGAGATCTGGAGCATCCGAACAAATTCATAGGAATAGAGAAGCCATGCAATGACTCTTTTTCTAATTCTGGTATTCATACTCTAAAATAAGGTCTTAGGAAATTAGTTTTTGAATATACCATTAAATAATTAAAACAGAACCGTAAATTCAACAATCATTTTAGACATGTTTTAAGTTTATTGTTGTCGAAATAAGTCATATTAAGAAAACAAGATAAAATGTAGTCCCGCCCACCCACCCTGTCTCAACTGTGATGATGTTTTTTTATTCGTCGTAAGCCAAGAAAGCGGAGCTTAACTGCAAAATGCTTATTTCTCTGCGACAAATTAAAAACAGGTTTTTGACTACCGTCTTGTTCAAAAGAATACTGTGTATATTAAGAAAAAATAAAGCCAAAGATTAGGCCACACTCATATCCGTTGTGAAAAGATGGCTATGTATATTACGAAAATAAACGGCAAAATATAAGCCCCACCCACCCACCCGAACTCAATCGTGAGGAATTTTTCATTCGTTGTTAGATCGAGGGGCGGGACTTAATACAAGATCTATATTTGTCTACAAGAAATTACCATTTTAAACATGTTTTAAATTTCTTGTTCTGAAAAGACGACTACCTCCGTTAAGAAAAATGACAAAATATAAGCCCCGCCCACCCGCCCAATCTCAATTTGATGATATTTTTAATCGGAATTTAATTGCAAAATCCTTATTATTTCTCTAATTGCAAGATCCATATTTCCTTGCAAAAATGTACCATTTTAACCATGTTTTAAGTTTCTTGTTGTGAAAAGATGGCTATGTATATTAATGAAACAAAAGGCATACTGTAATACTGACAAGTTAAATATAAATATAAATAACTTACTTTAATAAAGACCTCTAATAGAATAAGTAGAAACCCTTTAAAATTAAAAATTTGGTAGTTTTTCAGTTTCGCAACTTAATCGAGCGTAAACCAGACTTTGTAAGACTATTTTAATTTTTAGCTAGACCGAACACTTTGAATTTCACGGTAATTCAGCTTGTTATGTTGAAAATTACTTATCGAACAAAATCGCCAACGGACAGACGAAAACGGAAGACTTATTTTTCTCATTCTAAAACATCTGGGACGTCAACCACACATGAAATTAGCCAATACTGTCGTAGCTTACCGTTGGAAAGTATTTTTTTAGAGCTATCTGTTTGAATTTATTCTGTCTGTTTTTAATATGCATCAGTTTTATACACCGGAAATTGCTATATATAAGTTTATCCTTTCATACCTTAGTATAATTTTTCACCGAGCGCTCTGCTCCTACTTTGTTCTTTAGGATGTCAGCAGCTTCTGTCGGAAGTAACTTTATATTTTCTAAAACCAACGTTTACTATGTCTTAATGCTTTATGGTCGTAGTAAACGCAAAATGACATCTTTATTCATATCATTTAATATACGAGTATAAGTACAAAATTGCTGCTTCATTTATTTCATGCAAAGAATATGAAAGAAAGAATCCAAAAAAGGTAAACATAAACGTTAATAAGTGAAACGGAGTCTGGCAAAATTACTGTTGAATTATTTAAATCAATCTTCCCTTACCCCTGAAGCAAAATCAGTTCAACAAATCTAATTTACTAGATAAATCAGTTTTCATGTTGTAGAAACTAGGAATGTCAAGAAAGCAAGAAATTGGTCTTTTTTAACCTTCTTCTAGATCATCAGCAGAGATAGGGTAGGACTCAACTCGGTTTGCACCAAGATGAGGATAGCGGGTCGACCGTCGCAGCGAATCTTAACCAATATCTCTTTTTAAGGTTTCATTGTTTTTTGTCGGGGTTTTTAAGCATTAACACTTGTTTAAATGCATCTTATTACAATATTAGCATACCCGACATTCCCTCGGGAAATAGAATTGAATAGTGATTTGTACAGGGTTTTTTATAAATGATTCTAAGGGCGTAGTTGGCCATCGATTTCAAAAATCTCGCTTCGCTGAAATTATGCCTCATTATGACAGTTCTCACTTGTCATTAATGTCATTTGTAACCTGTCATTTAAAGTCATTGTTTTTCAAGCGTGAATTGCAGTAATTCTCGTTATCAACAGATTTGTTCGGCAAAGAGAAATCTCCTGGAAGACCTTCAGTATCTAAGGAAGTCGTTGATGATTTGAGACGACTTCAGCAGAATCCACAAACATCTTTCACAGTCATGTTGCAACATGAAATTGAACAATGGGTCCAACGTTTTAACGAAATGATGTTACAAAACATTTTTGAAACTAAAAAGAGTCTACAAGTGCCTTGAACAAAATTCATTTTCAATATGTACTTTAATGTTTAACCGCAATAAATTTGTTTAATAAATTAGTTTTATTCTTTAATAAGATATGAAGCATTTAGTTATACAGATGCGTGTGGTATTTTTCGTGAGTCCTTCGACAATTAGTAAAGTCTAAAACTGAGAGGCGGCACGGAATGTTGCCTTGACCTATTTCGATTCTATAGTCAGTTATATAAACCCTGTATTACTTGGCGAAATATTTTGTCTAATTTTCAGGAAATTTGAGAAGTTAAACTTTTAGACAATTCTACGATTTTTTAAGATATCGTGTTATATAATGTTTAACATTTTTAATTATTTCTTTCGATGCCAGTAATTCAGAAGTTAAAAATTCATTTGTTTCACGGATTACAAACATAAACGATTTCTTCAAATTTTAATATAACAATACCGTAAGCGTACAAAATATTGAACAAAAACTGAACTAAAATAAACAAAAGTAACGTTATCACCCTGATTTATTAAGGAATAAAATATTTGCGTGTAAACTTCACAAAATTATTTTACAACTTATACACTGTGGATCAAATAAGAACACAAGAACACTCAAATTTTTTGCACTTCCCTTGCCCCTGAAGTGCAATCAAACAAATCCAGTTTTCTTAGAAAAAAAAAACAGATCATACCATTTACAGTGTAAGATAAAGTGACCTATGAGCTAAAAGATCAAGGAGGATCCATAGACCACAAGTGGAATGTATGTGATTATTTTATAAAATTTAAATACCATTTACCCCAGAAAATTTCGAGGTGACGTCATTAAGTTGTTTGTGAAGACGATGGAACAAATTCTAATTATCTTTTTACCACCTACACAATATTCTTAAAATACCTATAAAATTTGACAACAATTAGTCCAGTAGTTTCAGAGATTATCTGTGTAATAAAATATGGTCACGGACGGATAGACCCTATTGCAATACTTCCTTAGCTTGCGGAATAAAATGTACAAGATTTCGAAATGTATAAATTATGACTAACTTACATTTCTGTTGTTCATCGTGTCAGTTTAGATGTTGGAAATATCAGTGCCAGTTTTTTGGTTAATTTGGCATCTGAGGACACATTTGTAATCCTGCTGACTTAAATGGTAAATTTGAAGAGATGTTTATGTATCTTTTTCAATTTTCTTCCACATACCACTTAACCTACTTATGTGATGTGAGACTAGCAGAGAGTATTAAAAATTACTGATGTGAGGAACTGGGTAGCGAGAACGCGAGATTCGGTAGAATTTATTATACTTTATTATGAACTACTTACTCCTCTAAGGTTAGTGACTTTTCAGCTCAAGTTTAAAAGATTAATTACATATTTTTGTTTTAGTTAAATTTCTTAAATCGAAAATCCACTCGGCCCGAAATCCAATTTTTTAACCTTCCGTGTGAGATTCAGATAGTGAATATATTTTTAAAGCCGTTTTAAGTTCGCGTTTCGCTCTCTTCCCTAAAATCGTATCGATTCACTCATACGTTTTCTTTATCTTATCTCGCTTACTTTCAACAGTACAAAGTGAGGAGAATTGTTCGCATCTATATTTGATTCGCAAATTCAACGCACCTATCAGATCCAGTATTATCCTCCGCACGGTGCCCTTATAAACGTTCGATTTTCGTAATTCAGTAGGAGTTGTGTGTCTGCAGAGATTTCATGGGCGCTGTAAAAACCTCCTCCGGATACAATCAGTATTGAGATGTCGGGCTGGTGTCTCTTGTAATAGGATTATTACTTATTCAGAGCAGATGCCAAATCGGTCGGTATTCGACTACCGCACACATTTCGGTTATGTGATACGACTATATTTAGTGATGTTCACGCATGAACTGCAAAAGCTGGAGCCGGCTCTGCATCGGTCTTGCTGCATTCAATTTACATTAACATAATTTCGTTGAGTACAGTGCCACTTGTAACAACAAGCAGATTATCCGAATACTAATCCCAACCTGAGGGGAACATCTCTTGCTGCCATTCCCGTGTTGATATTAACTTAGGGTCTACGCCAGGTGTTTATGTTATTATAATTAAGGTAATGGGCTTATTTACGACCACTTGGAGCGTGTTAAATGCAAATAGGACTTTATGTTGGCGTACAAAAAGACATAACTCGATTAAATTGTTGAATCCAATTTGTCTGTGTTTACCGAAGTAATTAATTGAAATCGGACTGTGACTCTCCGCAAATGAATCATTTTGGTAATGTAAACTTGGAAATTAAATAATTATGTGGTGACCTGTACCCAGGTGGTTTATTACAATCACAACTTGCTTAGTGAGAGTTTTAACTATAATGTAACTAGAATTACGAATTTCTCCACTGGAAGTTTATAGCTATTTACGTTATCTGCTCAACATTGAGCAGGTGTTGATAGTTAAGTGTTCAGTTCGCAACCCCAAGTAAACATGACTTTAATTTCTCAATAATTTAACGTCAGGCTATATTTTTATTTTTAACATGATAGTTATATTATTAGTTATTAATTATTATTTATAAATTTTAGCACTTTATTAATGTACTATAATTTTCGAACGAGTCTGGTTCGTTTTTAACACCTAGTAACATAAAAATTCAGAATTAAGTTTTGTTGTGGTGTTTTATCGCCTCTTTTCTAGTTAAATTATGGAAATAATTTACATTATTTTGATTAAACCAGCAAACCTTACAAATGCCAATGTCAACAAATTGAGGATTTTAAAATCAAAATGGGAAGCCACAGTTTAATTTAAAATGAACTTTTTGCCACCATCGTTCTTCGCAGTTTTCGCCCTTTTACTGTAGGGGATTAAAGATAAGCTTATTCGAAACTTAATTTTTGACAAGTTTGAATTTTGACGCGCAAAGTTTAACTAAAGAAATGAAAAATATTTCCACAGCCTACTCTAACCTGAGACCTTTTTAACCACCCGTATTGCAATATATTATTCAGTTTTAATCATGTACAGGGTCCGCGCCAACAATGATGTGACGTCATCTCCAACTTTGACAATAGTAAATGTTAAAATTAACATTTCATTTTTCAATGTTCCATATTTTATACAATTTTTTTCAATTTTTTAAATTTTCAATTTTTAGATTTTTTCATTTTTCGTTTCTTGAACTTTTGAATTACAGTTTTTCTAGTTTTCATTTCACGTCTTCAATTTTATGATCTTGTCCTCTATTTTCTTAGAGGGTATGTTATTTGCCAAAATCAGTCTTATCTTACCAAATAGTTGCCCCGCCCACCCGCCCTCTCTTTTCTTAGAGGATATGTTATTTGCCAAAATCATCAAATCATACTAGCTAAGGTAAGACAGATTTTGGCAGATGACATTCTATAAGAAAATAACGGGCGGGTGGGCGGGGCTAGTACTTGCTAAGGTAAGACTGATTTTGGCAAATGACATATCTAGTAATAAAATACAGGGTGGGTGGGCGGGGCTAATAATTGATAATATAAGACTGATTTTGGCGCACTTTTGACACGTTCGACCACTTTTCAACTATTTTCGAAAATTTTTCTTCTGTTTTTTTATTTTCTTTCTTTTTTCAATGTTCATATTTTATAATCTTTCTTTTTTTCAATTTCTTAAATTATCAACTTTTAAATTTTTTCATTTTTCGTTTCTTCAACTTTTGAATTACAATTTTTCTAGTTTTCATTTGAAATGTAGAACCAATAATTATAACTTAAAAAAATTTTCACTTTTTCAATTTTAGGATCTTGCCCTGTATTTTTTTAGAGGATATCTCATCTGCCGAAATCAGTCTTATCTTACCAATTACTAATTTAATTTTAAATTTTATGAAATAACATACTCCACCACTTATAGTTTATGAATTTGTACTAAATTTTTACTGTAGCCAGACAGATTTTTTGTTGAATATTTGAAAACCCAGCAAAATAATATGCTGTCGTAGGGATAACAATGCGTATTATATTAGATAATATCATTGAAATTTATAACTTTTTACGAAAAAAATTTTAATATTTACGGTTGGACTGAAGAAAATTATATTCAATCTGTAAACCAAATAAACAGTATGTCCCCGGATGGAGTTCACATTTACTGACCCGCAAAAAAACCGGCCACGTTGAAATATTTCGCAAATTAACTAAATACAAGGGACAAATTATTACAGAATTAAAATTAATTTAAGAAAGAACAGAAACAGTGCAGTATTTCAGGATGGCCGGTTTTTTTGCCAGTCAGTGTATATAAAAGAGGTAAGTAGCGTCGTGAAGTTCGGATTTTCAACGGGGAGATGTTGTAATTAATAGAAATTTTAGGTCAATTTTCACAGTTTTTTACTTCACAAACGTAAGCTAAACAAGTATTGTAATCGAATCCAGCCGACGAGTAGCTATTTTCATATTTTGTCTACGTTTCATCACCCGTATAGTATGAAAAAGTAGATCTTCCATTTCCGTCTGTCCGCGTCTGTCTCAATTTTTGTCAGATAGATAATCTCCGAAACTACTCGACCGATTGTTATCAAATTTTGTATATATATTAGTAATATCATCTAAAACCAAAATTTGTCTTATCATCCCCACCACCAATGGCTTGAGGTCATTGTCAAAATTTACAATAGTAAGTTTTAATTAAATTTTATAAAATAACACACTCTACTTTATAAATCTGAGTTGAGTTTTTACTCTAAACATACAATTTTTTTGCATAATTGCATAACATTTTGTAATTTAACTTTGAAACTGCAGAACCAAATGCTCTGAAATCTTCTAAACGTTTTAATATTATCATAGACCTGGTAAATCGTCAATCAAAATTTATCCGTTCATCCTCTCCACAAAATTGATGACGTCATCTCAAAATTGCATGCATTCATATTTTTTAAATTTACTTATACAGGGCGACACAAAACAATTAATGAATTAGGAAATTGTTTTTTTATAATGTCAAGAACGGCTCACTTTTTCTATGAATCTTCCTTTTTTGTTGTAATTTTGTGGTAAAATCTTGCATTTTAATTTTTACTTTTTCTCTCTCACATTATTGATTTTCCTTTCGCTTAACAAGTTTCTTGCCCACTGTTCCTCTATTGTTACTTTTCAGAACTTGATTTGACTTTCCTTTACCTGGAAATTATTTTCAGATTTTGGATGAAATTGCAGTTGATTTCAGCAAATAGAAAGTAATTTCTCCACACTATCCGAATGGGATCAAAATTACGAAAACTTTTAGAAATTTCATTATCGTTGTTGTAATAACAACTCCAAATCTTCCCCTAAGGTTATTTTTGAACATTATTAGACT
Organism: Zophobas morio; assembly: GCF_036711695.1. Lineage (NCBI taxonomy): Eukaryota > Metazoa > Arthropoda > Insecta > Coleoptera > Tenebrionidae > Zophobas > Zophobas morio. Next base: position 15,450,563 of record NW_026972129.1, on the reverse strand, counting down.
GGTTTTTCACATTTTCTGGCTTGTGAAATATGAACACGAGCATTTCTAACCTGTGCCTTTCTGTCTGTTGAAAATTGTTGCCGTAATAACCTGAAAAACTGAAATTTAATGTCTTAGCCATTAAAATGGTACGACCTGAAGTAAAACTTAGTTCTTCATTTTATTCAAAAAATTAATTACGTCTTGAACTCTTGAGGAGCTTGGAAGTGCTGCCCATGTTCCGTGGCGGCTTCTAAAAAAAAGCGTTTGAGTTTATGAAAAGTGCAGAACCCTGTAAGTACCGTTTAGGTTTTCTGCCTGCTGCGTACCGTTTTTGAATCGCCGCCCCCAAGCTCCATCACCATTTGTTTTCCTCCGTCACCGGAAAATGCCAAAACTGTTGAATATGCGTCGTGTACCGTCACCGCGCTCCCCTCCCGTGTCGCCGTACCATCCCCGCGCGATTTCCCGTTCCAGGGTTGCCGTCCTCATTAACAGGAGATGTGTGTCTCCAGCTTTAGAGTAACTTCGATGCTCTAAAGCCGGCTGGCGCCCGAGCAACCACCGCTCCCGACAGAAGGCACCACCTCCGGTGATGTGAAGATGTCCATATAAGCCTAGGTCGGCCAGACGTGTTTTTCTTTCAACGGCACTAGTCGGCCCAAGGCTTGGCACCGAGGCACGCCACCCCACGCGTCGTTATCGGTGAAATTCCGGACCGTCACCGGAATTTCATCGCATCATCTTAAAATTGGTATTAGTAATTTGAAATATTACTAAAACACAAAAATTCATCGATTAGAGAAAATTAACTAAAATTATTTAAACATCAAGAAAATCCATATAATAACCTGAGTTCTGTGCCACTGCTTCTGTTTATATTTTGATGCTGTTTACAGCCAACCTCCCAAAAAATTAAAACATTAACCAATACGGTTTTCGAAATATCTACTCAATGACGCGTACCATTTCCGTGAAATGATGAAAATACGCTGACATTATTTTAAGCCTCCCTATACAGAATAACATTAATACACACAAGTTGCAAACAAATTCTAGCACCTAGACACCATGTGATTTAAGAAATTTTTTGTAATCAATTTATTATTCTAAATAATAATGTATCGAGTGTTCAACTGAAAAAGTCAAATGATAACAGCTGACTACACGGAATGATACAACTTAACCTTACTTTTTCGAACAATAAAATTAACCCTTTTCAACAACTCCTTTAAATGTCAATTATTATAGACAACATACTTTTTTCCCTACGTTTTCTTCCCTGCCAACTTAGCGACTTTTTCAACTGAACTGAATTCTAGTGAACATCTTTCAAGAATATTTCAACCTTTAGTTGAAGCTTTACTTCACGATTGTCCCCCTAGAATGTCTTTCACCTAAGGCAACAAAAGGAGTTCTAGGTTAAGCTCATCGTAAATTATTAAAATATGTAGTAGATAGAGATACAATTTTTCAAACGCTGCATGTATTTAGTTATTCTTTGCAAAAGTTGAGGAGATTAACTTAAAAAAATACTGAATACTATCTTTAGAACCTTTTCCAGTGGCAGTGAGCTTCCTCTTTGATACCTCATTACACCCGTACACAATGTATAACCGTATTCGTTTCGCCTAGTCCAGTTTTTCTTGTTCCCTCTATTATCATAACAATTCTTGTATTCGTTATTATCAAAATGTATTGTAACGATACACTCAACGTATTATTTCAGAACACCCTCAGCATATACTCTATAATAACGAACCTACTAGCGATATTATTATAGATTAATGCAATTATACAGCCTGTTATTGAAAGGTACGTACAAAATAAAATCGGCAATTGGTCTCGAAGTATGGGTGCTAAAAGTTAAAAAAAGTTCAGGTAAAAGTGTTCTCCTTTTAGAGATAAAAATTATTAAAATTTATGTCCAAATTCGTTGTACGCCTCTGATAAAAAGATCATTTTTCGTTTCTATAGCAACATTTAGTCTCGACAAAAGTTTAATTGTTACAGTTGCTAGGATTTACTAAAATAAATTAATTTTACCTATTTATCCTTCAGTAGCGTCTAAAAAGATTGGATAAGGGTTAATTTTCCCCTTAAAATTTTGATAAGACAAAATAAGTTTTTCCGACTTCTTAGACTTCGCGAAGAACTGTCCATTTTGTTGTACGTACCTTTCAATAACACCCTGTATAATGCGCCTCAGATGTATTTACCAATCATGATCTACATTTTTTTAACCCGGACCACCAGAACCCTACGTGTCAAATTAATGTCGTTTCAATTTTGAATTTAATTACACATTACAAGTCTTATTTGGGACAATAATTAACAGAACAAGAAGCTCGGACTCTTTATGTTGTCAAGTAATACTTTTGGAGTTTCTCGTCCCTTGCGACTGTTGCCGCTAAAAGTGTTTTCAAGGTGACGAACTAATGATGCCGTAAGACGAGACGAGAGAGAATTAAGAAAATTTCTCGATCAAGTTCTCGAATATTGCGAACCGAAAGTTATTTTATTTTTCCAATGGGGATGACAGGCTCCAAACGAAATCGTCAAAATGTATACAAATACCGTCACTGCCTTTGACTCAAACGCATTATGTTGCGAAAACACACTGTTGATTTGTTTATTTTTGATCTGGCGCGGAATGCAGGGAAATCGGTACTCCGTAAGTATGAATGCATTAATAAAGGGCAAAGTTATGCCGGCATTTCTAGCGAGAAAAATAGAAAATTCATGAGAACTCGCACTAAAATCTTCGTGTAGCACTGCTGCTCATCGATTTTTTTCTGCCTCAAAAATAACGCCGCATCACCGCTGTAACAAACACTCGAATACGGAAACCCCAAAATTAGCGATAACATAAACAAGCAGAAAAAGGTGAGGCAAGACGGGTAAAACACGAGTTTTCAGAGGTCAACAAAAATAATCGACAACTAAAGAATCTCTGATGTGAGCTGGGCTACGCAATGGTCCCAATTCTAAGTGGTCCTTAACGTTGACTCTCACAATCTTTAGTACACTTTTCTTTCGAAAGAAGTTTGGGCGTAAGAAATATCGTCGCAATTATTCTTTTTTCGTCCTAAAAGAGCCCAGATAGCATTCTTGTAGTTGTTTCAGTTTGTCGATTATTATCATTTGAACGGTGCACTAAAATAGGATCCAGTACAAGTAAGAAAGTGATTAAAACTCGTTAAAAGCATAAACAAACTAAAATATTCTAACAGGGTTATTTTAATGAAGATATAATTTTATATATCTTTTCAAAAATAAAATCAGATAACTGAAGAATTTCTGTGGAAATAATTTTATATTACTTTTTTAATTCTGAGATGAAATATGACTTGGATTTCTATATAGAAGCAGACAATACTGTCAGTATAATGTTATAAAATGACACAGATGGTTGCACTTTTTTATTAATATTCGCACCTGTAAACACTGATTAATATTCATGATTTAAATTAAGGGAAACTTGTTGGCATAATCAAAATATTATAAGCTTCAACAATATTTGCGTTAAAATTATAGCAATCAATACACTACTGAGTCAGCTTGAATTATTATATATGTCATCACATTTAGTATAATTTAATTTTCAAGATTGATTTGTCGCGAGTACGTGGGCAGGACAATTGTCGATCCTTTTCCAGTATTACTGTAGCAAATACTTCGGGACCAATTGTGGTTCATGTAAACAAGGATATCTGTCCCGCAGGAGCGATTTCAGCCGAGTCATTGTCATTACAGGATTCTAATAGCAAGTAACCTGGAGGCACGCTATGTTTAACGTTGATGCTGTCGGAAGTGTCGTGCTCGAATTTTCCTTTTACTTAATAGGGGTGGAATTACTCTCTTAATGAGACTTCTCAATAAAACGAACTCGAACTTAACAATGCCGGCTCACATGAGGTATAAGGACGCAATCGTGAAAGTGGCAATCGTAAGTGCGGATATAAAAAAAGAAAACGCCTGAATTTTCTTTCAATAGAAGCGGTTTTTCATGCCCGATTACAGTTGATTTCGCTTTTATGTAGTCCAACGAGGCAATTAATCATATTTATCTGAGGAAAACTTAACGCTGAAAAATAACGTGTTTCATGAAAAATGTGCTTTAGGAAGAAGAGCGATTTTCTTAATTTCATATTTCATCTTTGTGTTTGAGGTGTTAAGAGCTGAAAAATGATATTAGTGTAGTTGAATGTACGCAACCAGCCGCAAGACGTAATCGCATCATATTTTAAAGTCTCGACTCTTAACTAGAGTTGCCGCGCTTGTCAGATTGATTTTCCTAATTTGTTAAATAAATTGTAGCAGCTGTACCTTTCAGAATGGCGAGCCCTTCATATTTAGACACCTGGGATGCTTGATCCACAATAAATTATCGCCAATTGGCCATTTTATCTTTTTTTTTATTTTGCCGAAACACAAAAAATCTACTAACACTTTTAACCGAGATGAATGAAAGTTGCACGAGAGTTTAAATCGTTTACATAATTTTACTTTAAACTTAATGAAATTATTTATATTTTTATCCAAGTTTCTGCCCTGTGAATATATGGACGCTAGGTTTTCTTACTATACCCAACAACATTTTTAACATTTTTCATGTCACTGTGCCTGGATAATATTCATGTTTTTTTCACGGGATGATATAAAGGATATATAGGCTATTCAGTTTTTAATTAAATTTTATTAGCAAAAATATACCAGCTATAGCTTTTAAATGTTGCTAGAAAAAATGTTATCGCTGTATGAAAGATGATATATGGACACATATTAAACGACAAAAAAATAAAAACCTTGCCTTATGATCTCATCGAAACGGAGTTCAACAATAAAATGTTGAAAAGTGTTCCTAGATGGTAATTATTAGAGAAACGAACTGTATTATTCATGTAAATAAAATACACATTTTCCATGATATGAGTTATCAAAAAATGTAACGACTAATCAAAATTCTCGTTATTGATTATGCTTGTACATATACAATAGTTACTACAGTTTGTTCTTTATAACATTAAACAAAGTGAGAAGAGGGTGCCACGTACAATAGAAAATCAACTTGATAGCGATGCCCTATTAGGTTATGCCATTCACAGTAGCCTAGCCTAACTGGCACAGATGAAAATATTTATAAAATCCTCTTCCAATGTCCCTGATACTCATTTTTTCATTTTCTTTCATTTTCAGTTTTTCAATTTTTCGATGTTACAATTTTTCAGTTTCTCGTTTCTAATTTTTCGATTTTTCAATTTTTCGTTTCCTCAGTTTTTCAAGTTCTTGAATTTGTTTGTCATATTCTGGATTTTTTTATTTTCATTTTCTCGACGTCATATCACAATTTTTCCTTTTTACAATTCCTTTATTTTTTCAATATTTCTTTCGATTTTATAATTTTAAAATTAAAAAATCGAGAAAAACTGAATAATTAAAAATTGAAAACTCGTGAAATTCTTTCTTCAGAGCCAATAAAAATGAATGATAAAAACGAAATAGGGGACCCTTTTTACTTTCTTAGATTCTACCGCTTGTTAAAATAGATTTCAATTCACATGAGTGAGCTTAGGTTTTTCTAAAAAGTTTTATAAGCCCCGCCCACCGACCCCCTCTTCATTCCAGTGACTACTCTTAATATTATTCAACCTTATCTTGGCAAGTGCTAGCCCCGCCCACCCATCCTTTATTTTCTTAGAGGGTATGTGATTTGCCAAAATTAGTTTTATCTCAGCATGTACTACTCATCATGAATATAAAAATCTGTTAATTAATATTTAATTAACTTATTATGATATAGAGGACAGTTCTATTTTGTAATAATTAATTAATTAATAATATTTAGAACTTTTTTTTACAATATTCTCGTCTCTTGCATGTATGTGTAAAATATGAATATGTTTAGTTTCTAAAATTTTCATTGTTTTCTGTGTTTCACTTTCCGTCTTATGGAGAAAAAAATCAATATCTGTAAAATGAATCGTTACCTTGAGAAGTTACCAACTGTTTGGCTAATGAAGTTAGACGCTCTTGCTGGATCTTAAAGTTTTTTGACGGAATTAAATTTAAATCAACTTTTTATAGTATTAGTATGAACAAGTTATTTCAACAACAAACTTAATTAGTTACAAAGTATATAAAAACGTAACTTTAGAGTTGCCTTCGAGACACCAGTTTATAATCGTAAATACTACTAAATTAATTAATATTCTTCTTAATTTTAATTTTACTTTATTCCTCTTCGTCAAAAATATATTTTTAACTGTAGACCGTACATCTAACACCACCCACCTGCTCTCTATTTTTTTAGAGGGTATGTTATTTGTCAAAATCAATCTTATCTTAGCAAGTACTAAATTTTGATAATTTTCAAATATGCTTGAAAAAAAGTGAAAAGTTTCAACTGGAGTTATGAAAAAATTGAACTTTCTGCGAAGTTGCCTAAAAATACACAAAGAAAAATAAACTGAGAGAGTTCGACGAGTAAATCGAAAAAATTTAGCCTGTTATGGATAGTACTGCTATTGAAATTTTAGGAAATAAGATACTCCTATATTTGTGGTATATGAATCCGCCTGGCGCCTTGCGTTTTTTTTTTTAACGAAAAAATCCAAATTGAATAACAGTCTAAATTTGTTGGGCTGTATTTCAAGGGTAAGTGAATTTCTGTCTAAATAACCTTAGACCATTTTTTTTAACTTTAAACTAAAAACGATGTTGATTAAGTAAACCGAATTATCCGTAACAGTCAACTAACTACTTGGATCTAAAATCATTTTAACGTCTAAATTAATTATACGGTTATTCTCCTATGGCACTTAATTAAATTTTGGCTTTTCTCGAGTTTAAATAGTGACAAAAATGTCCTCGGAATATAAAATATGACAAATTTTGCAATTAACAAATAAAAAAACAGATTTAAAAAATAAAAATTGCAATAACCAATTTTGACTTCACTCCTAACAATAAAACGTTTCCTGTCTATCAACTAGATTTCAGATTCAACTTGATTTTTGTTTTAAGTTTATTCTATAGCATTTAGAACATCGGTTTTAATTTATTTAATGAAAAAGTGTGCTTTATTAGGGAGAACATGAGCGGATGGCGCGTAGTGTTAATCAGTCTATATTTATTTTTAAAATCACCTAAAATTATCTAAAATGCACTTCATTTATACCGTGTGTTTGTTAAACGTAGTATTTTTTGTAGCGTAGCACTAGAGAGTATCTCATTTGGTTTAATGCGTAAGAAAAATTCATTCGCGTTGTCTATGTTTTAATACTATTATTCTCCTCTTCTTAATTATTTGAAAACATAGGAGTTTGAAATTTGGAATGCTAAAGTAACATAAAAAACGCCACCAAAACAATGTATTTTTAGTAAAATTATATCGTTCGTAGTAGTTTTTCCAAAAATGGCATCCACATCTTTTTCCAAATGGAATATGTTATGTTTTTTAGGTAGGTTAAATAGAATACTTGTTGGAGTTTTAAACTCCTTTCTTATCGTATTATAGAACACGCATACGACGTGCGCCTGAATAGGATGCCGAGTTCGAGCTACGAGCTCGGTGTCGGTGTCGGTCTTAGTGTCGATGTCGAGGTAATAAAATGTGTTCGTTTGACTATTCCAGCTACTAAATTAGGTGTAACAATTATTGATGCCGTTTTCATACGCTTCATTACTCATTTAAGAATTGATATTTATATTACTCAGTTTAGTCACCATAGGCCACTAATAACTGTATTAAACGATAGGGATAAAGATACCGAAGGCGATAACGCTAGGATTGAACAGTAATTTGTATTTTAAATCGAATAAGTTATAAATACTGCTCTAGCATTTGTAAATATTTACTTGTTACTTTAGTTGGTAAATTACACATTGTAGTTTAATTTTTTTATACAATATTATAAGAATTAATTATAATATTTCTATATGATAAATACATAAAAAGAAGTATATGTTATAATAAACAACAATTGCCAATACATGGATATTTACTTTAATTTACCCAATCATCATTAATCACAATTTTGTCAAAAAATACTAATGTGACATATTTTTGGTTTTTATTATTTTTTAAGAGAAAATTTATGACTTCGCCGCGTATACGTGTTTAATTTATATAAATTGACAACGCAGAGTTAAAAAACTCCAACCGTGCGTCCCTGGGTCGACGCACCCTTTTTTTATTTTTCAATGGTTTATTACTTGATATGATATACTTAACAAAATGTTCTTTTTTTTAGCTACGTTATCTCTTGTTATTTGTACAAATTAAAAAAGAAATAAACAAAACCGACTGTGTACTTTTATTTTGTTAATTTTCTTTATATTTCAAAAGCATTTTAAAACATTTTGGTAAACGACATATTTAGCACAAAAGTGCTGTTAAATCAATAGTAAAATTATGCAAATACCTACATTTTATTAATATCAATTAAAATTGTTTCAAATTTCAAACCTTTATATTTTCAAGTATCAAAAGACATGAAATCAAAGCAATTGCATATCAAGTCTGCTCCACTGAAAAATCAGAAAAATGGGCGATATAACGCTAATTGTAGTATACTGGCTGTAGATTTCTTTCTGCCACTGAACATTTTACATTTAAAACTACTTTTCCTTCAAATAACAAAATTTCAAGTAGAACAGGTAAACTGGGAAACAAATAGTGCACAGCGAAACCAGTTTCTCTGAAATGAAACATGGAATCACACATTTTTATTTAAAGAAAATGACAACTATCTGTCAACCCGACTGCATTTAAGAAAATAATGATGACACCATCCATGCTCTAGCGTATATTTGGTTGCCTTAGTCTTAGAAAATAATTATTATACTGTTTTAGATGAACGGCAAATAATAATTCCACGGCCTACTCCAAATATATACCATTTTTGGTACTTCAAAGTGCCAAGATTTTAGTTGCAACGACCTATAATTACTTAATTTTATATTAACTCAAAACGACTCATTGAAAACCAACATCTATGTTTTAATTTAGACTTAAATAAACTGATAAATTGTTTCACTTGTTTGTTAGCCTATAAATTACAAAACATAGTATTCCAAGTAATGAATAATATAAACATAATAAATTTACATGATTATTATAATGGCATCCTAACCAGCAACAGAAAGTCTGTACTGTTGTTTACCTTCCTGAAAATTATCATGCAAGAAGATCAGCAGTAGGATCACACAAAATAAAAAAAACTAGGCTTATGCAAGAGTTTTTCTCTAATCTGCTTACCAACTTTCGGTATGTGTGCACATGACAAAGATAATCCTAAGCTCCCACCTTCCCAAGTATTATGTTAATTTTCATTTTTCATTAAGTGAAAACCCTTACCATCCCGTTGTATTAAATTAACATCCTCTGATCCTACATTGCATCAACCGGCGAAACATGAGATAACATGGCAATATTCTCTCGCCAGACTGTCATGCTGTGTTGAGCTGTTAAACCGTCCGCGGCTATTTGGCCTCAATGCCCATGGAACGACATCGCCGGTTTCATCCTTCCACACAAAAATTGTTTTCATTTGACCCCACACGAGCTTCCGTCCATTTTCAATTTTATTTTATTACGTTCATCTGGTCTATTTTTATATCGTATTCATTCGAACCACAAGAATGGACCAGATGTTTATAATATGCCAGAGTTTGAGCTCACAATGGCCAACTTCCACACAGTTGCACTATTCATCACTTGCAGTGTCCCTTGTTTTTGAGACTTTTATGAGAATAGTCTTCCGGATATGTACAAATAGGAAAAGAGAAAGAAATATCTACACGCTCAGTTGAAATCGACTTTTTTATTTTTGCTTCTAGCCAATTAAGTAGATTATGTTTTTGACAAATGTTTGCGACTACAAGGAATCTTTAACGACAGTGGAGGATGGAAGCTTGTGTAGGTAGGAAAATATTCGTTATGAAAGTTATTTCTCTTCATATTCGAAATGAATACACAATTTGAATTAGTAAAATTCGATAACAAACTCTAATGAGGCATGTGTACTGCAGACACTTATATTCTTTGTAATGCCTTGCTTAATTTAAGTAAAATTTTATCGTTATAAAACAGTCATAACATAAGCATTTCATGTTTATATCAGTTCCGTATTACGTGCGGTTTTAGGCACAGCATAATCGAATAGTGTTGCAGCGATTCAAAATCGTCACTATTACAGCTGTATTTATTTGAGTCTAATTACATATTTGCATCAAATAGTTAATAATTTTATAAATAAAACTTAAACTAACGCTGCTAAAATGTGTGTTTTTTTTTGTTGCAGATTCTCCATCATCTACAGTTTGCAGTCTGCACGTTTTGTTAGTTCCATCCACTAAAGACTAGGGTGAGTTCCACTTTGTCTATAATTAATAAATATACCTACGACAACGATTGAGTTTGGTAATATTACATTATCGCATTTAATTTTTTACACCTTAGAAAGATCATTTATTTATGTCATTTTAGCGAAATTCTGATTTTGTGCTGGGAAAACTTCGCACTCGTCTGTAATATGGCTTGTTATACCACTTATGGTGGATAACGTTATTTATGACGGTGGAATAAGTTTCACTATTCTATTCACTTGACCTAGATATCAGCTTGTGTTGGTGGAGTGGTGCGGTAACTTTAAATTTCCACACTCATTTAACTTATTCCACTCAAATGAGTGGGATAGTTTGAAACATTATCTCATTTTTTTCAAAAAGTAGCTTTTACCGTTGACATGAAATGGTTTTAAATAACTTGTGTAATCATAGATTACACCTACGTATACCGACGTATTATTATTATACCTATCTGATTACACAACCCGGCTAACGCCTCGTTGAACGTATTTCACATTCGTGGGTAAAAAGCCTTTAATTCCACATATAACAACAAGATTACTTACACTTTGTTTGCTGTGAAAAGCGAGCTTATTTTCTCGGTAAACACATGTAATAATGCATATTTCGTGTACAACATGCAGAGTAAATTAATAGGTAAAATTGTATCATTTATCATTCACCACTACATCCCATAATGGTATAATATAACAACAAACCATTTTTACTTCCCGAGAGTAACCTAAGGAAGTATCGTAATAATGTCCATCCTGCAAATGGTTACTTTCAAGTTTTTCCACTTTGCATGACCCTTACATTACGAAAAAATAGGACTTCCGTGTTTCCGTCTGTTTGTCGTCTGTCTGTCTGTGTCGATTTTTGTTAAACAAATAAGCTCCGAAACTACACAACTATGTGATGACCTTCCTTCAAAATTGTTTATACAGGGTCATTATAAAATACTGTAGTCAACTCACCTATGAAAAACAATTGAAATTTTTCTCGTGCCGCTAATCACCAAAATGATTTCAACTCTTTTGAAATGTCACGAACGTCGAAACAAATCTATCAAATGTGTCAAAAATTGACATGCCAGGTTTGCGATTTAATTTCATTTTAAATAGACACGAAAAGACGCCAGGCATTAAGGGTTGCAGTGTTATCGAGCATTTGTGAACGCCACTGCAATACATTTCAGTTTCAAAAATTGTAAATTGTCAGAAAAACGTTTAAGAGCTTTGTCATGAATTACACCATGGAAAGTCGATTGGAGTTGAACAGAATAAATCATCTGGTCTGTTTTGCAAAGAAGCAATAATTTTTCAAATAATGAAATCCAAAAAGTGAGGTTAAGTTTGTCGAAACCAATGAACACGGTAATTATTTAAAAAATTACATTTTTATAGGTACCCTGAAGGTAAAAATTGTGAAAAATCACGTAATGGACAATGGCAGAGCAAGTCTTATCACAGTTAACGAACACTATGAGTACCTAATGAGTTTTTGCAGTAAATAATTTTGCCAAAGTTGTGATCCCGCGAAAGTTCTGTTTGTAAATTGTAAGGAATCGTCAAAATATTGGTGCAGACATGGTTTGTGACCGGTGCTTTTCTCTTGAAAAAACACAACTGAAAGCCTTGATCTTCATCCCTACAATAGGTGAAAACTGCTATGTCCAAACATTACCTTCAGCTTTGCAGTTTCTAGATATCTGAAACATGCCAGATCTGCATAACAGGAATGTCAAAGAGGTTCTACCCAAAACACGCCCACATGGCCATCCTAATATCAAGATTTTTCAAAATTTCTATAACAAAAAAGATGAAAAAACCAATAAAATTTCAGGAGCATAGTGTTAAGAGTTCTGTAGATGATTATGAGATCTCTTGAAACAACAGAATGTTTAATAAAGATTTTTAACTTTCCTAATAGTAAAATTACAATTATTACTAAACAGTAAGTTGAAGTAAGTTTTAAATTAAGAGAATGCAACTAACACCGAAAGAAAAATGAAAGTTACTGAAAATAAAAAACTTTATTGCAGTACCTACATACACTTTCTACATCTAATTTTGTTTATTGATCATATTCATTTACTTGAAAAAGTATCAGGCCTATGAATCGTCGTCTGGAAACAGCTAACCACACACCAACCTTCATTGCGTGTGATGGTGTTTCTTCAAAAGCGTGAGTATTTTCTATACACCAAATTCTGAAGTTCTGTCAGTTGACATAATAGCCTAACAGATGAAACCAGGCTTCATCAGAAAAGAACGACAAATCGAGAATCCCGTTATCGTCCATATCAGCTTGAAACCAACTACAATACCCAACGCGGCAACGAAAATCAGCTGGTTGCAGCTCCTGAACCAACAAAATCTTGTATGGATGCATATGTAACTTCTCTTTTACGATTTTCTGACATGGGCTGTATGGTACTCCGGACAGTAAAGATTTTTGACAAAGCTTTATTCGGACTTTGTTCCATTCTCATCCTTAAATCTTCAACAACGTCTTCACTAACTTGAGGTCTCCCCGTCGGTTTTCACTTAGAAATGCTACCAGTGTCGTTAAATCTGGCCATAATTCGCCATATAGCGTCTTCAAAGATTCTTCATCAATGACAACAGAACATTTCACTAGATACTCGTTTTTAGACGCCTCCACAGAGTACACTCCATCCCCATCCTCATTTAACACCCCATTACGGTAATAGGCATGATGATTGCGCCAAAGAACTAAAAAAATAATTTGTAACACTGACCATAGTAATTCCTCTCTGTTCATTACCTGAGATTATTCCACAATGATCTGTAGTTTTGATAAAAACTGTTTTTTGAGACACTTATTAAAGTTCTAACAAAGGGGAAGACAGCAAAAATGAAAACAAGATAAGTCAATTAACGCACAAAGTGAGGGAAAACGTACCAGTACAAACGAAAAAATTATTGACATCTGACAGAATTTGATGAAGCGTTGAAACAGTGCAGCCGCTAATGTCAACTAATGTGGCGCTAAAAATAAAAATTCCAATATTAGTGTAATCCTTTCCACAAAACTGAAAAAGGCGGCACAAAATGTCACCAAAATCATGGCCTTCTTCGACTACAATATTTTATAATGACCCTGTAGTAAATAGGACGTAAATTTTAAAAATAAGATATTCCTATACTCATGGTTTATGAATCTTCCTTGAAGTTTTCCCCGAGGCATGCAAATTTTCGCAAAAATCGATTTTTTTTGCAAACTTTTATACTAATATAAGCGTTTACCATAGGTGACTTTGGGCTTGCAATTCGACGGTCGCGCGTTCGATTCTCTCATGGACGGAGCTAAATTTTGACTAGTTATTTACTGTGCTATAACTTCAAATGGTTTGCAACACTTTGGTATATTTGGTCCTGCATGTTCGAAGTTAAATTTTGTAAAGTTGTTATTTGCGAAAATGTGTGTGGAAGGTAAAAAGTAAAGGCAAACTCGTAATTGACAGCTCTAGAAATGTATTACTTCATACAATTTAAATAGTATTTATTTTACAACATTTGATGTCATCAAGTTGTTGGTGGAGTAACCAGACAAATTTTGGTTATCGATTTACCACGTACACGATATTTACAGAATAAAGCCGAAATTTAATCACAATCAGTCCAGTAGTTTCGGAAATTATCAGTCTAATGAAACCCCCAACAGATGGCAGACAAACGAAAACGGTTGATCTACTTTTTCATACTCCAGGGGTTATGAAACGTAATTATTATATATTTATAATAATATACACAATACTTTCCTTTTTTACACACGACGTCATGATGTCAAAATTCAGTAAAAATCAACAAGGATTTAATAATTTTTAATATGACGCATAGAACACATCTAACGTAAAGTATAGTCAACCATTTTTTTTTTGTGGAAGAGTCATAACGCTTTTAGTTGCATTTTACCATCTCCACAAAGCCCTAAGCACTCCTATTGCAGACAATATCGTCAAATAGACGATATACAATTGACAAACGGAACCGAAAAACCCGTATTTTCGTATTCTATATTCTGTAGGAACGTCTCTGTGACCTTCTTTCCTGTTCTGACTAAATAACTATAAACTCATTTTTGCCAGAATCTTAAAATTTGCTTTTTAACTTCCCCAGCTTAAGCTATTAGTTTCATGTTTTGTTGATTGAAAAAATTAGCAAATTCCTCTTGTGTAAATAATGATTATTTATTTTTGTGACTATTATTTAGTATCTTAATTATTATTTCTAGCTGTTTTATTGATTTGGTTCTTGACTGAAAAACTTGTCAATATCTATAAAGTTTTGTTACCTTAGTTCTGCTGCGATCTGTGCTTGGTGATTACCATAAAAAATGTTGTTACCTTTAAAAAATAAAGAACAAAATAATTAGAAAAATATAAATAAGTATAAAAAAATAACTAACCCTGCTTTAAAGAAAAAATTACAGAATCAAACATATATGCACGTTTTTATTGACAAATAAAATTTTGCATGGTTTTACAACACCTTAAAAGCACTTGTTAGATGATTCGTAACAACGAATAAATATTTATTTTTTAAAATTAATAATTGTGCTACGACTTCTCATCCGAACACTCTCCTCCTTTATTTAACTAGGTAGGAGGACAAAGAAGAAACAAGAAGTATAAAATATTTGGTTACTGGAAATTATGAGCAAAAATGTATGTTTAAACCATCACATTGATTAATTCCATTCAAAAAACTTTAGTAAAATATAAGAACTGCTTATAAAATTGTACACACATACGATCGTATGTAATATCTGTTGCAACGAGAAACTTTTGAAAGAAAGAAAGAAATCATTCCAACCTAATAACGAAAATTCAGGACCGTTCTTGAAGAACGTTTACCTGATTGGACGATACCGGAACTCATGCCTAGTGCTTTTAATTCCATTAAATCCTTCTGCAACCTATAAAGTTACAAGAATACTAAAAACCTAAATACATAAACTATTTAGACCCCATAACAGCTTTTATGTACTGCAATGAAGAATGAATCCTCTCTTGTGGGCATTGTTTCTCATATACACAATAGTTTCCTAACTTACTCTTGAAAAGTAAAACATCGATTTTTTTACAGGTTACGTCATGATATTAAAATTCAGTAAAAATCAGCAACGATAAATAGTTTTTAATATGACGTGATCAACTTTCGGAAAGGGGTGATTTGTTAACTTAGTTGACATATAGAACACATTTAACGTAACATATAGTCACCCACTTTTTTGCAGAAGAGTGAAAGCATCATTCGTATTTTGTCGACGTTTCAAGAACCCTACAGCATGAAAAAAATAGGTCTGCTTTTTCCATCTGGCTGATTATCCACTTGTCTGTGTTGATTTTATTAGAAACTACTGGAGTGATTGTTGTGAAATTTGACACCAAGTAATTTTTTGATTTTTACTCTACTTGTTTGCGCTGCCCACTATGTCACCAAATTACGTAGGTCGTCTCTTAGAACATACAACTTGGGTCGTGGTGGATTGCTTATAATCTTACGGCTTAACAGCGTAAATTATAAGACATTGATACTTGGGTCCTACTTCTGTAACGGCCGGCCAGTTAATGGTGGATGTCCAATCCTGTTTTCAGGAATTTCATCAAATATTCCCTAGTGTTGCTGTTGTTGAAGCTACTATGTCAAAATCACGCAATGTATATTTCCGGAATATTTTGTAGATTGTAAAACGTTAAACAAAATTCGTTTGATTACAAACAATTTAATGACGCCGTTATCAAATTTTGCATAGTAAATGCTATTTAAAGTTTATAAAATAAAACATTGCTACACGTCTGGTTTATGAATCCGCCATTATTTTTTACCAGAAGTATTTAATTTTAAAAATATCAAAATTGTAATACAACATTTTACAATTTAATTTAAGAACTGCAACATCGAATCGTTTTGAGGTTATCATGTACACATAGTAAATCATTAATCAAAATATATAATAAGAACTCTAATTGACAATAATTTTACCTGTCATCCACTTCTTTAAATAGGTTGTCACTACCAAGATCTAATAGATATTTTCACCTTTCAATTACCGTTTAATCAAACTCAAACTACTATTATTGATTATTAAACAAGAACAAATCTATAAGTTGTCTTTATGGCTCTAAGTTCCATACAAATTACACAGCAATCGGACACTTCGATTAATTACCGCTATCGTAATAACTTTCTTGTCGTTAGACGGATTGATGCAGTAAATGGTCAGTAAATCAGAGCGAGCGTGCATTATCAACGCAATCCATGCAACTGCAGTTGCATTAACTAGCGCCCATCGATATCTGCCCCCAATTATCGATGGTAGCAGCGACTGTAAAACATCCCCATAAATACCGCCGATAGGACGGATCGATGGCGGTGGGACTAACGATAGCGGTGACGGGTGCTCGCTCGTTAAGATACCGGCACAAAGCCGCAAAATTAACCCTAAATATTGATGCACCACCTATGCGTACGTGGGCTT
Source organism: Zophobas morio (assembly GCF_036711695.1). Lineage (NCBI taxonomy): Eukaryota > Metazoa > Arthropoda > Insecta > Coleoptera > Tenebrionidae > Zophobas > Zophobas morio. The sequence continues at coordinate 15,433,721 of NW_026972129.1, read as the reverse complement.
TCGCTCGACGTGAATGGGTACCAACACGGCGTCGCTGCCGCTGCTTTTTAATAACATTATAAACAGATAAGTGTCAATTTGTTACGCTGTTCATAAACCGGGGCAATTTCGTAAATTATAGAATTAAAATAGCAGTCACGCAATTTGTCAAACTTTCCGAGCTGTCGTACAAATAGTTATTTCTTATTCAATATTAATAAAAGAGGAATAATAGGTGAAGTTCAAAGTTTCTGCAGTTAATTCTACACTTACACCGAGGTAGCGAGTGGTCTGTAATTTTAATCTTTCCTGGTTTAAATTTTTTATGCACGGGCTGGATAATAATCGCTTAGACATTTTCTGACTTTAGACATTGTCCCGATCGATTGTGAACGATGGTGTTTGCAAATGCTCATTAAATTACAAAGAAGTGTATACATACGGACACCTTGATATTCCCAAGATACTCATCTATGTTATGAGGTTATTACTACTTATGAGCGACTGCGATAAAACTAATCAGCTTGGGTTTCATGAAAAATTATTTTCAAAAGCTAAAGTTTGAATTAATTAAAGTAAATTAGCAAATTCCTCTTCTATGACTATTATTTAGTATCTTAATTATTATTTTTAGCTAGCAAACATATATACACCATTTTATTCATCAATAAAATTTTGCAACTTTTTTACAGTCCCTTAAAAGCACATTTTAGAGAGTACGTAACAACGAATAAATATATATTTTTCTAAACTAATCATTGTGCTACGTCTTCTCGTCTGAACACTCTTCTTTATCTAACTAGGTAGTAGTAAAAGGAAGAGACAAGATGTACTAAAATATTTGTTTATTCGAAATTATGAGCGAAACTGCGTGTAAACCATCACATTGCCTAATTCCATTCTAAAAAACTTTAGTAAAGTATCAGAAGTGCTTTAATTTTACAATAATTATAAAATTGTACACATTACGATCTTGGAGAAAAGAGTTTCAACATTTATCGTGTCTAATATCTGTTGTAATGAGAAACCTTTTTAAAGAAAGACGTGATTGTGACCTAATAACCAAAATTCCAACTCCTTCAGGATAGTTCTTGAGGAATGTTTACCTGATTGGACAATACCACAACCTCATACCCAGTTCTTTTAATTCCATTAGGAAGTAAAGTTTTTCCCTGGATATCCTTATGCAACCTAGACAATTACTAGAATACTAGAAACCTAAATACATAAACTCTTTAGACCCTACAGCAGCTTTTATGGATTGCAATGGGACGGTAAAAATACCCTCTTGTAGGCATTGTCGCTCAACACATTGATAATGGGATAACTGAAATCGAATGGGCTTTTTTTCGAAAAATTTTGGATATCCAGAGTTAGATCTACATATGTGCATCGGCATAAATCACAATAATTGTGTGTGATATGTCGATACTGCATCAGTTACCGTGGATGTATTCATGATGTCTTAGTGCCATTTTCACTTTTATATTTGTATGCCTTTTGTCCTATACTGAAAAAACTCAGTACAATAATTGTTAAAAAAACAGAGAGTCTTGTATCTTGTAATTGAATTCTCAGATTCTATTGTGCCGCTTCTTGTTGAAGAAAACGTTATGCATTAGTAACCAGTTGTCCCAAACTTATACGTGCTTAATTACATATATTTTCACACCTGCCGCAATATTCCTTTAAACATCTACTTAATTAAAGAAAGAAGAGTGTTCAAATGAGGAGACGTAGCACAATTAAACAGGTCAACCGATTGTATGTCTTTCGATCTTGATTGTGCCAGACCCGGAACCCCCACCCAACACCATATTGTTGAAGATTTACTTTAAACTTAATACTTCCAGCGTCAAAAGTCGACAACTAATTTCGTATGAACGAACTGCTGTTTCCCTTCTTATCAATCTTAGGTTAATGTTCAAAATTTATAAAATAGTCAATTTTCGTTTTTAGGTCAATATACAAAATTTATAAACAAAATTTGAAAATCATAATTTTGGATCAACAATGTATATATCAGTCTAGAATACGTTTAAACTTTAAATAATTTTAGTATGCATAAAAATCTAGACCTAATGGAGTTTATGGTGGTGCTCACAAACAGAGTTTTTTTGTACTTTAAACTTAATGACAATTGACGGGTTGATGATGACATCTGGTAACAAATACTACATGAAATCCTTGTTCAGAGATGTGATTATTTTAAACATTGGGCATGGAAACAAGTATGTTGCACTACTATCTAGCTAAATAAATACGGATGTTCGGATGAGAAGACCAGCACAATCGAGATCAAACGCTATCAGATCATACAAAAATAGTGGAACTAAATGTTTGTTTAGTGTTATATTCTTCTTACGTAAGCACAACATAATCAAGCCATCACGGCCATATGATTTAAATTACCAATAACTTGGCCCATAAAGGGATATGCTGTCATCAAATTGTTGGTGAGGATGATCAAACAAAATTTTAGTTAGCGTTTTACCATCTAGACGGTATTCCTGCAATAAATAAAATTTCACAACAATCAGTCCGCTAGTTTTGGAGTTTATCTGTCTAATAAAAAATGACAGACGGCAGCCACACGAACACGGTAAAGCTATTTGTTCATACGCTAGAGATCATGAAACCTCGAGAAAACACGAAAATGACCATACCCTATATAACAATACTTTTTTGTGAACTAATGCCTTTATTTGTAGGTAATCAACACAAAATGCCCCAAAATTATTTAGAATGAACTTCCCTCGCACCAGAAGCCACCATCACAAATTTTCTAATAAATCTACATATTATTGATTATGTGGCTTCCATAGAATGGAACAACACCTAAGTTCTGATCTGACTAAAGCACCAAACAAGGACTTGTGGATGTAAACGTCCATAATTACACCTAAGTGTTAACTTGTTACAACTTTCAGATATCTATTCCTTTATATTATAAAAGAAATCAAGCGGATTTCGTATAGGAGGAAATATTTTTGTTAAGAAAGATAACTTCGGGTCTAAGTTCTAACGACAGAGATTATCATAACCTACTTTAATTTCTAACGTGTAACTACATATTTATGACAGAAAAAAGTCAATCATCACTGTCACTACATTATAGTGATTACAATAACTGACTAAATTTAATATAGCTTTTATAGAATCAAAAACCTCCAACACAAAAACAATGAATTTTCAATATGTCTGAAATTGGTTAAGATTCGTTGCACCGCACCGGTCGATGCGCTATCCCCAACTACAAATAATTTCATATAAACTTTTAGAATTGGTCAGGCCAGAAAAAGATTATTTAACGAAATTTGAGCTAGAAACTTGTTAAAAATTATTTAGTCTCATATTTTGACTAAAAAATTGACTCGTTCAAAGACTGTTCAACCTCGATTTATACAATCTATCTATTACATTTATCGTGGAGAAAAAAGTTTTCCATCTGCATCCAAATATTTTTATTTTAATCGGTCAGACAAAGATGTTAGCAACCCCAAGTACATTTTCTTGTTGACATCTTTACGTATAATTTCAATTTTTTTTTTCCAAAAATTGTGAATGTGAGTTTGAATAAACAAATTGATTTTCAGTGTTTTCTGTTTGTGTCAATTATTTATTTACATATCCCTATTAAATTTTAAATCAATATTTATTGTTGTTTGAATATGCTTATTTATATTTATCCTGCTTCCTATATAAAACTATGGTCTATTGAATTTATTGAAAATGTTGTGATTACTTTTTATAAAACTATTCTGGTAATCAAATGTATTTATAACTATAATAATTAATTCACTAATATTTGTAAATTTTCGAAGAGTAACGTATAAATAATATTCAATTTAATTTTGTCTATATAATGCCAACGTAGTTGGCGAAGCGCGTCGAAAATAATTTTATGTGGTTTCGATGTTGTAAAGAATAAACTTTAATATTATAGCGCACGCACCAAGTGATCCAAAAAGATGTGGTTTACAAAACTACTGAGCATGTTAATATATTAATACAATGTTGACTTTGACTTTTGAAGTGCATTCATTTGATTTCATTTATATTCCACAAAAATTTGTCCAACAAATGCATTTTGTTTGTCATAGATTCCTCAACATGTCCTCCAGCTATTACCCTCGATATTCGTTCGGCATGCCGCTTTAAATCTCAAACAGTCGCCCCTTTGTTTGCTAATAATGTAGAGGACGTGCAGCGGAATGTATGTTTTGTATAATCCTTCAAATTGTCCGATTTTAAAAATTATGCAACCAATTTTTCTGCAACACTTATTTCAACAATTTTCTTTGTGGTAAATTTTACAGTTTATCTTGGATCTTACACAACCAACGTTTTTGAAACTTTGGCAAGACACCAACATTGATTTAAAGATAACAGAAAATCGTTTAAAATTTGTTTGTTCATCTCGTCTAGAATCACTTGGTCATCTCCCAAAAACTTATTGAATAAGCGCTGAAAACTATATCTTGAGATTCGGTGCTGCTAGTGCTTGATAATGCATTATTTTTCAGCATTGTTTATGTAGTAGTACACTAATATCGAAATTGATATATCCTTGGTAAAAAATTGATAACGTTGTCACGATTTTAATTTATTTTATTTGCTTTGTCTGTTTTGTTACGTATAGACACATCTATGATGCCTCTGCCACACACGATGAACGCACCTCTTAACGCCAAAAAATCTCCTCCTAATAACGTGTCCGAACTTCTGCGGAAACAATGTCCTGTAGATTATTTGACAATTAACAAATTTAAAAAAATGGCTATTTCTTGAGGTATAGATCCAATTTTATGGATACCAACAACCCGATTAATTCATCTGCCATTTAGGTAGGACAAAAAAAATCTTCTGTTATTTGTGTCTGTTATCTATTTCCTGCTTTCATTAAATTCTTTCCGTTTAACTGTGTTTTCAAAATGAATTCTAATTTTGCCAGATATTGTTCTTGGAGCTTTGTCTCAGTTTTGGTATGATCAATATGGAAAGACTGATGAAAGCTCAGATATTTGTATGTTTCGTTTCGTTCTTGGACTTCGATTATTTAGTTTTGAGAAGACTTAGTTAATTATCAAAAAAATGTTTAACGGTTGATTATTTTTGTTTCCGTCTAAACAGGTTTGTTTTACTTTAAATCAAATCTCCAGTGGTCCGTTCTGCGCCACCTTCCGTCTACTTTATTGCACTTAAAACTTTAAAAGTAATATTTAACGACTCATCAAACCGAACTTTGGTCGTCACGCTTCTCTCGCAGCCACCGGAAATTGGTTTCCAATAAATAAGCGACACAACTGACCAGAAATCGGAACCCTCGAAAGAATGTCACGATTTTCTTTTCCGTAAAATGTTGAATTTGGCCCATCAATATGTGTCATAAAAACGCCAGCCATTTATTAACGCCGCGGTGATGGCGGTGTTATTGCGTGTCGGGTGTTGAATGAGCCCGGTTTTAAACAACCTAACGACTTCGTATTAATTCACATTCTTGTAGAAAAATTTCAATTTAGTTTTTTCCGGATGTTTTATTTGAACGAATTGGTGGTGCCTGGCAACGGTCTTCCGACATCTGTATCCATCTTTCTCCTTCCACTGGTATTCTGTACATTTCCATCCGATTTCATCCCGTTGTTTAAATGTACATTTTCCACTCATCGTCGTGGCGTCGTTTCTGTTTTATTCGTTTTTCCATTTCGCAGCATCGAAATGGGCAATCTTCTTGTTTAGTATTGAAAAGTTTCCTCTCAAGCAATGGTATATGTGCAGTCGTAATGAATCCGAGGAAAAACTTTATTCCGCCATCGAAGACAACACTGTTTATCACCAACGGCTCATATTTCTCACTTGATAAAGCAGAAATACAAGAGCATTCGTTTAAATTGACGGTGAGTAACAGGAGACGAGAGTAAACAGGAAACTTTCTGTGCCGCGTCGACAGAAATTAAAAATCTAATCAGTATTCAAGTGCCAAAAGAATTACGAACAGTATCATCACAAAACGAGCATGTCTGCAAGTATTGTTAATTATTTCGAATCGATCGATAGACGTCTCATTTTCATCTATCTTCTTTACTGCTATTTACCTTAATGCAATATAAGAAGACACCAGGTGACGTTAATTAAATCCGAGAAACAAGTTAACGAGGTAATTAAAAACGACTCGTTCATAAATGAAATGAACAAATTAAAATAATCGGGACACGAATAAAGGACATTTGAACCGCTTTTTTTGTAAGGACCAAAGCGCTAATTAATATTTGTACAATAATTACATTATTTGACGGTCCGGGAGATAATTTTTGGTGCAAACAATAGGACAATGCTAAATAAATCTCACGTTTTATGCGAAACATGCATGAATTATTTTATTTAGCTGATAAAATTTTAACCGAATTTACATAATTTTTTAATTTGTATGCACAACTTTGATTAATAACGTTATTGTGTAACGTTATACAACGCAAATTTATTGTAATTGTAACCATTCCCATTGACGTTCAGTAGTGTTTGAAGTATTGATGCGGTATTCACCAGAAAGCATTTTTTCGCTATGGCATTACTGATCTGGCGGTTTATAATTGCGATCGATCTGACATAATTGCTAATTAGTGGTATTTACAGGTCAGTCATGTTGGATAATTGAATGTAGATCAAAACTACGAGCTTTGATATGCTAATTTGGTCTACATTATTGGGACTAACCTATGCATGCAAATTGTTAATTGTATAGAAGCAATTTCATAGAATTACGGTTAATAAGCTATTAATAAACTTGCGCTTAGAATTTACAGTGTGTTCACTAAAGTGCAACAAATTCATAAATTACATTATCGACCACACGGACTTACATTATTTATGCACACGTATTTAAGACCTCATTTGTGAAACTTCAGAAAAATGCCTCGACAGAGTTTACATTTTGACCAAGTTACACAAACTTTTTTTTTCACAAACTGCTGTAACAACAAATTTGAGAGATATCGATTTTAAAAGTGACCTGACCTGACTTGACTTCAAAAAGATTTTTTTTGTTTCAAAAATAAAAGATCAAATTTCGATTTAACCCGGCGCATCCACCATTTGTCAGCGACCAATTTTTCAGTGTTTTTAGTTCTAATTTTTTTTCACGCATGAATGCTATAATTTTGTTTAGTAGTAATAAGCATTTAATTCGGTAACAAGAATCATCTCAATATTATATTTACAAAACGGTCCAAAATATTTCAAAATTCAATATAGTCATACATATTAAGATAACAAAAGTAACAATTTCTTAGTAAATAATTATTTATATTATATTAGTTGTAAATACTAACCTTTAGTACTAAACCCTAGATACCTTGTACAAAGTGTTAATGTAATAAAAAAAGCTAAAAAATAAAAGAGTAAATCATAGATATCAACGTTTCCAGAAGACAAATTGAGTGTTGTACATTAAGTAAATTTTTATTGTAGTTATGTTAATTACACTAATATATACAAAAATATCTTGTAACAGAAATCCTAGACCACGTCCTTGATTTTTTAATTTTGTTTAACTCTCACATTACGTCAAATTTTGCTTCGTTCATACAAAAGTGTTTTAACAACCAATCGTATACAGTCGGTAGTACAGTGTTAAACATCGGAGATAATAAAAAATATATATTTTTTTGATTTTCTAATTTACTTTTATTTTTAACTTCTTAGAGAATTTAGTAAACTTTTCAGCTGAACAAAATCTACCCACCTTAGTTTAAATAGATAATAATATTATAAGAGACATTTGCATAATTAACGAAGAGTTTTTCCATGAACGAAATTATAAGCTACTTTTTTAAACTTTGAACTTCAAGCGTTGGTAGTCAAAAGTCGAACATGTTTCCACATTTCTTTTGAAGGTTGTGAATTGTCAAAGTGTCACCACGTTGGCTTCACTGGTTAATAATTAATAGGGATTAAAAATTTATAGTGTCAACAATGTAATGGTAGTTATTGATAACCCTTGACGGTAAGCAAAATTTCTGCGTTATGAAGGCATTTTTTGTAGAAATGTAAAAAATGTCAACAATAAAATACAATCAAAACAACCTCAAAAGTACTTTTATCAAACTAACTAGATTTAGTATAAAGTACCAGTTATCCACGGGCAAGAACATTGTAAAAAATTGACAACACACAACCTTAGTGAAGAAACCTTATGAGTAAAAAAAATTAATTAATAAAAAATAACGGCTGTAATACTTCTTAGATTTTTTTATTGTTTTATTGTATTTATAAGCGTTTAAGGATTATGAACATTTTATCGCCACATTTCAGTAGTAAAGGGCTATTTCTAGAAATTATTATGCTTGAGTTAAAATTAAAAAAGGCAAAATTGCAGGGATTTATAGCAAATAGCAGTGACGGCTCGTCCGTGGGATCAATTGGTCATTGACCCCCCCCCCCCCATTAAATAAAATAACGTTTTCTCAAAATTACATTTGTCAGTTGTGCATTCGTATATATTGTACCAAGTATTGAACAAAAAAATCTACAACAAAACACAAAATGCTGTACTCTTGAACGTAAAACACTACGGACCGGTTTTTTTTTTTTTCGAAAAGACGGTATATATAATTTATCCACCAATAGACTAAACTACGAACCTGGGTTAAAGAAAATTTTTCCAAAATTGGGGTTAAGTTTGACAATCCCGCCTTGCCAGCTGTCATCGATTTAATTTATTAAGTTTATTGCAGACATACATCACAATCTTTACAAAAAACTAGGCCAACTCGATGACTTTTTCGATTGAGCCCCCAATATACCTATATAATATACGTGTAACATCCATAAATTTATGCTCTTTTTTTTATAGTATGACTTATGTATTTAAAATAGATACCATTTGGCTGAAGTTTTTTTTTATGGATCTAGTTTTATTTGTCATTAAACCTAGAGGCAACTGAAAAAAAATATTTGACAGAACTTCCCTCGCCCCTAAAATATGATCAAACAAATCCCTCTTCTTTGAAAGATTATAAAATTTGGATTTCGCGAAATTTTATCTGTGATAACATTTTAAAAAAAGTAGCTTGCGCTTAGAAATTAAAAATATGGCTGTTTTTATTTTATTTTATTTTTTTTTAGAGAGGTTCGAGGTTGTTTTCCTCAATTCATTCGAACGCATTATGTTACGAAAACACACTTCATTAACTTATTTATATTTGGTATGGCCCGGAGTGCGGGGAAATCGGGTGGACGGTCAAACTATTATTCCAAAAGTGTTAATTCATTGATAACGTGTAAGAGTGTGCCTATTGCTAATAAGTTTCATTTAAACACATTTTGTCATATTTTTAAATATCATGTACTTTATTAAATGAAGTTATGAAACTCGTACGCATTGAGACGTTTAGTACAGATCAAATCACAACTCAATGAAATTTTTGTTTGCCTTTTCAACTACTTACAACTCTTGACATATCTATAAGATCCCACGAGCAGATAAAAGTCGAATAATTTAATTTAAAAAACTAGGAATCATTTCAGTTTAGTTTATTGTATAACGTACAAATAAACAAAGACTTCTACTTGGCACCGAATTTTTTAGTTTTCTGTTTTCCCATTGCGAATGATGAGTAAGTGAGGGTAAAAGACAACTTACACACCCAGAACCAACTTGAGGATTTTTGTGCCGATTATTATAAATCCAAAGACGTTATTTAAAGAAGGGAAGTTAGAGGATAACTATACAATTAAAAACTGATCTAAAGTTATTTAGACAGACTTCAGTCACTCCTGAAGTCCAGTTTCTTCGAGAAATTATCACCGGTCAACATGAATTTTAAGCCTGGGTTCTGTATAGTTAATTCTTATTGTTTCAACATTGCTAAATAAGGAAAAAATTGTTTCATTAGAAAAAGTTTGCTTCTGTAGCTTTCAGAATAAATTAAGATTTCTAAAAAAATTTCCTATTTTTACACATTTATTGCATGTAAAAATAAAGAAAATTTTTTTTATGAATTTGGATCACGTTCATTAAAAAAAAGAGAAATAAAATAATTAATAACTCTAACAACAGATATAAATGAATATTTTTGTATTCCTTTTGTAAGCCAAATTACTTGTTTTGATACATTCTTCGCATATGTAGCAAGATGAATCTGCATCGTGTTTATACTAAGATCACTTTAAATACATACTAATAATATTTTACAACTTTGGTCAAAAAACCCAACCCGCAAAACTCTAAAACCATAAATTATACAGTATTTGAAACGAACGGAAATTCTATAGGCACGCGACACAGCTTACAAGTTTACAAGGACTCTACTGCGAAAAGCCAACTCGGCATTGTCAACCAAATAATCCGAATTATGTCATAAAATTTTACTGGTATGTATTTAAAGTGATCTTTACAATACAACTTCTTGAAGACATTTTTGTATTTGGCGTCACATGAGTGAAATTGCCCTAGCCTTATTTACTAAAGCAATTATTTTATTAGTCAAAACCTTAATTGCTGTGAAAGTTACAAAAGCAAAGTTATCAACAAGAACATAAAGTTTTTAATGATTAAAATAAACACTCAAAAAAAAAATTTTTCGATGTTATAATATCTGATTTTTTCAAATTTTATTTATTTTGGGATAACTCCCATAAGTTCTAAAGAACAATCAAGGCGGATCGTATTCAAGTTGCTAGTAGGGATGACAAAAAAATTTTGGTTAGCATTTTACTGAATACACGATATTCCTAACATAATTATAAAATTTGTCAATTGTGGTTCAGTAGTTTCAGAAATTATCTATCAAGCAGGTGAGCCTACTTTTTTATACTATAGAAGTCATAATAAAAGCAGTCATTCCCGGATGATCCTTATTACAACACTTCCTTAGCTTACACTCTTAAAAATAAAAAAAAGTGCTTGATCTCTAATATTCGACGCGCTAAAAGCTCTTTAGAATACCGCTGCTATTTTATGTTTTTGTTTATTTTTTATTTATATTATTACAGCTCAAGTTGGCAGCGTATGAAGCCCATTTTATTTTAATAAATAAAGATGTCATTTTTACATTAATGATAAAAACTTCAAAATAATTGTGCAGAATAACGTACTGACTTTTTCAGAAAATCGGTACATTTGTAATTAATTGACAACACAGCTGCGAGTTCTCTCATATAAAATGTATTGCTGATAGGGTTTGCACGCTGTCAGCTTAGACTGGAACACACTATAGTTATCATGAAAGCTAAATTCAAACATAAATTAGTAATGAATTTTGGTGTGGAATATTTTTCGAATCTTAATACAAACGAACGAAACACTCGGAATGCATTTCCAATTATCTTGTTGTATCTACTACGCTTTTATTTCAATGCATTATACAGTATCGACAACCTATTTTTAAAATTGTCGCCTTAAATGCAGGATATTTTAATTTTCGAGCAAAACATATTCTTCTACAAATGTGCGCACTGCTCAGTGAGAAAATATTTAGACTAAATGAAAATTTTATTTTTATACCGAGAGAAATCCTGTTTCAAGACCTCAAAACATGGAAATCTAACACTGTAGCGGCACCGTCTACCAGCAAAATTTCGTACCCCCTCTAGAAAATTCTATGCTGTGGATGATCATTTTCCAGATGCTTATAATTTTATGCATTAGTTCTTGTTCAAAGAATAAATTTCGTACTTGTGTATGTTCCTAAAAGATTCATGTAGACTTTTTTCCGCTTGCCAACACATTTAGACGTAGTTATTCATTTTAATTTAGTAGTAGACTTACCCAATATTGCTTTTCTAAATTTCGCGTGAAAATAATTCACTAAAGCTCCGTTGTGTTTACATTTTCTGGTTAGAAATCTCCCGGTTTTTGCCGACACAAAGACTTGTAGCGAGAAGCGACACAGCTTTGGGTATTTGATTGGAATTCAATCATTGTCGGCCTGAATTGAAATTAATTAAAAAGACATTTTTGGGTGCTCATTTACATTTCAAAGAGTATCTCTTGTAGTGAATTTTCTACAAATAAAATTAATGCCTCTCTAATCGCCAACGAGTTGAGTTCTCCACTCTCGTTCATGAAACGATTTTCAGGCGCCAAGTATTTGTGGAATTTGAACTGAAAACGATTTCGCAAATTCGATTCAGTTCTGGAGAATCAGAATACAATTGTCGAGATGCTTTACAAACGCCCGGTAATGGAAGTAAAATGAGTGTTTGCTTGGACTACTCCCACCAGGTCTCTGCGATGTTTGTCGTCATGGTTACTTTTGAATAAAAATAACAAGTTTAAAATTATAACGTACAATGCCATAAACTTATAATTAAGAGTTTTCACGGCATCTGCCGATATTCATCCCTAATTGGCCACTTTCAGATCAATAAAGCATTTTGTTAACAGCAAGCCTTATTTCACCCTCACAAAACATGTTCACAGGTGAGCAGTCAAATCACGCTTCTTTAATATTTTTCCAAGCTTATGAAGAGAACTTTACAAACAACCTCACAGCTACACAATTAATCTTTTTATTGCAAAGTGAACCTTAGACCTAAGTTTGTAATCAAATAATTTGTTTACGTTTTAACTTCGTAACAAACTTGTTTGAATAAGGTGAAAATTTCTCTGTTAAGATATTATAATACCTTTCCATATTTCAGCTTTCTGCCAACATATTTACCTTATTTCACGTTCAGATTTACACGTGTTGTTTTTTTGTAAAACACCTTACCACAATACTTTTAAATTTAATGTGTATTTATAGTTCATTTCTAAAAATGACGTTAACGCAATGAAAAAAAATTTCTCATCAAGGATGGCAACAAAACGCTAAAAAACGTAGCGCGTAGATCAATTGCCGTTTGTACTTATTATCATTTCTGTCATTGATTTTTGAAACATTTTGCATCAATTTAGCTGCACTTTAAACGTGTTATGGAGACTGACGACGTCTCCTTCAAGTAAATATGTTTAAATGAATATCACTTTAAAACCTTTATAAGTAATTTACAACGTACTACTTTAATCATAGTTTAACACTTCACCCGTATGTCCAAGTTATATTTGAATTGTCCCAACGGACCATTACATTTTATAGTTTACCCCAGAAGGAAGTTTAACTTTATTATATCAACAGAATTCTTAAATTTTTTGATAAGTATGTCTGTTAATCTTAGCTATATCACCTTGTGTAAAAAATCCATTTCATCTGTACATAAAATTAAAAGTTAATTGCGGTACCCCGAATGGAATTAATTTTGAATAAGATGACTTTGAAAGGTTTCAAACTTTGAGGCAAAGAAGCCGTGGAACGGTAATGTAAGCTCAGTAAATCATTTAAAAAACAGATATGTGTGGATTTAATTTAATTAACGTGCACCTAGTACTTAAGCATTTTAACTTATACAGATTTCTTGTTTGTCTGCTTCTTAATTACCGAACAATTTTGTACAATTTTTTGGCATAAGAAATTCCAAAAAATTTTAAACTGAATGTCTTAAATTCAAATAATTAGGTAAATAAACTGAAATGTGGACGTTTCTGCTACGTGGTTTCACTCTTGTCGTTTTATTTTCGTGGTTTTATCCCTGGCCGTTTCATGCTCTGCCATTCATCCTAACCCTGTGTTGTATAGTACAAAACTAAAGTGACCAAGGTAACTTTTAAAGCGAAGATAAGATTACAGTAAAAATATCAGCTTGTGTTAAATAAACATTTATTACCCGTTGTTAGAAAAAACATCTGGGTTAAAAAACACTCGTAGCATTATAAAAGTGCCAAGTAGAAAATATCAACAAATACTCGGGAAATAAATATTACATAAAAAAAGTCGATATTTTGACTGTAATCCTGCTGACGCCTTTAAAGTCGTCTCGGCCACATTAGTTTATCACCCGATTTGGACCCCGCCTTTTGTCCCTACTTGTTTGTCGCCTAGATATCCTGTTCAAAGTTTTACTGCAACACAAGACGAGTAAGACATAAAAGTTTGTTAGAGTAAGTCAAAGAATAAAAAAATTGTGTGAGCACTAAATAAAAATACTATAGAGTACAAAAGGAGCGGAGAACAGAACATCGAAACCAACGGCCGAAGACAAAACGGATGAGTACAAACTCACGAGTCGATTTTCAGTTTTAAAATCCTGGATACAAGCTTCTAATAATTTTATAAAAGAAACATTTCTGTTAAAATTTCGAAATAAAAAACTGGTAACAAGGAAGTCTGAATGTTTTTGTAAAGCACTTCAACCTTGTCACTGTTGTCAGTCCTCAATATATATTCCACTTTTAATGAAGAATCCACTAGTTTTAATATATCGCATGATGATTCATTTTTGATACATACCTACGTAAATTTATACAAATATTTTCTCTCTTGAAGATTTTATAACAAAGTCGTAAAACGAAAAGTTGTAGAGGTCAAAACTACTCTTACCTTTTATCTGTATGTATGTCCTTATTTGGTTCTTAAATAACACAAGGATATGATTTTTTTAAAATCACTAGTGACAGTTATCTAATAGTTTCTTCGAATAATTTGAAATAAGAAGCACGGGCTAAGTAAACTACTAAAGTCACTAAACTCACACGTAATAATAAAAATGAGTTGATTGTCCAGGTACTCCAGTACTCTTTTTTTATCGCTTGGTCTCGCCACTTAACGAAAATTTACATACATGCTTCATCATTACTTCATCAAATTCTATCACCTTTTCTTTCTACTCCTCAAATATGTATTTGCTCATTTTTTTATATTCATAAGAATGCATTTTTGGTTGTTATTTTTTCAAAATTCTCGAAAGAAATGTAATAAACTTGTATTCTCAAATTTTGTATGATTTGTCTCAACGAAACATAGGCAACATTGCATTTTCAACGATCTGATTTTCTATTTCTGATCGAATTCTTGGGCATTTAGGTGAAACACAGAGAATAATACCATTTTCCAGATTTTTTTTTTCTTTGATATTATTATTATTCATATTGCAAGCACCAAGATAGCAATAAAAGAACACGATCAAAGAGAGCCATTGATCTTTGAAAGTTTGTCTTTGACCATGGCATTTTCAACTCACACTTTCAAATTGACGGTAATCTGACACGACGAAAATTCTATCAATGAGACAATCTTCAAAATTCCATGGCTGCCTTTGATCGTATTTTTTATTGCTCCCTCGGTATTTTTCAAAGCACTGCTAAAATGAAATCTGTGAAATGAAACTGTTAATTAAGTCGCAGACAAAATTTAGCAACAAAGTTGATTCTCAACAAGAACCTATACTTCTTTTGTCAAAATTTTGAAGCTTTAGCGACTACATTTAAAAATCAAAACAGAATAACGTAAGGGCCGGATATAATGTGTATTTAAAGATTCACTTGCCGTATAAGTGACAAATTGAATTGTGACTAAACCCACGTCTGGGTACACAGCGATCTTTCTTAATAAGCGCTGGCTGTGGTTTAGTTTTTATATGTTGTATCAACTGTGGTCAGTATTTTGAGCTGCATTGCCTTATTGCTCCCAGTCGTTTAGAGCGTTGAATTTACGAAAATTAATTTTCTGTCAAAATACTCCAAATTATTGTTTCAGAGCAAAAACCTCCAATCACAAAGTGTACAGTATTGTCTGGAAACTCACTTGAATTTTTAATTAAAATTAGTTTTCAATGTGAAATTTTTGTTGACTTGCAGACCAACGATCGAAAAATTCTAGGTTAGTCGATTCAAAATTTGAAACCAACATGGTCTGGCAAGCGCACAAAAACGGACTTATTTACAAATTTTATGGATATGGATTAAACACAAAAATGTGAACCGAACCAAAATTTTTGCAAGTTCAAAATTCCAGTGAAAATGTATAGTTTATTTATTCAGACGAGACGTGGATTTACCAGAATGTATCTTCAATTCATCGTTGAGTTCATATGAAACTGATTTGAAAAGTAACCCAATCAAGTGAAGCTTCAAGATTTACCATTTCGCATGCGGGATATCTTTTTGGCTTTTAGAGAGTAGTGACTTTAGACTCAATTCAGAAAAATTATAAGAGGGAGTAGTGCAAGACAATGGACGAAGCACTTTTTAAAAATAGGGGGAGGAATCAGCTTAAGTTACAGCGACGATGTGTACCACTTGATACAGCTGAACAAATTTCCTAGATTCTCGTATATAGCTCGTATTAATCATGGTGTCAGTTTCAAGGAAAAATTTTTGGAATAAGAAATTTAGAATTTAATAACATCTTTTCGTACGAATAGCCCGACGTTGAAACAATAGGAGATCGTGGTTATGATATTCTTAGATTACCTACATATCATTGTCAATACAATCCTATTGAAATGGCGTGGAGGCTTTGTAAGAATCCGCAATAAACACATAAATTCACGATGTAAATCACCAGATAAGGTAGCAAATTTATGGCTTAAGGCGATCTCTAGATGTACTCCTGACAATGGCAGAATTTTTGTAGACATACTGAAGAACTTATTTTGACCGGCTAGAAAAACATATGGCAAATTTCTCCTTTTATTATTTCATTAGGAGAATCTGAATCAGAATCAGATTATTACGATGACGTTAACATTAATAATAAATTAGATTCTTCCAGTAAAATAATGGGAATGGAAAATAGTGAAGTGAGCTTATCAGAATTATGTTAAGTTAAAGTTAAATATGTATTATGTTAACATTTAAAAATCCTGCATTTCAAAGTGAATTGTACTGAAATATTAAGCTCACCCAGTAACTACATATACTCTCCTTTATTTTCAAATTTTAACCTATAGGTACTTGATTCACGTTGCATTAACTTTTTCAGGGTCATACATTTATATTTTTGGCAGTGTGACTGTGACTTCTCTTTTTCTTCTCCAGTGTATGTGACCACAATAAGAGTTGATTTAGTAACCATGCACTTCGGTTATATTTCCTCAATATTTTCCCTTAATAATTTTTTCTTTTACTTCCTGGGCATAAGCTAAGGAAGTATAGTAATCGAGTCCATCACGCGACTTGCCACTTTCATGTTTTCTCGACGTTTGATGATCTCTAGAGTACGAAAGAACTAGTCTCCCGTTTCCGTCTGCCTATCGTCTGTGTGTCTGCATGTCTGTCGACTGTGTCAATTTTTAGTAGACAGATTCTGGACTGACTGTTGTCAAATTTTGTATGTGTAGCAGAAATATCATGAAGATGCTAAAACGTTAAGGAAAATTTGGTTAACCATCCCCAACAACAATTTGATAACGTCATTTCAAAGGATTTTATTTTAAAATGATTTAAATGTTATACGGTAATATATTCCTATATTTGTGGCTTACGAATCCGCTTTGAGTTTTTTCCTTAAATGTCCAAACTTTCGCAAAAAAAATACAAAGTATAATTTTACCACTGACAGAAGCTATCGATATCCGTTATATAGCGGCACACTGATCTGCGGTCGCACGTTCGATGCCAAACTTGGCCGTTTCTTTTTCTTTCTCTCTCTCTTGCACTTGTGATGCACTGCAGCTAATATTATCTATGTTGATAACGTCATCACAAAATAAATACACGCTGAAGTATCCAACAGTATCCTAAATTTGATAGGGTTATTGCAAAATAAAGTAAGTTTATTTATTACATTTTTAAAGCCATCTATAAACTAAAAAAAAAACTGTGAAAGTACATAACCGACCCTTATCCCGTGTTAACCTTGTGACAATTTTGACAAAAAAATACTTTTCTTTGTCGTTAAGTTTTGTAAGTAAATTTTAAAATTTTATTTATTGTGTTGTTTAAAAACTAAATGTAAGTAAAGAAAAGGTAAGAACTTAGAAAAACTTTATAAATTCTTTACAACTTTTCCCTTTACGACTTTGCTATAAAATCAGTAAAGAAGAAAATATTTAATTTTATTTAAATTTAGGCGTAGGTGTCATGTATCAAAAATCAGTATGTAGATATACACAAACAGAACCCAAGCTAAAATCTTATATGATGACTCTTAAATACAAATTAAAGAAAAAAATTTAATTGTCTTTAACATAAAACTGAATAAGATGGAATTGGTATTCATTATTAGTACTAAAGGACTTGCTAAAGTGTTGACATGTAATTTTCTAATAATAATAATAATTAAGTGCAAATTTACTGTGCGCCAACAAACGACAATTAAGGAACGGGATTATTAAGGGTCTTTTATAAACACATACATACAATGAGCACTATTTCAAACAGTCTTAGAAAGGTAGATACATTAAACTCATGATCCACTGCACAATTTAATATTACTTGAATAATTATTGTTAATTTGTTTAAATATCCGGTGATCAATACTGATTGTAATCGAGTCATGCATGACACGGTAGACAACGTCAACCTAACCTCAAATTCTCACATTTGCTTTTAGACTCGAAAAATGAAAAATGAAGTTACTTTAACTTCCGACGCAAATAACATTATTGTTGGCCTTTATGATTGAGGCGTAATTTCTCAGTGAGTAGAGAGTAGAAAGTGTTTGGCAGTTTTCTGTTGAGGAGACATGAGATGAATTTTGTCAACAGTTTCTCAATAATCTTGTGGACTATGCACGTTTCTCCAATGTCCTGAAACGTTGTGTAACTCAGTTTCCAAGAAACGGAAATTTAGAAAAAAAATCCCTATTGATCACCCGATATTTTCTATTGTTGGCACAGTAGTATTACTTTTATTGTACACATGTCGTAATTTTAAGTGACTATTATTACTTGCATTATGATTTCAAAAAATTTCTGCTGAAAATTTTCACCTACAGCATAATTGGGTTTAATCTCTTAAGTATAGTTTCCCCAGTTCTAATTCGGTTTTATGATGTGTAAAAGTTAACTTTCTTAACAATAGATTACTACTTCCGGTGATAGGACACTCATAAATAAGGATTTAACCATTATATAGTATAACACCATGCTTAAATCCTTATTTATAACTGTCCAATTACCGGCAATAGTAATCTATTGTTAAGGAAGTTAACTTTTACACAATGGAGTACTATCATAAAACCGAATTAGAACTGGGGAAACTATACATACATATTTAGTCCTTTCTGGACTATTATTGTTATTTTTAACCCACCACTAACCGCAAATGATCAGAATTCAAATAAAACTTCTATCATCCAGATCAAGTATTGATATATTATAACGAGATTTCTAAGAAAATTAAACAACTTCTGAGATCTTAGAATTACAGCTACAAAATGGTCTAGTAGCATCTAATCTCGTCCCACCCTACGATCCCAGCTCGATTATGAGTCATTTATTTATCCAAACATCATCTGAAAAATGACCTATAGTACTCTGATCTAGTTGTGCTAACCTCTTTGAATAACAACGATCAATATAGCAGTTTGCAGCTGCTGTTATATTCATAACATCGTGATAAAAGTGCATTCGTGTCACCAATAAATATAATAAATAATCAGACAATCGGTCTATTATTTTAAGTTTGAAAAACTAAAAAACGTGTTGACCCAAATAAATGGGCAAAAATTAATTTTGAAACTGTACCACGTGTTCATCTACGAAAATCTCAATCAATAACATCCAAAGCTGTAGAAAAATGTAATGATTTAAATAACAATCATTAAAACAATAAAGCAACCATACAAAGATGTTTGTTGCATACTTATAATTCCACTATAAAATTTACGTCAAATCAGCAGCAATTTCGTGTTAAATGAAAGCAACGCTGAATAATGTATACGCCCGAAACAAAAATAAATTAGTCTTTAGTTCACGAATTTGGCACTACAGAATTTAAGTGTAGCAGCCTTTGTGTGGCTCATCAAGCAGCATTCCCATTCGTATTAAGTTCGCATTCATCTCGCTGAAATCCGGGTTAATGATTCGCATTTATGGGGAAAACTTAGCCCTCGAGCAGTTTGTTTTTTATTGTAAACCCCATCGTCATTCCTTTATAAATTGAGACAATGGAATAATAATAAGTATGCGTATCGCGCGCCGACTTTAAAAGAAATCTGCAATGGCAGACGAGAGTGCTTCCAGCGTCTCCCTCGCTCTGGCTTCTTGGTAGCTGCTGCCTGTATCATCCATTATCCACGCTTCGTAAATCTAAAGTCAATAATAACATTAACCGGCTTAAAGTTTCGATACGAGATTCAAAAGTTTTCTTTAAAACATCCTCAATGCAGCAACTTTTAAAACGATAATGGCCACGTCAATTCTGTATCAGCTTCTTGTTTTAATTGGCAATCGTGAGGCATTTTTATCGCCGCAATAAAGTTTTTATCTTTGATCAGGCGCGTGCTGTACGAGAAATGGTCACAAGATGCTGGAAAAAAACAGACACAATGTCTCGGATTAAACTCTACGTTTGACAAGAAGCTTATCTAGTATTTACCTCAAATAGAACTGCTCGGAAACATTAATTCCTCGCTTTTTAACTTCCCCCGCAAGGAAAGGAAAAGGCGAAATGGGTGTAAAATGCTTAATAAAAATATGTGAATGTTTAAGGACAAACGGCGGACCTACTTTTCAAATCCTACTAGAAATAAAACGTCAAATGGATCATAATACTTTCCTAATTTAAGCTCAAGATGAGCTTTGCCATACGAGGCACAGACAAGCTAATATAATATTAAACTTTTCTATTCTTGTTAAATAATTGCGCAAAAAAAATTGAGTTGCATAAAAGATTTATCAGCAGCGCCGTGGAGTTTTCCAGATTTTGTTGGCACTAAATTTGCAGTCGTTATTTTTGCCAAGGCAGGAGTATCGTGTTCCTTATTGCTGTCAACATACATTTTAACCTAGTTTTAATAAATTTCTAAGGAACAAGCGACACTGCAGAAAGTAGAGGAACCGATGAATATATAACATCCAACCGAGTCAAAACAACAGTGAATTATGGATTTCATGTTTTGTGATTACCCGAAGCAGTAAATTGAACAATCTATATTGTCTGGAATTGTGACTATCATCAATCTAAAAATTCTTAATAAACCTAATATTACTTAATAGGAGTAGAAGAAAACATTATCTAAATTTGAAATAGTTTTACATATTTTTTAGTCAATATGAAAATTATGCAAATTTTATTATCGTTTGAAATTTCACAGCTGCTTCGGAGCAGTTATTAGGCGGAACTTTGCTAAAGGAAAACAGAAAACTCACTGACCGTCTCTCTTGTACAAGCAAAAACTTCAGCTGCTATGATTATTTCGTGCTTCTTTGAATTCGGAAGTTTTTTATTGCTCTCCTTTCCGGCACTATTTTCAGCTATTTCGTTGAAGGATTATTAATTTTAGTGTCATAAACTGATAAAAACGGTTGAAATGATCTGTGAAGGATTTTACAGTCCAATGGCCTTTATCAACTAGAAGTATTAAAACAAATGGAAATCAAAAATTCACAATAACACGACAAAAGCAGTCACTGGAATACGATTCACTACAAGCGCATAACAAATTATACTAAATATCGCCATTAAAATTTATAACTGTGGCACACCAATAATACAGAACTTTATTTATCAAGAACATTATAAGCTTTCAGTCAGGATTAATTGATACATTTCTCTACTTAGTTACTTACTTACTTATCCCTCTTCTATCAGATACCAAGGTAAATGCATCTACATAGAGCCTCACTGTACTCATCAAGTTGGCCTGGGTTTTTTGTAAACTTTGTGAAGTATGTCTACTCTAACCCCACTTTTTCATACAATTAGCTAAACAAAACTGCACCCATTTTTGATTCAAGAATAGTATATTTCGTGAACTTAAATAATTTATATTGATTCTAGGATTTTGTCAAACGCAAAATTCCCTCTTCAAAAGTGACAATTATACACAATTTAATGAAGCAAATATATTCTCCTATTTTTTGGATTAACATCGGCGCTCGGTGAGATTTGTTGTACTTTTATTTCTAATAAAAAGCTTCACGTTAAACATGGACTTCAGCATCGAAGTTGAGCAAGTTTTATTGCAAAACTGTATTCTGTGAGTTATTTACCAAAGGAGTTGCATTCACTGCGTTTTAACTTGAACGGTTGGATGTTTGTCAAAAACAGCTTTCAGCGTGAATTAAACCAAAATTAAAATTAAAGAGGAAGCACTGTATACGAATCCAGAGACACAGTCAGAGTAAAGGGAACAGTATTTAAAAAAAAAAGGTCTAACTTTATCTGAAAGAACTTTCTTCGCCCCTAAATGCAGCTTCGAAAAATTATAAAATTTAATTTTGTGAATTATATTTTTATGATAACCTTTATAAACTATGTGTAGACTGTTAAACTACAGGTAAAGAAGCATGTTATGTGTACGTTTCAAGTGAGTTTACCATAACAAAATATTACCATATACAAGGACACTTAGATCAATTTAACGCAATGGGACTTCATAAACAAAGAGTGTAACCGCTTGTAAACAAGAATATCTGGCCAGGACTTAATAATTCAAGAAACAGCGTTAGAGGCTGACATTAGAGATGTAATCAACAGATTTGTTCGAACTGGCAGTGTCAACAAAGGGAAATCTCGTAGAAGACCTTCACTATCTGAGGAAGTTGTTGATGATTTGAGACGACTTGAGCAGAATCCGCAAACATCTTTGACAAAATTTCCTCAGCCGTCAAGAGTTCCTGTTGCAATATAAAATTCAATAATGGGCATTGACGAAAAGATTACACAACATTTTTGAAATTAAAAATAGAGTGAACATTAAGGCACCCAGTTATACAGATGCGTGTGGTATTTGTCGTGCGTCCTTGGGCATTTAGTAAAGTCCAAAACTGAGAGGCGGCCCGTGTTCACGACCTACTTCGACCCTATGATCATTTATAGAAACCCTGTATATTGAAGCCCTAGGAAGTAAACTCACAAGTTTTAGTAATCACTAATCATTCTTTGAACAATACCTCGGAAGTAACGGATCATCAAGTCTTATAAGAAAGGTATCTGATGCACCTCTTGATTTCAATTATTGAATTTAACACAGACAACAGACAGACAGACGGGAACGCGAGACCTACTTTTTCGTACTCTAGAGGTTGTCATGAATCGTCGAGAAAGCTTGTAAGTAGCCATTCTCGGAAATTTTCCCCTCTTCTGTACTTCCCATAGTCCTGGTGTCATCAGTATATATTGTTATTCTTATCAATTAATACTTAATTTTGCTTGAGACGCTGAAAGCAAAATGGGCTTTACAAAATTTGTGTAAAAATTATGTGATTTTGTCATTATTCAAATCAGTTTACAACGAACGTGTGATATTGTATTACTTTGAAACTAAACAAAATTGGATTATTGTCGACGTGATATTTTTGAAAATGAAATGGTATTGGAGGAGTATATTAAAATAAATTACATATTTAAATTTGTGTAATACATATACAGGGTGCTTCAACGTTGTTATGGCGTTACCATTTTTGTTCCGTTTTAAGGTTACACACCGAAATGTATATATTTTTTATAAGGACGTCCTATATATTTTGATAGATTCAATTTCTTATGATTAAAATTATTTTAGATACCTACGAAGATTTTTGTGATCAACCGTTTTCGTAGGAAAAATGGCCACATTAAAAAAATTACAGCCTAACTATTTTTAAAGACAGAAGTTTGGAATTTTGCAAAAAACTTTATAATTAGGTTGTTTTAACAAACCCACTAAAATTTTCTCACATCTTCTAGTTGGAATACTGCACCTTCGGGTTTATCTGTAAGTTGGGTTTCTTTTGAAAATCAGGTTTCTTGGATTTTATCCTGACAATAATTCCAAAAAGTGGGACAATATGGAGCAGTTCACACTTTTTGAATATGGTTAAGTGTCTATTTAAAAATGCAACTGTTGATAAAAGCACATGTGTCTCTAAAATCGCTTTCCTTCTGTCTTAATAAGGAAGATTTTAAAAATACATAGGTGCTATATTTAACTGCGACGTATAATTTTCAAACAAAGCACCCTGTATACTTGAAAATAATTTTAAGTTGGAGTTCTGAATGGGCTTTAGTGGACTGCGAAAGATTTTTTTCTTTGGATTTTTTGGCCGTCCAATTTTATAAATACAGAGTGATCAAAAAATGGCGCACTAAATCTGTGGCACGTTGTTAAGGACTGTTTATTGAGCAAAGAAAAAATCTTTGGGCCAAAAGCAAAATATGTAGGGTAGGCCTTTAAAGTTTAATTTTTCCTTTCGATATTTCACCATATTGTACCATTACTTTTTTATACTATGTGGCTATCTAAATTGTTATTTTGTTTTTGTAAATTAAAATCAAATTGACGTACAGCAAAAATAAAAAATAGTTAATGATTTTTCTCGAGCTTAGACTTGTGAACTTAATAATGTGCTGTTGAGTTAGTGCGGCAATTTTTGATCAAGCTATATATTTAAGTATGTACTTTCAAGTTTCAACCTATTTCTTAAATCAAGTGTAAAAAAATGGTCAAAAATGAGAGACATTTGGAGTAGTTGTTTGTCTTACCAACTTTAACAGCTTACTATAGGGAACTTATTGAAATTGGTACTCAACAAAATATAATTTGCGAGTAGAAGAGTTGGATACGACTTAAAATTGCATTTAAAAAGTTTTATTTTTTCACTATGTATGTCTATATCGCCAATTAAACTATGATTACCAACATTAAAAAAAAATAATCGTCAGCTATAAAATACATATTTGTTTCATCGGATATCTTATAATTTTTTATGATGCCAAATAGATATGCATTTGCTGAAGACTTATTTTCTCCATAAAAAGCTACCTGGGTTAAAAATCAACTACCCTAGGTTGCAGAAATATATGGCTTCTGCAATATTATGTAACATGTGTGACACCACAACATCCAGGACTATTGATTTTTGTCCCCTTACTAGTCCCATGTGTTAACAATACAGGAAATGTGAAATTAGTTGCACAAAAATTTACTAGCCTCAAAAGCACAACAAATACGATGTGCATATCTGGGAGTAGTTTTCGGCTAATGTTCAATTAATAATTTTTGAAACGACGCCATAACTTTTCAATAGAGATAAAATGTACACATGTGCACTATAACATTAAACATGGCGCCACAAAATTAGACGGACCATTAATTTATGCATGTGTAAATAGTTCCAAATATATATTTCATATGCTTCATTAAAAATGTATTTAATAACTTAGTTCAAAATCATATAATCTTTCTTTGACTAGATAGGTACTATTGATTAAACAGAATCTGTAGAGTTTTAACAAAACTATCCATCAATTCAGTTATCATGTCTGCCATTAATAGTGAGTCACGAAAACCAGTAGGAAGCAAGTTTAATTATTTTTTGACATGCTTCTATTATTGACTTACCAACAGTTACGTCATATCGAATCATAACAAATCGGAGAACCCAGAGTGTCTATTTAAAATACATTATTCGTTAACGGACGTTTGTACCATCACGAATCGTGCATTATTCTAAACGTTGTTGAACACAACACATTTACACAAATTACAACGATCAATACATTTCATCCAAATTATTTAAAACTGCAACTTCACAAAAGTTCATTTTATGTGATATTCGGTCGACAAAATGAAAAACGACTTATTTTAATACACCATAAAACACAATGGAAATTGTAATAATATCTCTGTATCACATTTTTGTGATGTTTTTAATAGCGATGTCAAAGCAGAAAATTAAATGAAACGCAATTATTGCCTCTTTTTCAAATATGTACTAAAATGTGTAGATAAAAGGCCTCGATTTATAACCGTACCCTGCTATGCAGGTATAATTCAACATTTAATAAAATGTATTTATATTGGTACGATGTAAATTTGTTTGATAGCAGGGACTTCGTTCCCTCTTTTATGCCCTTTGAAAATGAATAAACACTAAACAATTTATAATCAGTGTAAGCTTGTTTTTTCAAGTTGTATAAAACAAGTACTGTATTTTACGTTTTTGTACAACTTGTAGAACACAACACTGCAGATTTCCTTTTTTATCTTTTATCGTTAGCTAAGATATCTACCAGACACCTGACAACAAAATAATATTTAATAAATAAAAATCTGTACTTGTGTAACAGTATTTGGACAAAATAATACTTGAGAAGTAAATAAATCAACTTAATTTATTAATTTATGCGTTTTGTCGGAAACAGAAACATCCAGATTATTAGTTGTTATTTTATCATTAACAAATGTACAATTTTTTGTTTCATTTATAAAATATTTGGACTTTTTATTGTAAAACTTTATGGATTAAACAGTGTCACTTTTGCATTACTTCAGAAAAATTCGTTTTTCATTTTACTCCGTTATTCGCAAGAAAGCTGGATATTATATTCGCGATTTTCGCTACACGTTTTTTGCCGAAATCCCCACAGGGAAAATTATGTCAGCAAAAGGAACGTCGTGCCCCCATTGACCTCTTAATTAGTGATTCCCCCGAGTCAATAAAAGAACAGAATTCAATTCGAGGTGAGTGTTTGCGTATTTTAATAAAATGGTTGTGAATTTGACACAATTTATCGAATCGCGACATTTTTAAGGCTGCATTTGCTGGCGACGGCGACGTTTTATAATCAACATTTCAAATTTTATCTTTGATATTTCCTTCCACTTTTCCATGTTGTATGCATTTACATAATCTGTATCTTTTTTCTTGTTTGTTCATTTATTGCTGGTGGGGCTGCTTGTTTCGCGTAATGCTATTATGCACTTCTCACGAGATTACTTTGCATAAGATTTGCGGGCCGTTTTATGTGGTTATCCAGTAAAAACCGGGAGTGTTTTTCGTAATTAAGTTTCTTCTCGTTGACGGCTCTGGAGCGGTTCGTATTATCGCGTCTGAGTAATGTCAGCTGAAGATTAAATATGAAAAAAATGAATTACTCTAGAGCATTTTTAAGATAAGATAATTGGAAAGGATATCTGGCAACTGCCGAAATGGCAAGCGCACAAAAGGAAAACAAATTACAGCTTTTGGACCAGTGCTGCACGAGAGACAGGAGGTCAAATTCTATCAGTCCCTATTTATTAGGGTTGATTTCTTTCTCTTTGGAGATAAATACACTGTGAATTAGAATCTAGATGTGCTACACGTATAGGTGAAAGGGTTCTCAGTCCATTTTTTCACGGCCTGTAAAAGCTGACCCTTTTTTAAATAGACGTTAATTTTTTTTAAAGGATTCTCGATGTCTCACTCGTTGAAAGTACTTTTTTTGTTATTAAGGAAAGAACTCGATATTTTCTGATACGTCTTTATGCGAACAACGTGTTAGTAAAACAGTAAGACCCTTCCTTAAAAAGGACGTAGACATTTCATTGTAAAAGAAAAAATAAATGCGGTAATAATTAATAGTCTATTAACTGGAAATATACAGTGCGAGTTTTAAAGTCAGATCCACCTCCTTTAATCGCTAAAGGTACAGATATTCAATTAAAACGTATATGTAAGTATTCAAATAATTTACGTCACAGTAACGCGCCATCACCTTGAAATGTCAAGACTATGACATATAGATAAAAATTAATAAATTATTACATTCTACAATGATAAAAATTTAAAAAAAGCATAGATCAAAAAAAAATAATTACTCATAACATAATTTTAAATATGTTAGTTAATAAATGCTCGATGTGAACCGCAAAAGTAGATGAACAAAACCCCGGATTTTTATTTTTATACATGGAACAATATTAATATTACAGACACATATTGTAGTCCCCCGTTTAAAGTCGTTTTTATGACAAGACAATAAACATTATCACCTCATTATTACCCCACGACGGACAATATGAGTTGAATAACAAAGTATGGCCCTGCAAGAAACCGACCACTTTCTTATTTATGGCTAGGGATTTAGTCCATTGTCCCCATCATCAACTTCGACACAATGGACCTATCATAAAAACCACTTTAAACTGGGAAGACAATACTAGTACTAATGTTATAAAAATCTTTGCAGTGCCTCAATTATATGAACCCAAATGATTTATAGCATTTTCCAACAATATTTAAGACATGATCATTCAAACTAAATTTCAAAAATTACGCCAAAATCTTCAAAATTGGAGAATTTGTTTAACATTGTCAGTGCTATACGTATATATATACATATATTGAACATTATTCTTATTAACTATAACACATTAAATTTGTCTATATTTAATTTTATTCTGTTGTGACTACAGCATTTCATAATTGCATCAATTTTTTTTAACAACTAATCAAGAGTTGGCATAAATGAAAAATGTTTAATCATCCATAATTAAAAGCTGACGTTCTATAACGTTTGATATACAATAAAAATATAAATAATAGAGGGATAAGATCTGAGTGTAACATCTTAGAACAAGTGCTTAAATAAAATGTATGTATCTTTCACTCCGTTGTCTATTTCCTTCCTAAATTGGACTAGAAAATTTTTACAAGTGCTAGTAAAAATCTATGGCATCCGAATTTTTCCAAAAAAAAAGAAACAAAATGGTAACGGTTGACCTCTTTTGCACCGACACTATGTACATATTTATGTAAACATTATCACTTCAAAAATGTTTACAAAATCAGTGTACCTTTTTTGTGTACTGGGCAAACGGTTGCTTTTTTTTCAAATTTCTGATGTAGTCGAAAAGTTAAAAGTAAATTAGACATGTGATAAAGAGGTGTGGCAAAAATAGTAGCACAGCCTTTTTTTCGAGTTTCTCTTCAGATCTGTTTAACAGAAAATGAGCGAGGATACAAAGTTTTAGGCGACAGAGTGTTAATACTTAAAAAAACACAAAAACGATCAACGGATCAAACCAACCTTCAAAAAAAAAAGGATTGAGATTGGTTCATCCGTTTGGAAGCTATGAAGTATTAAAAATTATAACAGCCTTCTTTTTGCGATCATCCAATCATCCAATTCATACTCAGGTATTTATACAAAGTGATTAATAGCACTATTGTATAATTTTAATGGGGAAAAATAAGTAACAACCATCATTAATTTTATTAGCAAAAAAAACTGCTTGATGCATTAAAAAACAAGTGATGTCGTTGATTATTGCAGCTGAGTTGCCTTGAAAATGTCATGTAACACTTTTGACTCTTAGATTCTACCTCTTATTAACTCAGAATTCAATTCCCATTCTGCAGTAAATAAAATGAATCAATGAAATGGAGAAAAGCGGTGGGTGGAGCTAAGATTAGTTTTTCTGCAGTCGTAAAAGCAAGGAATAGCCCCGCCCACCCGCCCCCTCTGCATTCTAGTGACTACGCTGAATATTGTTAATTAATAACAACATTATTATCTTACTAGAATTTTAGACACACCTGTTAAACCGTTAGTAAGAAAATAAATTGTAAACAAAGTATTTGGAAACTATTAAGCTGGTGTTAAGTAAACATACCAGACGTAAGAATCAGATTTATTCCTCCCACTGGCACAAACTCCACCTTAATAAATCATTTTATTGGTTCGGAAAAGACTGTTACAAGTGTTACAATAAGAATTTTGATGTGTAATTGTTAAAAAAAAACCCTGCAGCAAACTTTTGAAAATATTAAACTTGAAAGTAATTCTGTATGACAGACAATTAAATAACTAATTATCAATAATTTAATAATAATTTGCTAGGATACGATCCACAACGTCATTTTTGACTGGTGACAGATGTAATTTTTGACAATTTTTATCGGAATTTTAGATTTTCCAATAAAAATCACATTAAAACAAAATTAAAATTAATTCTTCAACTTTGAAGATTAATATTTTCAAATATTTGGTTCAAGGATTTTTTAACCAATTTTTGAGTTCTTCAGAGCCATCTTAAGTACCATCGAGCTTTTTTTTTCTAGTTTTATGACCAAGCAATAGCCCTACCCACCCACCCCTTCTTCATTACAGTGACTACTCTTACTATTGTTTAGTCCTATCTTAGCAAGTTTTAGCCCCGCCCACCCACCCTTTTTTTCTTAGAGGATATGTCATTTACCAACATCAATCTTATCTTAACAAGTACTAACCCTGCCCCCGCCTTCTATTTTCTTAGAGGGTATGTCGTTTGCACAATCAGTCTTATCTTAGAAAGTACTAGCCCCTCCCACCCACCCTTTATTTTCTTAGAGGGTATATCATTTACCAAAATCAATCTTATCTTAGCAGATACTAGTCCTCCCCACACACGCTGTTCTCATTCTAACGATTTTATCTCTCTTCAGATGAGATCCATCTTTCCATCGGACTAGATAAAATGAATCACTGAAATGAAAGCGGGGCGGGTGGGCGGGGTGAATTATATGTTCTTTTGTAAAATGAGAATAGGACCTAGTAGAACGTAATCGTAATTTTTTTTGTTATACTACTTATTTGCTATAACATAAATACTTATTTCTGAAGACAAAAATGAGAGAACAGGTGGGTGGGCGGGGCTAAGTTTAACTTTTTCCTACAGAATCTTTTATAAGCAAGCAGTAGGCCCGCCCACCCACCCCTTCTTCATTCCAGTGACTACTCTTAAAATTGTTCAGTCCTATCTTAGCAAGAGCCCATACGTCATTTTTCATCACTCTGTGTAATTTGCCACTAAAATGATGCAGTAGTACTCTACAATATTTAGTATACATGTATGACTAGATTTTTTTGGACCACTGAAGACTCATTAAGTCATTATTGAGTAAACAGTGGTTATGCATACGCCAAAATAACGATTATAACTCGGAACGAAATTTTTTCAACAAGTTATTATAATAATAAAATTACCTAACTTTTATATTTTTTTTTTTTCAGTGAATTATCTTAGTACTTGGTACGTAGAAAGACGAGACATCTTTCAAACACCTTGGAGCGTGTAAAGAGAGTGTCTGGAAAATTGTTGGAGCGAACTCTGGTGACAAATAGGTGGTTGTCCAGAATGTGATCACTTAAAAAATTGTGCCTGGAAACGAATAGGTAGCTTTACTGCTTAGTTAGATAAAGAAAGAGTGTTTGGACGAGAATACGTAGCATAATTATTATAAAACTTAGCACAGGTTTATTTTATTTATGATATCATCGTTATGTTCTACCAGGCTTAAAATGAAAATCTTTAACGTGACAGGAAACTTTTTTTCTACCTTGAGGAAAACTTCAAAAACTGAGCAACTCGATATGTTTCTCAAATAAAGTACCTTGTTCATAAATGGTTTTATAATTTCATGAAACGAACATAAACAACTTTTGAAATATAACCACGTAATTAACTTCCTAAAGAGGATAAATTAACGTACATATTTTAATCATTATTCTATCATTAAATAAGTATAATAGTCTTGTTAAAATTCGTTTCGTAATATCTCTATAATAAAAGGCAACAAAGGACAAATAGCGGACTGACAAACCGAAATGAGACGAATAACAGGGATAGTGGATGACGTCCAGAAATTTTACGGGGCTCTAAAATGCATTTTTTGTACGAATGAAAGATATTATGTGTTTCTCCAACCGCTTTAATGACTAAAAATTTCGAACATATTATTTTGTGGATTGTAGTACCTGATACTAAAAGCTACTATTTGTACAATTATTGAAGTGATTGGAAAGAAGTGGAGGTTAGTTATTGTTTACTAATATTCTTAACGTCAGTACAGTATTTTAGTTTAATAAGTAAATATAAATAAACAGCTAATTTTTGAGCAGCAAATGATAATCAAAGGATAATTTATGAATGCCTACAACTTAACATCTTCCCTTTTGTTCCTTAATAAATAATCTTAATATATTTATAGGGACGAAAAGAGTCGTATTTTCAATCTAGCTCTAAGTAATCGTCACCTATAATTGTAAAGGATCTAGCTTTTCGTCCTTATTTCTCTAATCGCTAATATCGTAAAATCTCCAAAACTTCATTTTTGAAAGTTCGCAGCGTCACACGGTTATAAAAAGATTATATGGATAATGAACAGATTAATTTCTTCTTTAATTATCGTCTTCTAATTCTCGAGAACTTAAATATTATATAAGCTCAGAATAAGTAGTTTCTGATGTAGATGTAATTTTTTACAATTAGAGTTACTTTCTTAGCTTGATTCGTTAAGTTCAATATAAATGCTGCTCAAAGTTTTTCTCTTTTACAACACACTTATTTTAAAAATACAATAATTTATTCATACGACTGAAAAAAAATTAAAGAGTTATAAATAGTCTTCTTAACAGTGTTTCACTATTCACTTTACACAGAAACGAACCAGCAAAAAACTTTCCTTTAAAGCAATGAAGGACTCTTGTCAGCTAAAATCATTAGAAAGCTGAAATTTAAAGTGCGCTTTAGGTACTCAAACCACAGCCACTCGTCCATTCTCGTTAAACTACTGCAACCAGCCGGTCACACGAGCGACGAAATGAATATTTCAAAATTACAAACCCGTCTCGAATTCAAGAAAACCCATTAGAGTAATAATAGAAATCTCTGACCGGTCGTCGAACATCGACAGAGAATAGATCGAGCCATTAGGGTTCGTCATGTACATAAGATAAATTAGTGCCGAAGTAAATATGGACACGACAAGACTAAGATCGATGAATTGGTTGCAGAAAGGCTCATCCGCCGGATTTTTTCCAACCCTAGTGTCCGCCTCTGCAGATCCTGCCTTCTTGCCGTCGTTATAAAGATCTCCTCGAAGTTTCTTCCTCACGTAAATTAAGACGGGTCGTTAACTTGCCTCGGTGTATTGATGAAATTAACTTCAATTTGTCTATGCAGATTCACTAACTCCGTTTTACGGAGTTTACAACTGGTATTAAAGTGCAATTTACAACTATCATTGATGTACACGATTAATCATTGTTATGGCTTTATGGATTTGCTTTAGATGATGAATCAGCCAATACGACATAGATAATGGCTTTGAAGTATCTTTCATCCGAGGTTTTAGGAAATGATAAATTTTTGATGGTTTCATCGTCTTAATTCGCTTTAAATTTTATTAACCGAGAATGAAATTAAAAATTGGCTAACATAATAAGATGCATCTTAATTGTTCCAAGAAGCTAGAAGAATTACTATTGGTTCCTTATTAGGAAGTAATTAATTAAGATTCTCTTTGTTATTAGGAAGTCTACAAAAATTGCGTGTGTTCCTACAGATGTCAAGATCTTGGTTAAATAAATGTTGATGATTTGGTGGAATGGTGATGATCAGAACATTTGCAAAAATCAATCTTAACAAGTACTAGCCCTGGGACATATCATTTGCCAAAATCAGTTTTATCTTAGCAAGTACTGATGACTAACTTTTACAAAAAATGAACAAAATTTGGAAACATCACGAGCTTACTTATATGCACAAGGCAGGAATTTTGAACATCTTCTCTAGTGTTTACTTGGTTATGTTTTAATGGATTTTTTTTGTTTTATTTATTAATGAAAAATAACAGCTTGTTTTGTTAATAATAATGCACAACGATTATTATTGTCCTTAAAAAAATAAAAAGTGCATTTCAGTCAAAATCGTTACTAATAAATCAGAAAGTAAACCGGACGGTTTTCACGCAGTGTTGCCAATTTTACTTTTATAAAATTCGAGACACCCGGTATAGCGTTCACACACGTTCTGTTGTGACATTAATTATACAACACTGGCATTATATACATAATATTATGTATACCTATTCCTATTACTACATTCTTTATTTCCTAACCGCAATCAGCTGTTTGTGGTTAAAATCCAAAGTTCTTTTGTTAAATTTAAACCAATTATCCTAATTTTTAGCTTTCCATATGATAGATTAATTACTGTCTTACAAGAAGAACCGCTTTGTCTTCCTGTCATCACAAGTTTCTAGCCTCGATTGAATACAACTTTAGCAATTTAGAACTTGCTTGTTTGGTGACGAGGGTCAAGGTGTTATAATCTCTTTTGTCACCTAAAATAGTTGTTGGACTCTTAATATAATAAAATAAATCTTATGTATATCCGATCCTACTTAATTAAAACAGTTTTAACAAAGCAGGGGTAATTTATGTACGAAACCACACTTAAAAATTTTAAGCTGGACATGTTAACCTTTTCTACAGACTTATTAGTTGTTCTGAAACAATTTGATTAAATCAGCTGAGATCAGCACCCTATCCAAAATCGCCCTCAGTATTGTTCTTAAGGAAACTGCATAATCACCAGATAACCCCATCCACCAACTACAACAACATCCCCGCGGGCTTAACTCCCAACGCAGAAAACCCCCCACTTGCCCTCGCCCCTCCCTTCCAGTTCAGCTTAACACATATTTCCGATAAAACGTCTCCTCGTGTCCTACTTGTATAATAAAGGTGTGCTTCAAACCGGCTAAAAGTAGCTATAAATTTAGCTTCTCGTTTGACAATTTAAACAGGCAGCAGCGTTCTGCAGCAGCGCCTGAGTTGCATGCCGAACGAAGAACGGCAGAAAAGCGGAGCGACGCAGTAGAAGTGCGGTCAGCAGAGCCGCAGTGGGGCGATCCGATCCACCAGCTTCTCTTCTCTATCTCATTGACGCAGCGATGCAGAATAACAAATCGTGTGCACCTCCTCTGAAAAATCCACGAGCGACGACGGATCTCCACCGTACAACAGTTTCAGGCCCTGATTGTCCAAACGCAATTCTTGTTTTCTTTGCATCAAGGACTGTGTGTGGACATCATCGCTTGAGACGTGCCACGACGAACTTGCACAGCGGAAGTGAACACCGAGTTAGAGGACATCGCGTGACATCTTCGCAACAGTTTGTTTTATGTGTCTATACAGTAATTGCGTAAAACAATATTTGGGTATTAAACTACTTCTCAAATGGATTAAGAATTGATATTTGGAGGTTCATTTAAAATTCATTTACTTTTTCGGGGGCGTATGATGGCACGAAACAAGCTGTAGATGTTAGGAATCCGTTAATAACGTAAAACAATGACTTGGACAATTAGTTTTGAAATATAATTAAAAACAATTGATTTATCCGGTCAAATTACGAATAATAACACTGATGTACAACAACGATAGCTCAAGGGAGGTAAATTTTTGGGTGAAGTAATTTATTTTAGGAAGAATTATGCAATTCCTTAAATATACTGAGGCCTGCATGCAATAATACAATAAGAATAAATTCGATAAACAACCTCATAAACATAAACACAACATAAACACAAATTCGTGATTCTGACAAATTTTTTTAGAGAAAAATTTGCTTTTCGGGAAGATGTGAGCAATTTAATTATTTTGACAAATATGCTGGACGCGGCAGGATTATAAATAATATTATTTAAAAAAAAATCATTAAAAAAATTCCAAAGAAACTTCTGCTTGAAATAATTTGCTTAGAAGGAATTATGCATGTGCACGAATATACTGAGTTTTGAACGCTTAACAAAATGGGTAGAATTTTAAACAAGATAAACAACCTCCTTTTGCAAAAATTTTAGTAATTTTCCGATTTTTTTAAACTCGTATTCTTTCCATCCTTTGAAAAGACTTGATAAAAATAAACATAAAATTGTGATCCTGACAAAATTTTCCCTAAGACAGATCGCTTTACGAACCGATGCGATGTGGGGAAATTATTTTGTAAAAAATGGTGGAGGTGCCAGGATAATAAATAATTTTAATATCATTCGGTTAAAGAATTCCGAAGAAACTTCTGGATGATATAATTGTTTTTTTTAAGGAATTATGCATTTCCTTGAAAATACTCAGTTCTAGGCGTCATAACAATATAGGAATAAATTTGAAGCCGGATAAACAACGTCTTCTTGAAAAAAATTAAACAATTCGCTTTTTTTTAGAACTCGCATTCTTACCATCATTTTATTTATTTTTTTATTTAAATCAAAGTTACAGAGTGGAGGATATATCCTTTAAACACTCATTACAAATTGAATTAATTGAAAGTAACGGAAATGATTTCTTTTTTGAAGATTTTCATAGTGGATGCTGCAGTTTGAAGAGACTTGATAAAAATAAACATACATTTGTGTCCTGACAAAATTTTCCGTAAGACAAATTGATTTTCGAACCAATGTGAGAAATTTAATTATTTTGACAAAAATGGTGGAGGTGCCGGGATAATTAATAATTTTATTACCATTCGTTTAAAGAATTCAGAAGAAACTTTTGAGTGAAACAATTTTTTTAGAAAGAATAATGCATTTCCTTGAATATACCGAAGTTCTGGACCCAATAACAAAATTGGAAAAAATTTGAAGCCCGATAAACAACCCCTTTTTGGAAAAATTTGAGCAATTTGATCATTTGGAAAGATTTGATGAAAATAAACATAAATTTGTTATCCTAACAAAATTTTCCATATGATAGGTTGCTTTTCGAGCCGATATGAGCAGTCTAATTATTTTGACAGAAATGGTGGAGGTGCCGGGATAATTAATAATTTTATTACCATTTGTTTAAAGAATTTCCAAGAAACTTTTGAGTGAAACAATTTTTTTAGAAAAAATAATGCATTTCCTTGAATATACCGAAGTTCTGGACCCAAAAACAAAATTGGAAAAAATTTGAAGCCCGATAAACAACCTCTTTTTGGAAAAATTTGAGCAATTTGATCATTTGGAAAAACTTGATGAAAATAAACATAAATTTATTATCCTAACAAAATTTTCCATATGATAGGTTGCTTTTCGAGCCGATATGAGCAATCTAATTATTTTGACACAAATGGTGGAGGTGCCGGGATAATTAATAATTTTATTACTATTTGTTTAAAGAATTCCGAAGAAACTTTTGAGTGAAACATTTTTTTTTTTGGAAAGAGTAATGCATTTTGTTGAATATACCGAAGTTCTGGATCCAATAACAAAATTGGAAAAAATTTGAAGCCCGATAAACAACCTCTTTTTGAAAAAATTTGACCAATTTGATCATTTGAAAAGACTTGATGAAAATAAATATAAATTTGCTATCCTAACAAAATTTTCCATATGATAGGTTGCTTTTCCAGCCGATATGAGCAGTCTAATTATTTTGACAGATACGGTGGAGGTGCCGGGATAATTAATAAATTTATTACCATTTGTTTAAAGAATTCTGAAGAAACTTTCGAGTGAAACAATTTTTTTAGAAAAAATAATGCATTTCCTTGAATATACCGAAGTTCTGGAGCCAAAAACAAAATTGGAAAAAATTTGAAGCCCGATAAACAACCTCTTTTTGGAAAAATTTGAGCAATTTGATCATTTGGAAAAACTTGATGAAAATAAACAAATTTATTATCCTAACAAAATTTTCCATATGATAGGTTGCTTTTCGAGCCGATATGAGCAGTCTAATTATTTTGACAGAAATGGTGGAGGGGCCAGGATAATAAATAATTTTAATATCATTCGGTTAAAGAATTCCGAAGAAACTTCTGGATGATATAATTGTTTTTTTTTAAGGAATTATGCATTTCCTTGAAAATACTCAGTTCTAGGCGTCATAACAATATGGGAATAAATTTGAAGCCGGATAAACAACCTCTTCTTGAAAAAAATTAAACAATGCGCTTTTTTTTAGAACTCCCATTCTTACCATCATTTTATTTATTTTTTTATTTAAATCAAAGTTACAGAGCGGAGGATATATCCTTTAAGCACTCATTACAAATTGAATTAATTGAAAGTAACGCAATTGATTTCTTTTTTGAATATTTTCACAGTGGGTGCTGCAATTTGAAGAGACTTGATATAAATGAACATAAACTGGTGTCCTGACAAAATTTTTCGTAAGACAAATTGCTTTTCGAACCAATGTGAGAAATTTAATTATTTTGACAAAAATGGTGGAGGTGCCGGGATAATTAATAATTTTATTACCATTTGTTTAAAGAATTCAGAAGAAACTTTTGAGTGAAACAATTTTTTTAGAAAGAATAATGCATTTCCTTGAATATACCGAAGTTCTGGACCCAATAACAAAATTGGAAAAAATTTGAAGCCCGATAAACAACCCCTTTTTGGAAAAATTTGAGCAATTTGATCATTTAGAGAGACTTGATGAAAATAAATATAAATTTGTTATCCTAACAAAATTTTCCATATGATAGGTTGCTTTTCGAGCCGATATGAGCAGTCTAATTATTTTGACAGAAATGCTGGAGGGGCCAGGGTAATAAATAATTTTAATATCATTCGGTTAAAGAATTCCGAAGAAACTTCTGGATGATATAATTGTTTTTTTTTTTTAAGGAATTATGTATTTCCTTGAAAATACTCAAATCTAGGCGTCATAACAATATGGGAATAAATTTGAAGCCGGATCAACCTCTGCTTGAAAAAAATTAAACAATTCGCTTTTTTTTTAGAACTCGCATTCTTACCATCATTTTATTTATTTTTTTATTTAAATTAAAGTTACAGAGTGGAGGATATATTCTTTAAACACTCATTACAAATTGAATTGATTGAAAGTAACGGAATTGATTTCTTTCTTGAAGATTTTCACAGTGGGTGCTGCAATTTGAAGAGACTTGATAAAAATAAACATAAATTTGTGTCCTGACAAAATTTTCCGTAAGACAAATTGCTTTTCGAACCAACGTGAGAAATTTAATTATTTTGACAAAAATGGTGGAGGTGCCGGAATATTTAATAATTATATTACCATTTGTTTAAAGGATTCCGAAGAAACTTTTGAGTGAAACAATTTTTTTAGAAAGAGTAATGCATTTCCTTGAATATACGGAAGTTCTGGACCCAATATCAAAATTGGAAAAAATTTGAAGCCCGATAAACAACCTCTTTTTGGAAAAACTTGAGCAGTTTGCATCATTTGGAAAGACTTGATGAAAATAAATATAAATTTGTTATCCTAACAAAATGTTCCATATGATAGGTTGCTTTTCGAGCCGATATGAGCCGTCTAATTATTTTGACAGAAACGGTGGAGGGGCCAGGATATTAAATAATTTTAATATCATTCGGTTAAAGATTTCCGAAGAAACTTCTGGATGATAGAATTGTTTTTTTTTAAGGAATTATGCATTTCCTTGAAAATACTCAGTTCTAGGCGTCATAACAATATGGGAATAAATTTGAAGCCGGATAAACAACCTCTTCTTGAAAAAAATTAAACAATTCGCTTTTTTTAGAACTCACATTCTTACCATCATTTTATTTATTTTTTTATTTAAATCAAAGTTACAGAGTGG
The DNA here is from genome assembly GCF_036711695.1 of Zophobas morio. Lineage (NCBI taxonomy): Eukaryota > Metazoa > Arthropoda > Insecta > Coleoptera > Tenebrionidae > Zophobas > Zophobas morio. The sequence continues at coordinate 15,394,665 of NW_026972129.1, read as the reverse complement.
AGGATGTATCCTTTAAACACTCATTACAAATTGAATTGATTGAAAGTAACGGAATTTATTTCTTTTTTGAAGATTTTCACAATGGGTGCTGCAATGTGAAGAGACTTAATAAAAATAAAGATAAATTTGTGTTCTGACAAAATTTTCCGTAAGACAAATTGCTTTTCGAAGCAATGTGAGAAATTTAATTATTTTGACAAAAATGTTGGAGGTGCCGGGATAATTAATAATTTTATTACATTTGTTTAAAGAATTCTGAAGAAACTTTTGAGTGAAACAATTTTTTACAAAGAATAATGCATTTCCTTGAATATACCGAAGTTCTGGACCCAATAACAAAATTGGAAAAAATTTGAAGCCCGATAAACAACCTCATAAACATAAACATAACATAAACACAAATTCGTGATTCTAACAAATTTTTTGGAGAATAATTTGCTTTTCGGGAGGATGTGAGCAATTTAATTATTTTGACAAAAATGGTGGAGGCGGCAGGATTATAAATAATATTATTTAAAAAAAATCATTAAAAAAATTCCGAAGAAACTTCTGCTTGAAATAATTTGTTTAGAAGGAATTCTGAATGTCCATGAATATACTGAGTTTTGAACGCTTAACAAAAAAATTGATAGAATTTTAAACAAGATAAACAACCTCTTTTTGCAAAAATTTTTGCACTTTTCCAATTTTTTTAAACTCGCATTCTTTCCATCCTTTGAAAAGAGTTGATAAAAATAAACACAAAATTGTGATCCTGACAAAATTTTCCTTAAGACAGATCGCTTTACGAGCCGATGCGATGTGGGGAAATTAATTATTTTGCCAAAAATGGTGGAGGTGCCAGGATAATAAACAATTTTGTTTATTACTATTTGTTTAAAGAATTCCGAAAAAACTTCTATATGATATAATTTCTTTTTAAGGAATTATGCATTTTCTTGAAAATACTCAGTTCTAGGCGTCATAACAATGTGGGAATAAATTTGAAGCAGGATAAACAACCTCTTCTTGAAAAAATCCAGAATAGTCAAAAATGTATCACCACTGATGAAATATTTTTTTTAGGAAATTATGCATTTGTTTGAATATACTGAGTTCTGGACTACCATAACAAATTGAGAAGAAATTTGAACCCAGATAAGCAATCTGTTTTTGGGAAAATTTCAGCAATTTACCCACTTTTATTACAACTCGCATTCTTTTCATCATTTAAAGAGATTTGACAGAAATAGACATAAATTCGAGTGATCCTGACGCAATTTTCCATATGATCGATTGTTTTTCGAGCTGATTTGAATAATTTAATTATTTTGACAAAAATGGTGGAGGTGCCAAGATAACATTTTATTTCTATTTATTTAAAGAATTCCGAAGAAACTTGTGGATGTTGGCAATAACAAAATAGAAGGAAATTTGAATACCGATAAAAAACCTCTATTTGAACAAACTGGAGGAATTTGCTTCTTTGTTGGAACTCGCGTCCTTTCCGTCATTTGAAGAGAATTAGTAAAAATAAGCACAAATTCGTGATCTTGCCAAAATATTCCATAAGATAGATCGCTTTTTGAACCGATTTTAGTTATTTTGACAAAAATTGTAGAGACACCGGGACAAAAAATGATTTTATTGCTATTCCTGTAAAAAATTTTCGATGACATATTTTTTTTAAAAGGAAGTTGTCTCTTTTTTTAAATCCGCGTTCTTTCTACCATTTGACAAGACTTGATAAGAATGAACATAAATTTGTGATCCTGACAAAATTTTCTTTAAGATAAATTGCTTTTCGAGCCGATTTGGACAATTTAATTTTTTGACAGAAGTTGTGGAGATACCAGGATAATATATAAATAATAATTTTTATTACCATTCATTTAAACAATTCCGAAGAAATTTCTGGATGAAATAATTTTTTTAGAAAGAATTATGCATTTCCTTGAGTATGCCGAGCTCTGGACGTAAGGACAAAATGGTAAGAAATTCGCCCATTTTTTTAGAATTCGTGATCTTTCCATCATTTGCTAAAAATAAACATAAATTCGTGATCCTAACAAAACTTTTCGTAAGGAAGATTGCTTTCCAAGCCGATATTGAACAATTTAATTATTTTGACAGAAATGGTAGATGTGCTTGTGCAAGGATAATAAATAATAATTTTATTGCCATTCGTTTAAAGAATTTCAACGACACTTCTGGGTGAAATAATTGTTTTAGAAAGAATAAATCAGCATTTTGTTGAATATCCAAGAGTTCTGGCTCAATAACAAATTAGGACGAAATTTGAACTTCGATAAGCCACCTCGTTTGAGAAAATACGAAAATTTAAATTTTTTTACAATAAATCACATTGTTTGCGTAATTAAAAATATGTGATAAAAATTAGGCACATTTATGATTCTGATAAAATTTCCCGTAAGACAGAAAATTCTCAGGTGAGTTTCACAAACATTTTGGGGGGTAATAAATAGTTTTATTAATATCTCATACTTATAACACTGCTAAATCCAAATCTAAAGAAAAACAAAAGTTTTCCACAAGCTTATTAATATTTGTGTTGTTTTACTTCTCGAGCGCAAGCTAAGGAAGTATTGTAATAAGGTCTATTGGGCAAATGGCTACTTTCGTGTCTTCTCAACGTTTCATGGCCCCTAAAATGCGAAAAAGTAGGTCTCGCGTTTCCGTCTGTCTATCGTCTATATCAATACCATTGGACAGATAATCTCCGAAACTACTGAACCGATTGTCATCATTATAATTCTGTGTAGAATGGTAAAAGGCTAACCAAAATTTGTCTAAACATTCTCACCAACAATGGGATGAGGTCATCTTCAAAATTTACTGTAGTAAATGTTATTTAAATTTTATAGAATAAAATATTCCTGCACGTGATTATGAGTTCTTATTGACTTTTTATCTTAAACATCCAGATTTTTGAAAAAAAAAGCAAAATTGTATAACAACATTTTGCAAATTAACTTTGAAACTGTTAAAACAAATACTTTGAAATCTTACGAGCGTTTTAAGATTATATTAAATCGTTAATCAATTTCCAAAAAATTGATGACGACATGTCAAAGCTTTGCCCAATAGATGCTCTCTAAAATATATTTATATGTAAAATGTTATAAATCTGTGCTTGTGGTTTATGAGTGCATTCATATTTTTTAGAATTACTTATGCAGAATTAACTCAAAAAAAATGAATGAGATATAATCTATTTTATTGATCAAATCTAGAACGGCTCACCCGTTTTACGAAAATTTGAGTATGCAATACTGTTATAAATGTTATTGCACTGCGCCTATTCAAAGTTATATGTATTTGTTATGGAAAAACTTAGAACATACGCATAGCATGTTTTTACCTGTACCTTAACCGTCATACACGGACTTATTTTAACTTGTAGGAGTTATCTTAAAAACATTAAATTTGCAAAAATTAAATTTTATCATTTTTTGAAGACTCTGTATTTGTTCGCGTGTACTTCAGGGGCGAGGCAAATACTGCCTAAATAACTATTTTTTTATGTAAAACTCAAAAGCAGAAGTTCAATATTTAAAAACAACTGAGACGGAAAAGAGAATTCATCGAAAAAAATTGACAAAATTAACCGATGCCAGTAAAAGAATGATTAATAAAAGTATAAAATAACCAACACCACATAAATATGTGTCCAAAATTCAGACCTTTGTGGCGTCTTCTTCTGCTACAATTTAGCGAATCCCCTCCTCTTCAGATAGGAACCCACTACAAGGAAAACAAATATTATAATGATAATAATAATTAACCACAAACAAAATTACAATTGAAATTAACATGAAATTATAAACATGACTTTCAACAAAAAAATCTAAAATTTAAAAAATACGCGAACTTGATCGCCTCTGACCTATTAAATGCAGTACTGTATTATCAACACTTTGAGAAAATTAAACCAACTGTTTTTCAATTAACCAAAAAAATGAATCTCTTCATTAGTTATTTTTTCTGCCCTAACTATTTCGTAGTTATCAGTAATCATAAAAAATAAAACAATGTTACCAAACCAGGCACCAACACGATGCATGTACTTATTTTAATAAATATTTATTACGCAAATTTTCCAAACACCTTCAACTTTCTATATGAAATGAATATATAAATTTTGCAACAATTAACGCATGTTTATTTTCTTAATGCTAAACTAACTTTTTTGAGATGATATAATCACATCTTTTGTTGGGATGAACAGTTTTTTTTTTTAATGCTAATCTTTATTCAGGGTTACTAAAAAGTATGAATTCAGGTAAAACTATTTAAACTCCATTTAAATAATCAGGATGCATACAAATCTATGTCTGGAGTAACTGCAATGCAAGATTTACGAAATAAATACCTGACGTGATAAGTTTGTTCTGTGTTGAACTACGTATCTATTAAAGCGCTTAAATTAAACTTGCATTGTTAAACTAAACCTAACTTCGTATTATTATTACATTCACATCGAAATTAAATCACTGAACACCATAAGTGACACATTCAGTGAACGATAAATCGATGAATAAAAGCTAATAACAACACTTACCCTGTAAATCCAGATTTGCGTTCCTTCCGCGCCGATTCCCGGAGTATTCTGTAGTGCATTATAACAACACTTACGTTTTACTTTAGTACATAGATAAATTATTTTTAATAAAAATAAAACATTTAAACTAGCCAGTTTACGGATCGAACAAACACGCACCTTCAGTTCAAACAGATCAAAATTTTCTGTGAATGGCCTTAAAATCACGAAGATTACAATTTACTAACTTCATTTAAATTTATCCATTTATTTCCTTTAGAAAATTGATGACACCATACAAAAACTACTTACTCTATTAATATACTTTTTTGTGGCAAATTCAGTCCATCACAAAGTCAGCTTGAAACTGTACCTTAAACCAATAAATATTGTCTACGAGTAATACTTAATTAAAATATATAGTAGTATTTAAAAGCAAACAATGGACATTAAAACAAAGAAGAACTTTTATTTTACAACAGATGCTTAAGAAAGTGGCCATTTATTTCGTGACAGTAATAAAACTGTCAAATAAATAAGTTTTCTGGGGACTCTCTAACTCTAGAACTCAGCAGCATTTTGATTAGATTTATATTATATAGTGTATTTAAAATAAATTTACCAAAAAGTTGACGGATCGCATAACGAAAGTTATGTGATGAAGACCATAGTTTTTCTCATCAAGATTTCTATAATCATAGATCTTTATAAAAAAATTCTCTGTCCCATATTTAGAGGGTAGTGGTCCCCTTGAAAGGACGAAGAAAGTACTGCCTACACTTTTTACATCATTTTTATTTCTATGGATATCCAGTCCAAATTAATGTTAGTTAAATTGCCACATTTTTCTACTTTTCCTGTAGTTTAACAATTAGATACAACGTCTCAGGTCTGATCAAATCTCTATTAACGAAAAAATAAATTGAATTGTACCAATACAGAACAATCATTAAGAAATATCTTAATAATGTATTCACACTTTGTCAAAATTTTTCTTCTGGGTGTCTATTATTAGAACCCGTCCCACTGTGTGCTGCTGCGCTCCCAATTCATGTGGAATTTATTCGCCCAAGTTCTTTTTAAATTCTTCAAAGTTTCGAATATGATACGCATCTGTTGATTTTATGGTCGAATCGAAACATTCTCATATCAGTTCTAGACAGTTATATAGTTCAAAAGGACCATTTATCTCGACTGAGATTGTCATAAAGGCAGTTTTTTCGTTCGTGCTTTCATAAATTTGTTCGAAGTGAGTGCTTTGAAAACGCCATTTATTTTAGAAAAGAAAGGCGCAGAGTTATCGACAAAAAATAGAAACTATTAATTTATGTTTGGTGACATAAGCTGTTCTGGATAGATAGAGATTTTGATTTATGTGTGTAGCAATATTTATATTTTGTGTTTTTATCGTAACTAAAGCTACTACTGCCAATGTCTCTACACTTTAAACGTTTTAAAATCTTTTAAACGAAAATTTTATAGCACGAAATGATCACCATGCATTCAGGTATGAAATAACGACCAGAGAGCAAATTCCATGTTGATTTTACCTCAGGTTCCAGAACTTTTTTACGAGTTTGAAATGAAAATTAAAATTACAACGTACCCACAATCAACTGAAAGCAAAGAGTATTTCTTGTACTCAACATGTTTGAACTCTCAACAAGAACTGAAGAGTGAATTCAAAAATACGTAGGGTTAATTTACACAGTGATAACTTAAAGATCAGACAGGTGTTATTAAGGAATTTCTTATTTTTCTTCGATGATATCTAATTCACTCTTAACTTTTCTGTTTAGAAATAATTTGCTAGACTTTTGATGTAAAAAACTGCTTAAAATAAGCGAATATTTAATTATTAAAAAAAGTAATGTCACTGAAAGTAAGATCATTCTTTTAATTTTCAAAACAATACCCCCAATATTTTATTTAAAACTTAAAAATACATTCACTGGAACAGACCAGTTGTTTTTCTTATAACGAAATGTTCTTGTTATTTTTACATTCAGTTATTCCAAAAACCGATTACTGTGTAAAAACTTAACTGTGTTTTTTTGTTTTAATGCTCTGAGTTTATGGCACCTGCTTTTCCCAGAACGTTGTTAACATAACTTTTCTTGCTGATGCTTGAATTTCACAAACGCGTTTGCTTTGTGGTGCAAAATAATGCATTCACATCTCATTCCACTCTGCGGTATGAAAGGCCATATATTCGTAGTTCATATCGACTGAAAAATAAAGCACAAACATCAGCACAGTTTCACGAAACCTCTTCTAACTTAATTTTATTTTTATTACTTGAGCGTGTTTCTACAGTGTTGAAAGATTTTTGGAGATTTTGTCTCGCTGCAAGTCTCATTATTAAACAATGCTGTGTAGTTATATGTAATATTTATACTATTGCATATTTGGACTGGATGCAGTACACAATAATGTTCACAATATCAAAAACTTTATGATTTTCACAGTTTTTTAGCTATTATTTCTAAACCTGACATACTTCAGGCACTTATTGCAGTAGATTATCTTACATATAACAAAGCCTTAAGCATTGGACATTGTCCTGTTCGATTAAACAACTGCAATATTTATGATTTCATCAATCGTCTAACTAATGCAAGGGCAAAGAACATTCATCTCCCGGGTGTATGGGTATAAAATATGTGAACTCCTTATCTTAAAAAAAATCAAGAGTGAAAAATATTAGTGTTGGTCATGCGGTCTGCGATTACAGTGTGCGTACTGCATATAAACAAGCAATATACAAAGTAAAATCTGATGTTTTTGGACAATTATTTTGTAGAAATTATATAATATACAGAACAGAGAGAGACTTTACAAAAACTAATACCTCTAGAGGTGGCGGTGTCATTTTGTCTGTTTTATCTCTTCGGAAGTTAATTTAACTCACTCTCCTTTCAGTAGTCTTTAATTTGTTGATACCGTATGTTTTAAAATTTTTATTGAAACAATTACTGTTATAATCCTTGTTATTTACTTTCCGTCACATTCAAATGGCTATTTTCGATGTGTTATTGATTCGTTAGGTTCAACTACATTAATGTTCAGCTCTGATATTATAGTTGTGGAAGATTCTAAGCGCATCTCAGCTAAAGCTTCGTCTTTAGTAGATTAATGGAATTTCTGAACTTGCAACAATGCAGTAACGTGTTATATGATAATAGTAAATTACTTGATCTAGTGCTGTCTAACATAAATTGTCTTGTAACAAAGTGTCATGGACGAAGATTCTCACCATCCATCCAGGGTGATTCATAGGGATTTTGGCCCATTCGACTTTTAATTTGTTTTTTCTCGATTTCCACATTACTATGGTACGTGATGCCGTGGTTACAATTATTTTATATGTTTCGAAATCACCCTGTATTAGATTCAAACAAAGAAACACTACATTACCTTGAAATATGAGTTTTGATGTGGATTATGTTTCAGGTGGTTAAAATATTGCAAATGCTTTCGCTACCTACTTTCATTCCTCTTATAATAATCAGTGTGACCTGAATCAAATTAGTGATTTTTTAGATAGTTAAAGTAACAACGTTACAATGGCTGATGTTAGCTCTGACGATGTTCTCAAGGCCACAACTAAGAAATTAAAAGCAAATTATGTTAGAGGTCCAAATGATATTCCTGGCTTTTTTGAAGTGATTGTGCTTCGGTCTTATCTAATCTTGTGTCTAGAATTTTTAACATATGCATTCGTACTTGTATATTTCCGAGGGTCTGGAAAAATAAAAAATTATACGCATTCTTAAACATAACGACCGTACTTTCATTGAAAACTATAGGCCTACATCTCTTGTCGACAACTTTGCCAAAAATTTTTAATTTATAATTTATGACCAACACAATTTTCAAGTTAAAACCTATGTCGACGGTTACCAACTTTCTTTGCGTTAAATAGTATATTGTAGAATCATTTGATGATGATTGTCGAACTGTCGTCATCTACTTAGATCTATCAAAAGTATTTGACAGGTTGGATTATGCTATTATATTCATCAACAAACTTCATGCCTTTGGCTTTTCTCCCATAATTATTAAACTATTCACTTCAATAAAACAATTTGTTCATTAGATACAATTCTGAAGAGTATTATATAAGATGGGAAGTACCGCAGGGTTCTGTTCTGGATCCTTTGTTAATCACTTTGCTGACCATTTTGGAACCGTTTTAAATATTAATTTCCTATTGTATGCAGATGACATAAAAACTTTTTGTAAAATATTGAAGGAAACTGACTGCAACTGGTGTCTTGAAAACAAGGATAAATTTGTGCTAATGACGTTTATCTTAATGAAAGAGTTAATTTGTTTTGACTATCATATAAAGAATGGCATTCTTCGAAAACCTGAAACCATGTTGAACTTAGGTGTTATTTCTGCTCGTAAATTATCTTTCATTAATCATGTAAAGTACATGAGATCTCAGTCTTGTTCAACATTGGGTTAAATTATGTATTACAAATTCGAAAGATTTTTCTGTAAATCCAAACCTAATTTGTTTATTTGATGTATTTGTTAAATCCAAACTATTGATGGATGTATCATTTGGTTTCCACATTAGGCTACTAACACTGCTATAATCGTGGAAATACCCCTAGTCAAAAACACTTAGAATGTGATATTTTTTAGTAACTTTTCGTAGGTGATTTCTTATATGTTACGAATATCTTGCTACGGAAAATTTAAATTTCAAATTCGCAATTATTGAAAGGTACAGGTACTAAAAAAAGAAAGTCGATAAGAGAAATTTTTTGTAAATTGAATTTTTAAGTTGAGAGACTTATTAATTAGTAGCGTACGTCTTCTGTTTCCAATTGTTATATTTCATACAGCTTTATTTTGAATGAATACAGAATCAAAAACTATTATATTCTGCTATTATGTTAAACCCATCAACTAAAAAAATGGTAAATTTTGACACAAGACTCTACAGCCTACTCAGAATTTGGTGATTTTTTGTCTCACACAAAGTGCATAAGATAGAATTTATTTATTTATAGAATCTTAAATAACTCAATTGATTGCCCTTTTGTATTGCCTAAACTTTACTTTAACACTAGCTCCTATGGATCTCGACACCAGAATATCTTCTATATTTACCAATTTGAAGTACTATCGTTCCAAAATTTTCACGTCTCTTTAACTTGTGTCAACTCTCCAATAATAATCTCCAACGCTTGAGTGAATTTTTACTTCACTGCACACAATAAAATCTCCGATTTTTGATGAAATTTAATCAAATACATTATTATTAATAACTAAGTCACCTGCAACTGCGTGTCAAAAATTTTAAAACGAGTAGTTTTAAACTTCAGAATTTCAAAAATACCTAATTTTCAGGGCCACCAAACACAATGAACTTCAAAAAAGTGTATTACTGTAACTAATACACAATTTATTATGTTCTACGAGTAGTAGGTACAACATTGTTAAATACATATTCTATCATTTTTTGGTGGAGAATTTCGAAAAGTTAATCCTTTAAATTTGATAATTCCTAAAAATGTCGAAAAGCGATACATTAGACATTTTTAATAAAAATGTTTCTACAAAGCAACATTAATATGGTCATCCTTACACGTAAAATGCATTACATAAATCACTGGCTCAGATCGCCTCGTTAGCGGAACAGTAATAGCCAATTTATAGAATTCTTTGTTGATTTTAATTAAAGCCCACTAACTGTGAGAAGGAATTATATTCTTTAGCTGTAAATATTCACTCTACCGATAAATCAGCACAAAAAATATCTTTAGACTGAACATACTATTAGCACATTAACATCATTCAGAAAATAAATACATATTATATTTAACAGTAGTAGAAATAATGTTCATGTCATTGCAGATTAAAATTAATTGGATAGTTTGCATGAACGAGAATAAAACGTGAACACATGTTGAACTTATTTACTTGATTACTAGAAAAACACTGTGTCTTATTTTCAAGTTAATAAACCGTAGTGCCGCAATTTATGATTTAATTAATTTCTTAAAAGGATTGGTGCTTTAAGAATTTATGATCACGATCACTTTATCCGTGTTATGATAGTATCACTATAAATTTTATCAGTAATAAGTAGTTTAATACGTCTAAAAATTGTTTGTGGGGCAAATAACTTAACATTATCTTCAAAGGACCATCTCATTGTACTACATGTACAATAATGGAATAGTTAGAAGGGTTGCAAATTTCAAGTTTGAAATAGAGTGGTCATCAAAGACGAGTATAGGATATAACAGCACTTTCACCCATTTGAACATGTTTGACTTTGAGTATCGTATCATCTATAACGAGCCTCAGTAATATATCTCCGGTTTCAGACCCGTGATTTAATTACTTGCGGACTAAAGTTCCTATCTGGATCTAACAAAGAATAAAATAAACCGAAAAGTCGATAAAAGCAAATCAAATTTAATTAATTTTCCGTATATAAAAATTACTGCTCCTTTAATTTCCATGATAATCCCGAGTTTTCAACATTTCCCACAGGAAAGCCAACGTGATTCAACTAAAAAGTAGCAAAGTGATTACTCGCGAAGCTAATTAGTGTAGGCGGCGATAATTCAGTTTGGTTCTCTGCAGAGGTAAAGTGCTAAAGATTCCCAGATGATGTAGCAAATGTGTTTGTACGGACACGGCATGCCGCCAATGTAACGTTTGCATGTTGTTAGTAATTAACAAAACAGTACTAATATGCAATTGATTAGAGACAATTTCCCTTGCAAATCGCGAGGGTTAAAGGGAAGCTTTACCACCAGCATGAACTTCCGAAGACACAGAGAGCCCAGCGAGGATGCCGATGTCGAATTTAACTTGCAAAACAGATCAGTTGTCAACCCAGCGGGCCCATCCCCCCTCGCGCCGCCCCTGGACATCTTGCACGCCGGCAAGAACGAGTTACAGTTAAATTGAGTTTGCTCTACCAAACTTCTGCACGAAAATTCTGTTAAAGTCATCGGTAAGTTACTTTGTAAACTATTCTTGAAGTCCACGGTTTCTGCGACCTGACGTCGGAACCAGCAATGCTTCTTGTCCGCTGAATCCCGCACAATTACAAAAATTAAGGTAATTTTGTTTAAAAAAAAAACAAAAACTCCAAAGAAATTTAAGCCTTTTACATCCTAACTTAATGGAGTCATTTACGAACTATACATTCAAAATTGACATGTTGCAATAGGGTTCACGGCGAATAGCTACTTTCATGTTTTCTCGACGTTTCATGAGCATAAAAAAAATAGGTCTCCATTTCCACCTATCGTTTGTCTGGTGTCTGCTTTCTGGCGCCCGTGTTGATTTTTTTAGACAGATATTTTCCGGAACTACCGCACCGATTACTGTCAAATTTTATACGTAGTTGAATTTTTTAACATAAAATACTCCTGTAGACGGCGTTTATGAATCCGACTTGATTTTTTGTCTTGACACCCAGATTTTCGCAAAGAAAAATCCAAATTGTATAACAACCTTCTATACTAATCTAAAAGGAACGGAAAACATCAGCCATACATAATAGCTCAGCTGTGGTCATAACTCAAAGGTCACGGGCTTGATCCTCGCGTGTTCGATCCCCTCATGAGCCTCTTTTGTTGTATTGTGACGGGTATTATATACTTTTTTTTTTTCTAAAAAACTGAATTTGCTTGATTGTATTTCAGGCGCAACAGAAATTCTGTCTAATAACATAAAACCAAATTTTCTCTGTTAGACCCATTTGGAATGATACTAAATTTAAAACTAAAGGCAGAACAGAACTTGCACTGAGATTGTCTCTACGTTCATGGTGGTCGTAGTCTAAATTTAGTTCTGAATCTATTGTCATATCAATGTCGTAAAATTTTATGACGTAAACTGACGTAAACTATCAGTTAATATATACAGGCTATTCTACCTACTAGTTAGGTATCACTGTCTTCTTAACTTTTTACTTTCCGAGCGTAAGCTCAAAAAGTATTGTAATAAGGTCCACCCGACGAATGACTACTTTCAAATTTTCTCAACCTTTTATAACCCTTACAGTACGAAAAAGTACGTCTTGCGTCTTCCGTCTATCTGACGTCTTGTCTGTGTAAATTTTTATTAAACAGATAATATCCGAATCTACAGGATCTATTGTTATCAAATTTTATATATGTTAGGAGTATTTTGTATTACGTTGACCAAACTTTTTCTGATCAAAACTTTTTCTGATCAACCCCACCAACAGTTTGAGGACGTCTTTAGTAGGCTTTAAGTTTAAATCTAGTTCAATTTTTATGCCCGTTAATATTTTAGATCTTAGTGCTAGTAACACACCACCACCTCTTTTCCCAGTTGAACGATCACTTCGGAAGATACTGAAATTAGATAGATCAAAAAGTTCACCATTCATTATACTGTCATTAAGCCATGTTTCAGACAAAGCTAATATATCATAAAAGATAGATTGAGATGCTAGCAAGATTTGACTGGTTTTGGTACCAAGTCCACGTACATTCTGATAATACATCGTAAGAGAGCATTTTCTAACACAAAGTAAATTATTATTAGTACTACAACGAGTTGATTGCTATTGCGAATTTAAAATAATGTTTTTGAAGTTGTCTACATGGGTTTTATACACAACACATTTGTTAATTTCCCAAGTTGCGTGATTTGAGTCTACATTGGAATTAGTTTGCTTTAATTGACTGCAGTGAACACAATTAAGCATCTCTGATTGACAGTCTTGCAGCTTATGTTTTTCAGAACATCTAGGACATGTGGGCATTTTTTCTTTGCACTTATCGGCAAAATGATGGAAACCACAACAATTGTAACACCGACGCACATCTATACCATCCCAAATTTTGCAATATTTATATCCAATCAGCACTTTTTGCGCTTTCAACAATTTATTATAGGAGTCTAAGTCAGTTTGAACAACAGCCTGATATAATTTATTATTTGTATTACGCATAGCTCTAAAACTAATTACTTTATGGTTCTGATTACTATTGAATAATAATTGATTCTGATGTACAAGACATCTCGAAAACATCTCAGAATTAATCTCCTTGGGAATTCCTGAAACTCTTACTCTGGGACAAAGACTAGGCAATTGTTCAGCATTATAATCCTCATGAAGTTCACTATTTACCAAATCAATGATTTTCTTTGTGTCCTCACTTTTTTCACAGCTGATAATGACACCTCCGTTTCTCGCGGATTTAACTCTCGATATGTTTAAATCATTATCGACGGGATTGATTTTACCTAACAAATCAGATTTCGTGTTGGATACTTTTTGCTCAGTGTTTTTAGGCCTTAAAATAACTGAAGTTTTCTTTACGATAGCAGCATAGGAAAATTCACCTTCTTTTTCAGGATAGGTAGACACTTTATTTATAAGATCATTTAAAATTATACCTTGAGAATTAATTGTATCATTTTGCTGCTTAATTTTTGAGATACATGTATCGATAGCCTCTTTTAACGTGTCAAACTTTTCAGATTTTTGGCAGACAGAACATTCATCACAAATATACTTAAAACTGGTATGTTTGCTTAATATTTTAAATTCGGCATCCTATATTTTGAGGCATTTGATATGAACTCTACCATTGCATATAAAACATGAAAGCAATTTATCATTCCTCCGATTGGTGTCCCCATCACATAACTTACAATACACCGGCATTTTACCACCTAGAACTAAGGTGGCACGTATAGCATTTGCAGGGTGCCGCAAAAAATTTTCTTTCGAGATAACAATGCTAATACGTCGGTGGGCTTGGAGTCAATGCAGTATAACCTCAAATATGATACAATGTACATATAAAGTCTAACTTTCTTAAGCAATAACTATAATAAATACTGACTTCATATCTTTTGCCAAATATAACAAGTTACAGCCTAAAAACTTATTAACTTCCATACACAACGAAAAACTCACGATATAGTGGCTTACACCGATCCGCACGCCTCACACATCAATCACTTTTTTGTGTGTTATGTGAGTACTAATACAACAGTTGTATAATTTCAAAAAATTTTGTCTTGAGAGTTTTTTGTTGATTTTGTTTATTTATGACAATGTTATATTTTTAATAATTAGTCTCTTGAAAATTTTTGATAAACATGCTCCATTTATCACTTTTTGCATATCAAAGCATATAAATAAAAGAACGCAATGTGTCATTAAGTAAATACAAGAAAACTAAAGCTATAAGCGACTGGACCTACTAATGTTGCAGACTGCTTAATACGAAAGAAAACATCTTATTTAGAAACACAAAAGAAATTTATATAATTGTAAGAAAAAGAAATATCTATGGAAAGTTTTAAATCGACTGAACATTATAAGTAATAAACGTTCAAGAACGAACTATTTTTATGAACAAGTATACAATTATCTAAGTGGTGTCGAAAAAGATCATTTCTTGCAATCAGTCAGGTTTTAGCAAAGCCTTGAATACGACTTCTGTTTTATCCACAATTTTTTATGATATTTTTAGATCCTTTGATGAAGGGGATGACACTCTGTTAGTTCTATTAGATTAGTCAAGACCCTTTGATAATATTGATTATTTATTATTACCTTGTTCAAAATTGCAATTTTATTAATTCAGCTTCATTTTTTTAATCATTTTTAGAAAATCGAACTAAGACTGTACTTATTAACGATATTTTTCCAAGTAATAACCTCTAGTGTACCCCAAGGGTCAATTTTGATACCTCTTCTGTTTCTTATTTCTATAACGGAATTCCTTATGTTACCAAGTCAAACAAAAAAAGCTGGTTATGCAGATGATACTCAAATCTATCTACGCTTTAAGCTGAGAGTTGTTAAAATTGCGCAAGTAAAATAGTTAAGCATTTCTTTCCTTATACTATTTATTATCTTGATATAAAATCCAAATACAGCCTGCAAATAATAGAAAATTCCTGCTGTAGATTCACCTTAAAATTAAAAACAATGATCGTGCAACCTATTACATCAAAAAGTTTCGGTTGTTGAAAATTAGTCACATCTTTGAATGTCACATATATTTTTATTTTCAAATCCTCACTGTGGTGACCAAATTTGAATTACAATTTTCCGCTGAAAAAAAAACAACGGCACGAATTGAATTTGAATTTGAAAAAAATTTAATCAAGAAAATCGTTCTAACACAATTTAACAGTCATGAGATTGTTTAGATAAAGCACTTGCTAGGAGATTTCATGAAATTCACTTAGTCAGCACTCATCCTTTGTTCATCAAGTTATAAATAAGATTTCTGGATGCTTATACTGACGTGTTACACTATAACACTTCTTAATTCCTCACACACGATAGTTCATTTATGGTAGTTAAATCAACTAACGTTGTCCCGCTCTGGGAAAAGGACCGTGAAAGTGTAGTAGAATTCATAATATCGTGCACTGAGGTACGGGGGATTAAAAAAAATTCTGCCCTCAAGCAATGCGTTTTGTGTTTATTTATCATGTGTTCATTTGGGATAAGCTGAGACAGTCCACGATATAAACTCTCAAACTTAATTGTTTTAAGTAACCAGTCACTTGGATCGTGGCATCATGTGACATCATTTAACATCATGTAAATTCTTTGTTTGAATCGTTGATCAAATGTGACATAACTTATGATCATGTAAATTCTTTGTTTGAACCTTTGATAAAGTGTGGCTAATTTAACATCATATAAATTGTTTGTTTGAATTGTGGATAAAGTGTGGCATAATTTAACATCATGTAAATTATGTGTTTAACTCGTTGATAAAGTATGGCAAATATCAACCTCATGTAATTTTGTTAGCTTTGCAATATTTCACCTCATGCAATTTTTCCCTATCCCGCAATTTTAGCCTCAGTAATTTTTTCTGCTATATAATTTAAATTGAACGTAAATTTTCATGCTATGCAGTTCCTAACCTCATATTTTTTTTATGTGCACAAGTTTTACTTCACACCAGATCTTTTTTGTTTTATAAATCTTTGCTAGTTAGTTCTACCACGTAAATATTTTGTTGATTAATTTAAATTGTCTGATGTCCAATCTTAATCTCAGATAAAAATTCTTAGCTGTTTAAAATTTCACGAGAATGTACGGCGAATTTAAATGTTGTTTATTGCTCTTTTTGAAACTTTAACACTTCAGTTGTAGTTTAACATCAGAGTAATAGTAAGTGAACATTTAAATGGAATCGAGGTAAATAACACAGAAACACGTGACAGAAGCGGAGGGCGCGGTTCCTAGTCGAGCCGGCAGGGTTTATCCGTCATCTCCACAAAAGTCACGGATCTTGAATAGACGTCAGGGGAGCGGTCTGGATGACGTGACGCTCGCGGCTTGGCCCAATAGCCGGAATTTCCAACTACGAGTTTGCCGATTGAATAGAATCACCCTCGTGGTGGAAGAACAGCCACAACCAGGGGCCCCAAACTCCGCTCGTGCTATAACGCCACCTATGGGCAATTTTGCTGTGCTCTAGAATGAAATTGATATAGTTCGATCGCCACACTCTTATAGAGCTTGGTGCCGCTGTCACTGTGCGCCCCGCGGCATAGAGTTTTTATTAAAATTTTGTTTTCTTGTTGACTGCCATTATTTTAAATTAGCCGCCACACGTCTGTAATAACTTGTGTATTTGCATCCAGTTACTTTACTTTAGATTTTTTCTTTGCTTTTATTAAATTTGTGATTTTCAAATATTTGCATTTATTGAGAACGTTTAATTTGATTTCATTCCAAGTTAGGCTAGTTTTTTTTTTTTGTATCTGAGAACTAAGAAGGTCTTCAACCTGCGCAACTCAGTCGCAGCTTTTTTTTTCAGTGGAAGAATAAACGTTTTGTGTCCTCCATATATTTTGTGTTTTATTTAGCGGTACTTTTCCAACCTTGGGGTCTACCACTCGCATTTGAACGCATTCTGAAAAAACAAACACAATATATAGTTCCATTTTGTTAGACGATCACAACCAAGGCCAAATTTTTTAATTTTTGTTTTTACTTTCGCGGGCTTTTCAAATTTTTTTCACATGTCAATTTAAGACGGGTGTTTGGGTTATCACATGAGTTATATATATGTTTGAGAGAAAAATTCCATTCTAGAAGGAGTCTATCATCGTATCCCGTAACTACATTATTTGTAAGATTGTTTCCTTTTCACTGTGTCAAACTATACAATATCATAAATTTATTTAGAAATAATTTAGAGTTAAATAATTTTCGAAGATTAAAAAATCTTATTTCAAACCTACTTTATTTTTTGACCACCTGTAACATGACACATTAAACACTTCATTTAAAGGCAATTTGAACTCCATGAACCGTTTAGATCTTCTTGTAAGTTGGAGTAACCTGCAAGGATTTGCGTACATTTTCGCATGGTTCATAAATAAAAGAAATTGTGCAGCTCACATGAAGTGGCGTGTTTGTTACATACATATATCAAAAATAAAAATGGCCCCAAAACGGATCCTTGTGGCACTCCGCTCATTACCCAAGCTCACCACCACGAAGATAAAATTTTCTTCTGAATAAATCGGCAAATATCGAAGTTAACAATTTTTTTGGAATTCTCAGATGTTCCAATATTACATCAACATCAAAATTCTGCATTGCACGGAACAATTTTTCCGTTGTAATGTTAGACTAATCCACAATATTAACAATTATAAAAATCAAACTTATTTGCTAGTTTAAAAATTGGTATTACAGAAACTGTTTTCCAAATGTCACGCCGAAGAGAATTTGTATTAAACGAGTGTTTTAGAACCACTAATAATAGCAAGAAAATAGACTTTCAATAACGATTAAGCAAAGATCTAAGCATTTATCAGGTCCAGGACAATTAAATTATTTTCGCAGGTACGTTTCGACACCTTTTTCCAAATGCTATCTCAGTTAATGACTTGTTTATTCTTTATTATGAATCCATTCGTTTGAAGGAATGTGAATATTTTTACAAAAATATGAATTATTTAATACACAGGAGTTAACAACTTTTAAAAATAATAGTCCCAGCAGTCCCAAAGTGATTTCTGAAAGCTAATTCCAAATCAATGGAGTTTATATTACCTTGGCAAAGTTTATAATTTATTGGTGATCTGTTCTTGTTTTTGACAACATGGTCAAATTTGCCAAGAGGTGGCTAGTAATAGGCTCTGTAAAAAGATTTAGATCTTTAGTCAGAAATAGATCTAATATTGATCGATTTTTACCTGTTCTGTATCTAATGGGTTCTTTAACTAGTTAAATAAGATTAATGTAAAAAATATTTCAAATAATTCACGGTGGAAAGTCTGGAAATAATTGATTCTCTCAATTTATCGAAAGATAATAAAAATGGCCAAACATAATTACCTCGTTAATTTAATGCCGTGCAAGTTTAACTTTGACGTTATTATATTTAAAAATTCCATGTCGTTGTTTGACCATCTTCACGACTTCACAAAGTTAAAAGTCCAGAGTATTTTTGGAGATTTTTTATTAATAAAATCTACCAAAGGAAATGAACTAAAACTATAAAGACGTTAGACAATCAGTAAAAGGGCCCTATCACAATACTATATGTACCCTTAGCTCTCGCTCGGAAAGTAATTAATGAAATTTTAAAAGAAAAGTCTCCGCTTTAAAGTACAAATTCGAAGGGATCCTCACAGAGAAGGGCTGACCCTTTCACAGCTAGGTTTAATGAGGAATTATTTACTACAGATCTAAATTCGTAACGTGTCATGAGTTACGGCCTATGCAACATTTAGAACCTACTACACTTTTCTAATCCGATGATCCCCATCGCAAAGTCCTCCCGAACACTAATTTCTGCCAGTTTAGGGCACGAGTGCTTAATTCTGGAGTTAAACCTGGCATCCATCTTAACAGTGTCACTTTGGGTATGCTTTACACAAGGCCTAATACTGCTTTTTTCACCACTTACTTAAGCCACTTTTCGAGTTTAAAGCACTGCATTAGCGGCAAAGATTTGTCTTTAATAAAAACAGCACATATTAACGCCGCTGCATACGTTAAATCTGCGTTGTTAAGATCTCCCTTGACTTGCGAATAATTCCATTTAAATGCTTTTTTTTTTTTGTTTAATTTCGTTACAAAGGGTAATAACTGAGTAAATTTACACCGACATGTAGAGAACAAAATTCAACACTAAAATTTCTCTATTAAATAATTTTGTTCTTATTTTCAAAACTTATATTTACAATGCAGTAAAACTTTCGCTGGTTTTATTTTACTTATGAGACTTCTTCAACTATCCAGATTCTCACATTTATGAACATCACGTCCCATGGGTCGTAAACCATCGAGACAATATAATTTATAACTATTTTACAACACTTGGTGTAAAAGGAGTTGTCTATTTTTAAAGACAGGAAAATATGACTGCGGGGTAGTGTTACAACAATCTGTTTTCTATTTACTTATAAAACAATATATACTTGTGGCGTAGTTTTATGTAACTACTAGCCTGATTGTTATCAAATTGTATACGTATATTAGGAATATCGTGTAGATGGTAAAGCGCTAACTAAAATTTGTTTTATCATGCCCACCATCAATGTGATGACGTCACTTCAAAATTTCGCATTGTAAATGTTATTTAAATTTTATAAAATGATCTTAGACCAAGTTAATTTGAATTTCACACAGTGGAAATAATTTAAAATTATACCTTTAAAACCTTAAACAAATGTGTATCATATGACTTCATTATTTTGTTGAGAATTCAAAACTATCACCATTTTTTTTTTCAACAATTTTGCAGAAATCTATTTATGCACTTCCTTTTCTCGTCTAAAATCCTAAGAATATAAATCAATAAAAGTCATTTGAATCCAATTCGACATCGTCGTTAACATTCATTTAACGATGGAAGTTGAAATGAAGTTACTTGTTGGGCATGATTAAACGATAATCGGCAACCAAACTTTCACTATTTGACAACTGAACGTGAACAAAAAATAAAATTAAACTCTAATGAACGTGAATTAACTTTAACACTTTTGTAGAATAAAATGCGTCTAAATCAACGTTTAATCAAAAGCGATCAAACAAATCACCCATTTAATAACTCATTAATGCTGCAAATTACTAATTTCACCGGTATTACACTAATTAGCACACTAAAGCAAAATATCTAACGCAAAATGTTTAAACCATTAAATCCTGCATTTAGTAAAGTATGCCGATGAATAACTTTTCTCAGTTTTAATGACATTTTATGCAAATGTGAAATCATTAAGCAAACAAAACTGAATGTGAATATAGAGGATTTTATATTATTTATTTAATTGTAAGCTAAAAATGACTACAGCTGGGCTAGTTTAACTGATTGAACTTCAGAGGCGAGGTAAGTTCTGTCTAAATAACTTTAGGTCAGACCTGACCTTTGCACAAATCCTTGCACTCCTCGGCCACTCAGCATCACCGACCCTTAATTTTATTGTTCGCAACTAAGCACTTGCTTTAGATGAAGGTGGATAATAAAAAAAACTTTCGTTTCAGTTTTTGTCCAAATGGGAGGAAATAGTGTGAAAGCTAATTGAATTGAATCGGCGAAAAGGAAACGAGCAATTACTTAGGTTAGCTAATTACTGTCTTCCAGCTGAAGACTGTATTTACTCAGAGCTCTGTTACCGAAAACTTTTTGCATTCTGCGCAATGTTCGGTAAATAAAACGTGCTATGCAAATTTGAAAGTCCAATTTCTCTACACCATTTTTAGCGCGAATTAAAGGGTAATTAAAATATGGACATTAATTTTTATTTAACTTTAATTTTTATCTTCGGGCAGTGTGAATATTTAAAATTATCTGTAATTAAAAAAGTGGGTTTTTAGTGGAATTACTTTTAAATTTATGCATTCCACATCAAACCGTAACGCAATTAACAAGATTAACATTCATCTAGCGGTTTTTATGTACACATAGAAGCTTCAAAGTAAATTTTATCAGTAGTTATATAGTGGGGGTTCTAGACCAGGTCAAATGAGGTCAAACTGGTCCAGCTCCCCCATTACTTTTCATCGAGCGGTCATTGACCTTTCATTTGTTGTCGAGCTTGTCGGTGCACGTGGCTGACCTTGCCAGCTGGTCCAGCTCCCCCATTACTTTTCATCGGGCGATCATTGACCTAGTCGTTGCTCGACCTTGGTCGTTTATTGCCCTCGTTCATCTCGAGATCTATCCCCTCTTTTCGTTTAGGTCGGGGAGGGATCTCGGACGCAATCTCGCATCCCCACTTCCGTTTTATACTTGTATAAAAGTCGATGGATTCGTGTGTAAGAATTAATTAGTTTTTTGAATTCAATTATTTAACACTTAGAAATGTCATCTTTCATTTCTACCTTGAATAAAGAGTCTCACTTGCAAGCTTTTGTGAGTGCGAAAACTTTAGAA
Organism: Zophobas morio; assembly: GCF_036711695.1. Lineage (NCBI taxonomy): Eukaryota > Metazoa > Arthropoda > Insecta > Coleoptera > Tenebrionidae > Zophobas > Zophobas morio. Next base: position 15,372,726 of record NW_026972129.1, on the reverse strand, counting down.
GAAAATAAAAAATTTTTAACAAAAAATTTTAGTAAACTGTCTACAAAGTACGGTGACAAGATATTTGTGCAACTTGAAGAGTCTAGAACGATACTTCCACAGAGATTTACCGACAAATTCACCGACTCAGTGATCAGCGATCTGAACCAGAAGATCGTGAACGGCTTGAAATTGTACTTGGTAAATAGAGGTCCGATCGGTCGAACCATCAATATCGAATTTATCGAAGAATGAAGAAGGCATTGGTTCATGTGGAAAACAAATCAAGTGCAGTTAGACTGCTTCGTCGTAGATTAGAATTACATTTAAAACGAATTAGTTATTTAAAAGAAGCAATTAAAATGTATGAAATAAGAACTAAATTGAATAATCTTAAGCTGTAATAGAAATTATAATAAATATTATTTAATTCGTTCGGTGTATTATTTTCCCCAGTCTCATGTAAAAAATATTTGATTGCAAACTGTCATGAATAACAGACGTGTTTGTTTCGACAAAGTTCCGGTTATTTTCTTAATAAATGATAAAGAAAGCCGAATTAATACTTGGTTATACGATGTTAAAAGATTTCAAATGAATGTGGAACGTTTCGAATTGCAAATAAAGCCCTTAATCGAAAAAATGATGGAGAAGAAGCGAAAATTTAGAGAAACAATCGAAAAATTGGATTCAGAATTGAAAATTATTCAGCAAAGAAAATCAGTTAAATAACTGTGCACATTGCGGTTAAACCACTGCGTCGTAAATTAGATTTAAATTTAAAACTTATTAGTTTCTTAAAATGTATAAAATACGAACTAGTTTGTATAATCTTAAGCTGTAATTGAAATTATAATAAATATTGTTTATTTCGTTTGGTGTATTATTTTCCCCAGTCTCATCTAAAATTATTTAATTGGGAATAACAGCAACGAATAAAAGCCGTGTTTGCTCCGACAAAACTCCTGTTATTTTCTTAATAAATAAATGTTCATCAGCAACTTTCTGCCGATTTAAGCTTATTTGTCCGTGATTATTAGAATAAAATCTCAAATGTCAGAAGGCGAGTGTGTTGTTAAAAATTAAAAAAATTGTTACTTACGACATTGAAAACAGGCAATAAAATCATCCGTTCTCCCTCGAAAACATTCAAATACACGCACACTTCACAGAAGCCACCATTTAGTTCAACAAAACCACCTTTTTCCCAAATCTTTTCACGGTAAAATTCATAAACCGAAACACGCCGCCCGTCATTATTACAACACAGAATGAAATAACGCGATGCTGTTTCAGCAAATTCTTACGGAACTGGACGCTTTTGTCGCAATAGACAGGGACGTATTCGGAAATATTAAAAAAAAAAAGAATTATCGCTTGAGGGTGATAAAGGGCAGAAAGTTTGTTAAAAAAATAAAAATGCATCCCTATAAACTAATGACACATTTGTGTAAAAATAAATGTGGGTTGGAGGTGCAATAATTGTTTAAATATAAAAAAAAAATGTATTACTCGAAGACGGTAAGAGATACGAGGTTCGTGCAAAGAACAAAAAAGTTCCTAAAATACGAAACACATGCACCTGTGTCGACGGTTTTTAGTTTGAGTTTAGCATTTCGGAGAAAAGGGCAAAAGTTTGTGGTGACCAAACGGAATTAGTTAAAAATTTGTTTTTTGTGTCAAAATATTTTTGGATGAATAATCAATAGGTCCATGTAATTAAATATGTGAAAATTTGAGTTTGGGGCGCAACAATTTTTGTCAAAAAAGGTTGTCAAAATTCGAAAAAAAGTTTTCCTTGAGCAGTAGGAAAGTAAATTAGAAGTTTTGGTGAAAAAAAAAATTTAAAAAATTCAAAGAATCCAAAGAAAAATTAAAACAAAAAAAATCTCAAAAAAAAAATCCAAATTTTGAAAAGTTTGTTTTTCCACAAAATCAAATGCATATTCATGAAGTACTATCTAATCGTGTGTAAAAATGATTATGACTCATAGGTGTATCTACCGTTTAAATAGAAAAAATTTTTGTTACTCGAAAATGGTAAGAGATAGGAGGTTCGTGTATAGAGCAAAAAAGATTGACAAAAACAAATAATATCGACAGCCGTCGACGGTTTTTCGCTAACTTTTGACATGACTGTGAAAAGGGCAAAAGTTTGTGGCGCCCAAACGGTAAAACTTAAAAAATATATTTTTGTACCAAAATATTTCTGAGTGAACAGTCTATAGGTCCACTTAGCAAAATAAATATTTTTTGCTACCGTTTAGTAGTAATAACGAAAAAACGTCATAGTTCGTAAGCGGTAAGAGGTAGCATGTCGGCTCAGGGGAACGGGGAAATGCTAAAAAAATTAAGGCATATGTTGAACAAAAAAAATTTTGAAAAAAGTTGAAAATAAGGGAGAAAAGGGCAAAAGTTTCTAGTGTCCAAATGGTAAGAAATAGAATATCGGTTGCATACAGCAAAACCTTCTTCTGGAACGAACGCATAAGTTTGTTCAAAAAAATCGATTCTGTCCACGTCAACCTTGATACAGGAGCCATTTTTAGTTTTTTCGAGGTCGCTACGTAAAACTTTTTTCAGGTCGAAAAAAAGACCATCGAAAAAGGATTCGAATAAGCCCAACATGCAACACTTAAAAAAAAAAAAAAAAAAAAAAAAAAAAGCGAAATAGGTTATTCTTTATATTTATTGTTATATGACTACTACCATCACAACTAAATATACTAAGACAGTAAAAAAAAAAATTCCAGTTAACCGAAAACCGCTTTTTGTTGAATTTTATATGAAAACAACAAAAGATCATTAAAAAAAAAAAAACGAAAACCTATAAACAGCCATCAAAAATCAATAAAAAAAAGAAAAACATCAAAAACAAATAAAAAACCAAAAAACTATCAAAAACCAACAAAAAACCATCAAAAAGCACTATTAAAAAAAAGATATATATATATATATATATTGATACTTCTACTACTTCTAAATTTGTATATGTTAGCCTATGCTGTGGTGGTGGATCATGATGAGTCATATCGTGCTGCTGGACAAATAATTTAAAACGTATTAAATAACTTGTTGTTGTATTAAATCGTAGTTGCTAAATCTTTCTGAATTAGTGAAACTCTTGCATTTTCGATAAGAGAAAAACAACTGAATCGTCAACTTGAAATAAAAATTAGAGAGGGAAAAAGAGTAAAAGAAGGGATTAATTTCGTATATAAATTCAAGACTATATGAAAGATGTGATTATAACTGATTAACTAGTATCAAGAGAATTAACCAATAGATATCTAGGGACATGGGTAAGGTTATATTTTTATTACAGTATGTAAATTTCATATATTTTTTTTTGTTTTGTTTAGAGGATTTTATAGTTTGCCCATACGATAGGAGCCATCGAATGCTAGAGGGGAGACTCCAGAGGCATATATTTAGGTGTCATAGGGAGGCTTGGGAAAGGGAGCGACAGCTCCGCGAAGCTGCACTTCCCAAAGCATCACCACCGATACCATCTCAACCATCAAAATGGTTCAATTCTGAACCCCCAAAAGTAACATCACTCGAAAATTGGGACGACGACGCCAGTGGGACGTACGTTCCATCGTTGAAGGATGACTTGATGCTCGACAAGACATCAATAAATTTTTATAACGCTGTGTTCGGCAAAAATAAACAAAAATAATTTTTTGTTTTTGTCTGTCTCTACTCGTTAATTTGTACCACCCTACCAGAACTTACCATCTCTACAAGCTACCTCTCTAAATACTAACAGCGATACCATTCCCAAGGAGAACATGGACTTTTGTTTAAGAAATGCTCGTGTATGGTTTGTCACAATATTCCTGATATTATCGATACATCGATCCCACTACAGTATAAACAAGAATTTGTCTTAAGAAACAAAAGCCGCTGCAAGTCACCTAATTACACCATTATTGACGATTATAGTGGTTCCAAAAATTTTAGCGAAAATGCTACAGGATATTGTTTGGCAAAACCATTGATTTGGATATATACTGCCCAACATGCAACACTTAAAAAAAAAAAAAAACAAGCGAAATAAAATACTTATATTATTTATTGATATATAAATATTACTATTACAATACAAGCACCACTATCACTACTAATTCTACTACTAAAACATTTCAACACTTTTAACGCTACTAACACTACTACTGACACTATGAGATTATATACATTTTAAGCAACAGGGAATTGGATATTATGTTTAGAAGTAAAGAATTACATGAATTTGCTCCACCAGTACAATCGATAACAAATACTTGGACTATTAAAACTTCCTTAGAAAAACCTCAGTACATACTTTTTGCATTACAGCAAGGAAGAAAAAACCAATTGAAGAAAAACTACAGTCAGTTTGATCATTGTAATCTGAGAGATGTAAAATTGTACCTTAATGATACCATGTATCCCTACGACAACCTGAATGTTGATTTCACAAATAATCGGTATGCAATTCTCTATGATATGTTTAAAGAATTCCAGACATCGTTCTTATCCAAACAAACCAGCGAACCATTATTCGATAAGGATGAATTTAAAGAAAAGACGCCTATAATAGTAATCGACTGTTCTAAACAAACGGAAGCTTTGAAGAGAGGCCCCGTTACAATCACTTTGTGGTTTGAGACGATCTCTGGTATTCCTGCAGACACTACAGCCTACTGTCTTATTCTTCACGACCGAATGGTAAAATACATCCCTGCACAAGATGTCGTCAGAGTGTTGTAAATAATTTAACCTGTTATTGTATTATTATTATGTTTGGGGGTAAATAAAACTACATATAACCCATTTCTGTGTGTTTTATTCATGGCTACCAGAAATTACATGTAAAGTTTTCTTATAATCATCTAACTTAATCGAGGGCCATTTTGTTGAATCCGGTCCCTCAGTCCATCCTAATGGTATTTCAGGATTGGCTTCTCCTTTGACAATGTTCTTTTTGATCCAGTTGAAAATTCTTCGGTGCTCCTGATTTTGAGAAGGTTGAAATGCGAAAGAATCGTAATTTATTATTTCTAAAGACTCATAGAAAGTACTGAGCGCTTTATGGTTTGCCAAATACGCAGCCCGACACATAAATTCATCCACGCACTGGTCGATCCTTCGATAATTTTTCCGGATATTCTCAACAGGATAGAATATATCTCCAAGATTCTGCCAGCGATTATCACTCAATAATTTATAAATAAAACATTTATACGTTAGAGTATTGTCCAAATAGTTGGTGGTCATCAAAAACTCCAAAGCAGCATAATTTAAATTTTCAATTTGGTCTCTTTCGCATACATGTAGAAATGCATCAATGTAACCATCGACACATTGCTTTCTTTGTAGCAGAATACAAATGTCAAGTGTATAAAAGTCACTTTCACTTTCGGCAATCCATTTAAACACTTCGTCCGGTACAATAAAATCTTTTTTATCGATGAGATGAAGGAATAAATTTAATTTCGTTCGATCACTCGCAGCGGCTTTAAGATATGTTTTGTACACATTTTCGGATGCACAAAATGCTTGTAAATCAACAAATTGTCTCAAGTCAGACATTGTTGTAATAATGAAATAACCAACATCGAATAAATCATCTGTGAAATTTAATTGCTTATATATGGCAATCCCCACTTTTTTTAACTTACGTGCGAAATATGATATCCCCAAGGTTTCGTATCCGTTGCAAATCTTGTGACAATCCTTTTATCATCATTTGGGCTGAGAACTACTTTTTCTTGTTTTACTGTGTAAACAGTATGATGTTTGGACTTGATGAGTCTTTGTGATTTTTCGTAACTTCGATTATTAAATAAACATTCTTTGTAATTTTCAAACGTTATTGTTTTAAGTGATGCTTTTGTACTACCTTTGGATTTTTTAACTAATTTTTTATTGAAATCGTCACTTGCAATTCTATATGCGTACATTTTAGATCTGAGACCCACAAATTCTAGCATAATCTTACCGTTATTTTCATCTTTCATTAAACCTGGTACTTTCTTATTTTTCAGTTCTATATCATAAATATTATATAAATCATAGTCAGAAGTATCAAATCGATGTGAGTCTTTCTTAATATATTTGTATATATCGTCTACGTGAAATTCATAAATTAGGCTGTCAGTGTCGGTATAAAGTAACTTAGCATTATTTTTAAATGTTTTTTTAATATAGTCATAATGAAATTCATAGAGAAAAGTTTTAGAAATATCTAAAATGCAAAAACCAACATAAATTGGTTTATTCAAAAATACTTCTAATTTACTCATTTCGATTATTGCTGAATCATCGTCAAATACAACAGAACTGTGAAAATTTGGTTTAGATATAAGAGAACGAACTCCCCATCTTCCCTCCCATTTACTAACCAATCGAATATCGCGATGTTTTCTTACATTTTCCATGCATTTACCATAAATAGCATTAATCATTAATTTAAAAAAATCTTTTTCAAAATCGTTCTTTGCTTGCTGCCTAAGTTTTGTATTTAAATCTATATATTCCTTTAACCACGCAGATTGTTTGAATTTCATAACACGATGTACACATTTTATTTTCATACCAAATTTTGTATACATTTTTAAATTCCGATAATGAATAATATATTTTTTCTTGGGATATAAAGTCAACAATAACTTCTTAAGTTTAGATCTTGAAATGGGCGGTATCATATGCTCTGGAGCTAATGGTAAATCACTATGAATTTCATGTAAATCTATTGGATAATCTAAATCGCATTCAATAATATAACCGATTGCTGAATTTTCTGGGGTATCTAAGATATCAGCTATATTGAAATTTTCTACAAACTCAAATTCTCCATACGGTAAGTATTGAGACATTGCCGCTCCGTAAAGGTTGTTAACATCAAAATACATTAAATAGGTACTATCTTTCGAAGGATCATATTCTTCTTTTGGCATGTATTTGTTATTGGCTTTACCATATCTATTGGAACACTGCGAAACTCCACCTCTAATACCTCTTTCTACAAATAGAACTTTATCTATATCCGTTAAAAGTTCTAGTTTAATTTCTGTTGTTTTTAACATAGCATCAAATGTTAGGCCCGGAGCAGTATAATAATGCAACGGATCAAGTTGATAAGTATTTAAACAAGTAGTTCGAAAAGCTTCAAATACATCGGCTAGAAGAAGCACATCAGTTTTTAAATATAAATCAGAATATTCTCCTAATGTATGAATATTAAAAGTATTCCATACATTGGTAGCATGGGAATAATCTTCATATTTAATATTTTCATCGTATAAGCGACTATAGAAATCCTCCTTTTCGGGCAATTTTGTTTCAAGTAGTTTCTCCCAGGAGTTTATATAATCGTAAGGAAAAACTCCCTTTCTGTTTAACAAATCAAATTCTTCCATATTATTACAATTTGCCAACGTAATAATTTTCTGAGAATTATCTAAATTAGAGGAAAGTTTGTCTAAACTATGTGGCATAAATCTGAAAGAATCAATAAACCGTAAACTAACTTTCGTGTCTTCGACAAATTTAGTAAACGAGATATATCTTTCTTTGTTAATGGGAAGTAACTTAATATCACCTTTTATTGAATTTGAAAGTTCTTTAATAAAAAAATGGGCATCATATCCGCTCATATTATGAAAGACCACGGGTATAACACAAATATCTTTATAATTTAAATTACAACTTTGATGGGCAGCGCCTCTATACATTCCAGTTAAATGACTATGATCGCGTACTTTTATGTTCTTTTCCGAAAATCCTTTTTTACATATATGACATATTTGGGAGGATTCAAACTGCTCACGTTCTTCCGTAGTTAATGTTTCCATAGAAATAACGTTCTGAAATTTATCGTTGCAGAAATGAGCCATTCGATGTAACTCCTGAACGAACCATTGAATGCAATTTTTACCTCGATACAAACGAAATTTAGAAAATGAATTATCATATGAGCAGTGAAAATAGTAAGCAATGCTGTGCGCAATATGTTTTTGATAAGTTTCGGTCTTATTCGTGGTGGACATATGCTGTTTGGTACAATCAAGAAGAATACTCTCGAGATCTGCATAAATAGTAAAAGGTACTTTTTCTTGATGTCTATAATTTTGAAAATACAAGTAATTTTCGTTTTCTGTTGGCAGTCTTATGGAATATTTATTAATACTCTGGCATGAAGTTTTATGTTTTTGGAGCAATTCCTCTGTGGTGAAATGATTTAAGCATCTTTCGCATATATGAAATTTACATTTATGGAGGGAAAGTTGCGTAGCTAAAAGAGCTGACAAATTTTTGATCCATACGAAATGATAGAGCAATTGTTGATCTTCAAAGTTATCATTACTGTTATTAGTATTTTGTATTTGTCTTTCAGCGGGTAGCATAAGCAAATTAATTGCTTTATAAGAATTTGAAAATCTAGTGCTTAAACGACAAGGTAAAATTTTTTTCTTCTCGATGCAGTATAAATTAATGGCAAGATTGTTGAGTTCCTCAAATTTTTGAATGTCTTTAATTGTGATTGGGAAGTCTAAATTATCATATTTCAACACATTTTTGAAATGAGGATACGATGATTTTCGGTCTGAATGTTTATCGGTAGGAAATAAAGCCGAAACTATGGCCCAAAGAAAACAATATTCATCATTATTTTGTACATTAATTATTGCATGTTTTTTTTTTATAAAATCTGGTGTGGATACAAAAGTTGAATAGCCGAATTTAATTGGGTCGTATTTATTTATGTTAATTTTCAATCCTAAAATTTCATACAACGCCCAACCGGAATCCTTTTCTGCAAATTCCTCTAATTTTTTCATGATTTTATCAATGACGTTTTCTTCGTACCATTCCTTTAAATTTGTGTATTGATCAATGTGCTGATTTTTTGTTGAAAATGTTTTAATGTCTGTTTCACCAGAGTGCGGTTGAATAAAATTTGCCGAAAAAATTACATTTACCTTAAGCATTGAGTTTTTCCGTTCTTTTTTAATTCTAAACATAAAGCATTTAAAAGATTGTTGAAAAAACTGAAGAGGATCTTTAATGTGGTGGTTACTTATAAATCCTGTACGAATTCGTTGTTGAAAACAGGATTCGACATCCTGCCATGTTACATTAGTCACCGGTTTAAATTTGACTGTTTTAATATAGCCTTCACCAGTTTTTATAGATAATTGTTTTTTCTTATTTAAAAGCTTTAGGCGATAAAATTTCAAATACGCCAAACTTGTTTCTAAGGAATTTGCGTTTTCCAACATATTTTCTCGATGGATTTTACATTTGAGTGCTTTTCTAATTATTCTAATACTGGTATTGATATAAACTAAAAAATGTTTAGTTTCTTCGATTGTTTTGATTTTACTTATGTATTCATGAATTAGCTTAAGAGAGTTTTTACATATAGCCGTCACTGATTCTTGTGATTTCATTTTTTGTCGTGAAACTTGCTCACCACAGCAGAAAAAAAGAAACACTACTATTTCCCGTTGACTAGTTTCTTGTTTATATGAGAATTAATTTGCAAGTTACAACTTGCAAGTCGTAGTTGAAAACGTGGTCGTAAAAAATAAATTCAAGTCAGCGAAAAATGAAACATGAGGAAAGCAACTGAAGGAGGGAAAAAAGTAGGGGTGGGGATTAATATAGTGTATAAATTAAAGATCACACAAAAGAACAGATTAATAAGTGTTCTGCAAGTACATATCATAAAAATTAATTAACGACAGAAATGGGTAAGCTTATATATATATATATTTTTTGTAGTATTTAATTTTTTTTTTTTGTATAGAGAAATTTGTTATCTGCCCCTATGATGTCAGCCACAGGCTTTTAGAGAATAGGCTGAGAAAGCATATTTTCAAATGCCACCGGGATGCCTGGGAAAGGGAGCGAAAACTCTGGGAGAATGCACTTCCAAGACCATCTACACCACCCCCACCACCATCAAAGTGGTTCAGCCAACCACCACCAACACCACCGCAAGTGGAAAACTGGGACAACGAATTCTCAGGGACCTATGTGCCAAAGTTAGATAGATCCCTGTTTTTAGATAGAACAGCCTTAAACGCCTACCATGCGACATTTAACAAATATATAAGAAAACAATAATTTGTTATTTCTATCGCTATCACCCCACCACCATCATTTACCACACCATCATTTACCACCTCTAAAAACTTCTTCCCTACAAATATCAACGACCACAACTAAGTATTTGTGTCTGTGTACAAGAAGATAAGTCTAAGATGTTTCTGCCTAGCAATGTGTTAATACTATTAAGTGTGCTAGTTGAAAACAACTTGTATATTTACACCACTTCAAATATAAGTCTGCTGTATATTCAGACGTACGAAAAAGAATTTTGGGAAAAAATGACTCCGATCAATCTAATCGAAACCAGTTATCACCTCTTCTATGCGAAAAATATAACAATGCAGAATCATTTGACGTACAAGATAAAAACGGAAGAAGAAAATCACCAATTTTCCAATTGGTTAATAATAGAAAATACTAAGAACAGTCGCAGTTCAAAGGAGGTCATTGATTTTTGTTTAAGAAACGATCGTGTATGGTTTGCTTCATTTTTTGTCATATTCACGATAATGACTGTAATAGTGGGATGTTGGGACCTGGCTGCTCGTTAATGGTGGTGGTGATGGTTGTTGCTATATATATAGAATTCCGCAACAACAAACTATTCATTTCATCCAAACAATGTTCGGCTTAAACTGCACACTTGTTCTATCAACCATTCTAATTCAGAAAGATTTTTATTTATTGACTGATAGCAATGTTACTGATGTCTATCTACAAACTATTGATAGTAGTAAAGAATGTACTGTTAGAAAAATGTTAGAAATTAAAAATGGGCATGAACAACTACGTATGTTTTATTCAAAATATGTATCTTCCTCGAACCAACTGCAATATCGGCTAGAATTAGTCTTCAAAGACAACACTCGATGCAAGTCTCCGAATTACACCATCTTTAACGATTATAGTGGATACAGGAATTCTACAGGTGCAAATGTTACAGAATATTGTTTGGCAAAACCATGGATATGGATATTTACTTCAGTAGGAGCAATTATTTTTGCAATCGTATTTTGTCTGTTACTTTATTTAGTACTAATTTGTTTCAGTTATTTTAGTAAATACAATACTCAAACAAATGTATGATTCAATAAAACAATTAGTTACTATTAATAGTTTTATTTAATGTCCTTTAACATATTTATTTAACAGCATCAGTACTACGATTTAATACAACAATAAGTTATTTAATATGTTTTAAATTATTTGTCCAGCAGCACGATATGACTCATCACGATCTACCACCACAGCAGTGATTTTTGATGATTGTTTATAGGTTTTTGATTTTCGTTTTTTAATGATGTTTTGTTGTTTTCATATAAAATTCAACAAAAAGCCGTTTTTGGTTAACTTGAAATTTTTTTTTTTAATGTCTTAGTATATTTAGTTGTGATGGTAGTAGTCATATAACAATACATATAAAGAACAACCTATTTCGCTTTTTTTTTTTTTTTTTTTTTTTTAAGTGTTGCATGTTGGGCTTATTCGAATCCTTTTTCGATGGTCTTTTTTTCGACCTGAAAAAATTTTTACGTAGCGACCTCGAAAAAACTAGAAATGGCTCCTGTATCTAGGTCGATGTGGACAGAATCGATTTTTTTGAGCAGACTTATGCGTTCGTTCCAGAAGAAGGTTTTGATGTATACAACCGATATTCTATCTCTTACCATTTGGACACTAGAAACTTTTGCCCTTTTCTCCCTTATTTTCAACTTTTTTGAAAATTTTTTTTGCTCAACATATGGCTTAATTTTTTTAGCTTTTCCCCGTTCCCCTGAGCCGACATGCTACCTCTTACCGCTTACGAACTATGACGTTTTTTCGTTATTACTACTAAACGGTAGCAAAAAATATTTATTTTGCTAAGTGGACCTATAGACTGTTCACTCAGAAATATTTTGGTACAAAAATATATTTTTTAAGTTTTACCGTTTGGACGCCACAAACTTTTGCCCTTTTCACAGTCATGTCAAAAGTTAGCGAAAAACCGTCGACGGCTGTCGATATTATTTGTTTTTGTCAATCTTTTTTGCTCTATACACGAACCTCCTATCTCTTACCATTTTCGAGTAACAAAAATTTTTTCTATTTAAACGGTAGATACACCTATGAGTCATAATCATTTTTACACACGATTAGATAGTACTTCATGAATATGCATTTGATTTTGTGGAAAAACAAACTTTTCAAAATTTGGATTTTTTTTTTGAGATTTTTTTTGTTTTAATTTTTCTTTGGATTCTTTGAATTTTTTAAATTTTTTTTTTCACCAAAACTTCTAATTTACTTTCCTACTGCTCAAGGAAAACTTTTTTTCGAATTTTGACAACCTTTTTTGACAAAAATTGTTGCGCCCCAAACTCAAATTTTCACATATTTAATTACATGGACCTATTGATTATTCATCCAAAAATATTTTGACACAAAAAACAAATTTTTAACTAATTCCGTTTGGTCACCACAAACTTTTGCCCTTTTCTCCGAAATGCTAAACTCAAACTAAAAACCGTCGACACAGGTGCATGTGTTTCGTATTTTAGGAACTTTTTTGTTCTTTGCACGAACCTCGTATCTCTTACCGTCTTCGAGTAATACATTTTTTTTTTATATTTAAACAATTATTGCACCTCCAACCCACATTTATTTTTACACAAATGTGTCATTAGTTTATAGGGATGCATTTTTATTTTTTTAACAAACTTTCTGCCCTTTATCACCCTCAAGCGATAATTCTTTTTTTTTTTAATATTTCCGAATACGTCCCTGTCTATTGCGACAAAAGCGTCCAGTTCCGTAAGAATTTGCTGAAACAGCATCGCGTTATTTCATTCTGTGTTGTAATAATGACGGGCGGCGTGTTTCGGTTTATGAATTTTACCGTGAAAAGATTTGGGAAAAAGGTGGTTTTGTTGAACTAAATGGTGGCTTCTGTGAAGTGTGCGTGTATTTGAATGTTTTCGAGGGAGAACGGATGATTTTATTGCCTGTTTTCAATGTCGTAAGTAACAATTTTTTTAATTTTTAACAACACACTCGCCTTCTGACATTTGAGATTTTATTCTAATAATCACGGACAAATAAGCTTAAATCGGCAGAAAGTTGCTGATGAACATTTATTTATTAAGAAAATAACAGGAGTTTTGTCGGAGCAAACACGGCTTTTATTCGTTGCTGTTATTCCCAATTAAATAATTTTAGATGAGACTGGGGAAAATAATACACCAAACGAAATAAACAATATTTATTATAATTTCAATTACAGCTTAAGATTATACAAACTAGTTCGTATTTTATACATTTTAAGAAACTAATAAGTTTTAAATTTAAATCTAATTTACGACGCAGTGGTTTAACCGCAATGTGCACAGTTATTTAACTGATTTTCTTTGCTGAATAATTTTCAATTCTGAATCCAATTTTTCGATTGTTTCTCTAAATTTTCGCTTCTTCTCCATCATTTTTTCGATTAAGGGCTTTATTTGCAATTCGAAACGTTCCACATTCATTTGAAATCTTTTAACATCGTATAACCAAGTATTAATTCGGCTTTCTTTATCATTTATTAAGAAAATAACCGGAACTTTGTCGAAACAAACACGTCTGTTATTCATGACAGTTTGCAATCAAATATTTTTTACATGAGACTGGGGAAAATAATACACCGAACGAATTAAATAATATTTATTATAATTTCTATTACAGCTTAAGATTATTCAATTTAGTTCTTATTTCATACATTTTAATTGCTTCTTTTAAATAACTAATTCGTTTTAAATGTAATTCTAATCTACGACGAAGCAGTCTAACTGCACTTGATTTGTTTTCCACATGAACCAATGCCTTCTTCATTCTTCGATAAATTCGATATTGATGGTTCGACCGATCGGACCTCTATTTACCAAGTACAATTTCAAGCCGTTCACGATCTTCTGGTTCAGATCGCTGATCACTGAGTCGGTGAATTTGTCGGTAAATCTCTGTGGAAGTATCGTTCTAGACTCTTCAAGTTGCACAAATATCTTGTCACCGTACTTTGTAGACAGTTTACTAAAATTTTTTGTTAAAAATTTTTTATTTTCTTCTAAAGTTTTCGCACTCACAAAAGCTTGCAAGTGAGACTCTTTATTCAAGGTAGAAATGAAAGATGACATTTCTAAGTGTTAAATAATTGAATTCAAAAAACTAATTAATTCTTACACACGAATCCATCGACTTTTATACAAGTATAAAACGGAAGTGGGGATGCGAGATTGCGTCCGAGATCCCTCCCCGACCTAAACGAAAAGAGGGGATAGATCTCGAGATGAACGAGGGCAATAAACGACCAAGGTCGAGCAACGACTAGGTCAATGATCGCCCGATGAAAAGTAATGGGGGAGCTGGACCAGCTGGCAAGGTCAGCCACGTGCACCGACAAGCTCGACAACAAATGAAAGGTCAATGACCGCTCGATGAAAAGTAATGGGGGAGCTGGACCAGTTTGACCTCATTTGACCTGGTCTAGAACCCCCACTATATAACTACTTTTATCCAACTTTACAGCGAAATCAGCACATTGTGCGATAAATCTTAGAGCTAGAATTTTTAATAATGCATCGCATCTACCTGTAAACACTTACGCAGAGGTTCGAATCATCTTCAGACTTTAAAATACAGCGTAAAACCGTTAATCAAACAAATTTAATATTCAAGCTCTCAAGAGACGGCATCCACCCTATCTAGTCCATTTATTCAAAAGTTTTTCTTCCTGTGGATGTACTCGGTAATTTCCAAGCGCACTTATTATGCGTGTTCATTAAAAATTAGTATATCCAAGTTTAGCGCATCAAAGTTAAGAAACTTTGAATAATTAAAATTTTATTTCTCGTACATTATACGCGTCTACACTGTCAACACAAAAACTTAGTTTACTTTTAGGTTGCTGGTTTATTTTATTCATACGAAAATCTTGCCAATTTATCTAAGACAAAAAGCTACTGGAATAATGTAATTATCAAAGACGAGATCGGAATTTGGTAGAAACCAATGTTACACCCTTCAAAAGAAAACCTAAACCACATTCACATTCCTTCTTTGTCGTCATTGGTACTCCAGAATTCAACAAGAAAATTAAGCAATGAGCCAGTTAGAGTTTTCTAATAAGGTAACTTCGAACATTCCTCAAATTGTTAACTTGGTATAATGAAAACCAACTAATAACGAATATTACATACTGGCGTCCTTGTTGTTCAACAACTTGGTAACCGCATTTATGGAAAAAAATTATTAAAAAGCTTGTAATAATAAACTTATTGACCACTATTTATCGATATTGTCAAAGTTATCGAATTGCATTATGATAATTTTTTTGCTATATAAAAAAACAAAAAAAAATTCTTTTAATTTATGGAAAAAATGTGTGACGCCTAATTTGATTAATAGGTAAACATAACAAAATCTACGACATACATACACACCATATGAAAGATCTAAGATTATGGAGATATGGAAGGAAAGTGGTCATGATGCTCTTTCTAAAACCGACCAACAACGGTTGGAAAGGAACGTTGTTAAATGTAAAGGGGTATAATGCTCAAAATAAGCAGAATATGATTTGCATAGCATCTGTGAAAACGTATTAAACAGAAAACTGTGCCAGCAATTGCGAAGACATTTCACAACCAGAATTATTTTCCTCAAATGAACTAAATACCTACTATTATAAAAGATTTAATTTAAATTAAATTTAATAAAAGAAAGTGCGGAACAATTAAGCTCAAAATTCAAACCTAATTTTTTATCAAAAAGGTAATTTTTATGAACGAGCATTCGTTCCTGTTTTTAATGATTGTTTTAGTCTACTATCACTATATTTATGCAGTTATAAACTTTTTTATGTATCTGACGATCCAACTATTTGTCAGAGTAAAAGTGAACCATTGTCAATTTAATGTACTATGTAAAGGAAAATTGCAAAAATGCATACAGCATTTTGTGCATAAAATAAGGTCGGTACACTTTTTTTTTAAACTGGTCTTAAGTTATTTATACAGAACTTCCCTTGTCTCTGGAACACAGTCAAACAAATCTAGCTCCTTTGATAAATTGTAATTTTAAATTCGAGATTTTTTTTGTGATAACCCTTCCAACTTTTTTGAAATATTCTCTATAAGAAATATAAAAAATACGGATATGTGTATATTCGTAATACCGGGAGACTATTAATGTTTGGATTTTTTTATCAGGTTGGCAACATATTTAAAATTTTATGATGACATCTTGATTCACATTTATGAGACTAAACCAGTAACTATCATGTCAAAACTGATAACTGTGCTTCAATCATTACCGTTCACTGATATTTTGTATCAGTGGAACAACATAATTTGTAATTGAGTCATCCTTGGAATTGAATCCGCAGGTCTTCTCTAAGATTTCTTTAAGGCCATGTCTATAAAAAAGTTTTCTAGAAAATTAATTTGAATTACCGATAATTTTGTAAACACTATATTTGAAATGACACCCAAAATGGCAAAAATTAAAATCCTTATAAATTTATTTTTAACTATTATTTCAAATTTACGTCAATGTATTAATCAATCTCGCTGTGATGTTACAACTGTTACATGAAACGTCCTTTCTAACCTTACTTTTCTTGTTCTTTTACTTGTTGTTGCTACCTGGAGATTTTCAATAATCTTCACATTAAAAAACAGTTGTTTTCAGAACTTTACTTGCTTATTTGAGTATTCACTCGAAAACGGCATTTTCATTGAAGCAAAAGCCTGTATGAATCGTCTTTTTTCGAAATGGACAAAAGTTGTATCAATGGGTGTACTCCATTCAAGCGGCTTGGGATGAATTCCGGAAAGAATTTCCCAGTAACATCATCCACTATGCTCATTTTTCGAGAAACCTCGTCTCTACAAAGAAAGGAGAGAAAACGGAGGTCTAAAAATAAGAGAAACAGAAAATATTGGAAATGTTAGACAGATAGTGGAACAAACCTCTTCCATGATATTTTTTTACTTCACGCTTATTTTATTATAAACGGTGATCAAAAAGTTTTCAGATTAGAGTTAGCCATGGAAATATTTGTCATGTCTTTGATTAAACTGTAAAAGTCATTCACACAGTTACAGTTTAATCAATGACATAACAAATATTTCCATGGCCAACTCTAATCTGAAACCTTTTTGATCACCCTTTAGATCTTATAAAAAAAGTGTCTACCATTTCTGCTTCTACATTTGTCATTTTTTTACATATTTCAGTGTGGTTTAATCACCGACATGCTAAATCTTCTCGATGGCTCGATTACAAATTATGTTGCCCGATATATCTTACACAGCAAAAAAAAGCAAAATCCATGGGACGCCGTCTACACAGGTACAGACAACACTACACATATTTGAAGCAGATCAGCAACGTGAAAAATACGGTCTGGTCAACAAATACTGTTTGAGTAGGTAGTAGGATTCACTAATTTTGAGAAATTTTTCTTGTGCATTTTAATAGAAATCAAGTGCCACTTTCATGTCAATTTTAACAAAAGGAAATAAGGTGGGGTGACAGTTCTACCAAATTCAAGCAAAATTTGTTCATGCCAACTAAAGCATTACTTGTTTATCCGTTGTGTATTATCAGTACACGCTTAAGTTTGACTCTTTATGTTCATACTTCGAAAGAATTCTACTATTAAGCACGTGCAGATGCTGGTGGATTAGAATAAGCGGAAGCAACACATAAAAAGTATGCATCTGTGTTCAAAGAAAATGAAATTTGAATAATTTGTTTCCTGAAAATAGAGGAGAAGACTATATCAAATAAGCTACAATAAGGCATAGCGTTCTGAATATTGTTTTGGTCAAATAGCTATTATTATGATAATAATTATTTTATTATTATTAAATATTTTTTCAAACTTACATTTTAGTATTCTACTCGGGATTCCAAAATCGTAACATAAATTTACGAATATTATTACAATATTTCTCCCCGAAAGTAAAAATTAGAAATGTCGGAGATCGGTTATTTGAAATGCAAACCGAACGCTCTTATTGATTTTTTTTCTACCATGGCCCATGTTTCAGATTTTCCCTGCTATGTATTTGAAGAACAGTTTTACTACTAGAAATATTAAACAATAAAAATTATATTCATCACAAATAAAATCAACGCGGATTCATAAACCATAAGTACAGGAGTATGTTATTTTATAAAATTTAAATGGTATTTACTAAGCAAAATTTGGAAGTGACGTCATCGAATTGTTTGTGGAAATTATAGAAAATTTAAAAAAAGCCATATTTATAGGAACATACATAGATATAAAAATTGACAACAACCTGTTCGATAGTTTCGACGATCTATTGAAAATCCGCACAACCGGAGAGACGAAAACCTATTTTTTCATACTTTTGAGGTCATCAAACCTCCAAACAAAGTGAAAGTGGCCGTTCGTTGGGTCCTTACAATACTTTCTTTGCTAATGCTTGAAAAATATAAAATTATAAAAATTATAAAAAAAATCACAAATAATTAAACACATCTGCAAAGTAATCAAATTTATCTTTTTCAAAAAATTTAAAAAATGTGTCTCAAAATAAATTTTTCATAAAAAATATATACGTAATTATCTACTACTTACAAGACAGAATGAAAGGGGCACATAAAAACCAGCCTGTCTTAAAATATCCACCAAAAAGGAATTGAAACTATCAGATCTAGATTTTTTTATTCGAGTTGATGAATAGAACATCCAATTACATATTTATTATTATGTCTTTTAATTATTGCACATTAAAAATACACTTTTTCTCTCCAACTTGAATTAAAAATTCTTCTGAGTTACTTGTTTCGAGTTCTTAAGCCCTTCATCAGACCCACTCGTCACAATTCTTCTACTCACAAACAAAAGCTATAGCACCTACAAACATTATATAACTGCTAAACTAAAACTTCTACAATAACTAAACAATCGTTTTTTCGTGAACGCTCACTTGTGAATTTCCTTGAAAGCTTTTTCCGTACAATTTTCCAGAACTTCTTTTCGGGTTATATAAACTGTACTACCTACAAACATGATATAACTACAAAATTAAAACCTCTACAATAAATAAACAATCATTTTTTCGTAACACTCACTTGTGAATTTCCTTGAAAACTTTTTCCGAACAATTTTCCAGAATAAACTTCTTTTTTGAATGTAAATTCTACTATTTAATTCTGACCTTTCGAGTTATACAAACTTGAAGTTGTCTTATAACTACATTTTTTTGTTCAAATAAATATATTCTTGGATGTCACTTTCGTTGATCGGAATATTCTGGAATTTCCTTGAAAGCTCCTTTCGTACACTTTCTTGAACCTGATCTACACAATGAAAATTTCCAGAATTATCTTCGAATAAAATAATATGTTCTTGGACCTCATTTCCCATTTTCAGAGTATTTTAAAATTTCCTTAAAAGCTCTTTTCGTACACCTTTTTTGGACCTAACACAATGAAAATTTCCAGCATTAACTTCTTTTTTGAATGGAAATTTTAGAACTCACTTTTGATCGTTCGGATTAGAAAAACTTTTGATATCATCTCCAAAGCTCAGCGCTTTCAAACACATATTTTCCAAAATCACTTCTGCTTGAAATTTATCTTCGAATAAATACATTCTTGGATGTCATTTCTGAATCTCAGAATATTTTGGAATTTCCTTGAAAGCTCTTTTTCTACAATTTCTTGGACTTGATCCACAAAATGAAAAATTTTCCAGAATTAACTTCTTTTTTGAATGGAAATTCTACAACTTGATTTTGACCGTTCAGGTTAAAAAAAGGTTTGGTATCATCTCCAAAGCTTGACGCTTTCGAAAACATATTCTCCAAGATCAATTCTGCTTGAAGTTATCTTACTACTGCATTTTTATCTTGAAATAAATATATTCTTGAATGTCACTTCCAATTTTCTGAATATTCTGGAGTTTCCTTGAAAGTTCTTTTCGTACACCTTTCTTGGGCCTAATCTACACAATGAAAATTTTTAGAATTAACTTCTTTTTTGAACAGAAATTCTACAGTTTGCTTTTTCGAAAAACTTTTAATGTCATCTCCAAAGCTCGACGCTTTCGAAGACATATCCTCCAAGATCAATTCTACTTGAAGTTGTCTTACCACTACTTTTTATCTTCGAATGAATACATTCTTGGATGTCATTTCTAATTCTCGGAATATTCTGAAATTTCCTGAAAACTCTTTTTGTACAATTTCTTGGACTCAACCCACGCAATGAAAAAATATCCAGAATGAACTTGTTTTTTGAATGGAAATTCTACAATTTGATTTTAACCGTTTAGGTCAGAAAAAATTTTAAGTAATATCCAAAGCTCGACGCTTTCGAAAGCATATTCTCCAAGATCAATTCTGCTTGAAGTTATCTTACCACTGCATTTTTATCTTGAAATAAATATATTCTTGAATGTAATTTCCAATTTTCTGAATATTCTGGAGTTTCCTTGAAAGTTCTTCTCGTACACCTTTCTTGGGCCTAATCTATACAAAGAAAATTTTTAGAATTAACTTTTTTTTTGAACAAAAATTGTACAATTTAATTTTTCGAAAAACTTTTAATGCCATCTCCAAAGCTCGACGCTTTCGAAGACATATCCTCCAAGATCAATTCTACTTGAAGTTGTCTTACCACTACTTTTTATCTTCGAATAAATACATTCTTGGATGTCATTTCTAATTCTCGGAATATTCTGAAATTTCCTGAAAACTCTTTTCGTACAAATTCTTGGACTCAATCCACGCAATGAAAAAATATCCAGAATGAACTTGTTTTTTGAATGGAAATTCTACAATTTGATTTTAACCGTTTAGGTTAGAAAAAATTTTAAGTCATATCCAAAGCTCGACGCTTTCGAAAGCATATTCTCCAAGATCAATTCTGCTTGAAGTTATCTTACCACTGCATTTTTATCTTGGAATAAATATATTCTTGGATGTCACTTCCGATTTCCTGAATATTCTGGAGTTTCCTTAAAAGTTCTTTTCGAAGTATTGTTAAATAAAGTTGGAGAGAAAAGGTGTATTTTATATGTATATTTCCAATAAAACCTAACCCTCAGAAACGAAAAAATTATTTTATTAAATTATTATGTTTTTTTTTAATAGACCTAGAAAAAAGTATTTGATCTATTTAGGCTCTGCCAAATTTTATTTCTGAATAGTTGATAAATTTTTGGCAAAATTAAAATATAATTTATTTATAATTTTCATTTGCTATTCCGAATAAAGTAATTCTATATTAAATAATCAACCAAAATAACGACCTATTTACTGTTTAAAATTGGTGGCAAGTCACCTTCACCTGACTGAGAAACTCACGTTTCCGTCATTTACTTAAACTGTGTAATGAAAACATTCACTAAAGAATCTTCCGGTTGTCTTCATTTCCGAGGTATTTCATTGAATTATTCAGTAATTGCTTAAGGGAAAACTCCACACATTTCATTCATAAATTAAAATTGCAAAAAATTTTTAATTTTCAAAGCTATGGCAATAAAACATAGAAGCAACATAGCAGAAAATCCGGTGGGATTTTTTAAATATAATTTTAATTTAAATTTAACTTTATTACGACGGCCACCGTAGCAGAATGTTAATTAATAATTTTACTCTAAAGATTTCACCGTGAAAAATGTAAATGCACTTCTTTATATATCTGGAACGAAATGGCTCTTAATAACGTATAGTAAGTAAGTGCACTTAAATTTTTCATACATTTTTAAACGACCAGAATGAAACATTTATTAAACTGTTGAAAGGTCTTTAGTCGAATGACTGATTAATTCCCAAATGGGAATAAAATATTTACATTAAAATGTGTCATACATTTTCAAAATCTTTTTAAACTAAATTGTTAAAAAGTTTCTTTTTGTAGTGGTTTAAGTACTTGATAATTAATAAAACTAAAACTTGATTTGCTAGTATGATAATATTTTGTTTACTTTTCTTAATGTATGAAGCTGTCACCACAATTTTAAGTCTATTATCAGCAAAATCTACATTAGTTGCTATTTTAAAGACGTTTCCATTAGCAACATGATTAATCAATGTCTTTAACCATCCTCGTCGTTCAAGCGTTGCTTTAGAAACTAGATATTCCACTTTTTTATTTTATTTATGACCGAGTTATTTAAACAACGGTTCAACTTTAACACTTGTCATGAATTTGATTGAAACAATATTTTATTATTCTGAGCATTATTAATTCTGAGACACATTCTTAATTACATAAGATTGATATACTCAAAAACCGATGACGTAAATTTAAAAGTGCGCACCCATTTGTAAAATGTTATGAGTATGTAAGAACGTACGAAAGAGCTTAGCGAAAACGGAAAAAATTAATAGAGGCCTTTGCGGTAAGCTCTCTTAGATTTTCTAACAGAACATTTATCAAATGCTAATGTAACATTTTTGTAGGCCCTGAAAAAATGTTAAGAACACCTTAACGGAAGAAGGGGATATATTTTGTCGCGAACGTCGAGAGATGAGGGAAATAAATTTTTATAATTCGCGATATTTCCCTTGACAAATGTTCAATAACTAGATGCTATAAAAACTAATGCCAGATCTAAGTTTAGCTTGAAAATCCTAACGAAGGAATAATAGCTTGTCTTAGCTGTCTCCGCAATATGCCACTGTCTGTCCTTTATCCTTGGGATTGACCTCGATCCTTTTCTTCGGCCAAGTCGACGATTGCACTTAGAATAACGATGCAGATAGACAACGTGTTGTCGCAGATTCGTAATAAACGGTCCACAGCCATTATACAAGATGCTGTAATATCTTGTACAACTTTGTGAAGTTTCTTTTCTGGCGAAGCAAGTTCCATTATTAGTTTTGAAGGACGTGTACTGCGCGGCGTAGCATCCCGATATGTGGAGAAAGAAATGGAGACTCAACTGCTTCAGACAACGCGGATATTGTTTCATCTAAAAGTTCGCTCGTCTAATCCATAAACGATTTCGACTGTCTAACTTGATAACTAATATTCAATAACTGCCCCTCGAACTTGTTGAAAGAAGTTCTTACGTTTCCAAAGTCCTTCAATAAAATCCTGATTATATGTTTTTGACACTGAAACGCCAATCGTTACCATCGCAGAAACTTCACAGATTAACAAAATATGCCGGAGTTGAAATCTGTTTCGTCTTCTCCATGGCAAAGCAAGATGTATAACATACCAGATGCTTTACTGTAACAGGATTCTTTGATTTTTCACTTCTACGCTGTAGGTCAAACTGACATAACAGGTGTTGCTTTATCTGTACTTACTGTTTTTTTCTTAGCCACATTCTAGTACTTTTATGAATTTCGTTTCTTTAAGAAATTTTCACTTTATCTGAAAAGTTTCGGTAAAATAAAGACAAACTAGTTTTTTCTGATTGTTTAGCAACTCAAAATTTTTATTCAGAAAGGTTGAAATGGGTACAAGAAAGACAAATTGATATTCTCCTACCAAAAATTGTTATCGCTTTGAATATCAAAACAAACAATAACAACGTTGGAGTTTTAGAACATTCAACAATGAATTTTATTTCAAATATATCTAATAGTAATGACAAAAAAATATATAGGATGTTCTAAAATTGCCGCAGAAATAATACAAAGTCAAATAGATTACTTGAACTTTAGCTGAAAATTGTTGAATTTTTTGTATCTTTCTTGCCTTAATATTCCATGGATAAGGCGAAGTTGACATCTAGAGTAACTGATTTGGGTGTACAACGTAAAATTATATTACAGAGATGATTTTTTTAATTAAAGTTTGGATGGATTTTTATAGATTCTTGTGAACAATGATATCAGATTCAAAGTTTGTTTTTAAGAATTTTCAAGGTATTTGCATTTTTCTGTGCCAAAATAGTCACATTTAATAATTCACAATAAAATGCATAAAATATGTAGTCACTTTATCTAAATAAAAACTGATTCAAGGTTATTTAGACAGAACATCCTTGAAGTATAGTGCAACAAATCCAGCTTCTTGGAAAAATTTTAAAATTTGATTTTACGAAATTTTATTTAGATATTTTATGGTAATCTCTATAAGTTCAAAAAATATAGATAATACTAATAATTAACTGCGCCATATCAGCCTTACAGTCGGGTTGACTGGCTTAAAATGTTATTATATAATTTGTTTTTTTTTATTTGGATGTCTAGGGTAAAAACTCAAGATGGATTCATGAATCGCAAGTACAAATTTTGTTTAGCATTGTACCATATGCACGGTATTCTTAACATATACATAAAATTTGGCAACAATCGGTCGGCTGACAGACAGACATACACACACAGGACAGCCAGACAAATGGAAATGGAAAACATATGTTTTCATACTCTAGAGGCTATAAAACGTCGAGAAAACATGAAAGTACCCATTCGCCGGGTGGACTCTATTACAATACTTCCTTAGATTACGCTCGAGAAGTAAAAAAATTGGTCGAAGATTATTTTGACAGACCTTCCCTAGGCTATAAAGTACAATTTTAAGAGATTAATTTTGCAAATTTTAAAAGATAAGTTAAATTGTAAAATGTTATACAATTTTGATTTTTTTCAAAAAATCTGGATGTATAGGATACAAACTCAACAGGGACTACAGGGACTCATAAACCACAAGTCCCAGAACAATATTATGCCAACTTTAAAATTGTTAACGATTGCCATAACTGCAGCACACGTAATAAACTATTATTATTATTATTAATGATATTATTATCGTATGTTACAAAATGTACATAATATTTACTATTGTAAATTTCGGAAAGGACGTCATCCCATTGTTGATGGGGATGATTAGACAATTTTTGATAAGTGTTTTTTCGTCTACACGATATTCCTAACATACATATAAAATTTGACATCAATTAATGCAGTAGTTTCGGAGACTACCTGTCTAACTAAACTTGACACAGACAACAGGCAGGCAGACAGACAGATGACAGACAAGCAGAAACGGGCGACCTACTTTTTCGTACTCTATAGGTCATAAACCGGAAAGCGGCGATTCGTCCGACCCTATTACAATACTTCCTTAGCTTACGCTAAGAGGAACTTATTTACAAAAGGTGAATATTTTGCAAAAGTTTAATTTTATGATGTTTTTCAGAAATCTTCTGTTGTATTTTGAAATTACATTTGATTGTTTACCCTAACAATATTATTTTGATAAATGTCTACTCAATCCCTACAAAGAATTGATGACGCCATTTCAGAATTTGTTTAAATAAATGTCACCTAAATTTTGACAGTTGATCTTACACCTGGTTTAATAATCCTAACAAAATAATATTGGTACAATAAAACTTCACAATATACCAACACAAAAAAATTGGTCTAAAGAGTTTAGACAGTACTTCCCTCGCTGTCGGGAACGTGACGACTGCAAGCCTGTTATATCTTTTTTCGTATTACATTTTTGTAATTCTTGATTAATCAATAAAATTAATTAACTCAGTCATTAATTTTTTCAGACACCCTGTATATGCAAATCTAAAAAATATTAATGTAGTGATAAATCACAAGTATAGACTCATCATTCTTTGCACATTTAAGCATTTTTTCAGCAAAATTTTGCGGTGGCGTCATCAAATTTTTAGGGGGAATTGAGCAAATACATTTTGACCAAAATTTTATTATGCTTATGATAACTTTAAAACATCTCCAAGATTTCAAAGCATTCGGTTTTGCAGTTCCTGATTAAATCAATAAAATAAATTCACACATTCATTAATTTTTTTGAGTCACCCTGTGTATGTAAATCCAAAAAATACGAATGGAATGATAAATCACAACTACAGACTCATCATATTTTGCACATTTAGGATATGATTTATTCAGCAAAATTTTGAGGTGACGTCATCAATTTTTTAGGGGGGGATGAGCAAATACATTTTGACTATAAATTTACCAAGCCTATAATAACTTTAAAACATCTCCAAGATTTCAAAGCATTCGGTTTTGTAGTTCCTGATTAAATCAATAAAATAAATTCACGCATTCATTAATTTTTTTGGGTCACCTGTATACGCAAATCCAAAAAATATGAATGGAATGATAAATCACCAGTACAGACTCATCATATTTTGTATATTTTAGATAGAATTTATTCGGCAAACTTTTGAACTGACGTCATCAATTTTTTGGAGGGGATAAGTAAATTTATTTTGAATAAAAATTTATCATGTTTATCATATCTGTTAACCATCTGCAAGATTTCAAAGCATTCGGTTTTGCAGACTCAAAATTAAATGGAAAAATGCTGTGTCATAATTTTGATTTTTTTCCAAAAATCTGGACATTTTGGGTAAAAACTCATTTCGCAGTCATAAACTACATGTGTAGGACTATGTTATTTTATACAATTTAAAGCCCATTTACTGTAACTTCATTTGAGATACACCTGCTAAAACTTTTATGACTTAAGCGGCTTAAGCCAAACCACCCTTATAAGTCAAACTAGCTATTGTAGCTCTGTGGACCCAAATCGCAAGATTATTACTGTCCATTATTGGCATAATGTAGCTGTGAACTGAGTTAAGTAATACAATAGCCAGTTTGATTTATAAGGGTGGTTTGGCTTAAGCCGCTTAAGTCCCAAAGGTTTAACAGGTGTATCTCAAATGAGGTTAGAGTACTATGTACAATTTTGAAATGACGTCATCGCATTAGTGGTGGGGATGATTAGACAAATTTTGGTTACCGTCTTACCATCTACATGACATTCTTAATATAAGTACAAAATTTCACAACAATCGGTCCAGTACTTTCGGAGATTATCTGTTTAATAAAAATCCGGGACGGCAGACAGACGGACAGACAGACGGAAACGGGAGACCTATTTCTTCGTCCTCTTGAGGTCATGAAAGATCGAGAAAACGTAAAAGTAGAGAGTCGGTCGACGGACTCGATTACAGTACTTCCTTTGCTTAAGCTCGGGAAGTAAAGATACACAAAATTTTTGCAAGACCATAACTTTTAAATTTACAAGTTACAAAATCGTAACTCGGTTAAAAAAGTGCTAAATAATCTTGACTAGAACAGACACCTGGGACGAGATAATTTTCAACTTGTCAAAATCCATTAGGTACCTCAAAATTGTCCTTGTCAATGCTATTTAAACTTTTTAAAATAACATGCTCACTTTACTTGTGGTTTATGAATTCGCCTCCAGTTTTTACCCAAGGCATCCAAATTTTGACAAAAAGAATCTAAAATCGTATCGGTCAACTTTTTTTTTCTAATACTATCATCTATTTATATATTGTAATTTATCTAGGTTATTTTGAACATTATTGTTATATTATTATTCTACAATTCTAAGAAAACAATAAGTAATATTAAGACGTCAAAAATTGTTAAATACATTTATCCCCACCAAATCACCATATCAAAAATTTTAAATAGAATTTGTTACTGAAGAATAAGCCCTGTGCTTCAGAAACGACTCAACCCTGCATTAGCAACTTTACATATTAAAAAAAAATGAATATAATAAATTCCGTATTAAAGAATATAAAAAAATTGGTCCAAAGTTACTTCGACAGAACTTCCCACGCCCTTGAAATACAGTCCAACAAATTCCGCTTTTTTGAAAAATCATCGAAAATTTGTGTTTCCTGATAAGCTTTATTTAGTAAAAACCAGTGGTGTAAATGACACCTCAAACCCGCTGGCCCGCGGGGGTGCAGATTCCAAGGAGGTGCCGTCCGCAGTTATACAGAGAATATGAAATGTATTCAAAGCAAATAACTAACGGAAAAGAGTGTATTATTATCAGTGTACATGCTTAACTTCGATTGTTTATGTTTATACATTGAAAGAATGTCAAATTGGTTTAATTTGAATGACTTGTCTCCTCAAAACAGCAGACTAAAATTATTAAGCCAGAATGAAACAAAAAAATATGTTGAAGGCTATAAGTATAATCCGATAAATCCAGCTCTTTAAAAAGAATTATAAAATTTAATTTTACGATGTTCGTTTTGTGATAACCTCTGTAAAGTAAAAACCACAGGCATAAATAACACCCCTTGTCCTTCAGCACTAGGTAATAGCAATCTGAAGCTCAAGTGTTTATTTTACATTTGAATGAATTTGTCTTCTCAAAACAGGACTAAAATTATTAATTAAACCACAATCGAACAAAATGTTCTGAATATTATAATTCTTATTTTATCATTATTATATTATAAAGACGGGCGTATTCTTCACATTTTCGAGAAAAGGGGGTGACTCGTTTTTAATTTGACCAATAACAAATTTGTGATGACGTTATCAACATGGATAATACTAGGCACAAAAGAAAAGTAGTCACAGCGTTATACCAGTGCAAGGAAAAAAAAGGAGACGGCCAAAAAACGTTGTGGAAATTTTAATGAAATCTACAGACTTCAGATAAACATGACTGAACATTGTTCACCTCGTCAATGAAGTTAATAACATTTATCATCACTTATATATTATTTGCTGAAGTGAGCCATATTCGTGAAAACATACGTTTTACTACCTTAATGTACTCTGTTTCATTTGTGCCTCGTAAAATTTTATGGTTGATAATGATCTCGTTACAATGGGAAGGAAAATGGGTAACCGACAAGATTTATGGCTTGAGTATGTGCTAGTATATCTATTATATACTAATATGGGTCGGACTTTTCTGCAAATTAATGAGAGGTTTTCCAGGTTTACCAACGATAAACAAATGAGAAACTAAAATAGTACAAAAATTATAAATACACCTTCAACACTAAAATTTTTACCCAATTCAATTTCAATATTTATTTGTTTAATGTACTGTCTTGTCATAAATTATCAATTGCGATTAAAACTGAAGAAAAAATTTCATAAAATTTGATGAAGTAGAAGTGAAACGGACAAAGTAAGTATACACAGAAAAAAATCTTCATTGGCGACAAAATCGTGCCCATTTTCAGCGCTGAACAATTTAAACGTTATTTCACTACTTTGACTATTTTTTTATGTGTAAATAGCGCTCTAGAAATGTTTATGGGTGCAATAAAAAACGCAAACTGTAAATAATTTTTAAACATTTATTTAGCGACAAAATTTGGCATCCACCTATATTTGTATGTGTATAATGAATCAGATTATGGTGCATTACACACAATAAAGTTTTCGGAAAAATAATTATCATAACTCACTGTAATTTTGACAAAACATTACGCACATTTATACCGTATAGCGTGTAATGTTAAAATAAATATGTGTTAGTTAATTTTTTCCACGTTCACAATAAACTAAAATTAATAAATCGACTCTGAAATTTATGTGTAGTTAGTTAATAGCAAAATAAATGATTCGATAAAAATGTAAATTAATTATTGTTGCGATAAAGAGGGATTTAATTTTAGTTTTTTCGTAACGGATATACACTTACTATTTCTTATTACAAAAATAAACCAACATTTTTTGATAAAGCGTCGCTATAAATTTAAAATGTTATGAAAAAGATAAACAAATTTTATTTCTGACGTATAGTAGATACGTAGGTAGGTCTATCCTGCCAAGATACGTAGTAGTTATCTTTGAACACATAAATTTTGTAAAATCAAAATTTATTCCAGAATGGTTCAATATTTTGTTCGATTCGAGTGGACTCCCCCTGTTTACGCAGATTTTATGCAGAAACAAACTGTATTTCCTTTCATATAGATATTACACATGTCGCCATACACCTCTCTACCTCAGTCAACCCGGGGTGAGCGTCATCTACGCACAGGATCTCCATATAAACGACGTCATTATCCTGCGATAGTCCTGACCGCCTTATCCTTTACAGCGGCAAAATCATAAAACTTAACCTTAATTTACTATATTTCTTTTAGGAAACCGTTCCCTCCTACTTATGGAAATTTAATGACCAATTCCCCCAATTTGCCCAAATAATTGCCACTTTTTAGCTATTAAATGCAAATGCTTCATAATGCTTATTCCGAAATAAAATATTAATTTCCAACTTTTTCAAGATCGTTAACGACTCAAATGTGTTGTGCGTGCATCTTCACCACGCAAAAAGAAACTGTTGCATAATTGCGTCATTTTGAATGGCTCATTTATCTCGAGCTTTATGCTAATTTATCAAGACGTTGCGGAGATATGCAAAGATCAGATATTCGAAACGGTTCGGGACGACAATAATCCATAAGTAAAATCTACGATAGGATCGTGAACAATGAGATAGTGACGATTTCTTATTCCCGCTGACACTGCACTTAAGTATTCAGAAAGTACCACAAATGTAATACCCTTACGTGCCTTTGTCTCTACACCACATCCGATTGCTGCAATAAATTTTCTAAGGCTTTATTTCGCGATATTAGGATAATGTTATTACTCTGCTAAATTAATATAAAAGGGAATCACCTCCATTCCGACAAAGCGGACAAACTATTGTATATATCTTGTTATGTGATCCCCAGCGATAATTTACATATAAGGGTCACACGAGGGTGTAAACTATCTGACCACATCGATTTACGAGCCTATTTACACGACGCCGCTGGTCCGATAATATTATGGAGAACTGTTAATGCACACGCCAAAACCACGACACCAGGCAACAGCTAAATTATACGCTACGTCAATGAACTTCATTTGGTGCCATTAAACGGATATTTGAAGTACACTTGAGAAAAATGAATAGGCAAACTGCCAAAAACAATTTCAACCGGAAAGATCTATTTTTGACTTAGTCGAGCAGATGGGGCTATGACTGCCTTGTAGATGTCAATCCTAGTCATTACAAAAAAATCACTATGAAAATTTCGACATACTCGTAGTAATAGCGATTGATTAAGAACGCGTCCACCACTATTATTAAAGTTGCCGAAATTTGTAACAAATAGTAAGTATAAATACCGAGTCATAAAGTAATTAAGTTTCAGGAAATCTGTACAACTTCGGGTTACTTAAGTCATTTTGATTTAGGCAAATATAAACACCACATTATGTTACACTGAATACAGCCATTGTAGTGTTATTTTCGCATAGTCAAATACTAATATTCAATAATGGATATACAAAAAGACGACAAAAATTAAAAAAACGAATTTTATTAATTCACATAAATATACTTTCAAACTTTCAATGTACTTGTAAAAAATACCTGATACATATGTAGGCACATCTTTATCCGCCATGAAGGGTGGATATAAATAGTATTCTATCGTTTTCTTGTATAACATAATTTACAGTATCCTAAAATAAAAAATATATATTTTCATAAACATCTTCAATAAATTTAAATAATTACCATTAATTCCCAGTCTGTATCATTGATTAAAACTAAAATTCCAGGTCTCCTGAAATAAACATGAAGCAATTACATATTTCTAACACAATATTATCATCTAGTAGATTAGCAAAAAAAGGTAAGACACGCCGGCGATAACAAACTATAAATATGAAGGTAAGCGAAGGTAAATGTTGCTGCCTCGGTGGGAACCGAACCACACGCCACCCGCTTGCCGAGCAGGTATCCTGACCACTAGACCACGAGGCGGCTTATCTTTCTCCGCTTACCAACGTGTTATTCTGCCGCCATAGATGTAGACAATTTGTGATTTACAAAATCACAGTGTGAGTGAGTAGTCAGAATTACATAACAGTATTAATATTATCCTTTCACGATATTTTCGACGTAAAGTAAGCATTGATATTTTTTCTTCATGTTGGACAAACTGCTTTGATGGTAGTTTTCGTCTATCAGTAGTCTGACATAATTCTCCTGTATTTACTTCAAGTTGGTTTGCCAGTTTTCTACTTCATTTATCATATATATGATCCAACAAAAATCCTCTAGTGAACTCTATTTTTAAAATAACGATGTTGTCATTGCAGCTATTTATATGTCTTGTTATCGGACTGGGACTTCGTAAACGAAGAGTTGTGTATTCTGTAACCGCTTGTAAGCAAGAATATCTGGTCAAATATCGTGATTTAACAATTCAAGAAACATCGTTAGAGGCTCACATCAAAGATGTAATCAACAGATTTGTTCCAACTGGCAGTGTTAACAAAGAGAAATCTCGTGGAAGACGTTTAGTATCTTAGGAAGTTGTTGATGATTTGAGACGACTTGAGCAGAATCCGCAAACATCTTTGACAATATTTCCTCTGCAGTCAGGACTTTCTGTTTGAACATAAAATTGAATAATGGGTCTTGACGAAAGGATTACAGAACATTTTTGAAATTAAAAAGAGAGTGAACAGAATTTACTGCCGTTTGAAAATGAATATCAGTTAAAACTAGTTCTAACCAGATAAAACTTTTTAATAAATAAATAAACACTAACGACGTGAATGTGTGACCAAGAATTATTAATGAATATTTTAAAAAGCAATACATGCATTTTTTTTAATCCTTTTAATTTAACTTTTAACTGAATCATTTCGACAAAACGCGTTTTGTCTGGTCAGAACTAGTTTTAACTGATGGTCATTTTTATAAAGCAGTAAATTATAGTTGTAACAAAGGCGTTTAGTCAAAACTAGTTTTAACCAGAGAAAACGCGTTTTAACTGAGAACGGGATAGAGATACGAGGTCCCCTAATATTCATTACTAAAAATATAATTCTTTTTGATTTGGTAAATGCCGCTACTTTGCAGAAGAACCGTCACAAACCCCGATTTGCTAAGACTAAACAAGATTAACAAAATATGAACAAGAAAAGTCACTGTCACCAAATGGAAAAAAACGATTTCTAGTGCGCAGGTTCACCCATGGCCGACTAGTATAAAGATTATGGCCTGTCCAAGAGGTACGATACGTGCTGCCATCTATTAATAATTACACTTAATAATTTAGCCAAATTTTAATTTGACTTGACATTATGGGACTTCAAAACGTGTAATGGTGGTTTGTTTCGGTATGAATGCCTTTGTGCCTTTCAAAAAGTGTTAATAATTCTTTTGTCGCTTTTGAATTATTAATAGATGGCAGCACGTATGGTACCTTTGGCATTCCTTTGGACAGGCCATAATCTTTATACTAGTCGGCCATGGTTCACCAAAGTGTACTGACAATATAAAGCTGTATCGCATTGTTCTATCTTTGTTTGTTGTAAGCATACATCACATTTCTTAAAACGGACGTTTGTCGTCACTTATTTCATAGACATTTTCACCGTTCTAACCGTTCAAATGCCAGACAAATTTACACTTAGAAGTCAATACAATTTGACGTCTTTTGAATTATTTTGTTCGGCGTAGTGCAAGTGGTTTAAACAAACAAAAAAAAAACAAATGAACAAATGACAGTGACATTAATGTCTTATTCCCATTGGTTTTATTGATCTATGATGACTTGATTTGCTCATATTGTCCCTTTTTCTTAATCAAAAATATTAAGTATTTTGTAACTTAAAAATCAAAATACAAAAAATTTAATTTTATGAAAAGAAAATACTTTGCGATGAATTTTACCTTGCGAGCAATTGAATATGGAACAAATTTACGTGTGACCAATTTTGCCAACATAAAATTTTAAAATATACAAATAGATATACGAGAGAGCAATAAAAAACACAATCAAAGACAGCCTTGGATTTTTGAAGATGTGTCTTTGATCGTTACATTTTCAACTTTCAAATTGGCGGTAACCTGAAGAAAATTCTAGACAAATCTTCACAAATCCATGGCTATATTTGATCGTGTTTTTTATTGCTCTCTCGGTATATCGAATGTCCTGTTTTACTTGTTCCACTTTAACATCCGTTGTTTGAACATGTTTGAAATTTAGAACGGTTAATTGACACAAGGAACTGTATAAAATGAGCAGACTATGTTACTAGTATGACATCGCTTTTGCATTTTTCGTACATGACATCAACTTTTTCTCTTCAAATACAACAGAGTATGTTTTTCAAGTAGAATATTTTTCAATTTTTCATTTGGTTTTAAATGTTTTAGTGGTTTAAAAAGTTTTGAAATAACGACATCCGTATCTACCAGTTTACCTCTAATATCTCGGATATTTGAAAATATTTTACCTTGAAATTTGAAATTAAGTGATATTAAAAACAAAAATGGAAAACTGACTATCGTTATCGTTAACGCTATGCATATACATACACTGGTTTCAAGTTTTGTGGCAAATGACATCTACTTTTTTTATTTCAAATGAAAAGGAACATGTTTTTTAAATGTTTTTTATTAATATACATATCTTCTTAAACATGTTTTACATTCTAAAATGCAATCTTTTTTAAAATTTTGTTTTTTGAAATAATTCAAACATTGCAGTGAAACAAGTAAACTGGTACGCCACAGTTTAAAAAAATTTAGAATATTTTATTATAAAACACACCCAGTCTGCTTAAACAAATAAGTTGAAGTCATTTCCGGAAACATCAAAGGTGACCCAACGCTAATATACTCCCTTTAAACATTTTTTTCTGTTAATTTACCTTTCCAAATTTCAAAATTTTGTCTCGGCTTTGGTAACAGATTTAGAATGGAATTTACAAACGAAGACGCCGTCAAAAGTTGATGTTATTCCCGGTAAAACCCTTCTCAATTGTAAAGTTCAATTTTTTTATAACTATAGTACATTTGAAGTGGTAAATCATTACTGTCTGAATCTGGCCAACAAGGAAAAAAATTTTTGCATTACAAATTGCTACTCGCAGTAAAATACTTAACTTAATTAAACACTAGTTGAATAACCTAATGAAAAAAATATAATATATATTAAAAGCTTACACTGATTCATCCTGTAAAAACAATTCTGGTCTCTCTTTTAACAAGTTATCCTTGATCCAAGTCAACAAATCTTTAATTATCCCTGTAACAAATGCACATTAGTAAGTAATTTTACTATGAAAATATTCCGCATAAAAAATAAAGCAGGTTTCACCTTAAAATTATTTAAATTGATAACACAAATGAGTTTAAAATACTTTTATTTGTAGAACACACGTGTTTTAGCACACAGTATATTCAATAGTTCACTCACTTAATAAAATATTTAATTTCATCTATTAATTTCACACAGTTAAATGACCAAACAAAAATAAGCAGAATATCACTGTTAAACCCAAAATTGTAATACCCCATCCTAAATTTAATTTAAACACCCACAACCATCTTCTACAAATACAAATATTTTAAATTCATTTGTGCTTTAAATTCAAAGGTTTAAAAGTTTTATGTACACAAAAAGAAAACCTGAAAAAGATAAATATCACTGGAGAGTAAACAGAGCATTAATTAACTGCTAGTACATATTTAAAGATGGGGAATAATTATCCGGTAGTGCTTCCAAGTAACTCGGATCTGTGAATTCCCAAAGAATGAGAGAGTGATCAACAAAATTATCAATATTTAACTGTTTTATGGTACTCTAACTAATTATTTAAGAGTATTAAAAAAGTCTTATTCTTACAATGCTTTTCTTTGGCCGGTAAAGTCACAGGGTGGGCCTTTTTGTTGTCAAACAACAATTCTGCGCCTCCACTACAAAAAATAACATATATCATAATAAATAAAGACAAAATATTTTCACCTACCCGAATTCCACTGTGATGTGAATATTCGACATATTAAATGGCAAAAATTAAAGAATCTTGGTTTTGAAAGTAATAAAACTAACCTCACTTATAACAGCCGGGCTGTTATTGTCAACACGCAGGGCTACCTTCCTGAACAAAAATTACTAAAAGCTCTAAATAGAAACATGATAAAAATTGTTATCTATTAAGAACATTAATCAATTTATAGCCCGGTCTAATTGTTACTTTGTGAATAAGAAGCGACATTTTTAAATACAATTCGCGTAATATTAAAAACAATAATTAAATTATTTGTAAAATCAGTACTACCAATGTCACTGATGTACAAATAACTATGCCCTAAGCCACCAACCAAACTTCATATTCGTGTTTTGTCTTTCAATATAGGTTATGTTTTTGTCTGTTAAGTTTGTTTTATAAATACAGCGTGCAATTAGTTTGTTCCACAGATCAGACCATTATAAAATACAAAAACCATGGACGAAGAATATGACGAAAGAACCTGGGATGGGGTCGATCGTTTGGATAATGAGGTAAGTAATTTAATTCATAAAATGATTATTTAGTAAAATACAAAATAGTTTAATGAATGCCATCACTCTTTCAGTCAGAAATGGGCGAAGAGGCTGAAAATCCGGAACTAGTTCTTAAAGAATGCGCAGAAAAATTTTCAACTTCTGACTACATAATGGAACCCGGGATTTTCTCTCAATTAAAACGGTATTTTCAGTCTGGAGGAAACCCTTTGCAGGTCATTGAAGAATTATCGCAAAATTACACAGCCGTAGCGCAAATGGCGAACTTAATCGCCGAGTGGCTCATCACAGGAGGTGTAAATGTAACAACTGTGCAAGCTATGGTTGAAAATCACTTAAAAGAGATGATTTTGAAAACATTTGACCCCAAGAAAGCGGACACTATTTTCACGGAAGAAGGAGAAACGCCAGCTTGGTTGACTCAGTTGATTGAACACCCAACGTGGCGATCGTTGATTTATCGATTAGCAGAGGAGTATCCAGATTGTCTTATGCTTAACTTCACAATAAAAGTAAGTTAGAAACTCTGTATGAAAGAT
This sequence comes from Zophobas morio, assembly GCF_036711695.1. Lineage (NCBI taxonomy): Eukaryota > Metazoa > Arthropoda > Insecta > Coleoptera > Tenebrionidae > Zophobas > Zophobas morio. Next base: position 15,335,985 of record NW_026972129.1, on the reverse strand, counting down.
GTTACATTGAACCATTTTAGTTGATATCTGATGCTGGCTTTCAAGCTGAAATCACAAGCATATCTACTGCAGCCCAGCAACTGGAAGTATTTTCAAGAGTTTTGAAAACTTCAATAGCTAGTTTTTTAACAAACCCTGAAGACTGGCAAAACACAAGTCGGGAGTGTGCTGTATGTACTCATTTTTAATTTATTTAACCACTGACATATTTTTTACAGAAAATGGTGTGTCATGGACAACACACTTATGTATATAGTCAAGTGATTATCCATGTTTTGGCTCGTGAATCTAAAGGTGGTAGTAGTATGAAAAGGTTGTCGCAAGAAATTACCAAATGTGCCCAAAAAAAGTTTGTCTTTTGCGTTGTACTTGGTACAATTTTATTTTGACTGTTTTAATTTCAGTGGCAATGATGTTACTCCAATCACAATGGCGCTAAATGGAGCATCAGCCTATCCCCAAGCGTGTCAAGCGTTAACTTCTATGCTTTCTAAAAATACGTTGAATCCAGCAGATATTACAGTATTATACAGGAATTACAATGCACCAGATCCACCACCAATCGATCTGCTTAGAACGCCACAATTTTTAGAACTTTTAGTAGATGCTCTGTTTAAGCCTGGAGTGAAACTTAACCCTGATCATAAGCCAAAATATATCCACCTTCTTGCTTATGCTGCCAGTGTTTTTGAAATACAGGCAAAAAAAGGACAAAAACGGGTGGTCAATAGAGATGAACTTCAAGCAACCATTCATTCCATTGAAACAGTTCATAATATTTGTAACACTAATAAAGGAAGTTCAGAACTTATGGCTGAGCTGGCAACAATATATCAGTGTTTAAAGTGAGTAGTGCAGTTAATGTACCAACAGTTGTTATTAATGTGTTTTTAAGGTATCCTGTGGTGTCAGTGGGAATCATAAGATGGGTGGAGTGCACAGTAACTGAACCTAGTTATTTTAAATTGTCAACTGAGCATACTCCAATACACTTGGCTTTGTTAGATGAAGTAGTTAGTTCTCATCCACTGCTACACAATCAAGTTCTTGACCTATTAATTAGGTTATTTGAGTCAAAACAGGATGAGCTAGAAATTTTGGTGCAAGTAAGATAGTTCTTTTTTGTATTTACATCTAAAACATGTAGTTTGTTGTAGCTTGAAATGAGAAAAATGGTTCTTGACAGGATGGTGAATTTATTATGTTCTGGCTGTGTGGTTCCTGTGGTAAAATATATTAAACAATGTTGGCAGAAAGGTGATACAGATATTTCACTAATCAGATATTTTGTGACAGAAGTAAGTACACATTAGGTTTAATTTTGTAATATTTATGAGTTTGTTAAGGTCCTAGAAACAATTGGGCCTCCATATAGTTCAGAGTTTGTGCACTTATTCATGCCCATGGTGGAAAATGATGAAATAACTGGAACAATGAGAGGGGATGGAGAAAATGACCCTGTATCAGAATTTATAGGTAATTTAAATCACACTCACGTCATTTGTCAATAATATGTAATTTCTTTTTAGTTTACTGCAAAGCTAATTACACTGCGGTAGTGTAATAACATTCACTTATTTATAGGAATATTTAAGTTGTAAAAATAAAAGTTTACATCTATGATGGCTTTCTCTTTATAATATACCCAATCTTTAATAAAAAATCGCCCCCTATTCATACAATCTTAACTTATTCATCTTCAGCTTCAACAATCTCCTTTTTCTTCTTCTTTTTTTTCTTTTCAGAGACAGGTTCTTCAACAACTTCAGGTTGTGGCTCTAGGTGTTTCTTTTTCTTCTTTTTTTTCTTTTCAGGACTAACCTCTTCCTCTAGTTTAATTTCAACTTCTTCCACCTTAATTTCCTCTACTTCTTGCTTCACCTTCTTTTTCTTCTTCTTCTTTTTAACGATTTCTCCATTTTCATCTGCAGCATTTACACTATCCTCCTGCTCGACAGGAGTTTCAAAATCAGCACCAACTTCTGTCTTAATTTTCTTCTTTTTCTGCTTAGGAGTGTCTTGAGTCGAATTTAAAGTGTCCTTTGTTTCTGAATCTAACCTCTTCCTCTTTGATGTAGACGGTAATGTTGAATCTGCCGCAGCCGGATACTGTTGACCCTCTGATGTGCCCTGATATTTTTCAAACTTAGCTTTAGCTTTCGCTGTCCCACTTATCCTCCTTAAATTGCCCTCTTCCAGTATCCTCAGGCGAGCTTCTAACTTCGCTTTGTGTTCAGCTCCTAAAGTAAAATTGCCATCTTCTCCCAATGCATCGACGCGTGTAGCTAAAGCCGCTTTCGCCGCCAACATTCGAGACATTTTACCTTTATTTTTCGTACTACTCTGTCCAACCAATTGAGCGTGATAAATCAAACCATACTTAGGAGTGTCTTTCTTTGTTTTGAGGGCCCTAAACAACGCTTTTTCAGCGCCTAAAATTTGTACTGTTGAAGCTGGATGTTTCGCTAAATTAATCAATGACCCCGCATGGGAAATCAGTCGCGCTCCAACCAAATCTCCCACCAACGTTGTCAAATTGGGGGCCATTGCCATCATCCTTGCCCTCAAGTAGTCATACAACTGACTACGATAATTTGAAATTTCAATAACTTGGTCACACAAGTTCTGTATATTCATGATGTCATCGTCTGAAATCTCTGTTCCCATTGATATTTCAGCTGCTTCTTTAACTCTCTCCTCTACTTCCTCAGGAAGAATATCTGACAAATCTGAACTACTGGTATTATCACGGGTTCCAATTATTTTCACGGTCTTAACGAAAGTTACATTGTCTGTAATAATTTTACCAAGTTCAGGAAAATGCCAACCATACCACTCACGACACCTCATTATGTAATTGTTCAATTCTTTGTCTAGATCATCAAGCAAGGATACAGCTTGAACTATCATAGTATCAATTTTGTCTGGTGAAAATTTCAACTTGTACCGTGATAACGAATGGGCCAAACCTAACGCCATTGCGGTCATTTCCTTTTTAGGTAACCCCGTGATGAGACTGTCGAGTTGCGAACGAATGCACCGCATAAGCTCCTGAACTGCGGTATTTGAAAGACATTGTAGATCAAATTTTTCCTTAATAGCAGATCCTAATTTTGCATCAGCAACTAAAAGCTTATCCTGCAACTCTTTATCGATGTGTTTTTTCAAGACTTTCTTTAAACTTTTTGAAATTTTTCCCTCAACTGCTGCAGTTGTTGCTGCTAAAGCCTCGGTGGTGTCTTGAAACTTTTCGAAGTGTTTTAACTTAACTCTAAAAAGTGGATCATAAATTTATTGTTTTAGACAATATAAGCATACTTACACCCTCCCCGCCGATTCTGGCGAATTGAAGTCATGATATAAATTATCTACCTCCCGGAGCTTACTTTCGTCTAGAAGCTGAAAGCATGGAAAATGTTAGGTTATGTCTGACAACAATAAAAAAAATATTACTTTAAAAAGTGCGTAACCCGCCGCCGTTTCAAATAGGACCAGCATTGTTACAACACCGTACAATAGTCAACTTGCAAAAATATATCACTTATTTTTTAATTACCAAACGCCGGTCACAAACACAACTGTCACAAAACGCTCATGTTTGCCGGAAACGGAAAGAACCAAGAAATCACTAACGCAATGCTGCCATCTACACGATCTAGACACTAATATCCCTGCTCTGAAAAAGTACACTCCCTCACAAAACACCAGCACTCCCTGACGTACACTAGCTGACGTCAATAATAATAATAAAACTACAGGATAATGGAGGGGAAAATGTTCGACCCTCCTGGGCACGGCCATATATAACAGGTCTGCGAACTCCGAGTTTAAAATGGTCTTTTTTCGAAGAGATCCCAGAAGGCCACGGGAGCTTAAAGTTCCTAGCGCCGTCTACTGGATACTATGATGAAACTGTCCACAATTATGAATGAAATTTGCGTAAAAATGTCCTTGAATGCAAGTTGTCATAAATGTCAGCTTTATAGGTTAGGTTTTGTGACATCTTTTTGAAAGATGAGGGGAAATATACGTCAAATGTCATGTCAAACGTCAGTCGATAGCGCAAATAGTACAAGTAACTACCACATGGTGGCGGTCATCTTAAGCTCCCACAACCTACTACGATACCAGTTTTTAAGCGCCCGTTTTATGAAAATTTATGAATGGAGTTGAAACACCTTACTTATACCACCGTGCTCCTGGGTCTGCAGTAGCGGCACGTAGCGGTGACTCATGGTAGAAGGAGACATGGTATAGGCATACGCATCGGGTGTGACGTCAAGTGGGGTGAAATTAGCGCGAAATTTAAAATACAAACTTTCGTTATCCGACAACTAATTGACGTATTAGGCAGAGCGATGACAACTCAAGCTGAAATTCCCTAGACTTCCCTAGCGAAGCTCACAAGAGTCACAAGGTCGTTGATGCCACCTAACGTCACAAATGGATGCGCAGACCATTTTTAAATTGGTACATCGGATGCCTATACCATGTCTCCTTCTACCATGGCGGTGACTATTTCACATTAAGTATGAGTATGAGTAAAATTAAAAGAGAACAACTTGTAAAATATTATTCTGTAAAAAAAATATGCGAGAGTCTTTTTTCGATAATTCAACCGAAATGTCAAATATACAGTGATAATTCAATCACATAAAAATATGTTATTAATTAATTTGTAATTAATATTAATTATAATTACAAATACCTTTTCGAACGAAAACTGCAGTGGTTCGTGTCTTCCCTGTTTCAAAGAACTCCCGGTGCTTGTTTTTTTTTGCTTGAGGAAAAACTTATGCGATTTACATAGAACAGAGTTGTAATACCCTTAAATCTTTGTTGTTTTTTTTTTATTTGGGAAAAGCGTATTTACATAAAATCGAAACGACAGAGCATGAGCAAAAATTAAATTCTGGCGTAGGTACTTAATGTGGTGTTAGCGGCTTAGTTTCATTTGCATTTTAGACGTTTTATTAGAAGATGATGTATTTTAAGAAATAAATAATACAACTCACACTTCTCTTTAATAATTCTTTTATACATTCTTGACAACGCCATTAATTTTTTAACTCAACACGAATTCATAAACTACAAGTGGAAGAGTATGATACTGTAAAAAATAAAATTTAAATAACATTTACTATTGTAAAAGTTGGAGATGACGTTTACACTCGTTGGTGGGGATGATCGGATAAATTTTGGATAAATTTTATCATTTTCACAAGATACCTAATATTATATAGATATACAACATCTGACAACAATCGGTTCGTTCGGTAGTTTAGAAGATTATCTGTCTAACAAAAATCGACACAGACGCGGATAGACGGCAGACGACAGATGGCAGACGGCTGATAGACAGTCGTAAACGAAAGTTTTCGTATTTTAGGGGTCACAAAACGTCGAGAAAACATAAAAGTAGCAAATCACCCGATGGACTCGATTACATATAGCACCAGATTAGGTTTTAAATATATTTCTTATCAACCTAGAGAACGAATTAGCGTATTATTTAGATAAAGTAATGGATTAATTTAATAGTAATGTACAGCGTGTTATTGAAAGGTACGTACAACAAAATTGACAGTTATTCGCCAAGTCTAAGAAGTCGGAAAAACTTATTTTGTGTTATCAAAATTATAAGGGGAAAATTAACCCTTATCCAACCTTTTTAGACGCAACTGAAGGATAAATACAGTAGCGGTCATTTCTACGGAACCACTCGATAAAAAGTCAAGTTGATAGCCCTGTCATCTAGTACTTTACGCCGAACGCGGTTGGTAGCGGTAGTTGATATGGCAATCGAAACTAGCACAACACGAATGTTTCAGTTGCCCTCAGTTATGCCGCACTGTATCCTGTGCAGACTGTATGTTCTGTTCATCTGTTTATTAAAATAAAATATCTACACTGACAATGGGGCCATCTAACCTGTCAAATTTTTGACACCTATGTTTTCCCCCAGAAACCCGTCAAGGTCACTTACACCAAACAAATTTTGAAAATTTACACTAGGGAGTGGTTCTATAGAAAAGATCGCGACTTTAGGTAAAATTCCGGCGGAGTATAAGAAGTATACTAAACTCACTTGACATACACCTTGTAAAACTTTTATGACTTAAGCGACTTGATCCAAACCACCCTTACAAGTCAAACTGGCTATTATAAGCTTTATGGACCCGAACCGCACAAATTATTGCTGTCCATTGTTGCCATAATGGAGCTGTAAAGTTTTACTAGGTATATGTGAACTGAGTTAAGTTATACAATAGTCAGTTTGACTTATAAGGGTGCTTTGGCTTCAGCCGCTTAAGTCATAAAAGTTTTACAAGGTGTATGTCAAGTGAGTTTAGTATACTTATGCGCCGCTCAAACACGCTGTCATAGAAATGACACTTAAACCCCGGTAACAATAACGTCATATAAGTGTCAATAGTATGACGTTTGAAAATAAATACATATATCTATTTAATCAATTGCCGAGGTGAAAGACCATTGATTTGATCCTTTGAACCGGACGTTGAACTTTCTACTACTGACAAAAATAGCTTTATTTTACTTATATTCCGTCATCTCCAATATTTTATTCACAATTAAAAAATGTCCGAAAATTTAAGGGAATAAGGTCACTTCCATCATGTGATAGTTTTTTCACCTTAAATACTTCGATACAACTCTTTTGAAGTGGTATATACCTAAAGATGACCAACTTTCCTAAAGACACAAGCGAGACAGGAGAACCCCCATCAAAACAAAAAAATCTATTCTTGAAATGTAATATACCGACTTCAAATAAAAATAACTTACAAAATGTCTCAGCTAAAACTCCGACTGGCTGCTTTCACATTTTCTCGTATTGACCCCTAAAATACAGAAACATAGGTCTGCCGTTTTCGTCTGTCTATCTGGCTGTCTGTCTGTTTGTCTGTCTGTCCACCGTCCGTATAAATTTTTGTTAGACAGCTATTCTCCTAAACTACCGGACCGATTGTTGTAAAATTTTACATGCGATGACGTCACCTCAAAATTGCACATAGTAAATGGGTTTAAAATTGTATAAAATAACATTGGAATAAATCAAAATTATGTAATAACATTCTACAATTTAATTTTGAAACTGCAAAACCGAATGCTCTGAAATCTTGTCGACGTTTTAAAGTTATCGTAAACATGGTAAATTTTTGACCAAAAAATATTTGTTTGTTCCCAAAAAAATGTTGACATCATCTCAAAATTTTACCGAATAAATGCTACCTAAAATGTGCAAAATATGATGAGTTTATACTTATCGTTTACCACTGGATTCACATTTTTTCGAATTGCTTATACAGGTGTCTTAAAAAAATAATGAATGAATCAGTTTATTTTATTGATTAAATCAGAATGAATTCACTCCATTTGACCGAAAATTTGGGAATACAACACTGTTATTATTAGTATTACATTCAGTGTTGAGTACTCTAATAAATATATTTGTATATGAATAAATTATCTAGATAAATATTTGGTTACCTATTATCTGTATATAGATAAAATCAAATTTAATCACAAAATATCTGCATCTAGATAAAAAATAAATGCCACAGATACAGATACATCTTTTTTATTTGACGTTTTTTTAATAGTTGGTAGTTTAGTTATTGTAATAGTAATTTTGGTATTTCATGTTGATGATGGTGGTTCCATACACAAAAATACAGGTATAGCTGCTTTCAAAATAAGAGAGTAGAACTACTTGGAAAACTGACTTGACTTTTAAGGTTTTCCAACCCTAAGCGGTAGATGGGCCAATAGAAATGATTGACAGCTTCTACCAGGTATAATGGATTAAGCTTATGGCCCTATTATGATATCCAAAAATTCAAGTTAGTTTTCCAGGTAGTTTTACTTTCTTATTTTGAAAGCAGCTATAAGAGGTCTACTAATAGTATTCTGTGACTAATACTAAGCCATTTAATCAAATGTTTACCGAAACTCTCATATTTTATATACCTACCATCATTTTTATTATATTGTAGCCTTCAGTATTATCCATTTTTAAAGATAATCCTGAAGAGTAATAAATCTGAGGTCCATTAATACTAAGCAATGGTAAGATGGTATTTTAAATACCATAAACCATTATTCACGATTCACTGAATTTTGCAATAAACCCTTGTAGAAGCAACGCATTTTAATAAAGTACGACGGAAGATATTTGCAAACGCCGTCAATTACTTTATGAGGGGTCTTTAGTACTTTGGACCGCAACCTGCAAAAAAACCATTACGAACCCTTCGCAACGGAGGTACGACTTCAGCCAGAGCCGGACTTCAAATTTTGGAGCGTTCTATATGAATCATGGTACAGTTAATTTTTATTGGAATTTTTCTAGGAAATATGTATTTGCAAACATTTAAAAAGTTTTAAGGGGCACACTTTCATGTGTCCTTAAATTTTAAGATTAAATTCCTTGCAAGCGGTCTGTTTAACAATCTACCTGTTCACGTACTGAAACAAATACGGTGTTGGAAAGGTAACGGTGGAGAGTAATCTTGATTGACAGTTTTATGGTGGGTGCACTTTCCGAAGTGGTCGGAAATTTTACAGCTGCAATTCCCATAATTGGAGTCATTTGCAAATATCTTTCGTCGTATAGTAGCTGTCACAATAAGCTGAACGCCTCAAGCGCTCAATAAACCCCTAACCACAGCTTATAGATGCAATAAATTTGGGCCAAATGTCGCGTACCATTCAGTTAGTACTTAAATAAGAGATATGCTGTGCTCAAACAGTGGAGAGTAATAAAAATTACAACCATCCTAATCACTTCAATGAGTGGCAGCACGACCGCGCCCCAGGCAGCATTCGGTCTAATTTGACGGCCACAATACAATAGGTACATTGTTATGTCTTTCTTATTCCGAGGCGTGAGCGATAGAGGACAAGAAAACAGTTTGCTCTTCTACTGCCAACTGAAGGACGTTTTTTATTGATCACACCTTAACTAAGAAAAGTGAAAAGTATTGGTTGTATTTGAATTCTGCATTTCCACATGGTGTAGAAGAATCTACAAATTATTCCGTAGAACCAAGTACTCACTAATCAAGTTTGTGTGATTGACTTTAAGCTGAACACTTTTGATAAACCTCCCTTAAAGCCTATCACCGAAAAACATAACGTAGAGATGATAATGATAAGTTACCCTCATTATCTTTTCAATCAGTTTCGACAATTACCTCCTAAGAATTTATTTGCATTTGTAATTTTTCCGTCAGTACATATTCTAAAGTTTAGCGGTGGAGAGGGATGTTTTTAATGTATTCATCAATTTATGATGGAATTATTAGCCGTACTTACTTCTTAAAACCCATCCAGAAACGAATTTTCTCACAAATATTTACTTGATGGTGGAAAAGATTTATTTATCTGTGATTATTTTTCAGCAAAATTATATGTACTCAGTGAGACTAGATCGTGCTAAAATAACTCACAGGGTTAAATTTCTGCAACTTTGAAAGTATGAAATCACAGTCATATTGGCTAATTTTTACAAAAATTTGAATCTCATGTAATATGGGTATTAATAGCTAATTAGAAACTAAACTTGAAAACAATGAAACTCACAATTACTAAAAGGAGAACTAGAATTTCATGAAGCATGTTCAAGAAAAGGATAGCAGATAAGAGTACGAAAAATATACTTGAGACTTAAAAATTTGATTTTTTCCGTTTTATTATTGCATTATTCCACAGTGCTTATTGGAAAGATTTATTAAGAAATAAAACTGTAATATCAATAACAATTCATTCAACTATTATTCCAGTCTGTATTGTATGTTACTATTCGGCGTAATTAAAATAACAAGAATTTGGATGGTCTTTAATGAATTTTTCAACGTCGCTGAACACGAAATGAACACGATTGTCTACCTACCCTCAAATCGATATGGCAACGCTGCTTGCGCAGTTGCGTACCTAACGATGTGTGGGTCTGCGCAGGTTGCCACAACGTCAAAAATTCCGCGCGAAATGATCTACTTTACCAGGGTCTCGAAATGATGGACACCTATATGTAACCAATTATACACATACGCCTGATAAAGTAGATAAAGATGTGAACGAATATTATTTTTAACGCGTATTACTTCCGATATATTTATTTTTCCATGGATTTATGCTCTAATAAAATTATTTCACAACTACCAATATAACATTTTTTATTTGTTGCATGCATACGGTAAAACAAGTAAAGTAATTGCAACCGACAAAAACAAATCTCAAGCACATTACAATTTAGGGCTTCATTTTGAAAATAAAAGACTATGCGTTTTCAAAATAATTGCGACTAACCAATCGATATTCGAAAAACGCTTTTTTTATCATTTTTGGACCATTCCATTTTCCACTAATCAAGTACGCGTCTCCGAAAACAAAACCCGAAACGGGCCGAAAACGGAAAAATCAGTAAATAAAAAGCCAACCCCTCGCCACCCTCTCGTCACGTTAAAAAACCAAACAAACTCAATAAATAATTATCGGCAAAATTATAGATTCGGAAAAGTACGGTTCAATACCAAGAGAGTCCGTCATCGTCGCGCTGCCCTTGGGGCGAGCATTGACATGCGCACTAGTGACCAGTGCTCAGAAATCATCGTTCGGTGTAATTTGTGCTGGTGTCTCCGATGTTCTAAGTAAATCGCGTAGTTTCCTGCATCCGATAAGGCACAGCCCGCCGCCAACCTCCCCCGAACTCGCGTCCGAGGCTATGCGACGGCGGCAGACCGCGGCCTCCAGCTAGCACGTCCTCTGCAGACAATACGGTAGGTGGCGACAACGCGGGGTTCCTGCACGTGCAATGCCGGCGTCCACCCTGGAGCCCGTCAACGCGGCCCTGCGTTCGGCCCTCGGCAAGGGCGACGACGGCGCCCTCGACGATCAGCTGGCGGGCGCCTCCAAGAAGGCGCTGCTGGCAGACGTCGACTTCGAGCCGGCCGGGAGCTACCAAAGCACCGTCTTGGACAAGCTCAAGTCCAAGTACATCGTCCTCAAGAGCGCGGAAACCCCCCAGCCGAGGTAGGTGACCACACGAAACAGCGCTTCGGATAGTTTGCTAAGAAACAGTGTTGCGAAGGGAAAGTGAACTACTAGGGGTTCTTGGTTTTGTGCGTCCCAACGTTATTATTACTTTAAAATGTAATAAATACTCGTTCTAGAGAGAATAAATTTATTGCTGCTAGAAGATTCTATTGCGCTAGAAGAATAAACTGTGAGTGAAACAATATTATGGGAAAGCTAATATCCACCACCACCTGCTTTAATGCAGTGGTTTCATACAGTGGTGACTTGAGTTGATGCTAGTTATTGACTAAAATGTTGGTAAATTGTTGTTCAGTGACAGGCTGCAGTACACTGCTCAATTTTCACATTTGACCAATTTTGGCGCCAAGTTCAAAATACGGGTCAAAAAGAATAATTAAAATCATTAAAAAATAAACTATTACCGTTATAAATTGGCAATAAAAAGATTCATTTTCAGATGTTATTTGTTGTATTATTTAATTTTATTTTCACCGTTTTGTTTATATTATCATTGTTGGTCAATATAAATGACCTACAATCACCTGTTAATTCTTCCAAGTTCATTATACACGAATATTCGCTATTAAAAAAATCAAGTATTATTTACCAAGATATTGTTGGGATAATTTTAACGAATGTCGCAGTTTTATATTTTTTATCGCTTCGCAGTTCCTTAAAATAACCAAGTGCAAATTTCTTCCAATTGGGATTTTTGAGAACGTGGTATTTTTGACTTCGCCGAGTAGATGGCGCCACGATTTATTTTCACACTTTTATGCGGGCGTGCAACTAAAGAACTAAAAATTTTAATAAACGTGAAGAAAATATTGCACTGAAGAAATGGGGAGTCGTATTGTTGCCATCTTACCAATAAAATAAAGAAATTTGCGAATTTTTGTGCTGCTACGTTTTTCTGAAATTTCTTACATTTGTTCGAAAGGTGATTGTAATTTGGCCACAGTTATTTAAATCTGTAGTGTTTACATCAAACGTAACAGAAGTTGTCTATATTTATCGATCGCAACAATAAATTCAATATACACTTATTTTAATGTGAAGTTGTTTGTCTCTTATGTCTCTAGCCAAAATAACCAATATAACATTGTGGTCTTAGATATTGATGTTTTTTTTTTTATGGAAAATGTTGCTAAATTTCGTACGAAATGTATAGCGTGATTTGTTCATTTACGTATGGTTTAATAATCTACTCATATTTGAAATTTATGTTTAAAAAAATATTGACTTTGAAATCATAAATTACGTACAATTTTCGAATTATAAAGTATTAATTAAACTGATTCTTTTATTTCGTCTAGAATGTTGGTGACGTCATCTGAAAAAAATTAATAAATAAGTCTTTGTAAAAAAAATATGTCTTTTGTATCACGTACAGAAAATATCTCAAAAAATAATATATGAATAAATTGATTCCATGCATTATTTAGGAAACTGGTTATATAATGTTCTGAAATTCTAACAAAACTCTAATGTTATGATTAGTGTTACATTGTACCCATCAAAATTAATATATTAATGTTCACTGAGGGACAAACCGCTGACTCATCCTTAGATCAATTCGTTATTGAGTTCAAGTTGAGTGGGTGTCCCACATATAGTTTCAGAAATAATAACTTATAATATCGGTATCAATATGAGTTTTGATTTCGTTTATACTTCTTTGTTTGCTTAAAAAAATACCTCAAATTTGTTTCTCGTTTTGAAATTGTACACTTTAATACTAAAAATGGCGTGTTTTCAATTTTAATTATTATTTGAAAAACAAAAAAAAATTGTTTTATAATTATTTTCAATAAATTTGACTTGAGAAATTTGGTTGCTCCTTAAAATTATGTAATTAAGTATGATCATAATTAGATGTAATTATTGAAATCAGTGGTTGTATTAAATACTTTAGGCCATATGTTGGTAACTGATTACAATTAAAATTAATGGATTTTCGATTAGCACTGAAACAATTAATCGTAATTAAGTTAATTGTTAGTTTTCTAGTTAAATGTGACTTCTACTAGGAATTAATTATAACTAGGCTTAGTTAACTGTATCAAGTATAGGTTAATTAATCGACTAGAACTTAATTGCAACTAATTACATACTACTTAGTTTACTTAATATTTTATGTTTTAATAATTGATTACGAGTTCGTTTTTAATGAAAATGATTTCCACTTTTTTAGAGACCGACAAAACTACTTCGATTACATTTGTGATAAAATATAAAATGTACACATCGGAGAAAAATACTAAATTAAAATAAAAAATTATGCATTAAAACAATTTCGTCATGAAATAATTTTGAATTTAATTTATGATTACGGCTTAATTATCCAAACATATACTCGTAATACATATTTGATGAGATTTTATGTTGTAGACTGAAAATAGTGCACGAACAATATGTTGAATCGTCACAGTTTGTCACTAAGTTTTGACCAGTGGCGTGTCATTTAGGTTCTGAAGCAGAGCGTTCCAAAAATAAATTTTCGTATGTGTTTCCACCCGGTAATTTTGAAAAGAACTGATTTGAATAAAGTTAAAAAAAATTGATGACGGATAGTAAAATATTGTTAAACTTCATTTGAGGTATAGCATTTGAAATCCTTTTTTTTTTTTTTGCTTAAAAAAACCTCAGATTTAAGGCCGATGTCTCTTGTCTTGAAATAGCACACTTCTTTACCGAAAATACTGTGTCTTCAATTTTAAAAATTATAAAATTTCAATAGCAACTATCGTTTATTTCAATAAACTTGACTTGAGAAACTTGATTGTTTCTTAAACTGATGTAATTAGTAATTCCTGAAATTAGATGACATTAATGGAAATCAGTAGTTATGTATTAAAGAGCACTTATAAGCAATTAATTGTAAATCAAAACTGATTACGTTTCAATTGTAATTAAGTATAATGAAGCCCCGTTGATTGTAATTAATCTCACTTAAACAAAATTGGCCAAAATTAATGTATTTTCCATTAATAGTGAAATAGTTAATCGTAATTAAGTTAATAGATCAGTTATGACTTAATTACAGCTTATTACTTGGTATACGTAGGGGCAGTTTACGAAAGTTGAATTAAATATTTGATAGAGATTAAGTTAGTCATGCATTTGATGAGGCGTTTAGCGATATCGGATTGGCGTACAATCGATCACATGGTACTTTGATCCCGCCTTAAAAATTTAATCGCAAATCAAATATTTTATTGAGTTTTCGTAAACCGTGAAAAATGAATAGTGTATTAATTGTTTACTACTTCGATTATTTGTAATGAAATATAAAATTATCAAATAAAGCACATATCAGAGAAAATCACTAAACCAAAAGTAAAAATTATTAGTTTGAGTTGAATGAAACTTTAAAGTTCAATTCTGTAAAAATACGCATTAAAATAATTAAAATGTCTAATAAATTATTTATATGCAATGGATTTCATCATGAAGTAATTTTTAATTTAATTTATAATTAAAGCTCAAGTATCCAAACATTTATTCGTAGTATTTGACCAGATTTTTCATTGTAGAGTGAAAATAGTATGCGAACAACATGTTGAATCATCAGGATATGCCGCTTAGGCTTTGATCAGTGGCGTATCATTTAGTTTCTGAAACGGGAGATATTTTCACAGAACAGAATAAGAATAATGTTACGTTTACCGAGACGTTTGATTGGTGTATTCGTCTCGAAGTATTTCCACTGTAGTAAAATTTAACTGCGCAAAGTGATAATAAATTTTATCTTTGGTGTCAAACATAAATTAAAATTTAAAGAAGATAATACAAAATTATTATAACGATTACAACAAAAAAAATCCAAAGTATTTTATTTAATTATGGCGTAAGTGATAAAGCCATTAACAGAGTTTGTTAGATTAGAATATCCCGTGTAATTGTAAAGGAATCATTGTAATCCATATTTGGGGTCATGAAAATGTTGGGATTTGATAGTAGCTTCAAGAATACAAACATTAAAGTATTAATTTTTTAGAGAAAATCAGTAAATAAATTTTAGTTAATGTTTTGCAATCCTTAAATCTATGTTGGTGTCTCTATTTTTTAGGAAGGTGCAGAGCTAAAATGTAAAATGGATTGTTAAACCATAAGTAAAGGACTGTGCTTTAATTAGCAATATTTTAAGATGCCGCCACTTATTTGCGAGAAAATGATTCTACAAATGTTTGTTATCATTTAGCAGTACAAGATAATCCAGAAGTATTTCGAAAAAAAAAAACGCAACGTTAAATATATATTTCTCGACCTGGTAGAAGGTCCTGTTGTAAAGAAGTTTGTGACGGATTGTTTAAAAATCGTACATATCTCCATTTTTAAAAATGGGAAGAGTTTTCAATTTTCGAGAAAGATGTGGTAGGTGGTGTTTATTAAATTTGGCTATAACTTAATGTCGATATCTCCATCAATCAGCAAGATATTACCTATACAGGTAAATTTGGAATACTCGATGTGTGTATATCATGCAACTGTGTAATTATTAGTTGCATTTTTATTGTTGATTATTATTAATTGTGTTGTTGTGTGCAGCAAGCCGGAGGGAGACATGGGCGCCGACGAGACGCTCAAGTTGGCCAGTTACGAACTATATCCTTTGGAAGCGGTGCAGTTAGGGTGGAGCAAATGTGATTGGTCAGTGGGAGCCGGAATGATCAACATGGGCAATACCTGCTACTTGAATTCGACGCTACAAGCACTCTTTCATGTTCCCGCCCTTGTTAATTGGCTCATTTCGGATAAAGAACACACATCTGAATGTCAGGATTCAGGTTCGTATACCACTGAGTAGGGTTTATCATTAACGACATATTTATTATCATTGAAATACGTGTACTGGAGAAATGGTTTGTGGTGAAATTATCAGTGGAGTAGAGTTGGTCGTTTAAGTAATGAGGTTATAATGAGAATGACCACATGAGACGACGATCATTAATAGAAATAAACATGTTTTTAAACTGCAAAGATTAAAAGCTTTGAGTAACAACCCCCTAAAATTTTTCATTTTTGTGTAATGTATACTTAAAACCATTAAATGTAAATCTACGTCGTTACAACCCAGGAAGTTCGTTATAGCGTGTTTATAGAAAGTGGAACCGTGTTGTGCTCTCTACGAGAATGATCGATTTAAAACTTGTGAAAGAACAAAAATTTAATCAGTTTTATGTACACCTTTTTAGGTTGTTTTTTATGTTTATATCTCTCTCCATTGAGCTAGTAAAATTGAAGCAGTTGATACCACAAACATGAAACAATCGAGAAAGTTTAACAGTTTCGATAAGACTTAACAAAATACTTCTGCATTATTTGCATTTTGCCTTTTAGGGTCGGATCACAATAATTAAATATTTGTTATCGAAAACGCCTATGTTTGAAAAAGGCAAGTTAGATGGAATTTGATTTCGCGTTGAAGGCGTTTTTTTTATTTAATTTTAAGTGTTTGTTTTGGCGTTCGTCGTAATTTAATGTGACAAGTGTGACTTAACACCGGAAATAACAATGTGCGACATCCGTTTATCTTTTAATTTAAAAACGCGGCGATCGTGCCTCATTTTAACAGCATCGACCAAAAATGTCTTTCAGAATGATTATTATCAAGTAGAAAGTGTGAAGGCCACATATCAGTCAAATGAGTGCAAAATAAAGCTTCTAATTTGTCATTTGTTGTGTTAGTTTGAAACATTTGTAAGAAATATCAATTCTAATTTCGTTGCTAAGTCAGCAATTGACCGATTATTGATTATTTTATATCGGACTGTTGATTAACACAGTGTTGTTTTTCGTCAGGTGGTCTTTGTATAATATGTGCAATGCGAAAAACCCTTCAAGATTCCCAACAACGTAACACAAACTCTATCCGTCCTCTCCTAATCTACAACAAGTTGCGTTTGGTTTGTCGGAACCTCATACCCGGACGACAAGAAGATGCACACGAATTCCTTAGATACTTAGTAGAAGCAATGGAAAAATCCTATTTACGTCGTTTTAAAAACCACACCGAATTTGATTCGAAAGTCAAAGAAACCACACCTTTAAATCAAATCTTGGGCGGTTATTTGAGATCGGCTGTGAGATGTCTAAAATGTGGCCACGTTAGCACCACATTTCAACACTTTCAAGATCTACTACTGGACATTAGGAAAGCACAAACGTTAGATGAAGCTTTAGAGGGTTACTTCGCTAGAGAAAAACTGGACGATGATTCGTACCATTGCCAGTCGTGTCAGAAAAAAGTAAGTTTTTGAAGGTGGTTTTGTGTGTGTGTTAATTAATGTTTTTTGTTTGTTTAGGTACCTGCAACTAAACAGTTCTCCGTTGAAAGAGCCCCTATGGTTCTTTGTATACAATTGAAAAGATTTTCGGTTAGCAATAATAAAATTACAAAACATATACATTTTCGGCAAAGACTGGATTTAACAAGGTATGCCAGACATCGTCCCAGTGTTCCACTGATCTATAGACTTGTTGCCTTAGTCACACATATGGGACCGACTGTTAATTGTGGCCACTACACTGCGGTCGCCCAAGCACCGACTGGTAATTTTTACCAGTTTGATGATAGTATGGTAAGAAGCCACATGATTTTTATAAGTACTGTGTATAATGGGGCCTGTAAATTTTATACAGATTATAGGAAGTGTCGATTGACGTCTTAAAAATTGTTTAGTAACAGGGGGTACAGTTTTTATGGGTATACGACCATGACGGACAGATTTATTTTTACGCATTAATTCAAAACAATAATGTTTAAATATGTAGCTTCAGAGATTAATATGTTGACAAAATGTAACTATCAAGCAAGGTCTAAGGTCCCTGTTATTTAATAGATCTAGAGGCTGTTCTGAAAATCAATATGAAAATTTAGATCATTTCGTTAAAATTCTGGGGAAATTACTTCTTTTGTTTGGAATGTATTTATTTTATTTTCTCGGCGCTTACGACGTAATTGTCATTTATTAATAGACAATTTGACATTTTTCCCTCTAACTTTGTAATTCAAAAAGATTGATAATTTAATATGTACATCTTACGGAGCGGCCAAAAAATTGTACAGTATTTTTGCTTCCTGAGCGTAAGCTAAGTCCATCGGGCGAATGCCACTTTCATGTTTTTTCCATGTGTCATGACCTCTAGAGTACAAAAAAGTGGTCTCCCGTCTGTCTGTCGTCTGTATCAATTTTTATTAGACACAATTTCGCAAACTACTGGACCGATTGCTGTCAAATTTTGTATGTATATTAGGACTATCATGTAGATGGTAAAACGCCAACCAACAATTTGTTAACGTCATCACCAAAATTTACACTAGTAAATTTGTTTTTATTTTTATAAAATAGAATACTCCTGGACTTGTGGTGTATGAATCCATGTTGACATTCAGATTTTTGGAAAAAAAAGTGCAAACGTTTTAAGGTTATCGTAATCGTGGTAAAGCGTTAATCAAAATTTATTCGATTACCCGCTTCCAAAAAATTGAAAACGCCATCTCAAAATTTTACCTAGGTAATAAATCTTCTTTGAAATATGGAAAATATGATGACTATATTTTTGGGTTATCAATGTAGTTACAGTTTTTTAGAATTATCTTAAGGGTGACTCAAAATATTAATGAATGAGGCAATTTATTTTATGAATTAATTCAAGAACGACTTACCCCATTTTCCCGGAAATTTGGGAATACACTATTGTTGTTATTAGTATTTGGATGATGTTAATGACCGTCATCACAAAATTTTGTAATAGAAAAACTCATTTTAAACAAAGTGTAGCATTTTACTTTAATATTACGTACAGATCTTTATTTTAACTTACAAGGGTTATAAAAAATAAAATTGGCGAAATCAAATTACAGTTTTTCATTTACCGATTTTTCGGTTTCTCAATTTATAATTTTTCGATTTTTTCAATTCTTCGTTTCCCCAGTTTTTCAAGATCTTGATTTTTATTGCCGATTTTTTAATTTTGATTTTCTCGATTTTATATCAGAATTTTCCTTTTTTCAATTCCTCAGTTTTGCAATGTTTGGATTTCTAGATTTTCCAATTTCTTTAATTTTCAATATTTCGATTTTACATTTCTTTTTTTTTCGATTTTGCCCTTTTTTCGATTTTTAAGTTTCTCAATTTTGGATTTTTCAGAGTTTTTATTTTGTCCTTTTTCGTTTTTTCATTTTTGATTTGTCAGTTTTACACTTTTTATGGAATTATGGAATCTTCAAAGTTGTAAAGTCGAAAAACTGTTATATTGGAAGATCAAAAAATTAAAAAATTAATTATCGAAAAATTGAGAAATCCAAAAATTGAACATTTTCACATTGAAAAAAAAAAAGAAAATTATAAAATCGGAAGATTGAAAAACCGAAAAATTGAAACAGTAAAGAAGAAAAACGAAAAATTGCAAATCGAAAATTTAAAGAAATGAAAAATTAAAAATTAAAACATCCAAAACTTATAAAGGTTATCAAAAAAAAAATTCGCGAAATCAAATCATAAAAAATTGGATTTATTTACTTTCCAGCAATGTTTTGATATCACAATTTTTCGTTTTTCCTCATTCTTCGATTTTACAATTTTCCGTTTTTTTCAACTTTAATTTGTTCAATTTTTCAATATCTCGACTTCCACATTTCTCAATTTTTCGATTTTTCAATTCTTCGTTTCCTCAATTTTTCAAGTTCTTGATTTCTATGTTTCACTTTGGCAGTTTTTAAAATTATTTTCTCGATTTTATATCACAGTTTTTCGTTTATTCAATTTTTCAATCTTTGATTTTTGATCAATTCCTCGGTTTTCCAATTTTGCAGTTTTTTTTATTTTACATTTTTTTTTTCGATTTTTAAGTTTCTCAATTTTGGATCTTTCGATGTTGCAATTTTTCAAGTTCCTTATTTCCAATTTTTAGATTTTTCTGAGTTTTTATTTTGTCTTTTTTTTTCGTTTTTTCATTTTTGATTTGTCAATTTTACAATTTTGCAATTTTTCCATTTTTTTATTCGAAAAGTTGCAAAGTCGAAAAATTAAAAAATCTGAAAAAATTGAAAAGCTGAAAAAATGAAACAGAAAAATTAAAAATCAAGAAACTTTAAAATCCAAAAAATTGGAAAGAAGGAAAACCGATTCGAATCGAAAAATTGGAAAACTTAAAAATTTAAAAATCCTGAAACTGTAACATTGAAAACCAAAAAATTTGAAAATTAATTATCGAGAAATCGAAAAATTGTAAAATCCACAAATTGAAAAGTTTCACATTGAAAAAAAAGAAAAATTATAAAATCAGAAGATTGAGAATCCGAAAAATTGAACCAGTAAAGAAAAAAAACGGAAACGAAAAATTGCAAATCGAAAATTTGAAGAACTGAAAAATTAAAAATTGAAACATTAAAAACTTACAAGGGTTATCATAAAAAATTAAATTCGCGAAATCAAACCATAATTTTTCGTTTTTTCATTTTTCCTTTTCGTTTTTTCAGTTTTTTTTCATTTTTCAATATTTCAGTTTCATAATTTTTCGTTTTTTCAACTTTAATTTGTTCGATTTTTCAGTGTCTCGACTTCCAGATTTTTCAATTTTTCGATTCTTCGTTTCCTCAGTTCTTCAAGTTCTTAATTTTTGTATTTCATTTTTCCAATTTCTTTAATTTTCAGTATTTCGATTTACAACATTTCTTTTTTCAATTTTGCACTTTTCCGATTTTTAAGTTTTTCAATTTTGGATCTTTCGAAGTTTCAATTATTCCTTTCTACAATTTTTCCTGATTTCCAGTTTTTCGATTTTTCTGAGTTTTCATTTTGTCTTTTTTTGTTTTCTCATTTTTTATTTTTCAATTTTTCCATTTTTTTTATTCGAAAAGTTGAAAAATCGAAAAGACAAAAAAATCTGAAAAAATGGAAAAATCGAAAAAAAAATTAATCGAAAAATTGGAAAGAAGGAAAAACGAATCGAATCGAAAAATTCGAAAACTTAGAAATTTAAAAATCTTCAGAATTGTAAAGTCGAAAAATTGTAACATTGTAAGATCAAAAAATGAAATTAAATTAATTACCCAGAAATCGAAAAATTGCAAATAGGAAAATTGAAAAATCCAAAAATTGCAAATTTTCACATTGAAAAAAAAAGAAAAATTACAAAATCAGAAGATTGAAAAACCGAAAAATTGAAACAGTAAAGAAAAAAAACGAAAACGAAAAGTTACAAATCGAAAATTTGAAGAAATGAAAAATTAAAAATTGAAATAAAACTTATATGGGTAATCAAAAAAAAATCCCGAAATCAAATCATAATTTTTCGAAAAATTTGGATTTATTTACTTTCGAGGAATTTTTCATTTTTCCTTTTTCTTCGAATTCACAATTTTTCATTTTTTAATGTTTGGTTTCCATAATTTTTCGGTTTTTCAACTTTAATTTGTTTAATTATTATTCAATGTCTCGACTTCCAGATTTTTCAATTTTTCGATTCTTCGTTTCCTCAGTTCTTCAAGTTCTTGATTTTTATGTTTCATTTTTCCAATTTCTTTAATTTTCAATATTTCGATTTACATTTCTTTTTTTCAATTTTGCACTTTTCCGATTTTTAAATTTTTCAGTTTCGAATCTTTCGAAGTTTCAATTTTTCCTTTCTGCAATTTTTCAAGTTCCTGATTTCCAGTTTTTCAATTTTTCTGAGTTTTCATTTTGTCCATTTTCGTTTTCTCGTTTTTTGTTTTTCAATGTTGCAATTTTTCCATTTTTTTATCCGAAAAGTTGAAAAATCGAAAAAACTAAAAAATCTGAAAAAATGGAAAAATAAAAAAAAATTAATCGAAAAATTGCAAATAGGAAAATTGAAAAATCCAAAAATTGCAAATTTTCACATTGAAGAAAAAAGAAAAATTACAAAATCAGAAGATTGAAAAACCGAAAAATTTAAACGGTAAAGAAAAAAAAACGAAAACGAAAAGTTACAAATCGAAAATTTGAAGAAATGAAAAATTAAATATTGAAATAAAACTTATATGGGTAATCAAAAAAAAAAAAAAAATCGCGAAATCAAATCATAATTTTTCGAAAAATTTGGATTTATTTAATTTCGAGGAATTTTTCGTTTTTCCTTTTTCTTCGATTTCACACTTTTTCGTTTTTTCAACTTTAATTTGTTTCATTTTTCAATTCTTCATTTCCTCAATTCTTCAAGTTTTTGATTTTTATGTTTCATTTTTCCAATTTCTTTAATTTTCAATATTTCGATTTATAACATTTCTTTTTTTCGATTTTGCACGTATTACGATTTTTAAGTTTCTCAATTTTGGATCTTTCGAAGTTTCAATTATTCCTTTCTACAATTTTTCCTGATTTCCAGTTTTTCGATTTTTCTGAGTTTTCATTTTGTCTTTTTTTGTTTTCTCATTTTTTATTTTTCAATTTTTCCATTTTTTTTATTCGAAAAGTTGAAAAATCGAAAAGACAAAAAAATCTGAAAAAATGGAAAAATCGAAAAAAAAATTAATCGAAAAATTGGAAAGAAGGAAAAACGAATCGAATCGAAAAATTCGAAAACTTAGAAATTTAAAAATCTTCAGAATTGTAAAGTCGAAAAATTGTAACATTGTAAGATCAAAAAATGAAATTAAATTAATTATCCAGAAATCGAAAAATTGCAAATAGGAAAATTGAAAAATCTAAAATTGAAAATTTTCACATTGAAAAAAAAAGAAAAATTATAAAATCAGAAGATTGAAAACCCAAAAAATTAAAATTAAAGAACAAAAAGTAATAAAATCGGAACATTGAAAAATCGAAAAATTGAAACATCCAAAAGTTGGAAAAACGAAAAACTGAAAAATTTAAAAATAAAAACTCGAATAGATGCATGTCGTAAATTGAAGAAACAAAAAATTTAAAAAATTTGGAATTACGAAAACAAAAAATAATAAAATCTCGATTTTATTATTTTTTGTTTTCATAGATCCAATAATTGAAAAAATAAAGCAAATAAACCGAAAAATTGAAAAATGTAAATATTGGAAAATTAAAAAACTGAAAAATATTAATTTAAAAACTCGAAAAATTACACATCGAAAAATTGTAAAAACAAAAGAAATTTAAAATTGAAGATTTGGAATATTCAAGTCAAAAAAACTACGGGAGTGTTTATTATTTATGCCAAAATTATCAGAAAACAAAAAAAACAAAATTTTTATCATTTTTCAAAGAAGCGGAATTTGTTGAGCTGCACTTCAGGGACGAGAGAAGTTCTGTCGAAATAACCCCGACCAATTTTTTAAGAAACGTTTATTAATGTCTCTAATTCAATGTCATTTCCCCAGGTGCGGGTGATATCTCACCAAGCTGTGTTCAATACAAATGCATACATAATGCTATACGAACTGGAATCATCTCCATTCACGCAAAAATCAAACAATGCAACAAACAACAAAGTAAAGTCTCCACTTTCACCAGAAACCAGTACCAGCAGTACCTCGCCGAAAACCTCTACGAACGGTATAGGTTTCACAAGTGACAAAGTTTACGGACCTGAATTGCCGCCGGACAAAGCAGAGAAAAAAGTCAACGGAACCAATCCAACGCCGCTTACGAACGGTAACGGCAATCACTCGGAAAGTTCCTCCAGTACAAGCGACAGCGAACCCGAAAACGCCTGTAATAGGAAAAATCTCCAAAAAGAGAACAAGCCCCTAGCAACCCCCCCACCGTCGCCCCAAAAACCCGTATTTAGTACAAATAATGAAGCAAAACCCCCAAAACCTCCCTCATCACCGAAGATCCAAAACCGGGTTTTATCATCAGTCCACAACGTCACTAGCAATATTCCAACACAAATCAGCTCTTCAAACACCGAATTGATCGTTAAACAAAAAGAAACGTCATTTCATCCACTCACAACAAAACTGGTTCCTTATGAGACTGATGACTCTAGTGGTTCGGATGATTCAAACCAGTCTCCACATGAGTTAGAGTATAGAGTTTCGACGAAAGCGGCTGTGGGCGAATGGAAGGTGACTTCTACTGAGCCAAGTGCACAAAGTTCACAGACTAAAACGTGGGGAGAGAAAAAACAAGATGGAACTGTTAATGAATTGTTCAAAATGTCGCATAGTGGGTATTCGGCGCCAGTGGCGTCGTGGAATGGAACGAGAGCACAGTTAGATAAAGAAATTAGTAATGAGAGAAGGGAAGATAGGAAAAGGGCGTTTATGGATAATTCAGATCAAGGGAAAACGAAACATCAGAAATTGTGTAATAATTCATATAAATCCAACCCAGGATACAATCCAGTTCAGGTGAGTGAAGTCAAATTATTAATTAAGTGTCACAACCAAAAGTGTTATTTAATTTTAGTCTTATTGTATTAATTTCTTTTGCAGGAATTTCACAATGCAAAAAATTGGAGTCAAAACAGCGGTTCTGGACATTACAAGCCGTTCTATTCAGGAAACAGACATAGACGTAATTTCCACCACAAAGGCTTTCATAAAAATTACCGCTTTAGGCAGTGATTAACATTAAGGTTGAATATTTTAAATAGGAAAATGAACTTGTATAATTGTGCATATGTCACCATTGTTTAGTATAACTGACCATTATGTGAATTATTTATGTAAGTATTTATATTTTTAAACATACCTATAATTCCCAACTTTTATTTAAAATGCAGTGTAACTATTTTAAAGTAGTTTTAGTATAATTAACATGAAGTCCTTTAGGAAATGGTATTTGTTTTATTTTTTGAGCTTAATGTCCACAGTGCATTTAAAATACTGTAATGTTTTGTATTTTTTCCATTTGTATAAAAGATACTTTTATTTACCATTAAGCATAAAGATATTAAACTTTTACCATTTAGTTTATTTCAATAAAGCGTCTTTTTATTAATTGTTCATATTACTGTAAGCTCTGAACTAATTTTTAGTCATATTTGATTTTGAACAATGGTAAATAGTTCAGCCTACACTATGTGTACTCATGTTGTAGCAGATGCAATCATGTAACTGTTTAGAACATGAATTTGAAAATAAAATTTTTGTACTGATATAAAATTTTATTGCAGCAATAAATAAAATAATGAGGATCTATAACTACGAATCCGTTGTTTCTTCTTGATTACAAATTGCCAACAAATTATATTTTTTATACTTTAAATAATCTGGAACAATACTCAAAAAAGCGAAACCCTTGATTACTTCAACAATGACCGACAGCTTTGCAGCTTTCAAATCAACCTTATGATCTGGTCGAATTGCTGAAATTTTTTCCGCAATGAGTTTAATAACATCGTCCCTAGAAACAACATTATTATTTCTATGATTAAACATAATGTTAAACGTTTGCGCTGAATCCTGGAAATGCTTTTCTGCGAGTTGTACAAAAGCGTTACCAATGTCAGCCACGCTAGCTCTACAAGTAGTTTCCACAGGCACAAGTCTTAGCAAGAATTTGGTTTTTTGACTTCCATTTTCATGCACGTCTTTCACTATAGCTTCTGCTAGTTCAGCCGGGTTTGGTACAGTCGTACGAATGAACAACAAATTTCTCGCCCCTGACTCTATCGCTTGAAATCTTTTCTTATTTGGCGTCGACTCCTCCTTCAAGTCTGAGATTTCTTTCGTCAACGACTCGGAGATATCTTCGTCCTGAACTTCTTCGGTTTCTTCCACTCTTGAAGCAGCCGGATATAGCTTATCTGCGTATTCATTCAATAAATTGTAAGCTTCTCTAATGCAGTCTTTTTCTCTGTTGTTACAGCTACACAGAAACCCTTTTAAATTCAGGTCCAATGCGACCTTTCTGTTGCCACCTTGCTTCATGAAGAACTTTTTTGATTTGTATTTGGAATCTGCTTTACTCATGTTCACTATGGCACGAACAAAGAAAATTTCTGACTTAGAATATCCTCACTTTTGCTTTGATTGAAGTTCTTTGTGCAGTTATTGACTGCGGTTTAGTTTTATCAATTATCAATTGTTTACATTTGACATGGAGTAACCGGAAAGTGTGCCGGAAAGCCGGAAAGGGAAAAAAGTGAGGTTAGGTCATCAATGAAATGTCTAAAGCGCCAGCGTCGGACTGGCCCGCCCGGCTACTCGGCGATCGCCGAGGGCCCTGAGCTGTTAGGGGCTCGAACAATAACGAATCACTTCAAAAAATCATTTTATTATTTAAATTTATAGATAGTAATCAGTTGCTACTATGTAAGAATGCATAACTTCGGCATTTTTTTGTCCAGTATCTCATTTTAGGATGTTTTTTACACGGCATTTTTGGTGTTAACTTGGTTCATTCAGTACATACCAGTGGCGGCTGGTGACTTTTTGAAATGGGGGGACACAATTTGATTGATGAGTTAAATATTAAGATATAAAACAGGTTGTCATTACCAATTAATAGACGAAATTGTGTGACGGAAATAAATACAAAAATTGGTCTAAAGAGTTTAGACAGTACTTCCCTCGCTGTTGGAATCGTGACGACTGCATGCCTATTATGTCTTTTAAGTATTATTTTTTTTTTGCGATTGCTATGACTGCTTATTAAAAAAAACCATTAAATTGGACGAAGTCGTCTCTGGGGTGTATAATATGTTGCCTATGCAGAAATTGTCAGGTGTGAACAGATAAAAGGAACAGCCTGTATAGTACTTGTAATTTAAGACAAATAGCCATAACACTTATCAATCCGTAGACGTGACGGTGAAACACAAACTAAACCAAAACATGTTTTCTACGAATTGGAATAACTGGATGACAATGCCGACGGTCCAGACTAATTTATTGCTCTGACTTCCGTATATTGAATAAAACACTACATTTTCTCCGTTTTTGGATGATGTAATTCACATTTGGTTAATTATAACTTGTCTAGATCTAGGAGAGCATCCCCTAGCCTCTCCCCAGCTACGGCCTTGTCTAGGGATTATGAAATATCGAGAAAATTTGAAAGCAACAAATTGCCCAATGGATTCTATTACTGTACGTCCTTAGGTTATCCTCGATAAGAAAAACAAGTGTTTATGTTTATACATCGGAAGAATGTCACGTAGAAATTAGTTTGATTTGAATGAGTTCGTCCCCTGAAAACAGAGGATCAAAACGATTAACTAGTAAGGTACAATCGACTAAATGTTCTGAATATCATTATAATTCTTATTAAATAAAAATGTTTGTATTTTCACATTTTCGGGAAAATGGGGTCACTCGTTCTTAATTTGATCAATAAAAAATATGAATGCTATGATGAATTACAAGTAAAAACTCATCATATTTTGCACATTTTGGGTAGAATTTATTCGGCAAAATTTTGAGATAATGTCATCAATTTTTTTGGGGGAAATAAACAGATTTATTTTGATTAACATTTTACCATGCTTACAATGACCTTAAAACGTCTGCAAGATTTCTAAGTATTCAGTTTTGCAATTCTTGATTAAAGCGATAAAATAAATTCACGCATTCATTAATTTTTTTGAGTTACCTGTTGTAGTAAGCCGTTTCGAACCAAATTTCCGCGCGCCGAACTTTTGGTAAGAAAAGGTGTAGGAATGGAAAGAAACGAAAACCACTAAGAGGGAGATGCGCAGAAGGGTGTGTTTGAGCAGGGTGAGTCGCGGGGAGTTCGACTTGGTCTTTCTTTCGAGTAAGACGTCAGGTTGGTGCTCTTTGTGTTTTTTTCAAATGTCTGTGCGCTGTTTGTTTCCTGTTCTAGTGCTGATTTCTTCTAACGGAGTTCCACCCCCCTGACGAACCAGCGAACGTAAGATTTCTCTGCTCGATTTCGAACACAGAGAGGTTATTTCGGTGGTGAGCACGTATTTGGTTTGAAGATCCAAGAGGTATGTTTCCACGTGATTCCGTGTGTGCTGGTGGAAGAAGCGGCGTTGCTTCTCGATGGTTACGGAGTATGTGAGACGCGGGAACCACACACGTATGTGACGCGACAAAAATGGCGGCACTTCCGGATGACGCCATGGCCGTTAATTTTCGTACTAATCTTTCCAACATAATTTCAAGCCGTTTTAGTAGGGCTTTTCAGGGAATTACGTTAGCTAGGGCAGTTTTATTTAGCGAATGTTATGCGGAAAGTTGGATGGCAATTTTCGAGTTATTGTTTTGCGTTGCATAATTTGAGCACGTGTGAGTAAAGTAAATTCAAACGTAATCTGAACAAGTGAATCTTTAACAAAAATAACGTTGAGAACGGCATCAGAAAATTAATAATATCATAGTCTGGGGGACGGGGGATTTTCTTTGTGTTAGTAACATCAATTAATTAGGCACATCAATTTGACTGACATTATAAGATCTAAGATATTTGAATGGTTTTTCCTCGATTTATTATTCGTTTGTTGTAAACTCTAATGCCTGAAAATTTCATGTAGTTTTCAAATATTCAGCCGTTCAAAATAGAAAGAGAAAGTGGTAGGGTGCAGGTACGGGGTGTTGACCGGGGAATTTCAAGGGCAACCTTTGTGAATTTTTGTATTAGTCATTGGGGATTTGTTGTTGACCGAAAACTGTTGATGAATTTGAAAATGAATGTTATTGAAAGAAAGGCACAATTCAAAGCGAATGTGCACCGACGATTACCTATATTTTATTTATTTTGCATATTTTATGTGCGGTATTTTTTTTATGTGTTTTGTTTATCTCGTATGTGTTTTTATTTATGTGTCTTTTGTTTGGGGATGTGTTTGGGGGGGGGCGGGGGTTGTTTTGTTTAATTCGGTCAATGACGTGTTTAATTCGGTCAACAACGTAACTTTGCCCAGACCATTTTAATGCAGTCGTAACTTCTTTGCTTAATGTCAGATAAATATTTCAATAAAATCCATAGCTTCTTTATTTTCTTTGGTAAGAATCAGCGACGTAAATGTAGCTTAATTTCAATAAAATCATTGCCAAAATGTGAATAATTTAATCTCTTTCAAAATTCTTGTTCTTTAAAGTTATTGACAAAACATGAATAATTTCTCATTTCATTTTCCTTGTTGTATAAGATTGTTGATCACACGTGCATAATTTAATCTCATTTAAATTTCTTTGTTATTTAAAACAAGTGTTGATGGAGTGTGGCCAATTAAATTTTGCTTATTGCTTGTCTGAAATCCAAATACTCATTTTGATAACGCTAGTTAACTCGGGGGTCGTGTGGTGTGGACGCGGTGGCGTCGGCGTCTCCGTGCGAGTGTTTGCGGGTCTTGCTAGACTTCCGCACCCTAGCGGACTCGGAGTTTACACAGCTACCTTGTTTGCGGGATACAGGAAGGTCAACCTATGTCAGGTGGGTGCGTAAGACCACGCGCGTGAAGTGGTGAGGTAGGACTATGTGGACCTTCACGGGGAGTGTGGCCGTCGCCCTGCCCCCGCTGTGCGCCCCCATCTTGTTTGTAGAGGCCACACCACCGAAATATCTGGGACGTTGCCATCCATTTACTTTCTGAGAATTCCGCGACTTTTTTTTATTTTGTTTCTTGTTGTACTTGTAAGGTTGTTAATCTTTATTCTATGTTCTCAGGTTCGAGTGAAAATAAAGGTTTTTTTTTCTTTGAGGAATAAATTCTTTAAGCTCTTCTGGGGCCCTTGGCCAAGGTCTCTTGAGCTCTTATTGGATTTATTTTTCATAGTTTTTTTTTTTCCAAATATAAGTTTTTTAAATCCGTCACTCTTCCCGCTCCGCAGTGCGCCAATTTGTATGAACGAACGCCTCCCGCCAGTTTTCAAAACACAATGTAGGGTCCCACTTTTGTAGACGATCACAGCCAAGGCCAAATTTCAAATTTTAGCGGGCTTTTTCAAATTTTGTTCAATGTCAAAATAAAAGGCGGGAGGTTTGGGTTATTACACTGTATATGCAAATCCAAAAAATTAGAATGGAATGATAAATCACACCTACAGACTCCTCATCTTTTGCACTTTTAAGATAGGATTTATTCGGCAAAATTTTGAGGTGACGTCATCAGTTTGTTTGGGGGGGATGAGCAAATACATTTTGAATAAAAATTTACCATGCCTATGATAACTTTAAAAGATCTCCAAGATTTTAAAGCATTCGGTTTTGTAGTTCCTGATTAAATCAGTAAAATAAATTCACTCATTCATTAATTTTTTTGAGGCACCCTGTATATGCAAATCCAAAAAATATGAATGGACTGATAAATCACAACCACAGACTCATCATATTTTGCACATTTAAGATTGGATTTATTCAGCAAAATTTTGAAGTGACGTCATCAATTTTTTTAGGGAGGAGGAGCAAATACATTTTGACTAAAAATTTACCATGCCTATGATAACTTTAAAACATCTCCAAGATTTCAAAGCATTCGGTTTTATAGTTTATGATTAAATCAATAAAATAAATTCACGCATTCATTAATTTTTTTGCGTCACCCTGTATATACAAATCCAAAAAATATGAATGGATGGATAAATCACAAGTACAGACTTATCATATTTTGTACATTTTAGATAGAATTTATTCGGCAAACTTTTGAGCTGACGTCATCAATTTTTTGGAGGGAATAAGTCAATATAATTTGATTAAAAATTTATCATGATTATCATAACCGTAAACCATCTGCAAGATTTCAAAGCATTCGGTTCTGCAGATTCAAAATTAAATGGCACAATGTTGTTTCATAATTTTGATTTTTTTTCCAAAAATCTGGATGTTTCGGGTCAAAACTCAATTCGGATTAATAAACTACATGTGTAGGACTATGTTATTTTATACAATTTAAAACCCATTTACTCCGTACAATTTTGAAATGACGTCATCGCATTAGTGGTGGAGATGATTAGACAAAATTTGGTTAGCGTTTTACCATCTACGTGATATTCTTAATATAAGTACAAAATTTCACAACAATCGGTCCAGTACTTTCGGAGATTATCTATCTAATAAAAATCCGGGACGGCAGACAGACGGACAGACGGAAACGGGAGACCTATTTCTTCGTCCTCTAGGGGTCATGAAAGATCGAGAAAACGTAAAAGTAGAGAGTCGGCCGACGCACTCGATTACAATACGTTCTTTGCTTACGCTCGAGAAGTAAAAAGGATTTCTCCACATACCTTTTTACTTTCGGTGTTCATGGCATCTAAAAGTTCATTTTGGACAGTTTTAGGCGTTCCTTTAAAAACCGTTTCAAATGATCTGATAAAGTCCAATTCAGCCATAAAATCAATCAGACCTCGAAATATACCTGGATTTTGTGATTCCATACTTTCGTCATGTCCACGTAAAGCAAATTCAAACGCTCCACAAAATTGTATGCACATTATCAATCGGCGTAATATATGGCGATTTTTATCGTTATTTTATCGTTATGTGCCCGAATATTATTAATATAAGCGGTGTGTAGTTGTTTCGGAATGTCTGTATTACCGAGAAGATTATCCAAGAATATTTATCATACGTGTTCGCGCAGAAGGAAAATTAAAACCCGCGATAGTAACTCAATCCTCCAGAGCACGATCGCAACGGGCTCACAATCCAGTTGTATCAGGCGCATATCATATCAGGCGGCTACGACGTGTAGTTTCCATGGCAACGGTGTAAATAAAACATCTAAATCAGCCATGATTCGGTCCATTCGGTCTCTGTGCCGGGCTTTTATCAGCATTTCATCAGAAATAACATATCATATATCCAAGACACATCTTTAGATGCAAGTGGAAGTAAGTTTTGATACATTTTATACAAGTGGAGCGAGATAAAAAAATTAGTTTTGATACTTATGACACAAATTTCCGGATAATTTTTTAAATGTTGAAAATTACTATTTTGCTATGTCCAGTGTGTTTGTAGACATTGTAATTTTGGGGGGACACGTGCCCTTGTGCCCCCCGGCACCAGCCGCGCTGCAAATTTTCCCACTTTCTTTAAAATGTCTTCAACTTTTTGTTTTTTCTGAATTTTAAATTTTCTTTTCTGGACACCACTTTGTATGTACTACATACTATATGCTGGTTTTTAGTTCTTTAAGGTGTAATTAAACTTTCATCATCAGTCAAAAAATACAAAGTGGTGTCCAGAAAAGAAAATTTAAAATTCAGAAAAAACAAAAACTTGAAGATATTTTAAAGAAAGTGGGAAAATTAGAAACATTTTTAATTTCCGAGAAACCTAACGTAAAGTAACAAAACTTTAAGACAAAGTTTAAACTAATAATAAGAAGCTCAAATTTAATTTTATTTCAATATCAAAAAGAACCCAGAAAAGTGTTAATTTCTTAATTATTTATTATTAATTGAAAAACAGATATACATATATATCCGTTATCTTCAATATGACGCAAAATTGTTTCAGGTCTTACAGCCTTTGGATGGTTTCCTCTAATTTTCTGGTAGATTGTTCTTCTAAATTGGGTTCCCAGCCGTTGTTGTAAACCTTCCTACTTAGTACTGCCGAAATTTTATTTTCGATTGTTCGTGCTGGGGACACAATGGGAGGATTATCTTTTCTTAGATACAAAATTTATATTATTTCTTTCTAAGCAATTTCTGGACATTCTGACATAAGACTATTAGTCTTTGCCATTTCTATTGAAACACCACTTGTTAATAGTAAATTTGGCAACGTTCATATTCAGACAATTTTCTAACTAAAAGCCGTTGTCAATCAACCGAAAGCTGTTACCAATTGCTAAATTTTAAGCAAAATCAACAGGTGGTGTTTCAATAGAAATGACAAAGACAATAGATGTGAATATTCCAGAAAAAAAAAGTAGAATTTGAAAATATAGATGACGAATGATCTGTCTAGTGGCACTACACACCTTATTTATAAAGCCAAGTCCCAATGTATCCTTGAATACTAAAATATCTTATACACCAATTTTGGAAACAAAAATTACCATTTGACTCCAGAAAAAGTGTATTTAGTACCTATATTTGGTACAAAAAATTAACAGAAAATGGGTTTCATATTCTGTTGGTTTTGAAAAATGTTTTGTTGCAATTGTTTGATATTTGCTGAAAAACACAATGAGTTTCATTTTTCACAAAAATCGACCTAAACATTTAGATAAAACTTTAAAGGAACATGAAAATTTAGAATACAACAGTAACTCTACATCGGCTGCACTAAGAATCACTTTTGGTGCTAATAACAGAAGTTTACCTAATTTTGTAATAAAAACATTGTTTTCTCTAAAAATTTATTTATTTTTTAAAAAGAATACCATTCGAAGGGGCCCTAAAATATCTCAGGCCGACGCTGCTAAAGCCGCACACACAAGCCTGTTATTTGTGAGACCGGTTCGAACCTATATTGCTTTAAATTGCCTGGACGATTTTTGACAGCTCGATGAACCCCTCAGCACGGATTATACCTGTATTGTACTCTCGGATGCTAGTTTAGACAGATTAAAGTAGATTTCCAGAATTATATTAATCTGATCTTCTTTGTCGGCGTCGGTAACGACCATAGAAGTAACGACAGTGTGGTTACGCCTTAATTTATGGTTCTGTCTTCTGTCCATAGGTTCTGTCTACAAAAAGCCATTCAAATCTAATAACAAAAGCCAGCCAATGAGCGAGCGGTTTGATTTCTGTCGCGTGATATCATTGGCTGTTGCTTTCTTCCATCCGAAATGACACATCCCAACAAATGACATTTCTGTACCAATCTCCAAGAGATAAAGTCCCTCAGTTTTTTGTTTCTGTGTCAGACATATTGCAGACAGATGACATTATAACATCTGATTCTTGAAGACGTTGAAAGAAGTTGTGCTCCCGTGAAGTGTATAAAGTGTGATGGATAACTAACATTAAAAATGGGTTTTGATATAAACAGGTTTCAAGGTGATGTAGACGAAGAATTGGTGTGCCCCATTTGTTCAGGTGTCTTAGAGGATCCCTTACAGGTGTGTGTTTTCTTTAAACACTTAGTAAAATACAATTTCCTCAAATTATAAACCACATGTCTTAATACAAACTTTCTAGGCTCCTGTATGCGAACATGCATTTTGTAAGTCCTGTATAACCGAATGGATAACCAGACAACCCACCTGTCCTGTCGATAGACAAAGCGTCACTTCTGCCCAACTGCGACCAGTGCCCAGAATTTTACGAAACCTGCTTTCTAGGTACGTTATTTTATACATCATATCAATCAAATGACTCATTATTTTTCAGACTGTGTATTAATTGTGATAACGCCCAGTATGGCTGTACTCGTGTATTAAAATTAGACTCTCTCCAATCCCATCTCGAAGAATGTGAACACAATCCCAAGAGACCGCTACCTTGCGAAAAGGGCTGTGGATTAGTAATTCCTAAAGATGAATTAAAAGATCACAACTGCGTTAAAGAACTGAGAGCCCTTATACAAACGCAACAACAGAAATTGAACGACTTCCAACAGGAAATGACTGAGCAACGTTTCCTAATTAATGAGCAAAAGCGCGAAATGCAGCTTTTGAAGGAGTTTATGAGAGCGATGAGAATATCGAATCCTTCAATGAGGGCCATAGCTGACGCGATGGAGAGGGACGAGGTCTTGAGGTGGAGTAATTTCTTGCAGAGGGCACGGGTGACGCGATGGGGTGGAATGATTTCGACACCAGATGAGGTTCTTCAGGTATGTGCACAACGGTTTTAGTGTGACACTTATTATAAAAATTGTTTTCAGAGAATGATCCGAAGAACGTTGACTGAAATGGGTTGTCCCCCCCACATATTGGATGATCTAATGGAGAATTGTCATGAGCGAAGATGGCCACCTGGGTTAAGTTCTCTGGAAACTAGGCAGAATAATAGGAGACAATATGAGAATTATGTTTGTAAAAGGGTGCCAGGCAAGCAAGCTGTTTTGGTGCTAGCATGCGATAACACGCATATGAGTGAAGATATGATGGTAGAACCAGGACTCGTTATGATTTTTGCTCATGGTATAGAATAACTTTTATTCTTATAATTTTAAAAGTACATTCCGTATTTCTTTTATCAGATTTTAATTAATATACACTAAGTTTAATAATAATTTTTTTCACTATTTTGCTTGTGAAGTGAGAGGGTCTGTGCAAAATAATGGATATTTGCCAAATTTTTTCTGTAATATACCTAATTCTAAATTTTATTTTACGTTATCAGTGGTGTAGTAAATGCATGAACTATCAGGTTTCACAATATGTTTACTGCAAATTTGTGTCATTGTGTGAAGTTTGTTTCATTTTTTATTAATATAGATAAAAATTGTGTGAATTATTGGATCGCCAGTTACAAGCGGAGTTATCTTATGTGTTCTAAAAAATAATATTGTGTTGAAAATTTACACTGCCATAATCAATATCGTGCAGTGGTGACTCAAATGGATTCAGTTTTATTGCAATTAATATAGTTATAACGATAGCGATAAAAATTCGTATATGGTTTAAATATCACTGAAGAAAAAACTTTATTATATTAACAAATCATAAAAATGAAACACGTTTTGAAATAATTTTGTTTTAATTAATCATGAAAACGTTGTAAAGCGAGGATCTGTGACGCAAAAGACTAATTTATTACCCAATTTAACTTATATGTGCAATAAACAGTTATCCTGTCTGATTTAAAATGTATTTAGGTGATTTTATAACCAGACAAACGAGTTTAAATTCTATGAACCCATTGTCGTAAATATTTATATCAGTACAAATTTTTAATTGTGGCAGTTTTACCGGTGTTCTGCTAATATTAATAATTAATAATGAAACTTGGAAACTTTCGTTAGCTCATATTAATTTGTCGCTAGTGTTCATTGAGTGAAAATTCATTAATGGGTTTTTTAATTAACGAAAGAATGCCGATCATTATTATTATTATTATTATTATTATTATTTTATCATGGTGATGAAGCTGTCGGTTCACATAAATTTGACATTGAAACAAAGGTGTTATTTAATACAGTGTGTTTAAAAATATGTAGCAAATTTATAAAAAAATTGCAGTGAAATTAAATTTGAGAAAGGCACCCAATATATATAAAATTTTAGCCGCCTCATCAAAAATGGTTCACATTTTTTTAATTAATATAAAAGTTATGGCATCTTAAAGTTAACCCATTGAAGATAGTTTTTATCAATAACTTTTAAACAAAAAGTACTCTAGGTAATTTTTTTCAACGTTTCTCAGCTTCTTTGATTTATAACATAATATTTAATGTAACATCAGGAAGTTGTTGTTGTTGTTTTATGCATCATTAACATCTAAGAGGTTATGGAACTCAAGGTTTCTGCGTATTACAACAGTAGATTTTAAAATACGAAAACTTTTATTAGTCAAAATTAAGGTTATTTTCACTCGGAGATATGGTTCTAGAATTTCAGTACATAATTACTGTGTATCCGTATACTTTTTTATTGGTAGTCCCAAATTTTTGAATTGCATTTTTAAGGTTTCACCGGTTCTACGATTTTGGTAAAATTTGTTGCTAATCTTTAATCGAATTCGTTCCATTTAATTATAAATATAAGTATATATACTTGTCCAGAAGGTATAAGGTTACATGACCATCATAAAAGTAGTTGACCGCAAATAAATACCCCCTTTGTGTGGTTCGCACTAAGCTTACCGGTTGGCAATAGATCGTCTTCTAAACATTTCTTGCTCACGTTTAACAGGGCCGGCTTTCAAAGCGAGTGGTTATTTCGGAACCCTCAGCGGCTGCAGGTAGTAAAGAAATAGTGGAGTGGTAGATTTTCATATTTAGTGAAAGCCGCCCCTGAACGACCCTAAAACCTTTTCTATTGTAAACAACTTAACTTCGACACAATGGGATGATTTTATGATGGCCATATAACCTTATACCTTTTGGTCCACTATAAATACTTAAATTGTGCGTTGTAGCACAAATTCTGTACCGATTTTACGACGAGGTTTCAGTCTCTACCCTAACAATCATCACAAAAGGATTGTGATAAAGACATTTATAAGCAGGTAGGTTTGTACAGGCCGGTATTAAGTCCCGAACCATACCAACCTACCTACCTATTGGTATATTATAAAAGCGTGTTTACTTTATCAGCTGAATACTTCATAATCACAACCCATAAAGTCGGCACAGAGTTCCAAAAGTAATTATTCCAAACCGTTTACGGTTATGGTAATTACACGAGCCCTCATCTTTCCGATTACTTACCTGAAAAGATCAAAGGTTCTATGGATCAAACGTGCATAGTAAGCGAACGTTGTAAATCATCACTATTATGACCCTGCGCAATTTATTAAAAGCTTTCAATAAACACTTTTGGAAAAAGAAAGTCATTTTAACTGAGATTAAATTAATCACGCATTTAACGAGACGTTTAGCGACGTCTGATTGGGGTAGAGTCGGTCACGTGGTACTTTAATCACAATCAAATATTTAACTGAACTTCTATAAACCGGGTTTTAAAGTCTGCTTTTAACTCGCGAATTAACTGTAAATACTAGAAATCAGTTAATATTTATGTAGTAAATAAGCATTGGTTTTAGTTGACAAATTATTAAAAGACCGTCTGTTTGTGGAAAGAATCACAGAGCTTTATAGATAAGCTAATAGTTGAATAAAGCAAATAAATAAAATAAAAAGGATGAGCGATTAGATGATCTTAAGAAGAGAATCCGATTATGGGAACGGTTGTTACTTTTAAAAGTTTTTCAAAACCCAGCACTGCAAACTTGTTAAAAATATATTTAGGCATAAAACGACATAAACATGTAAAAAATCAGATAACCGTTATTCGGCCTAAACAAGCAAATATAGTAAAGACCAGAAATTAGTGAACACCGAGTTCTGTTTTCAAAAGTGTTTATTGGAAGCCCGCAATTATGATTATGGTCATGGTAATTTACATCTCCGATATTCTCTCCTATTGTTTACCTGAAAGGAGCAAGGTTAATATTTAATGGTAAAAGACCTCCGACTGGCAAAACCCTTGATCCTTTCAACAAGCAACCCAAATCCAGGTAAGCGTTGTAAGTCATTCCTGCACTTTATTTATTAAGGGCTCCCAATAAACACATTTAGAAACAAAAAGTCACTGTTCACCAATTCCTGGTCTCTACTATACTATATAAGACTAATGACACTCAAGAACGGATAACTCATGCATATAGATTACTTTCTTCCATTTGCAGGAAACATAATTTACTGCACTACTGGTAGCATATTTTTTTAAATCGGGTAGTTTAACAGTCAACAATCCAATGTAACAGGTGGTTTTGAATATATTGCCAAATTTTGTGTGAAACCATGACGGATAAAACATTTACTTTTTTAATATAAAAACTGAATAGAAAACGACATTTATACAAATTGAATGACTCAAGAAAGTGTATTTTTGTGTACTTTAAATGTGCGACTAAAATGTGAATTAAAACTATCACATAGTTGCAGATTTTGACCTTTCATTTCAAAACCAACTAAGCATTTGTCTGCTTGTTTATCTTGCCTTAGTTTATCTATTTTGTTGTACTAATACATACATTTTTCATAATAATAAAAAAAATGGCACACAGAGATAGTACATGGTTTTTAATATTTTAGGTTAAATTTTTCAGAATTAACGGTACAAATCAACACACAAATTTAAAAATAAAAATTTATTAACATTTTTAACTCAAATTTAATTAACAACTGCCAATTTTTACTCATTGTTTCCCAAAATTGCTACTATTTGTTGTAAGATTTCAGGTTAAACCTCATTCATTTTTGTGTTTAACAGACTGTGTGTCTAATATTATCGATTATGTATTTTTTTTAAATATTTTTAAAATTTCAAAAAATACGTTATTAAGAATCTTATCGAAAGTACAAAAAATCGGCCTTATTAAACAAAAAATATATAGTTTTGATATACGCAAAAAGTTATATAAACTAAAAATGTGTGTTATATTTTTTTGCAGTCTTCATTCTGAAAAATGTAATTGGGTATATTAAAAACATGTAATTATCTGTGAGTCATAAGCAACGAAACACGGTGTATAATAACTAGTGGCGAACTAGAAAACAAATTTGGCAAGTTTATTCCAAAACCAAAAATCCACGACTTGTTGAATTCGGTTTAACAAAAAAACCTGATCATGCTTGTAGTTGCATTATTCCAAGATTGCCACTACAAAGTTTAGAGCTTCTTGTCACGGATTATCAATTTGAAGTTTAAAAACGGAAACAATCAATGAAAATGAAATGAAACATAACCCTACATTATTTCACACTGGAATAAATCACTAAATTGACACCTGGCAACACCGCTGGTTGTTTTTCGCAAAAATTGAAGTGTTGGTGGATTTTTGATTTTGGAATAACATATACGAATTATTGACGTGTTGACTATTTTTTTTTAAATCTAAGTTAAATACTCCAATATGTTTACGCTCTTTACAAAATACTAAATTGAGTTAAAATAAGTGATTAAACGTTCTGTTGTAGATATTCGGGTCACATGTGTACTAAATGAAAGATAATTCCATCTAATCACGTTGCGGATTTAGATTGACTGTTAACAATGTTTTTGTCTGGAGTGTAAATTAGACAAAAAATACATCCACTGTAATTGTCGTTTAATCCAGTTAATACTGGACTTTGACACTTCCGTGTGCTCCAGTTTCGTAGCACTAGAGATATTACAAAATTGAATATATAATTTTCATTGTTTTGTTTTAGTGTATTAGCTGTTTTTGTAGGCAGGAAGATATTTTCGACAGGTTCAGCGCTCCTTACCTTTCCTAGTAATTGAAACTTTTTGTTTGTACATTCTATTGTGCTAATGTTTTGTTAACTGGACCGTGTACACAGACTTAATCAATGTTGATGGGTGTGCGGTTTTCCCAAGTTTGTTTCTGTTATTACGTGTAGTTTGTTAATGATCTAAGTATTTGATCTCAAAAATTCAGAACAAAGTCGTTCCTACATCCGTTCGGAGTTGGTTTGACGTTAACACTAGTCACGTCGACAAAGAAATGTGATTTTATAAAAATTCTGAAAAATTTGTGTGATTATGGAGGAAAGGATGCAGAAATATTTTGCATCTAAATATCGAGGAAGAATATAGTATAGGTTGCTTTGGTCAAAGTATTGCGTTAAAAAAATCGAAGGGGAATTTCAAAGGGGTAAACAGAAACTACTACTTTGAAATTTGTATTTTATTGTGTAAGTTTTCGATTATAATTATTGTTTGTTATTTTTTCCGAAGGATGTCGTGTTGTTTTATTAATTTTAATGTGATTAATGTTGAGGCTTAATCCATGATGTACTTAATTCTATTGGGCATTTTGTAGTCTTATCTATTGTGCTGCCAATTTCTTGTAATAAACAATTAATTTTTAGTTTTCTTTTGATTATGCTTCTGCCCTCTCTTGTAAAGGTAAAGCACCAATTCCGCCACGAAGAACACTAAGGCGATTATAACACCACCTAAAAACAGTACACTTGCTGAACCTACGTGTTCTTTACTAGCACTCGAGTAGCCCGAGTTCTGGTTAAAATTTGACACCGGTCGTAAATTTTTTTGAAGCATTTTTTTGAGTATTCCAGATTCGTCGAGGGCCACAATACTAGAAAAAATCTTAAATATAACAAATTAAATAAAGTAGTGGTGCGCTACTGTTTGTCCACAATTTTCCTCCACGGGTTATTTCGCAGCGTGAGAAACCCTTGACTGTACGTTATGTCCAGTTTCATGGTCTGAAATTCTGACAATCGATCAGAATTGAAATTGTTCACCATATATTGTTGTAGTGAGATTTCAGGCCCCACGCCGATCCTGTTATTTTTATCCAATTGTTCAAAAAGTTCACCGAGGTTATTAACGTACTCAGTAACAAGCTTAAACATTTTTTTTTAATGTTTTAAAATAATACGAAAACGGTTTTTCTTACGAAATGTCGTTGAAAGTCTTTTATGTAAGAGCGCGTACATTCAGGGCTTATTAAATGAAGACTTTCTATGTTCACATTGTTTAGGTTTGCATTTGCTCCTAAATTTTCGACCAGGATTGATGTTATGGCGGCTGCGAATCCCGTGTATAGTAGATATGCCATGAGATAACCCAGAAAAAATATTACGCAGCTTGCGAAACCACTCGGTGTATGACTTAAACCTTAAAGTAAATAAACAAATTATTATTTAAGATACATTGTGTTGTTGTTTTCGCAATATTGTATAAGCTGGGTCAAGGATGCCGCCTGGAAGTTACTTAATAATCTTTATTGTTCTCTCGGTGTAGAATTATGAGGAATTTTAATAAAATAGATTCTCAGGGAAGCTATTAATATGAAATTTAATTAAACCATGGAGACACGTTTAGTGTGAAATAGTTACATTTAGTTCTCGGATTCTAGCATACTTAATAACTACAGCCTTCACAGGCTCAATGTGAAATTCTCAGCCAGCGAGTACTTAATAAGAGAATAAATTCACATTAGTGTGCGTGCGCAAAAGGGCACGGTATTAGACGACGCATTATTAAAAGGATTTAATTAAAATTATATCGTTAAATTATAGTCATATTATAGGATAAAGTCAAATACGAAAATGCAAGCTTCTAAAAATATGTTTGAAGATCCGATATTAGTTTCATGTACAAATCCCACAACACAGAACTGAAATTTATTTGCCACCTAAAAGGTTTCTTACCTTGTTGACAAGCAGCAGCAATTGCCCATAATGTAATTTCTACCCAAGTCCATGCTTCATATTTGGGTTTCATTCTAGCATATCTTCGGGTTGATATTTGCAAACATAGAGCAAGGAGTATCAGTATAGAAAAGAAAACAACCCATAATGAACCAGCGAATGTTAAAATAAAAATGTCTTTATTAAAATTTAATTTGCTTGCTTTAAACACTAAGAGTAAACTGAAAAGAAACAACAGTTTTTAGTGATAGTTTAAAAGGAATGTTAAGGATTTTTTCAGTGTGTTGAAAAATAGGAAGCAATTTGAATCAATGAAGTAAATAAATACCATTTATTACTATTTTATGTTATTGATAGACGGATAGACCAATAAAAACTAAGTTTGAATTCTTAAGAACGATTGAAAAGTGCGGAATGCAAACTAATATCAGAGGTGGACCTTGAATTCTGTCAGATTCCTTGAAAATGTTAGAAAAAATTTACATATACTTAACACACTTGACATATACTTAGTAAAACTTTTATGATTTAGGCG
Organism: Zophobas morio; assembly: GCF_036711695.1. Taxonomy (NCBI): domain Eukaryota; kingdom Metazoa; phylum Arthropoda; class Insecta; order Coleoptera; family Tenebrionidae; genus Zophobas; species Zophobas morio. Next base: position 15,293,775 of record NW_026972129.1, on the reverse strand, counting down.
GCTTAAGCCAAACCACCCATATAAGTCAGTTGTATAAGTAAGTCAAATAACTCAAGTTCTCTTTGAAAAAACTGTGATATCGAAGTTTGAATATTGTAACGTTTTAGAATTTTTTTATAGAGACATGTATATTAAAATTTGATTTCACTGATTTTCTTTGCTGAAAACTTTCAAGAAAATTGGAACATTAATTGGATGAACTAAAAATATGTTTATAAAGTCTAGGAAAAGAATGATCAGAATATCTAAAAATATATAGGGTGTTGTATTTAACAAAACTAAGTTGTGTGTTATCTAATGAGATATCGAGGATCGCGCGCTTGGTGACTCACCCTACATATTCAGGATTTGAAACATAATTTGTTACCTACTCATGGATCATACAATTAATACTGTAAACTATTTCATCTAAAGCCAGTCTCTAATTTTCAGTATTTTTTCAGAATCTAATAATCTCCATTATTAACAATCGTGCAAGGGTAATTTTGCTAAAAACAGTTTGTCATCTTGTTTTTTTTTTCATTTTAGTGAAATTTTGACATCACGTATATTTAAAAATCAGTGTCTCAATTATTTATGGAAATTTTGGAACGCGGTTTTCAACACTGTTTCCAGCTTACAAATTCTCTTTTTTTGGAAATGAGATACAGCAAAAAAAAGATTGTGTCGTAGAATTGCCAGAAGCGTCATGTTGCTGTATTTCACTTCCAATAAAAAAGTAGAGAATTTATCTGGTACGATGTCTAGAGTTTTTTAAGCTGGAAACGGTGGTGGAAACCGCGTCCCAAAATTTCCATAAATGATTGAGTTATTGTTTTTTAAAAAAGCGTGTGCGAAAATTCCAACACATTAAAAAAAAATGTGAATTATCATATCAGTTTTTTAACAAGATGTTTTTTAGTTGTGTAGTACTTGAAATACAACTCGTTTAAATATAGTTACTTCAGGGGCGGCTTGTTCTATGGGGAAGGTGAGGTAATGCCTCAGCAATGAATTTGCGCTGTAATTTTAAAATTTTAAAAATCCAAAAGTATTGAAAAATCAAAATATTGAAAAATCCCAAAATTGTAACATTGGGAACGTGAGAAACCGAAAAATTAAAAATTCGAGAAATCGGAATGTCGAAAAATCTAAAACTTGAAAAATCGAGAAATCGAACTCCTGAAAATTCAAAAAATTGATTAATCGAGAAATTGGGAAATGCATAGATCGAAAATTCAGAAACGCCAAAAATTGAAAAATCGTAAAACTAATATGTATATCGAAAAATCGAACAATTGAAAAATTGAAAATTAGAAAAACCGTCAAATCGAAAAAATTGAAAAACGAAAAAGTGAAATACTTATTAAAAAAATTTTAATCGAAAAATCGAAACATTAAAAAATAATATAATTTAAAAAATCGAAAAATTGAAGAATCGGAAGACTTAAAAATTGAGAAATTGAAAAACCTCCACACTGAAATGTCGGCAGTTTGAAAAATCAAATAATTGGAAAATCGAAAAATCGGAAAATCGAAAAACCGAAAAATCAAGAAATGGAGAAATCGGGAAATCTAAATTGAAAAACTGAAACATCCAGAAATCAAAACACCAAAAGATGGAGAAATAAAAAAATCGATAAGTCGAAAAATCGAAAAATTGAAGAATCGGAAGACTTAAAAATCGAAAATTTGAAAAATCTCAACACTAAAATGTCGAAAAATTGAAAAATCAAAAAATTGGAAAATTGACACATCGAAAAATCGAAACATTGAAAGATTTAGAAATCGAAAAGTCAAGAAGTCGAAAAATCGAAAACTTGAGAAACCCAAATATCCCAAAATCGAAAAATTCAAAGTTGAAACATTTAAACATTCAAAAACCGATAATTCGAAAACTGAAAAAACGAAATATCGAAATCTTGATAAGTAATCGAAAAATTGAAAAATGGAGAAATCAAAACGTCAACAAATCGAAAAATTGAAAATTCCAAAATTAAAACATCGAAAACTTGAGAAATTGAAAAATTAAAAAATCGAGAAATCGGAAAGCCGAAAAATCGAAACCTCGAAAAACCGAGAAATCGAAGAGCCAAAAAATAAGTGTGAAAAATTATTGTTACTCTCATCTTAGAATGTGGATATTCGCTGTCCTCAAACAGTGCCCTTCAACACATCACACAGAGACGAACTCGAATCTTGCCTCTCTCTCTCTTCGAATTTTTCAGTAAATCCATTTTTCGATTAGCAACTTTTTGAGTTTTCAACCTCTGGGTTTTTACTTTTTTCGTTTTTTCATTTGTTCGAATTTTCCATTCCTCGATTTTTAATTTTTCCTTTCTTTAATTTTTCGATTTTTAAATTTTCGTTTCCGCAATTTTTTGAGTTTCCATTTACAATTTTTGAATTTTTGGACTTTTGAGTTTTTAGATTGTTCAATATTTCGTTGCTTCATCTTTTAGAGTGGTTCTTTCTATTATTATTTTTAGATTTCTCAATTTTTCCATATTTTATTTTTTGACTTTTCGGTTGTTAGATTTCCAATTTTTTTATTTTTTATTTTGGATGTTTCGATTTTCGGAAGAAACAAAAGTAGCATGGAAAAAAATCCTGCTTTACAATTTTTCAAAATTTCAGTTTCACGAAACCTGTTCTTTTTGTCCAAAATTTAAAAATGCAAAGAGAACTTAATTAAAAGCTAAAATTTGAAAACTAGAAAAACTGCAAATCAAAAAATTGAAGACATGAAAATTTGAATTATTCTTTAATTCAAATAAAGGAACATTCAAATATCTACAAATTGAACAATCGAAGGAACGAAAAACCGAAAAACCGGAAACTTAAAAAATCTAAAAATCCAACAAACGGAAAATTGCAGATCGAAAAACTGAAGGAACGAAAATTTGCAATAGCGAAAAATTGTAAAATCTAACAAAAATCGGAAAATCTAGAATTGCAAAATCGGAAAATCGAGAAATTGCAAAATCGGAAAACTAAAGAATTTTTAAAAACTTAAAAATGGGTGCTGTTAAAGAATGCTGAGTCAAATAAACGCGGTGAAATCATTTAAAAATTAATTAGTTAAGAAAAATTTGAATGCAAAAATTGAAAAATCCAAAAACTTTAAAATGGTGAAAACTTCAGTTTTAATAAATTTGTTCGTTTTGGGAGAATGAAACATTAAAAAATTGAGAAGTTGAAAAATTTAAAAGCTAAATTAAAAATTGAGGAAGTGCAAAACTGAAATATTGAAAAATTGCAAAATCAAAAAATAAAAAATTGCAAACATTGTAAAATTGAAAAATTAAAGATTGAAAACTAGAAAACCTAAAATCGGAAGTCGAAAAATTGAAGAAACAAAAATTCACAAATGGAAAATTTGAAAATCAAAATATTAAAAATCGAGAAACTGGAAAATCCAAAAACTAAATAAACGATCTAGAAATTGACAAAACGAGCTAACTGTAGAATCGAAAAACTGTAAATTAAAAAATTGAAAAAATCAAAAGTTGATAAATAAAAATTTTGTTAAACTAAAAATTGAAAACTCAAAAACTTGCAAATCGAAACCATTGTACAATTAAAAGATTGCAAAGTAAAAATCGAAAAACAGGGAATCCTTAGTCAACACGATGTAAATAAATGTGGTCAAAGCAAAATTTAAAAAAAAATAAAATAATCAAATAAAAATTGATTTTCTGACATAGAAAAATTACACATTACCACGTTTTTTGGCTAGCTTAGTGTTTCTAAAGCTTCATTTTTTGCCAAAAAATTTCTACTAAAAACAACAATCTATGGTAACTAACACACGAAGTTGTGTAAAGTATAGTTAGCGTTAGATCAGCTTTGGTTTTTCTGTAAATAAGTTCAACTTAGTTTTTTATGTAGAATGCTTTATAGGTGTTTTAAATATAATGTTTTTATTTTTTTGCATGCTGTAATATTTTTTGGGTTGCATTTCTAAGTCACTCATAATCACTCGTGAACAACCCTGTATATATTTTTGACATATACACTTACTATTGATAAAGTTTGAAATTAGCAATTTTTCAGAAATTTTTGTTGAAGATCTATTTTCTTTCGCTCGTTTTGGGCAAGTGTACTTTTGTTTAATAAACATTTTTTAACACACTGTATTTTCTAACAAATACGTGTCGTGTATACCTACTTGCTTCTTATAGTTGGATGAAGTTCAATTAAACCTGGAGGTAAAAATTCTGAACGTGGTGGACAAATCACCAGATCGATCTCATCCATCGACTTGGTTAAGTTATGAATAAATATGAACTCTGTACTGCGATGTTCATACCATAGTATAAAAATGCACATTACATTTCAAGTCTTACCTGATACCTTGCAACTGTTGCAAATTTTCTACAACGTCAATCTGATACCCTTTTACAATGGTTTGATTGCGTTCGTTTTTAGATATTTGACATTCGACACGATCAGATTTCATCCATTCATTGACAAATACACCAATCTTTAAACTGGTGTTGGATATGTTAAAAACAGCTTCCGTATTGTCAAATACGTATTTGTATTCAATCCATCGTGTAGAAGCGTTTTCTATGTTTTGTATTTCTTCAGTAACAACATATTTAATTTTCCGATGTGCTACGAAATACTGTACTGCGTCTCTACAAACAACTAAAGGGAGAAAAAATATGAGGAAGAAGGAAACGATGCTGGAGGGCATATTGTGGCGGAATGTGACTGACAGCAAAGTTATTAGAAAGTGAGTAATTTATCACTTCGCGGAATTAAGTTTGCTGAACAAATACACCAGACAGGGGGTGAAGTTGAAGTTCATTGTTTCTTGTGTACTTTATGAACTGATAGAAGCTGCATTTCTGGAAGTAAAACATATGAGAAAAAGCATGCAATTTATTGGAAAAGATAAGAACAAAAGGATACATATGTATACACTAAGCACAAATCACTTGGTTAGAAAATATGAATAGATTACGTAAAAACAAAGTCAAGTAAAAATATGAAACCATTTATTGAATGTAATTTGATTCCAATTAATCAGTCGGACAAGTACCAACAATAACATCCCCTTCCGCCATATTGGCATGAATTTCTATAGGTTCATCGTTAATGACAACATTTTTCACACACCCAACATATGGTAACTTGGTAACGACTCCCTTGGCTCTGGGTGTATTTAAGTACCTGTGCCCTCCTAAGAACAAGGCGCTGCCTGTATCGGTCGACGTCGAAGAGTGATCTCCCAGATTCGGATCAGTAAAAACATTATCCACAGACAACGTTATCACATTTTTAGATTTTACAGCTAAAGAATGCAGACGATATTACACGAAATTACAAAGATTAATCTACTTACCCTGAACGCTATGCCACTGCCCGTCGCAGAAGTAGAACTTCTTGTGAGGGTTGTACACGGCTTTAATAGGCCCATTTCCGTTTTCGACCGTCAGACTCATCTCACCTTCAATCATCTCCAAAACGAAGAAATCTTTTCTCCCGTTAACGGCGATCAAAACACCTGAATCTCGTCTTGGCTTAATGTCGAGTTTCACATTGAAGACATCGCCCACTTTAAAGCGGGGCTCCTTCAGTCTGACAAAGCCGCCTCTGCCTGGGAAGAACGCCCCAGATTCGATGTTATTGAAGCACGGGACAACCCCAATTTGGTTTTGGGGTTGGATTTCTAGAGGCTTGCTGTTCATGACCAAGTTTCTGATGCAACCACTAAAGGATCGGGTGTTGTTCTAAAAACCAAAAGTAATTACGCACATTTAATTTTTCAATAATAATAATTAATAAAACTTACCAAATTTCCTTGAATTAGGTTGTAATGATCGGGATCTAAGCCACCAACATAAATGGGATGTTTGACATCTAGTTTCTGCATACTGGAATCTTGCTTGTCGAAAACTTGACCATCTAAAACTAATTTACCTCCATTTTCGTCTCTGCTGAACTCGACTACGTGCCACTTGTCATCACTGTAGTCTTGCGTGTTGTTAGATTTTATTACAGTGGTAGATTTACCATCACTGAAAGTGTAGACCACCTATAACACCATCATTATAGATAACAGTCTTTTTAGTTCGTCAAACAACATACATTCCCTTGCTGCAAGAACAACGCTAAATATTGCGAGTGAGTGAAATTGTCCGACATATAGAAAATGATACCATCTGGAGCATCACTCTTAAAATCAAGTGCAAAATCAATGTGTTTCTTATATCTTCCTCTTAGTCTCTCAATTTCAAGCCTGCTGTCTTTCTGGGCCCCAAATCTGTACACTCCAGCAGCGCTTTGAGGTGGATCCAAAGGCAACACACAAGCATCTTCTGGTGGTTTTGCAGTTGTGATGGGGTCACGACCCACTGGACCATAGGGACGTGGGGGCGTAGTTTGAATGAGTTGTGGTTGAACAACCTCTGTTACAGCTTCCTGGTCTGTCCTGTCAAAGTCATCAAAGCCGCCATCACCACGTCTGGTAGTGTCTGCAAAATCACTGTAATAATGGTGGATGCGCCGGGATAATTCACTCACGTTCGTGGGGACCCTGAGTGGTTTCACCGAAATGTTCAGTTGTTATTGGTTCCAGTGGCTCCAACGGTGGTAGGGTGGGTTCTGGTAAGATGATTATTAACAAAACGTACATTTAATACTAAAATATTATTTACCGGTATCGATTCTGTCGATGTCCTTGTAGTTTTTGTCGTATATACACTTTCCTAATATTTCGTTGGCTTTGTTTGTGCTATTGGCGAAATTTACCACGTTGCCTTTTAGTGTGAGATCCCCTATGCAGCCTCGGAAAGGTATTACCGAGGCTACAGTACCGGGTGATAGGATTAAATGTCTAGGTACGCCCCCGATGTACAAGGTACCATGCATGTAGAAGAGTTGAGGAGGAGCAGAGTCAAGGCTAGAATAATTTTACAAAAATGATATCAACAAATTATACACGACGGAAAAATTATATGTAACTATGAGAGGTCGTGCTTCCATTAGGTTGGTTCGAAAATAACCCACAATTACATATATGGGTGGTTTTAAAAATTTCTGCTCTAGTTACCCTGCAGTAATTTAAATATTCACGTAGTACTAATTATAACAGCTCTGTATTACGACAGTTTCAGGAAAAAGAAATGAGCCATAATTAATCGAATAACATCATAATACCGTAGATGAAGCTAGTAGTAGGTACCATCCTCCTTCCACACATCATTTATTAATATTTTGACACACCCTATATAAATAACTGAACAACATAGGAGTATGTGAAGAAACTACACGAATAATAGCATGCTTTTCTGAATACTTTAAATGAATTTGCAAATTTTTTAACTGACGTTATCGAGCTTTTGGAGAGGTGATTAAATGTATTCTTTAGAAGTATATTATTTTGTATATTTTAGTTTGGATTTGTTTAGCTAACTTTTGGGATGACGCCACATTATTGATGAGGGTAGATAGATAAATTTCGCTTTTTACCATCTACACTACATTCCTAAAACATAATTTGTTTCGGAGATCACATATCTAATAAAATCACCAACAGAGTATAGACAGGCAGAAACGTCGAAAACAGATAAAATCATCATGAATTTGAAATTCGAATTTCGCGCTGAGATTTGTTCTAAACAATTTCGTGAAACTGCATTTGAAAAATTAAACATAGGAAAATCAGTCAATGTAGATTTTTAGCGCCGTACTTCTTGTGTAGCAGTGTTAACTTCAACATGTGTTAAATTTTGGCATGTAGAATCTGAGCATCTAATTTTACCACTAAAAACTTTAAAAAGAAACGTCAATGATTCGTCTACGCTCTAAAGTATCTACATTATTAATCCCTTAATCAGTTGGTATGAATACCCATCTTCCATGCACACATTCTCAAAAATTTATTCTGGACTTTCTCAAGCTCTCTAACGTGAGTGACGTATTGAAGACATATTAAACTGGAATATTCAAGGATTGACCGAACTACAGCGCAGAATTTAAGAGAATCAATACAAATCCTGTCACCATAACTAAAGGAATATTGATTATCCGATATTTATAATCTATATTATTTTTACTCTTAGAGAACGTGATCTGAAAATACTTTTTCACATTTAATTCCATCCCAATATTGACGCATCATTAATACAAACAATTCAAATCTTCTTGAATCTCCCAATAATCCTGTGATGTAAAACTTACTAAGATAGGACTGAACAGTATTAAGAGTACTCACTGGAATGAAGAGGGGGTGGGTGGGCGGGGCTATAGCTTGCTTATAAAAGATTCTGTACGAAAAAGTTAAATTTAGCCCCGCCCGCCCACCCGTTCTCTCATTTTTTCTTCAGAAATAAGAAATAAATGTTACAGCAAATACGTAGTATATAAAAAAAAAAAAACGATTAACGCTTTTTCTAACAGCGTACGTTCTATTAGTTCCCATTCTCATTTTATAAAAGAACATACAGGATGTTTCTTTTATTTGATACAACCCTTTAATTTTTTTATTCTTCAAGATAAACCTGTAGTTCTTTGAGCAAATTTGTATTATTTTAAAACACCTATGTGATGGCAATCTCACATTTTTATTATCACTTCCTGTAGAACCGGAAATGACGCCAACTTATTTTTTTTAATGGAACACTAGTGTATTTTTTATAAATGAAAATATGTTTTTTTTTGCAAAAAATCAAAAGCAACCAATAGTCTAAAATCAACTTAAAAAGTTATTCAATAAAATAGACCAAAAATTCATATTTATTGATGACAATCTCGTAACTTGAATGGCACTGATGTCTAAGAAAATAGAGGGCGGGTGGGCGGGTCTAGTACTTGTTAATGTAAGATTGATTTTAGTGAATGACATACCTTCCAAGAAAATAGAGGGCGGGTGGGCGGATCTAGGACTTGTTAAGATAAGATTGATTTTGGTAAATGACATCCTCTAAAAAAAGGGTGGGTGGGCGGGGCTAAAACTTGCTAAGATAGGACTGAACAATATTAAGACTAGTCACTAGAAGTCCATTTCACTGATTTATTTTATTTAGTGTAAAATGGAAATTGAAAAACACCAGTATTGTAATTCTCAAAATTTTGTAGGTAAATTGAGTGAGTCGTTCGTGATTTACTCAATAAAATAAATTGGCTCATTCATTATTTTTTTGGGCCACCTGTATAAGCAAATCTAAAAGATATTATGAATGCAATGATAAATCACAAGTAAAAATTCATCATATTTTGGACATTTTGAGATGACGTCATTAATTTTTTGAGGGAATAAACAGATACATTTTGATTAATAATTTGCCATGCTTACAATAGCTTTTTTTCAAAGTATTCAGTTTTGTAGTTCTTGATTTAGTCAATGAAATAAATTGACTCAGTCATTAATTTTTTTGACACCCCGTATAACCAAATCTAAAAAATATGAATACATGATAATAATTCACAAGTATAGACTCATCATTAGACAGCGGATTTCTGTCGGGCTTGGCAAGGCCAAACTCGGTACGGCTCGTGCGGGATGGGAATTCAGAGCAGTTACTAGCTGCACTTCGTCTATTTTCGAATAAAATAACGGTGCTTCGTTGTACTTTGCTGTTAATTCCCGTTCTCATTTACCTAGCTGTTTTACGAATTAAGGTTTCGTGAATTGTATTTATGGAATAAGTGAAAATTAAATGCACTGATTATTACCCGCTACTGATTCACAGCGATTCACGCGTCCCCACCTAATAATCGTGACGTAGCCCGACAGAAATCCGCTCTCTACTCATCATACTTCGCACGTTTAAGATAGCATTTATTGAGCAAAATTCTGAGGTGACGTCATCTATTTTTTAGGCCCTACTTTTTCATATATGACAGGAAAATTGTTTTTTTTCGCATAAAAATTTCCTTTGCAATGCGTATAAAAAAATCAATATAAAAGTGACTTAATTTTAATGAATCGCATTTGACGCCACAGTCCGCCTTAACGAGTGTAACTAGTGAAATATCAGTTTATTAATAACTTCCTCATATGAAATATGTGAAACTTTGACAATGACGTCAACACGTGTTATTTCTGTTTTATTGTTTGTAAATTCACATTATGTTAAGATTTTTAATTTGTAATGGTCGCCTAAAAAGTTATTTTTAATCAAACAGAATGCTCCTTTTTTAAGCCGTAACACGTACTTAGTTTTTTTAATGCAACACTATAAGTTTTTCCATATTCTCATTAGCCTCTACCTAGGCTTTATAAGTGTAGTTTACTTTTGTAATTCAGATGCGACGTTGGCACGTTATTTTATTCCATTTTTTTGGTAATAGAAGGATCCACAAAAAATCATAATAGGGTTATTTTTAAAATCTGTCTTACAATATTTTGTGGAAGGACAAATAAAGTTAACTCAAATTTTAATATACTGAGTGCTCATACAAAAATTTTAAGCCTTACAATTTTCGAATATAGATATTTCAGTTTTTTCAAATAGAACATTTTGTATTTTATTATTTTACTGTATTTTTAAAAAAGTAAAAAATTATACATACCTACTAACCATCAACTTTGAATATAGAAAACACTTAGATAAAAAGAAATAGAACAAAAAAATAGAATAAGATGTAGTAATAAAATATAGGAGGTTCTATTTGAGAAAAGTGAAAAAACTAAGTTGTGTGTTACGCCACTCTGTATAGTTAAAAATTATTTTAAAGTATAGTCCTCAAAGAATCGTATAACTTTGATCGTCTTCTATTTCTAATAATTTATGAGATATCGAGGAACGCACGCTTAGTGACTCACCCTGTATATGTTTTAGAAATATATCATTATTTTCAACCTTTGCTATAGAAATCTCCATTTAGATTTCATAAAATAATACGCTTCTCTGGTTGTGGTTTATTAACCTGTATTTTGTAACTAAGATGTCTAAATTTTTCGAAAAAAAATCCACCTTTTACATGAACACTTTAAAACTTATCTTTCAAACTTTTTAAGGTTTTTCTGGATGTGGTAAATCACTAGTCAAAATGTGTCTGTTTATCCTCTTCAATAACTTGATGTCATTTCAAAATTGTGGCATATAAATCTTAGCTAAAATGCCCAAAATGTCATGAGTCTGAACTTGTGGCCATAATTTTTAGAACTGCCTATATATAGGATGTCTCAAAAAAATTAATGAAGGAGCTATTTATTTTATTATGGATTAATAAATCAAAATGTGGAATATTTTAGTTGCTAGCATATTAAACAAATAAACAATGTTAATCATCACATCATTTAAACGTTTCACATAACTTAAATTGAATGAACTCCCCCAAATTTATATATGTATATATTTTAAATGACACTTTTCTTTTGTCCAGGAGAGTAAGGAAAAGTATGAGATGCGATCACAATCTACCATGAATATTTCTAGACTCTGGAACAATTTTTTACTGTTTTAATTAATTTTAACTAATTTTCGTCGATCTTATACTAAAATTATTTTGCAAGATGATGTTTTACTTTCTTTAGTGAAGTTCTGTCTTTGTAATTTTTTCATGTTCATATTTAATTTATCTTTAAATTTGTTGGTTTAAATTATTTATATGTAACATATAGTTTGGAAAACAAATCACCACAGAATATAGCCGATTTTATTGAGCATATTGTACGAATTATTATTTGAGCTAAAAACATATATTTCATAGGGATAGAGTGTTCAATGCGGATGCTGGTCCTCTCCCCCATTTTTCTGCTTGAGCAAATACCAATAAAGTTGGCAAAACTTGTCAATGTTTTGTTTATTCTTTTGTGTATGTCTCATATAGTGAAAATTGATATAACTCATTAGAAACAGAAAATTCTGTGCGATATACACTACTTCAACAAAGCAGTAGCTGTGTACGTAAAATATCGAGCTCAACCAATTAATAAAAAAAATTAATAACTAAGCACATACCTGACGTGTTCAATATCGTCAAAATCTATCCTCAAGAAATGATCATTGTGTATCACTGAAACAACATGCCAGTCACTATCGTTATAGGTACCCCTAGACATCAACTCAATTTTCTGACTAATCAAGACTAGATGACCGTTCTTAAGTGCTAGAGAAATATTTGCAGTGCGAAGAGAGTCGGTACTGTAGAAAATCAGGCCGTCTTTCTCTTTGGTTTTAAATTTAAAACTAATCTTAAAATCGTTAGCAACGGTCACTCCACCATGGGCTACATATCCTGGACTCCTATCAAACGAAACCATTTGAGAAAACTACAAGAGAAACATTAGCATGTCATAACAAGTACACACTTGGCGTGGCGTTACCTTAACGGGACAGCCCGGAGTAACATCATAAGCCTTGATATTGTTTCTCAGATCAATTTGGTTGCTCATTATCACTACGTGATCAATGCATCCATCAAACTTGATTTTGGTAACGTCTGCAAACGGATGTTGGCCGGAGTAACCACCAAATGCAATTGTCTCGATTGACTCGACCGATTGACCGTCAATCCCTGGTGTGGTATCGTCGATGTCTTCATTGTCAAGCGTAAGTTTGCCATCTGCTCCTAAACGGCTAGCTGTTACTGTATGCCACAAACCATCGTTGTATGCTCTTTGGGTTTGCCACCTCTTTGTTTGACCTCCCAAATTATACTTAAAAAATTAAAAAAAGCTGTCATAGGCGGAACACGCTAAAATTGTCACTTCTTACCTGATACAATATCCTTCCCTGTCTTAATTCCAGTGCAATAAAAGTCCTTCCTTTGCCCGCCAAAAACAGTAAACCTTCAGTTGCAAACGTCTTGAAATTCAACTGAATAATCGATCTGCTTCTAAGTGGATACGATCGAGCGTCAAGAATAACGTAACCGTTGCCGTTAAATCTATATCCAGTACTAGGTTCTAAATTGATTAGTTTATCTCTTTCAACGGCACCGTGATGGTTTTCGAAACCGTAGTTGAAGTTCCATAACGAAACTGGTTTGTCTCCTATAACAAAGTCCTCGATTTCACCCTCGAATGGTAGAACTTCGACCTCTTTTTGCATGTTGTACTGATCCGGGTAACTACCAATAAACAGTTTGGACTTATTTCGGTCTAAGTTAAATATGGACAGAGGTCCGTCTAAAGTGGTTTCCTTTGAGGTGGTATTTGCGATGCCTCCCGGCAATTCTTCACGTATTGTTAACTTAGCGTTATGCCCAGTTCTAAAAGTGAGTACGTTGAGTGACAAGTTATGAAAAGAAGAATGAGTTGTACCTGTCTACAATAAATTGATACCAGACGTTATTAGAAACATATTTGTCGAGAATAACTTGTTCAACACCATTTCCTACATCTAGTTTTAAGACAGGATAACCATTTTGAAGTATCAGAGCCATGTAGTCGTCCTACGCCAATCAAATTTTTAACACGATATCCAAAATATATAGAGTATTCAATATTTTCTGATTAGCTAGTGATTTCAGACATTTTACGAAAAAATTAATTCAAATCCAACAAATTCAGCTTGTTTACACAAGATTGGTTAAATTAAATTTTATAACCAGCCATAAAACAGCTAAATTAATTAAGGTCAATTTTGTATCTTTTATAATTTACAAAATCAGTCAATAATCACTACATATACATTACAAACGTACCCCTTTAGTTCTCCTCAGATTTGTTCCAACTGGATTACCTAGATACCAAATTAACGCATGCTCTTGATCCGTCTTAAAGTAGCCTGAAATTCGTTCTGAAGTGCTAAGTTCTTGTAAATTGGACGGATTTCTCAACTCTAGGGTGGTATTGGGATAGAACTTCATACCAATCTTGATCTGATTAGCAAGATCTCGAGCATAAATAATTTGTTGATTTAACTTCTTCAAGGAATTTGCAAGATTGTCGACGGTATTTTGCAACCGAGTTTGTTGTTCAGGTATCTCCTCCATAGTATCAACAATTGTCGGTAATTTTTCATTCACGATATTAAGCTGCTTTTGAGTTTGCAACAAATCTCTGTTCATATCGTCCAGAACTTTTGGTAGAAGGGTTGCATTTCCTGTTTCGTTTTTGAGCTAAAACAATAAAATTAATTGAATACTTACTTAAAGTTTAGTCAAAATAACCTTATCAAACGTCCCATTGGCTATGCCTTCTATATTTGTTACGTAACGCATCGCATTGTCAGCTTTTTCTGCAGCAAGCGCGTAAGTTTGATCCAGAGACTGCTTCTGTATATTCTCCAGCATTTTCTCAATATTCGATAAAACTTCATCATTCATCTCGTGCGTTTTTCTCACAGGTTTATACTGATCTATCGCATCAACCACCCTCGGCTCCAAATCTTGAACTGTACTGTGGTAAATTCCAAATGCGTTGTCCAGGTCCTTCGCAGACTTTTGCGCTACTTCGTAAGTTGTGTTACCAACGTCTTCCAGCAAGTTGAGGGCGCTCGTGCTATCCCCTTCAGCTGCTTTAGCAGCATTGCTTGCATTTTTGACTGCTGCTACGATATCTCTGTACGCTTTGACGGCCCTCACGGCACCTCCTGATAAATCTCGAGATTCTGTTAGAAGATTGTCCAGGTTCATCGCTCTGTCCGTTAGGTTTGTAGCATGATGTCTGACCGCTGGGACCTGATTGTTCACTTCGTCAAGTTCTACATCGTTGTTGTCTATCACTGATTTGATTTCGTTGTTGTGTACTTCGATTTCGTTGAGCAGATTTTGGAGGGTCTGTAATTCTACGTTAGATTCTTCGTTGAATTTGGTTGAGTTGTCGTTCAGAATTTGTGATACGTCCAAGTTGTCTTGGGATTCTTTAGTTTGGGTTTCAATGTCGCCTAGTTTTTTCTTTAATCTGTCTATGCTGGAAATATACATCACAGAATTTAATTAATTATGTTATAGCATGTTTATTAGAATGATATACCTATACAGGGTGTTTACTAAAAATGCGGCAAAAATTCCTCGGTATATTTAAGATTTTTTTGTCCTTCAGTGATTTCGGAAAAACGTTTTGCTTCGAACATACGGGGCGATAAAAGTAAAGAAAACTACATACTTGATTCCCGACTTAAAACACTTGGGTTTTTATTTATGGAAGCAAACCGTATTTCCGAAAATCATCCTACGACAAAAAAATCTGAAAATAACCCAAGAAATAACTCTGAATGTTTGCCGCATCTTCAGTAAACACACTGTATATGTTTGTCAATGCGTGATTATGTATCATTATCCGACGTGTTTTGCAGTACATGTAATTTAATTTTCGACCATTGTAAGGTTGGTTTTTCACACAAATGTAATTGCCCATTGTTAAATAATAATTACCTATGAATAAAATATGTAGAAATACTCAGCACTGTCTACTTGACATTATCAAACGCTGTGCTGCAGGTGTATTATTGGTTTTCAAAAACATATAACTCAAAATTCATACATTAAACAAAACGTTTAGGTTTCTTTTTGCAAAGTTTTAGGGAACAATTGTCACGATATAGTATTAAGAGTAAAGCCAGTAAATATGTTTTAAATCAGCTTCTCTCCAAAATAATTACTAATAATGGGGGTAAGATATGAACTTGGTAAGATCTGGTAAGCGTTTAAGGTGTGGATAAAAATATAGTATGCTTATAATTGAGCACCTCATAAAATTCAATAAATACAAGCAATGGCATGTTACACAGACTGTTATGTAGCCCTTTATTTAAACAATTTGTATTTATTACTCTTGCAACACAAGAAGGCCTTGGCCAGGCAAGCGGATTTATTAGGCTCATTGTGAGGAACTCATAAAAATTACCGCAAGGTGAGTAGCAATTAAGCCATATATATACAGGCTGTCTGGAAAATGGCGGATTAACTCTCCGCTACGCTCTTAAAATCAAATGGTGAGTATGGGAAAAATGGCTTATTTATGTTTATTTACCATTTCAGTTAGAATTGGTTGTGTTGTTTTTGTAATATTCTGATAAAATTTCATTTGACAATAATGTTTGCCTGATCTAAAGCGAAGGTACAAATCAGCAAAAATCGAGTAAGCAGTTAGAAATGCTTGACCTATCAAAAATTGTCAAAATTTTCCAAACCCTACGTTTAAAATGTTCGCAGTTAATTTTTGATCCCCTGGGGCCGGTTAATAGAAAGCGATTTAAATATTCACAACGGACCTCAATTAAAAGTTAATCACGATATAATTAATTATTATTATTAAAATTTAATTCGCTTATAAACCGAGTCCTAACATCGGGCGGGTGAGTGGGGCTCAATTTTTGTTTTTTTTTTTTTTAATATATCGAGTTTTCTTTTAACAACGGGATAGTTAAACATATATATTATCAGTTTTTTGTTGGGAAAAGAAGACTTCGTATATTAAGGAAAAATGGACCAAATATAAGCCCCGCCCACCCACCTCTTCTCAATTGTGATGAATGCTTTATTCATCGTTAGATGAAGGGCGGAATTTAGTTGCAAAATCCTCATTTTTCTACAAAAAATTACCACATGAAATATGTTTCTAAAAGGATATAATTTTTTAGAGAAATATTGGAATTTTGAATTAAACTCCGCCCTTCGGTCTGATTAGAAATGAAAAACTCATGATAATTAAGATCGGGCGGGTGGGTGGGGCTTAATTTTTCTGTGTTTTTTTTTTAATATATCGAGTTTTCTTTTAACAACGGGATAGTTAAACATATATATTATCAGTTTCTTGTTGGGAAAAGAAGACTTCGTATATTAAGGAACAAGGGACCAAATATAAGCCCCGCCCACCCACCCCTTCTCAATTGTGATGAAAGCTTTATTAATTGTGAGATGAAGGGCGGAATTTAGTTGCAAAATCCTCATTTCTCCACAAAAAATTACGATCTGAAATATGTTTCTAAAAGAATAGAATTTTTTAGACAAATATTGATGTTTCAATTAAAATCCGCCCTTCGATCTGATTAGGGAAAAAACTCATCATAATTAAGATCGGGCGGGTGGGTGGGGCTTAATTTTTGTGTTACTTTTTTAACATATCGAGTTTTTGTTTTTTTTTTTAATATAGAATTCTCTTTCAACAACAGGAAAGTTAAACATTGTCACTTTCTTGTTGGGAAAAGAAGACTTCGCATATTAAGAAAAGACCAACACTAAGCCCCGCCCGCCCACCCCTTCTCAATTGTGATGAATATTTTATTCATCGGGAGCTGACGGGCAGAGTTTAGTTGCAAAATACTCATTTCTCTACAAGAAATTACCATATTAAATATGTTATTAAAAGAGTAGAATTTTGTAGAGAAATAATATGTTACAATGAATCTCCGCCCCTCGTCTGATTAAGAATGAAAAACTCATCGGGGCGGGTGGGTGGGGCTTAAGCTTTGTTTTTTCTTTTTTATATACATATGTAGTTAAACAATTTTTTGCCGCAAAGAACAAGAGGTATTATATTAAAAAACATAAAGTCAATGGAAACGTCCAAAAGTTGGAAAATCGGAAAACTGGAAGATTTATACATGAAAACTCGAAGAGATATCGTAAAATTAAAGAGAAAAAAACCGAAATATTGAAAAATTGCAAACTGAAAAACTGACGAAACGAAAAATTGAAAAAAGTGAAATTGAGAAAACAAAAAATTATAAAATCAGAACATTGAAAAATTGAAAATTTGTAAAAATAAAGAAAAAAAACTGGAACGAAAAATTGCAAATGGAAAAATTAAAAGTTGAAAACTCGAGAAACTCAAAGCGAAGAATTGCAAAATCTAGAAATTGAATTGAAAAGTTAAAAAATTGAAAAATTAAATTTAAACTTCGAAGCTCGAAAAAATGAAGGAACAAAAACAATGGAAACTTGAATGAAAAATTCAAGCCAAATAAGCTGCGAGAACGTTATTTACACCACTGGTTTTTACTTTGTACAGGATATCAGAAAACCAAAATCTCAATATGTCGCCATTTTTGTCTAGACAAATATTGTTCAAAACAAGTTAAGGAATAAAACACTCAGTATTACTCTGCAGAAAATATAATTTTTACAAATAAAAAATTATATTTAAGATTAATTAATAAATATTGGTAATATTATAGGGTATTTTACTTCGTTTATAACCTCGCACTCATCATAATTTGTGCAAACATAAGCTTTAGAGTATTTAATAAATATTAATGGCGTATTTGTAATTATTTATTTATATAAAATACCAATAACCATTAATACTGTGCAGCCATATACATAATTGCGCCTAGATTTGATATACTGTTAAGAAACCGATTTATCACTATAAAATCCTAACTAACCCAACAAAAATAATGTAATAAAATATTCGCGCTAACTCATAAAAACAAAAATGGATGTACAATGGTGTTATTTCCGGCATTAAGTCAGATCAGTCACATTAAACTGTCATGAGCAGCGAAACAGAAACTTGTTAATAAATACGAGGTGCGGAATCCAAAAAGTCGTCTGCTTTGCTTTTCAGGCCCGTCTTTCGCGATATGTGAGTATTAAATCGGGCTGGTGACGTTTGACTGACAGTTTGACGTAACTAGCTAAGACCGTGTAACTGACAGAAAATCAGTTGCTGAATTGCACAGACATACAATTTTTTGTCACTGCAGTCTGCAAATTTCATAGCTTTTTTACTAGTAATAACGTTTATAATGATATTAAAATTGAGATGTAGATGCTTTTAAGCAGCAAGTTCAAGGAAAAGCAAATTTTAGCTTTTCTTATTGGTGTATTTGTTAACAAGGGAATTAATGAGGTTATCGTCTCGATTTTGCCCGGCATGTTTTAAAGTTCGACCAATTAGAGTAGTTGCTTAAAAGTTGGAACTAATGTTTAACTTTGGAAAATTGTTATTTAAATAAAAAAAATTGTTCATAATAACAAACTTTAGTTACAACAGTCTTCAGTTCATTAATATAATTAATGTGATTCTTGAACACGGTATTTTTAATACGTCCGAATAGCAAAAAATTCCAAAGGCGATAAGTCTGAGGAACAAATCAGTCAAGATCGAGCGTTCGTCAAAATATTCTTGAAGGTATATGATTGTTAAACTGACCCTATGGGCTGTATCGCCATCTTGTTCAAAGCATTCTCACTTCAGTACTTCATAGTCCAAGGATTAATAATCATTAATCATATACTACAACATTTTGAAATGGCGTCACCAATGAGAAAAACAAATTTTCGTGATAATATTAATGTATTTTTAATCAAACTAATTACCTAATTGTGGACATTTACCTCAAAAATTTTCAGATAGTTAGACGGAAACAAGAAGGCTATATTTGAGATACGAAACGTTAAAAAATACGGAATTAAGTATTAGTTCACCCACCTTCGGAAGTAAAATGGAAAATTTATGATAATGACTGTAATCTGAAATAGACAACAGTTGCATAATTATTTTGTCCAACTTGAAAGCTGTTACTGATCACATGTAAACCACTTATTAGTGTTTTATTATTATAAACAATAGACATAATAAAAATGAAAACACGATAATAAGTACTCAATTACGGTCATTAGCTTTTTGATATCTGCAATAAAAGATTTCATTCCGATCTAAAATTGTTAGTTCTTTTCAAATTTGTCTATTAACTAATTTATTATTAGAGTTCATTATGATTCGAATTTCATAAGTTTTATTTATACCGAAGGTTAAAGACCTTCAAATGACGATAAAATGTTAATCATGAAAGCCAAAGTCATAGAAAAACACAACGCATATCCGAAAATAATAATTTTCACCGACGCAAAGTGTTCGACACTTGAATTCGTTTCGCCTTGACCTCTACCACATCTGGTCACCATATGTTATCTACCAAAGGAAACAGATAGCAGGCAACAGTCAACTGCTCCTTTGTTCTGCAAACAGACAACACATTCCTCAGAAAATAATTCATCACTGCAGCTGCAACAAAGTAACGGTTTGTGAATTTAAAACAACCGCGCTTTATTCACGATCACGTAGTTGTGATGACAGCTGACGTTTCCAACACCAAATAAAATCCAGACAAAGTCCCAAAAGAAGTGTGGTTATGTTTGTTAAAAATCGAAGTGTCTTGTTGAAGTTGTTACAAAACCAGGGATGAAGCCCTGAATTTTAGTTAAAATGTTGCCGACCAAAGGCTATTTTCAAGATATCGAATGCCCGTATTACGACAATGCTTGCAACAGGCCTTACTGTCACTTTCGGCACCGAAAGAAGACGCAAGAAACCACCGAGGAAGTTTCAATCGAGACAACAAAAGAACCGGAAGTTCCTACGTATAAACCGACCCCCAAAAGCGAGTTAGCGAACATAAAAAGCCATATTCCCATTAGTTATGTTCCGGACTTGGCATTCAGACCTGGCCGAACCCCTCGACCAGTACCAAAGTTCTCATTTGAGAAGCCTACGTATAAACCAACACCGCTGAGTATATTGTCTTCGGCGAACAAGCGCGAAAACGGGCTGGAAAGTGATGAGAAGGAGACGAGTGAAGAGATAGAAGCAATCAGGGAAATCAAACAAAATATTGCCAATGCAGAATACAATCCAGAAGTGTCTTTACAGGATGATATCAACTTCGAGGACTTGTCGGCGGAGTTTGACCTAATTGATGACATAATTCAAGAGCCTAGTGACAAACAAGCCAAGAGTAATAATTCGACAGAGAACGTGGTGAAGAAGGTGGAGAAGGCAATCAGTATTCTGAAAAGTAGTAACGAAGAAGGAAAAATTGAAAAGGAAAAAGAGAAATCGTCAAAGGATAAGCCTGAAAAATCGGAAAAACGAAGCAGTGGCAGCAGTAGCAGCAAATCTCATAAATCAAAACATCACAATAAGAAAGATACCAAAGACAAATCTAAAGAAAGTAGTAGGGACAGACACAAGGAGAAAAGCACAAAATCTGACAGGAGTAAAGAAAAGGAGAAAGAGAAGGGTTCAGGACACAAGAGCAAACACAAAAGTAGTAGAGATAGGGAAAAAAGTAAAAGTAGAGATAAGGATAGAAAAAAAAGTAGTAGCAAAAGTAAGAGTAGGGATAAGGATAAACGCGATAAAGAAAGGCGGTTGCGGGACGACGATAGCAGCAGTGAGAAAAAATCGAAAAAAGCGTCAGAATCCTCTAGTGATGAGATCGATAATAGTGAAATTTTTGAAACAAACAATTTCGACGATTACTCCGACTTTGACTTGGAAGACGAAGATACTTTATCAGAATGTTATAAAATATTTAGTGAATATGAACCCCCGAAAGTCGAACACAAAGATCCGTCGCCCCCAGAACCTGTCAAAGATGTACAAGAAGACATCACCGCTAGTAAGAAACGTATAGCACATAGTTCAGCACATATTAATGAGAGCGGATCAAAAATAAACTATGTTAAACCAAAAATTCAAGTTACGCCTGCGCAAATGTTGGCTAATCGCTTCAAGTTGGCAAAAGCAGCTCAAGCTAATGATGAGCAGAAAAATATAATAAATGAAGTGAAACAGACAGCTATTAAAAGACCACCTCCAAGTTTGTTAGAAGCTGCTAGAAGTTACAAACTTCAGAAACTCTCAGTCAAAGAAAAACCAAGCGAAAATGTTAATCTAATTGACTCTATTTTGAATAGTGCTAAAAATAAACCTAAGAAAATAGCACCTGTTCAAAACGTAAATTCCATCCAAAGAGCTAAAGCACGGATAGAAGAATTAGCTAAAAAGAAAGCGACTGAAACCATCAGCAAAACAACAGCACAAACAGTGAAAGGAAAACGTGTGGCTCACGTTCCTGATATTTCTTTATCAGATATACCGGATGTGTTAAACGCTGATAAATCTAAACTCCCCATAAACGTTCGCACACGATTTCTAACAATGATTGCTGATGAATGCGTGAAGTTGTATTTGACGAAAGAAGACGCTTATAATAGGGCACTGACTGAAGAGTTCAGTTGTTACGAAAAATGCAAAGTCCTCATCACTTATAAAAACTCAGCAATGTTGGCGGTGAACCGCCTCAGGAAAGAGTTACAAGAAAGAGAAAGATTAGGTCTGGGACCTATTGGTGAAGGCGAGTCATCAGAGAAAGATAGTTCTTCAGATTTCAAAGGAAAAAAGTTCTATAACCACATTAAGCAATACATTTTGTCAGAGGAAGAGCTTGATATTCACGGGTACCCAAAAGAAAGCTCAACACCTGGCAAAGCAGTGATAAAAAATCGCAGAAGTAAAATCGACGTAAGTCTGGGAGAAAATCAAAGGAAGTGTACAAGATGCTCCAAAATCTACTTAGTGGATGAAGACGGTTTCGTGTTATATCCAGAAGAATGCCTGTATCACCCCCTAAAGAAGAGGACCCTGAGAGGTGAACAAACCTACCTTTGTTGCAAAACTAACGACGGTGTTGGCTGTGTAACATCAAATACTCATGTCACGGAATGTTGTGGTGATAGTGAACTGGAAGGTTTCCAAACTACTATGAAACCAGAGTCTGATGATGACCCGCGAAATTATGCAGTGTACGCTCTGGACTGTGAAATGTGTTACACCATTAAAGGTTTGGAATTGACTAGAGTGACAATCGTGGACTCTGATTGTAAAACCGTGTATGAATCGTTAGTGAAACCCTTAAACCCCATAATAGACTACAATACAACGTTCTCTGGTATAACCATGGATCAAATGGAACGAACTAGTACCAGTATTTTGCAAGTTCAGGCAAATATTTTGCATTTGTGTAATTCTAAAACTATTTTAATTGGTCACAGTCTAGAGTCCGACATGAAAGCCTTAAAAATAATTCACGGGACTGTTATAGACACGTCTGTGTTGTTTCCGCATAAAATGGGTCTGCCTCATAAGAGGGCGCTGAAAGTTTTGGCTAGTGAGTTTTTGAAGAAAATTATACAGAATAGTGTGAGTGGACACGACAGTGCTGAAGATGCCATTGCTTGCATGGACTTGGTGAAGTGGAAACTGAAAGAAGAGTTGAAAGTACGTGGAATTAAGTGACCAAGGTGTATGTATATTTTTTACTTGTTAATTTATGTTAAAATATATGTGTATATGAAATTGTTGATATGTATAAATGTCGAAAGCATTATGTCCATTATTTAAGACTAATACAGTTGTGTGGATCAATTTCTATTATTAAATTAAGTATTTATTATGTTCACAAATTTTTGTAATAAATTTATATCACGGTAGTTATACCGCCCAGTGACTGATATTATATTTTCTTTAAAGTTAATAAATAACTATAATTATTGTACATCCCTTAGAAAAAAATTTAATTTGTCATTTACGTGACGTGAAAAACAGTTAAATATTCTTGACAATTTTATTTTTTCAATAAACAGTTGAAAAAAAATGCTCCCTAAAAGTTATTATTTATTTATATATTTTAGAAAAACCATCGCTGACGTGACTTCCCTGGCTCAGTAACAACTAATGAGAACCAGCTCTAAGACAAATGTATTCAGTCAGTGGATTCGCAGTAGTAACGGAAAACCGAAATCATTAGAATATGACAAAAAGTGGTCATTTAATTGTGTTATTTATAAAAATGTAAGATCATAAAATTATTGTCTGAATATCCTGCACTCTTTCCTGTGTTATAAAAATGTATTAGCAGTTTTGGTTGATTTGTTTAAAGTTGTGTCGCCTGATAATGATTTTAATCAATATGGGCCACTGAAAAAAAATGCTACGATCGTTATTATTATATGAGATATATGTTACTGTTCTGTACAATTCTTTCTACGCCACTGAAGCACAGTGAAACAAGTCTATTTTCTTGGATAAATGGTAAACATTGAATTTACAAATTATAATGTGTTTCTAGAATTTTGGCAAAATTAAATAAACCTTCTTTGACTTAATCAAAGTTAATTAATTGATTAATTAATTTTTAAACACCCTGTATAAACGAATTGGGGCGGATGAAAAAATACATTTTAATATTGTTCTGTAATCATCACATCAACGTTAGTATTTTGCCAGAATTTGGAAACAATCGTTTCGTAAATTCTAAGAGAAATTGTAAATTTTCCTTTACAATTTTAGTTTTTTATGACAAACCGAAAATTTCACAGTTTTAAGATGACGTCATCAAGTTTTTGGAAGGAATGAACAGATAAATCTGAATTAGCAATTTACCACATTCTCGGCAACATAAAGCATGTGCAACATTTCAGCACAATCGTTTTAACAGTTTTTACGGAAAACTGTAACATTTTGTTGTACCATTTTGATTTTCATTTCGAAAAACTCGGAAAAGCCTTTAAGCATAAAATTAAAAATCGCGGTGAATAAAAAAAGGTATAGAAACATTTTTTTCATATTTAAGTGATGGGATTTATTTAAAAAAAATGTTCGAAAGTTGTTTCGACAGAACTTCCTTCGCACCCAATGTACAATAAAGCATATCCAGCATTTTAGAGTTGAGTTTTTTCGTTACACAATTTTACAATGACATCATCAATATTTTTGCAAGAACACGTATATCAACTTGGATTGGTGCAGTATAATACTAAAAATAACAGTATTGTATTTCGAAAAGGGGAGCCGTCCCTGATTTAATCAATAAAATAAACTGACTCATTCATTTTTTTTGGCCCATCTGTTTAGGTAGAATTTATTCGGCAAAATTTTGAGATGATCAATTTTTTGGGGAAATAAAAAGATATATTTTTATTAACAATTTACCATGCTTACAATAACATTAAAAGGTCTGCAAGATTTCAAAGTATTCGGTTATGCAATTCTTGATTTATTCAATACAATAAATTCACTGATTATATGTATTAAATTTTTTGAGTCACCCTGTATAAGTAAATCTAAAAAATATCAATGCAATGATAAATTACAAGTACAGACTCATCATATTTTGCACAATTTAGGTAGGATTTATTCGGCAAAATTTTGAGATGTTGTAATCAATTATTTGGGGTTGACAGATACATTTTGATTAAAAAGTTACCATTCTTACAATAACTTCAACACGTCTGCAAGATTTCAAAGTATTCAGTTGAGCAATTCTTGATTTAATCAATAAAATAAATTGACAATCAGTTTTTGGTTCAAACGAGTTTTTACTTTACAAAATTTTGTGTCTATCAAATTAGGTTGGTGCAATGTAATACTAATAATAACAGTATTGTATCTCCAAATTTTCGGGAAAATGGAGTGAACTATTCCTGATTTAATCAATAAAATAAATTGACTCATTCATTAATTTTTTGAGCGACCTGTATAAGCAAATCTAAAAAATATTAATACAGTGATAAATCATAAGTATGGAGTCATCATACTTTGCACACCTAAGATAGGATTTGTTCAGAAAAAAATTGAGGTGACGTTATCAATTTTTTAGGGGGAATGAGCAAAATTTTGATCCAAAATTTACCATGCTTATGATAACATTAAAACATCTCCCAGATTTCAAAGCATTCGGTTTTGTTGTAGTTCCTGATTAAATCAATAAAATAAATTCACGCATTCATTAATTTTTTTGAGTCATTCTGTATACACAAATCCAAAAAAATTGAAAGGAATGATTTTAGATAGGATTTATTCGGCAAAATTTTGATCTGATGTCATCAATTTTTTGGAGGGGGTAAGGAAATCTATTTTGATTAAAAATTTGTCATGCTTATCATAACTTGAAAACATCTACAAGATCTTGTTTTGGAGATTCAAAATTAAATTACAAAATGTTGTGTTACAATTTTGATTTTTTTCCAAAAATCTGGACGTTTCGGGTAAAAACTCAACACGGAGTCATAAGCTACATGTGTAGGACTATGTTATTTATATAGTCTAAAACCCATTTACTATGTACAATTTTGAAGTGACGTCATCACATTATTGGTGGAGATGATTAGACGAATTTTGATGAGCGTTTTACCATCTACATGATATTCCTAATATAAATACAAACTTTCACAATAATCGGCCCAGTACTTCAGGAGATTATCTGTCTAATAAAACCCGGGACGGCGGACAGGCAGACAGACAGACGGAAAAGGGAGACCTATTTCTCCGTACTCTAGGGAGACCTATTTCTCCGTACTCTAGGGGTCATGAAAGGTCGAGAAAACTAAAAGTAGACAGTCGGCAAACTGACTCGATTACGATACTTCCTTCGTTTACACTCGGGAAGTAAAAAGGAATAGAAATATTTTTTTCACATTTAAGCTAGGGTATTTATTTAGCAAAATAATCGAATTTTTGGTGGGGACTGTTTATTTCTATTTATAAAATATATACATCTAAAATGTCATATCATCAGTCCAATCGTTTTGGCAATTATTTGTCAATAAAATCGCCGGAGGGTCTATTTTTTCCTATTCTGGGAGTTTTGAGACGTCGAGGAAATATGAAATAGGCCATTTGCCTAATGGACTTTTACAGTATAGTCTTGCAAATTCTCTGTGGGTTTTATAGTCTGTTAAAGTGATTATGGAGTGTTAAACTTTTCGATAAGAGGATTTATTCATTTCTTGGTAAATTCGCTTATTACTACCTATGTTGGTACCCTTTTAGGAACGTATTCCGTTGTCAAGTCGATTCAACAAATAGGTTACAACATTTTGTCAAAATTATCGTATTATTATCAGAATTCTGCAGCTGAATATAAATCATTGTTATTAAATTTATGTGGAAAAAACATTTTACTTACGAACTATTTAAATCAAAGATTACACATGTATGTATACAAAAATATTTAATACGTATTCAAAATTCTTCATCTTCACTTCAATTACATGTTTAATACAGTTTTTCCACAAATCACTTCTAATCTTGTCTACTTCTTGTCTGATTAAGTCAATAATGGTAGCACTCAATTGGGAGATGTATTTATCCTTCTTACTGTACGTTTCAGTGAACTCCAGGTGAATTCAATTGGACTAAGAACACAGTAATATGGAGGTAAAGGCAACACGAAATTGCCGAGAACTGTCCAGTCCTTTAATGACATCTAATAAATCTTTCTTCAATTTCCTACTTTCACCCAATCTCAAATCTCTTTTTTTTTTTAAGAGTGCTAGGTTTCTTGTTTAACAATTAATAATTTAGAACGGTATTTTGCATTATCCATTACTAGTATTGAGCCAATCCAACTACCATGTCTTGTCTAGATATACTATGTGATGACCTTCTAGTATTATCTTCTAATTTGAGTTATATATTCTCATCTCGATTTTTTTAAACGTTCAGACTCCACAAATGCCATTCGTGTATCCAAAACCTTGTACATAAAACCTATGCTTCTTAAATAGTTAAATACCGTCGAAAATATTCGTTCGTATAATTAATGTTGTACGTTATTTTTTCTTTTAGACTTGAGTTGTTGGTACTTGATTTTCTTTATAAAAATGCCATATAACTTGTTTTATTTCAATACCAAGTTGTTTTGAAATTTTTACAAATTTCGCACACTAACGCTTATTCTTTTCCAAATTCATAAAACCCATACAGAACTTGCAAGACTATACTTGTATTTTTTCAAGGACGAAACATTTTTGGATCCTAATAAAATTTTATGATCACGGGGGCTTTATTAAAATCGCAAGCGGTCGGAATTCTCGTCAAAATGATGACTGCAGTTGAACAGTTAGCACGCTTTAACTCAAGGATATAATTTATGGCTTTAAATAGTGAGGAATTGGGGATCTCTAACTTTAAATTGCAAAATTTTACAAGAACCCAAAAGTAGTGAGTTTAGATTATACTTGTTAACACTTTTTGTTTTGGTCATCACTAATGATCACATACAAAAATTCGTCACAGAATGTTGAGACAGTTGACGAACAGATCGACAGATTCTCGAATCACCACTGGAAACTGCATCTATTCCTTCTTTAACCTATATTTATGACTATTAGTGTCTGATTGTTTCTAAGAAAATTTTGTACGGATTATAAAACCACTATTTATTGAATCCGAACCTATGCAATACCCAAGCTCAAAAATGCACCCGTCTACCGTCTTTGTCGGGGTATTTAACTTCATCACATATAATGTTAAGAGTTTGTGGACTACCATACCTCTAGTGAGCTTTTTCGAATGTCCAGAATCTCACCTTTATAAGCGAGAGTTAAAAGGATCAAAACATTATAATCTGCAGCACTGTTAAATGGGTTGTCTCTTTCCTAAGTGGGGAAAATTGAAACTAAAACCTAGTTTCCATTCACTTATAGGCACTTAGTAATTACAATTATAAAAACTGTCAATGCAAGGATCGACTTATATTTAAGAAATTATACTTAACAAATATGAGCCTAGTTGTAATTTATAAATCCTTCCAAAGATCAAGTTTTCTACGCATAAGTACTAAGTGGACAAGTCAGAAAAAGACACCTTGAGCATGCGCACTACTCAGTAATGATTAGATGTATCGTGGTTTTATTTTTAGCGAATTTTAATGTAATTTTCAGAGATATCGACGAAAAGTTTGACGAGAAATTGTAGTGGCAATTCTAATTCTTAATCATAATTTTTGAAGTGGTTGAAAAAGAGTAAAGCTTAATTGATTCGTGTAGTCACATTTATGTGAAATGACAGGTAATACCATATACCAAAAAAAAAAAAAAAAACTAACTAATTCTATGGCTGATTAGACGCCTTTTTTTTTCGATCAAATGGTATAAGACAAGTTTATCTTTCCATCGGTATTACCCCCTTACCCTCCTGTATTTTCTTAATGCTTATACTGTTATTGCACAATACTTACCCGCTTTTGTCAATTATTCTCTGCGCCTCATTTGCATTGTTCAGCGAGAACTGCGTTTGATTATACAAATCGTCCAATTTCTGATTAAAGCTCTTCAACTCATCGCCCAGTTTCTTAGTTTTTTCGTCCAAATTCTCTACAGGAATTTCGAAATTGGTAACATTTGTTAAAAGTGCATTCACTTTCGCAATTTCAACATCAGTCAAATTTTGTCGTTCAGTTAAATTGTATCTTTTAATTGCATTTAGAATTTCGACACCTTCCTGTACAGCCGAATCAATTTCCGGATTTTCGTCCTTATTGAGTTGGAAACTTATCTTGTCAATTCCCTCGATCACACGTATAGAATCATCTTCAGCATTCTGAACATCATCCAGAAGAATCTCCGCTGTCTCTTTCAAATCTGCGGAATTCGTTTTCAAAGAGTCGCTATTTTCCAATGAGTAATTCGCCTGCAATAATTTTTATTTACAATTTTCAAGTAACTGAATGTTTGAAGTGTTTACCTTGCGGTTCAAATTTTTAGAATCTTGTTCCAAGGTTTGCAGTTCTTCAATATAAATGTCCAGACTGATCTGTTTTGGATCAACCTCATTGAACTTGGGTTCTAATTCCCGTAACAGTTCTCTCATATTTTCAAGCTTTCTTCTTGTAAAGTAGCCCGAATTTGCAGACTACATATAAAATTATTACAGTGGTACAAGGAAAAAACGGAGTTAAAATACTCACATCAAATTCCAAAATAATGGGGTCAATCAAAGCTCTTAGTCCATCAGTATCATCCAAGAGGGCGTGCGTGCAGCTATCACATTGATGGCAACCGTAATCTGGTACAAAGACCCACCGATGAGGACACTGGTCGCATTTTTCACCTATGACCCCCTGGAGACACTCGCATTGTCCAGTTTGTGCGTTGCAGCCGAAACCACGGGAATAATCACTCTTGCAACCACAGGCTGAGTAAAAATTTTACACACAATAATTAAATAACTACTTTGTTCTTTTTACATCAAATATGTTTATCCAAAATTTGTATACTTACAAACGCATCCTTCCTCTGTATAATTCCAATAGCCAGCCGCGCAACGATCACAAGGTCTTCCAGCGGCTCCAGGCTTACACCTACATTGTCCAGTGACGTCATCGCATCTAGCACTTTCCGAAGCGTCACCACAGTCACACGGTACACAACCAGCTCCAGTCTGGAAGCCGTAGTGAGTGTCTTCACAGCGATCGCATTTTTCCCCGATGACGTTAGGTTTGCAGACGCATTCTCCAGTGAAGCTGTTGCAGTGGTCGGTGCCCACATCATCACATATGCAACCTATATGGTGTTTTTTTGTTTGTTTCATAGTCGATAGAATAAAAAATAACTTACTTTGACAATCCTTGAGAACAACAGCATCTCCAAAGTACCCAGGGGCACATAGAGAGCAAGCTTTACCGAATGTGTTGTTTAGACATCTTAGGCAGTCTCCTGAGGCGGTATCGCAAGATCCGGGGTCGTCAGGGTTGATGTTGCCCGAACATTGGCAGGGTTTACATATATCACCTAGTAAAAGGGCAAAATCACTCATACGTATATACAAGCTAAGAATATCGTAAAAGAACTCACCTAAAACTTCTGGCCTCCCATAAAACCCTGCAGCGCACGATTGACAACGCCCTCCAAAGTACCCTTCTTTACAATCACAACTAATTTTTTCACCGTCCGAACTGACATCACATCCTGTCGCAAAACTACGAAAAAATCACAACAATGTGGTCATCGTATTGTAAATAGAAACATACTTGTTGCTCGCTACGGGCAAAGGGCACGCACAAATTAAACAATCCCTGGAAGTTCCTGCTAGAGCATTTCCGTGATAGCCAACTTCACATTGTTCGCAGTGGTCACCACGAGTGTTGTGAGTGCAGTTCTGGAGATTATTCAAACGTAAACATCTCAAAAATCGTAAAGGTAGTGCTTACAATACAAATTCCAGTGGCGACGTCACATTCGGTGGCGTGGCCGTGACATTGGCATGGAACGCAGTAACCGCCGTGAGGGCCTGTTTCTATTCTGTAGTAACCTGGAGCGCACTCTTCGCATGATAACCCTTGGTAGTTTTCAGGGCAGCGACATTCTTCAACTGTATCAGCAAGAAGGATATTTCTGTTGTCACCGGTATAGTGTTGATAGGGGATTGCCTCGTCTTGGAGAACATTTGATAATCTGTTGCAAAAATCGCGTATATTATTTTATGTTGAGGATTTGATTAATCTATAGAGTAAATCAGTAGGAGTTATTTTTAACATCTGTGTTGCAATTTTTATGGATAGATAAACGTGTGCGCTTTATTGCAGCAATAAAGTTTAATATAATTTTCAAGTTAGTCACATCCATCTTAATCTGTGATCTTTTTATAAGCCGATTTGGAAAAGATTTTGACGAAAGGATTTGTCTTATACAGGGTTAGTCACGAGAGAATTACTTCTGAAAATTATTTTTACGCAACCCAAAATACTAATACCCTGTACCACTTGATATTATCTGTATTTAAAATGAAATGCCTAATCCATGATTGCTTTGACTTTGGCAGTGTCACTTTGACGTTAATTAATTTTTAACATTTTTTTTTCATCGTTGACTCACTTCTAGAGCCCCATTCGAACGACGACATACAGTCAGATCAATCTGGGCTATACTGAAGCCGTAAGTGCTCTACCAATGTTGTTCGCCGCTAATGTGCACGTGTTAATTCGCCATCTCTGCGTCACCTAGAGCCTCTTCGAAGTGCAAATCTGCAACCTCTGGACTTCTTCGGCCATCCATTTACAAAAAAGCCGTAGCATCCCCCCAAAATGTCCAACATTTTCAACAGATTAGTAGTTAAATTATTTACTTACTTGTTTGAGTTTGTGTTGTAACCTTTGAATAAAATTCCGTAAAAGGAATTTTTAGAAATAATTTTCTCGTGATTAATCGGTTGCAAAAGATCAAGAGGCACACTGACAAATTTATTAGCGGCGCCGGAGGAGATTTCCGACTGGCTGCGGTACCACCATGGACACTCGCGTAACCTCTTTTTCCACAATTGTCAAAATGAGATTGCCAAACTCAAAGCAATCATGGATTAAGCATTTTATTTTAAATTCAGTTAGTATCAAATGGTACATGATATTCGTTTTTTGGGTTGCGTAAAAATAATTTTCAGAAGTAATTCTCTCGTGACTAACCCTGTATACGTGGGCCTTTCTGCGATTTTCGATGTAAGTGAATACAGTTTTAGAGAATTTGTATTTATTGTAAATAATTTGATCGACAGCTTCCAACTCAAAGAAGAAGAGGAGAACACTACGATTTGTTGTTCGTAAAGTAGTTATATAGTGGGGCTCCTAGCTCAGTTTGACCTCATTTGACCTGAGCCAAGAGCCCCACTCCTTTTTATCGAACATTTGTGCTTGGTCGACCTGACCCCGGGGACGGTCCTGTTTTGAGCACACTCGAGTCCCATCCCGACTCGAGTCCTCTCATATAGCTTAGTAGGAAATTACAGATTTATAAATAAAACATTAAGTGTAGTCAGGTTGGCCGAGCGGTCTAAACCGTTTGATTTAAGCTCTGATTCTCGAAAAGGAGCGTGGGTTCGAATCCCACACCTGACAGTTCTTTTGCGTTTAAATAAAACACATTTTAATGTTATGTTATTTCTTGAGGAAATATAATAGAATACAGCATAAGGTGATGACAAACGTTCGATAAAAAGTAGTGGGGCTTCTAGCTCAAGTCAAATGAGGTCAAATTGAGCTAGCAGCCCTACTATACTTCGTAGATATACAAAAATAATACAAAACTTTGATGAATAGAACTCTTTTAATTTTGGCAAGCTTAATAGAAAATCGGTGAAGATCGGGTTTCGTTATTTAAAGTGGGGTTGAAGCATGTTCATACTGAAATCATCGGTCCCGTCCACGCAAAAAGACAAAAAAACGGCAAGACACAGACCTAAAACGCACCTGTTACGATGTTGATCTCTGACGAACGCAAGTAAACAAGTGACGATATTTTCAATACGGTCTGGTTCACGAGATTTCGTACCTACTCTATGATATGATTTAAGGAGGTCACGTTTTATTCCAAATTCGACGAATCCAAAAAGTTAGGTTTTCGCAAGATCTTTGAGATCGATCACAGGATGAAGGACAATTGTTTAAAATTGGTCAGGAAAGGCTAGACATCTTTGAGAGTGAGGTAAGTAGCAGTTAAGGTGTAAACAGTAGTCTAGTCTCTTTTTAACTACAGTATTGCTCTTTTTTGTTCTACACTGACCGGAAAAAAAAACTGGCCACCCTGAAAAATTTCGCAAAACCACTTTAGAAATTATTTTTCTACCGCGCACATTTTTTGATTTTCTAATGGAGCTACTAAAACACCCAAATGACGTCATAGCGATTCATTAATAGTGAAAAGGGGTTCTGAAATAGATCTGGTGTAATTTAGAACGGTAAGATTGGTAGACAAGACGAGAAATGTCACATAATGTCAGGTGAATGTCAGTGCCAAAAGTCAAATTAAAATTTCCCGTATTTCGGGAGGCGTAAGGACTTCACTAACTTCTTCACAAGACATTTTAACCAATTTTAACTCAAATTGATTCGAATTACAGTTGTTGTGAAAATTCGAACCTCAAATATTTCGTGGTTCGTGTTAGATCAATTAAATTTTGCGAAAAAACGTGCGCGGTAGAAAAAATAGTATAAATAACTCGTTCATTAGGCCATTTTATATAACTCGCGGATTTGCCGCTCATTCTA
Source organism: Zophobas morio (assembly GCF_036711695.1). NCBI lineage: Eukaryota > Metazoa > Arthropoda > Insecta > Coleoptera > Tenebrionidae > Zophobas > Zophobas morio. The sequence goes on along the minus strand of NW_026972129.1, from coordinate 15,260,338 downwards.
TAAACTTGGATTCGTGCTTTAATATTTGCCTTATGAAACTCGTTCTTTAATATACTATAATTTAACTAGTGATCGTTATTTTATTAAAGAACCATTCACTATTGACACATGATGTACAAATTAGCAAAAAAAAGAAGACAAATAAACGCAGAATTAAATTTAATTTAACAAAAAAATAACAGAAACAGACCAAGTATTTTCTTAATTAAAACAATAAAGGAGAGTGTTGTTGTAAACAGTGTTTTTCCTCATCTGATTATAAGTTTGGCAGTTAATAAACGTTATGACGCGAAAACAATGCCGTTAACTCTTACAGACGTCTCTCAAATTGTCGTTCTGTATAATTTTTAAAGTTTGGTTTTGCGAAAATTTTCAGGATGGCCGTTTTTTTGCCGGTCAGTGTAGATGTAATTTTTGAAACATACATTTTTTTGTTAAACTTTAAATAGGATTTACTTATCAATCTTTTGAGGTGGGTTATCGAAATTTTGGTGGGGACAGACAGACAAATTTTGATTAGCGATATATCCAGCCGATGATAGTCTCAAAGCATGTGGTAAATTTCAATAACAATTATTTTAATAATTATTGCTAAGATAACTTGTAAAATTTTGTTGTACAACTTTGTATTGGTGTAAAAATTTACTCTATAGGGTTAAAAATATGGGTGGACTAAGATTTTGCACAGTTTTGATAGGATATATTTATCTACAAAAATTTCGAGATGACGCTGTTGGAGAAAACAAACAAATAATTTTGATTGTTATAACTTTCAGACGTATGGAAGATTTTAGAGCAGACGGTTTTGCATTTTTTAATACAAATTTTCATTGTTTTTTTAACTCTAGACATCCAAGGTAAAAATTAGGGCGGATTAATAAACCACAAGTACAAAAACATATCTAATATATAAAATTTTCATGTCACAGTGTTTGTAACCAAACTCCGAAACAGCTTGACCGATTTTTATGAAATTTTTTGTGTATATTCGGTAGGTCTGAGAATAGGTCGTAGACTATTCTTTATGTTCCTAAGTGATAAAAAATGTTTTCTTTATTTTTTGGACAAAATTTTGTATTTTTATTTTTTTAAGATTTGGCAACAAGAAATACATATAACCCTAAATTTTCACCCTTCTACCACCAACCCGCATTTTTTAATAACGGTATGAGTATCTTTACTTTCATCCAAAGATGCGCAATAGGGTTGGAAGATGGCTGTTGAATATAATCATTGTCGTACGATAAATTTTTTATGTATAATTTATAATTTAATTACAATTTATTTCTTTTAATTTAATTTTTTATTTAACTACCAAAATATTCACTAGAAATAATTTATATGGCAAAACAACGTTTGCCGGGCTAGTTATTTTATAAAATTAGATTTGATTTATTTAACAAAATTTTGAAATGACGTCATCAAATCGTTGGTGAGGATGAACAAACAAATTTTGATTAGTGTTTAATCATCTATACAATAGTCTTAAAATACACCCACAATTTCACACCCATCGGTTCAATAGTTTCGCAAAATACGGGTGTAGTATAATTGTAAACAGACAAAAATGACGGCCAGACGGAAAAGGGAGACCGCCGGCATTTTCGTATTGTACAAGCCAGGAAGTGTTGAAAAAAACATGAAGTTAGCAAAATCTTAAATGGATTGGCAAAAATTAATAAAATCGACATGTTTCAAACAACAATGACAATGAATAGAAACCACGAAACATAGTAATATGTCTGTAATTTCGTGTCAATGATAAGAAAATATCTGTGTGTCAATTTGAACATTTTCTTAAGTCTTTTATATATTTTAATTTTTACTTACTTCGTCGTAACAGTCCCAGTCCAGTAGGTAGCCCTAATGTAAATTCCCTGCAAATCTTCTAAAACCTCCATGATATGGTCTCTTCTAGCTGGTATACCAGTAGGTAGTTCAAAATTATCTTCCACAAATTGAACACTAGCCGGGTATTCCTCATCGGCTGCAGGTTGTTCATAACTGGAATAAACCAAGTATGTTTTTCTACCTTTCAAAATAACATCTGGTTCGCTGACAGCGCTACCTACAAACAAAACGTCTCCAGTGCCAATCACAGTAACGACTCACACAACTGACCTTCGCCAGGCGTTATAGTGTAGTACAGCGTATAATTTAGAAAACCCCCATAAGTAGTTAATTTCTTTCCAATATAATCACTAGGCGCCGAAAAGTAAATCGTAATATTCTCATTATCCGTTTTGTCAAACACAGCATCAATAGTATAATCCTCAGTATTTTCCACCGTCAAATTTAACCGATTTATTCCTAATTTGGTATCGAGGTCGAGCTCCACGAGCTGCCACTCATCCATTTGTATTATCGGTATTCTGATCAGTTTTGAACTTGCACATCTGGTGGTTTTACTAAAGCAGAAACACTCAGTACAGCCGTCTTGATTTGATTCTTGCAGGTTAAAAGTGCCTTCGCGACATGTCTCGCACTGAGGTCCAACCACATTTTTCTTGCAGAAACATTCGGCCGTTTGTTGGTCACAAATGTCGTTGTTTGTACCTCTAGTATCACAGGCGCAGTTTTCGCAATACGGGAACGCATAGTGACCAGCCAAACATTTGTTGCACTGTCGGCCCACCACATTTTCTTTACAACTGCAAAGGAAACACATGTTTATAAAAAATGCTGGATGATTTTTCTTAAGTTATAGCTTGCATTTCATAACTGCTCAACTGAAAACTAAATTCTTCTTTTACTTACTGGCAGCTTCCATTATTGAGATCACACTGCAGTGAGCCTTGGATACCCAGCACGTTGCAGTTGCATTCTTCGCATCCGATAATGGGATCGTAGCCGTAAGTTAAAGGTTTACACTGGTCGCATCTTTCCCCTTCTACATGCGGTGGACAAATGCATCTACCATCGGTGGGTTCGCAGTACGCAATCGTTGGGCAGTTGCATGGTTTACAGTCAGGAAAGCCGAAAAAGCCGGTTTTGCAAGCCTCACAGGTTCGACCAATTATATTAGGTTTACACTGACACTGTCCTCCAAATTTGTCACACTCAAAACTAAGAGAGCCATCGTAGTCACACCGACATGGTAAGGCGCCACTGTTGTGACCTGCCGTTATGGAAAAGACACTGTCTCTACAAAAGCCTTCTGCTGTTGTGTTAATGTTGAAGTGGTTGCTGCCACAGGTGGAGATGAATTCTCCTGTACGGTCGACATCTTCTTCTTCCAGGTATCTGTCATTGTAAAAATCGGCCGGAATAACTAATAGGTAGTCCAGGTATACGTTCTTGCTGTCGGGTTCCTACAAATTTTTGTTATGTAATGGACTAAAGTTGCTTAATGAAATACCTTTAAAGTAAGCATGAAGTTTTCTGTTAGTGAGAACTTGGAGTTTCCGTCTGCTTGTTTTATCGTCGCACGACATCCGGAGAGGGATGGGCAATAGTTCACAGGCAACGTTGCTTCATAAAATTGCCCATTTTGCATTAAAACCTTAACATCGAAATCTACAAGATAAGTTTGCTTAAATAATTTTCACATTGTCGTTATCAAAACGCTTACCTTGGAAGTTGGGTTGATAATAATGGACAACGAAACTATAATCTCCCGGACTCGGTACTTTTCCTTTTAGATCAATGGTGTTATAGTTTGGATTTAACCACATATACGTGGTATTCAGGAGCGTGGTAGCCAGTGGGGCGTAATTTTCTTCAAACTGAATTTTTTTCGTCTCTGGAGGGTTTTGGAAAGAAGACGCTATACATTTACCGTCTTTTCGAATACAAACCGATTTTGGTTTAATGTAATCTAATGACCATTGCTCGAATGGTATAGCAACCACTGAGTGTATACCCACATCAGAATTGGAACCCTGTAGGCGTATTTAACGATTGAAGGCTTGACTAAAACAACTTTTGTTTCAAACTTTGACATAAAACGTGGCGTTTCTTTAAATCAACCTTAATTTCAACTGAATTTTATTAGGTTTTTCCGGAAATTACATCAACTTCTTATTTAGATTTTTTTAAAGCGCCTGTCAAAGTTCAGAAACAAAAATTTGCTAGTGTTAGGGATGTACATACTTTCAAATTAACTGCAATTTCATTTCCATCCACCCGCTGTGCCGCCACAATGCCGTCATTTGTTGTCACCACTTGCCGACATAAAGTAGTATACGGACATGAATATAAAACTGTTTGTCCTTGAGTAGTATGATCACCAGAACGTAAAACGGCATCTACTTTGTGTGTTCTCTGATCTTCATTGGGTGTAACGTAGTTGATCACTATCACGTACTGCCCTGGTTTGTTTACAGTAATGTTGAACGATACTTCAGGTTGGGCAAGATTTAAAGTCGGGACTCTGTTGCCTACACCAATTTTTGACAAATGCTAACGAAAAATAAACATCAGGTCAAAAAAGTTTGTTTTACTAGTCATACCTGGGTATCTTGGAAATATTCTCGAAGTTTCCCGATTCTGCGACCCTCTGGAATGTATCCTCCGGCACCGTAAGTTATAGAGTAGTCAGTTAAGTTTAAGTAGGTGTGGTCCCGGCACAAACCTAAGTCGTCTGTGGTGCAAGGTTTTTCGACTTTTTTGTTTAATATAGTTGCCAAATAGAAATCTTCCGGTAGAAGTACGAAATAATCCTGAAAAGGTAAATCTTGGTGGTAAAGGTGGGATGATAGACGACAGGCAAGTTTGAATTAAGCCAAGTTTCCACTGATACTCCTTGTAAAATTATTCGACGTATTTTGAATTAATTTATGGTACATTTTTTTAATAAAAACATTATTATTTAAATAAATTGTACTAGTAATAAATATTTCATATAATAGAGACCCTTAAAATACGTTACTTTGTCAGTGTGAGGATTTGCAAGCGATTCTACGATGTTTAACACACAAAAAACAGGAAAAAAAAACTGCAGATTGATGTATAATACTGTTACGAAAGAAACCCATACGCCGCCCTGGTACGACGCCTAAGGGTTCTAGTATGTACGGCGATGATGACTCATTGTCGGTGACGGCGGCTGGAGAAAAGCCTGGAAGCGGAAGTCGCGCTGGGAAATCCAGAAAGACCTCGACTGCGAAATTTCTAGACGGGAAGCATGGCTTTAAATAGAGGCCACCTTCGGGAACGATTACTATGCAACCAGTTCAGTCGAGAGTACAGTCAAGTTACGCCGAATTTATTTTGTAGATAATCGCTGTGTAATCAGTCGTGTAAATTTGAGTTACTGAGAAATAAATTGTTGAGTTTAACCCACGCCGATTTTAATCATCCGTTCAACGTAACAATACATCTATAATTAATATATTATATAATTAATACAAAAAAAAAGAAAAGTAAATAAATAAGTACAAATAAATATACCGGATACCTGAGCACTCATAAGTCTAAATTAGGAGTTACTTAACAAGTAGAAAACAAACATATATTATACTTATATGTCACATATTCAAAGAAAAAAAAAAAAATGTAAGCCCGCCCACCCGCCCTGTCTCACTTGTGATGATTTTTTTTATTCAAGTGAGCCGTGAGGGCGCAGCTTAACTGCAAAATACTTATTTCTTTACAAGAAATAAAAAACATGTTTTTGAGGATCGTGTTGTTCAAAGAATACTATGTATATTAAGAAAATACAGCAAAATATAAAACACGTTTAAAATGTTATCTTCGGCTTTAATTTTTTTTTAATATACATAATATTCTTTGAGCAACACGATACTCAAAAACATGTTTTTAATTACTCGTAGAAAAATAAAAATTTTGCTGTTAAGCTCCACCTTCTTGGCTCACGACGAATAAAAAAAATCCACACAATTGAGACGGGGTGGGTGGGCGGGGTTTATATTTTGTCTTGTTTTTCTTAATATACATAGCCATTTTTTCACAACAAGAAACTTGAAACATGGTTAAAATTGTACATTTCTACAAGGAAATATGGATTTTGCAATTACGGAGCGGAGCCTAATTGCAGAATCGATATTTCCTTATACAAATTTTCCATTTTAAACATGTTTTAAGTTTTATTTTTTGAAAAAAGTCTACACATATTCAAACAAAAAGACAAAATGCAAGCCCGCCCACCCGCCCTATCTCAATTGTGATGATTTTTTTATTCGTAGTGAGCCACGAGGGCCCAGTTTAACTGTAAAATACTTATTTCTTTATAAGACATAAAAAACATATTTTTGAGTATCGTGTTGTTCAAAGAATACTATGTATATATATTAAGAAAATATAGGAAAATATAAACCCCGCCCACCCACCCCATCTCAATTGTGATGATTTTTTATTCCTAGAAACTTAAAACACGTTTAAAATGTTATCTTCAGCTTTAATTTTTTGTTAATATACATAATATTCTTTGAGCAACACGATACTCAAAAAAATGTTTTTAATTACTCGTTGACGAATAAAGATTTTGCAGTTAAGCTCCACCTTCTTGGCTCACGACGAATAAAAAAATCATCACAATTGAGACGGGGTGGGTGGGCGGGGCTTATATTTTGTCTTGTTTTTCTTAATATACATAGCCTTTTTTGCACAACAAGAAACTTGAAACATGGTTAAAATGGTACATTTTTACAAGGAAATATGGATTTTGCCATTACGGGACGGAGCCTAATTGCAGAATCGATATTTCCTTATACAAATTTTCCATTTTAAACATGTTTTAAGTTTTATGTTCTGAAAAGAAGTCTACACTTATTAAAACGAAAAGGCAAAATGTATATCATTTTATCACAGAAAAAAAGGAAAAAATTGTTATACGTGCTACAGCGTGTAGATATTGTCGGTATAATGAAACACAATTTTTGGTGATAAAAAAAATATGTAAAAAAACTGATAAGGTAAATTATACATACCAGCAGTAGATTTTTATGAACCTCTATACCAATTTGCCAGCGACCAGGATTCATAACAAAAGGTGATGGTGTATTTCCGGTAGCACCCGAAACTGTAACGAAAGCAGGAGCAGAAGAATTTTTGAATTGCACCTGGAATTCTTGTTCGTTATCGCTCGGATTATCCGGCGTTATTTTAATTTTTCCTATAACGGTTTCAGGGTTTGGGTTCACAAAGCGAAGTACCATTCTATAGAGTGAAGGTTTGAAAATATGAATGTCTTGCAAAATTTTGTTCTAAAAAAAAGTTACATTAAACATGTTTAGTTTTTAGGAATCAATAATCACCTGTAAGAGAGAAAAGACGGCATAGCCTTTCCACGAATACTGTGGGAAAATGTCTTCGTCATTCGCATATCTGACCAAAGTATTAGCAGGAGTGTGACCATCTTCGACTTCATACTGATATTGGTACAAAGTCGGGAAATAGTGAGCTTGAAGTGGTTCTTTACAGGTACGCCCTGTAACCCTCGAATGACATAAACATTGACCGGAATTTTTGTCACAAATGTTGTTCACCGCGCCGCCAACATCGCAGTCACAATCTAAAAAGCTCGCATAAATTTACATTGGCACCATAGTGGATTTATATAGTACCGGAACAACCAAACAGATTTTCTTCTTGTAGATCGTAAGTACCATCAGCGCACTCTGTACAACCCCTCGCTACCACAAGAGACTTACAAACACACTCTCCACTGTCTGAATCGCAAACCGCAATACCACCAAGTACCCCAGGTATATTACAGTTACACTCTTCGCACCCTTGCGGATTGTTGACATTGAGATTCCAATACAAAGGGCCACATTTATTACAAATGCGACCTTCCACCCTTTCCTTACACTGGCAAAGTTCCCCAGCGGGTACTGACCCACAGCCCGCAAACCCAGCCACAACACCCGCTGGATGACAATTACAGTCTTCGCACTGGGGAAAATTGTAAAAGCCTTCTTTGCAACCATCGCACCGTTGTCCTGCGAAGTTGTAATGACACTCACATTTGCCTTCGTTGTCGCAGGAGACTCCATTAGATCCGTGACTGTCGCATTCACACGGTAAACATTCCGGATATTTGTAGTAGCCGGGACTGCATTGATCGCAAGTTTTTCCGGCGTAGTTAACTGAACATTGACATTTCCCAGTTGCGCTGCAGCTGAAGCCCAAAGAGCCCACTTTGCTGCAGTTGCAGGGCTTACAGTCCGGAAATCCGTAGTAGCCCAAGAGACAGGTGTCGCAGCGATCGCCACCGTAGCCTTCTTTACAAATACACTGACCTGATTGTTTATCGCAGATTCCTTCTTTGGTGCCTTTGATGTCGCAGTTACAATCTAGAGAAAACGTGTGAAAGATCGTACAATTTTATGAATTGAAGTCGTACATGAACATGAAGGGTAGTTGAAGTATCCGGCCTGACATTCGTCACAGTGTTTACCCCCGAAGTTGTTGTTGCAAGTGCAGTTTCCGGTTTCTTGGTCGCAGGTTTGTGAAATTGCACCAACTGGATTACACTCGCAATCTAAAATAAATATAAAATCGTGATGATGGAGAATCACTTTTTCTGTATATTAATAATTATGGACAAAGTAGAGTGTCAGCTTAGATCCATTATTTTGTCCATAGTATGAAATATGTTACCATATTTCAAACATGATACGGTCGATAGCGTTCTGGAATGGTAATGGTCGAGAGGGAAACATGCATAGTCACTATACTAAGAGACGAAGAAAAAGAAACGTTAATAAGTAATATAGTAAGTATATACTATATAGGGTAAATTCATTTTTTTTTTTAAATTAGTAACTGTTGCTATTGTTACGTTGATTATCATGAAATCAATAAAATTTAACAAAATATAAAAATTGTCTACTTCTTTGATTTCTTGAAGAGCAGATTTAATACTAACAATAGAAGTAAAATATTCTTTTGTGTCTTCTAGTTGTCTAAATGACAGTAAGATAAATTACGCTGTCAAAAGCTGATTTAAATTTAATATATCAATTTAAAATGTTTATACCTTCCAAAAATTTGGTGACGTCATCTCAAAAGATTGCCATATGCCCTATGTAGCAAAATGTGCAAAATCGCGTGTGATATTTTTTAATTTATTTTAAAACTACAAAAAAAAAACCGATTGTAAATGATATTATCAACGCTCAAGGTCAAGAGCCACTTTGCATAGTTGGCCACAGAGGGTGCTGGGGTCTTCTGTTGCCGACTACCTGAGTTCCCTTTGCTAATAACTACCCCTCTGAGAACTACGTACGGCAAGATCATACTTCACAGGATCATTTCTGTAGTATATCTTCACATACTCCACATTCAAATGTGGAGTTGACGCAGCCACGATGACGAGTGACAGTTTCGTGTCCTGAGCGTGAGGCAGATCTGCTTTCAGTTACTGAAACTGAATTCAGATCATCGATGATCGTTCAGCGCAAGCTATGCTTGTGTAACGGACATGAAACAGTCTGAGTGGTTTTTTTTTTGAAAATTACAAACATAATAATTCCACAGTTTTCTTATAAATTGTACAAAATTTTTGGAAAGTCCCCATGAGTTTTTTACGTTCGACAGTTTTAATTATATATGGCGTGCGTTCAAAACATGTTTGCTTCTAATGTAAGCGAAACAAAAATGTTTAAATAGTTTTTATACAGCTGGTTTCACAAAAAACGGGATAAGATGAGCAAATCAGGTTCTCCATAGATCAATAATGAAAAACAATGGGAATATGACGTTCATGTCACTGTCAGTTGTCCCATTTTTTTTTAAACTAGCTGTAGTTGCGATATAATATAAAAATTAGGTTTATCAAAATTTAAATATTTCAAACCAGCTTGCTCAAATATTTTCTGTACAGTGACGTGTCAACCCTTTGATACTTACACTATTTATGGATGTAATGATGAGGATTTAGGATACTGTGAGATTGTATAGCCATGTATAGTAACCGTATTCGAGATACACCCATATAAATTTTTATGGGACCAATCACTCAAAAATCGGTGCTCCTGAAACCGCAACCATAAATTATGAAAAGGGCTTGACAAGGTCATTTTATACAGAGCCGTATTCGGGTTGAGTTGAAAGTTTTACCTGCTTTCGGTAATGTTATAAATGTAGATATAATATATTAGAAAATATAATAATCGTCCAGAAAGTTCTCCCGCTGTGGTAAATCTCATTAGACAACAATCAGAACTCATATCTTCTGAAAAATGGCAGAATTGTATTCGGCATGTTATAAAAGTTGAATCAACATTTGTAAATACACGGCCTAACGAAATTATAATTTCAATAAATAACGACTCATCTGAGTCTGAAAGTGACTTGTAATCTTATAACTATTATTTAACTAATACAATTTGTCTATTATTTCACCTTATTTTTTTAACAGAGTACGGCCCTGAAAAATTCTGCCGGAACGTGCCGATTTCTGGTCGCTAGGGTGTTAAAAGCAATAAATTACTGTTGCCATTGTGCAGGGTTTTCACTCATTATCTGTCATAAAGTTTTATGTGGGTGTATCTCGAATGAAATTTGTATACCTCAGGCCTCTTTGATTGTCAATTCCAAAAAATTAATGACGTCATCTCAAAATTTTTCTCTGTCAAACCTATTTAAAATGTGTAAAATAATGTGCGTCTTTACCTGTGATTCTATTACCAAACTCGTATTTTTAACCTTTTGTACTTAGGTTTTTGAAAAAAAATCTTAATTAAAGTGCGCAAGATAACATACAGTGATATACACTTGGGATGTACTAATTGCTAAATTTTTAATTTTTCATATAGGTTTTGGTCAAAAATTCAAAATTCTACAACAAAATTTTACAATTTAACTTAGAAAGTATGAAACCGACTGCGCAGAAATTTTGCACGCATTTTAAGGTTATCGAATAGTAAATCCCTAATCAAAATTCATTTGTTTATACCTTCCAAAAACTTGATGACGTTATCTTAAAATTATGCCAATTTTGCTTGAAATTTAGTGGCGGGGTCTTTTGTTTGTGATTTAATAATGTATTAAGTAATATTTTTAATGATACGTGTGTTAGTTGGTGTAAAAAATCAAATCTGTAAAAATAAAATTTTCAGTGTATTATAATCCATGACAGGAAACCGAAATTTTGACGATTTGTTAACGTTTATTTTATATTACAGAACAAGAATTAAAATTTACTTATCACGTTTTTGTCGCCATCAAAAAAATGTTTAAAAAATTAATAAATGTGAACAGTGCTATTTTTACTTCCCGAGCATAAGCTAAGAAACTATTGTAATTTTTAATTAAGACTGGACAGGTTTGACTGTGCTTCAACGGCGAGGGAAGTTCTCCCTAAATGACTGACCTATTTTACTTCCCGAGGGTAAGCAGGATCCATCGACGAATAGTTACTTCTTTTCTTTTCAAAACTACTGGACCGATTGTTGTCAAAAAACATAGTGCAGGTGGTAAAACGGTAACTAAAAGGTGTCTAATCATTCCCACCAACAATATGACGACGTCCCCTCAAAATTTTGTACATTAAACATTATTTAAATTTTATACAATAACATAATTCTACACTTATGGTTTATGAATTTGCCTTGAATTTTAATTTTAATCACAATTATTGTACAAAAATGAATGTGCAACATTCGCTGAGTGGTTCATATAACCGATAAATCGGGCATGTGCGAAATAAGTGCACGCGTGAGTTCCAATCTCATCGTCGTTAATTTTTTTTCCCTAAGATGTTGAATTTATTTGAATAATTGACTTCGGGTGCAAAGGAAATTCTGTCTAAATAACTTTAAACCATTTTTTTTAGTAACTAAATCTATTTTCTTCCACCAATTGATGCAACAAGATTAGACCACTATGTAGTTTTTACTTGAAATTGGTACAACATATCCTATTTTACTTCCTATTGATAAAATTGACTGGTTGAGAGTAACAACCAACTTAAATCAAAATTTGTTATCGATTTTATTAAAATATCATAACTTAATTTTGTGGAGCGACAAAACTGACATAGCGTTAAAAATTTGGATCGGTTTTGACAAACTACACATTTGTTAATGACGTTGTAGGTTTAAAAGCCTAGTTGTCTAGTTCATACAGAAAGTTTTATATACAATAATGACATTTCGATGTTGTGTTGAATTCAATCACTCTGCATAATTTATAAATAAAAAACATTATCTTTAGTACGCAACAACAAAAAAAATAAATAAATAAATAAAATAAAATAATACAATCCAAGTAATCATATATATTTTTAAAGCTTTTTTTCATGAACTGATTTATTTGTTTCATTTTAAAACTCACTAATAAAAAATCAAAACACTCTTTCCGTGTGTAAAACTACCATATGATTAAAAAAAAAGTCGTTTAGTCAGCCATGGATTTTTTTTACTGTGGTGGCACTATTGTTGTTTTTCATTGAATTTATCTGTCAGTTTGACATTTGCATTGTCAGTGAAATAAAAAAAGCTTGAAACAATACTTTTTATTATCTTTTTATTTAGTGGCAAATCTGCAATATTTTTAAATATCATAGGTCACCATAGGCCATAAGAAATTTTTATACCCTTAAGAAAATCACAGCTTGCGTAAATAAACCATACTAAATCTGTTGCTGAGTTTACACCAGCTATAAAGGTAAATTTTAAGAAAATTCCGATATAGAACATTTTTGCTAGTAAAAATTCAGTATGGTACTCTCAACTGCACATTTTTTTTTTTTTAAATAGACTAGTACAATGCATATAATAATATGACAAAATGTCAACATGTTCCATTAGCAAAGTGCATGCACAAGGTCATCAAGAGCAAATTTGTTTACCCTCATTTCGTGAAGCAATCTTATTCTACCTCATTAATGCGATAATAAATGTCATTCTAGCCGTAATTTCCTGTTCAATCTAATTTGATTTTTCTGTGAAAAGCGGGAAAATTGCATTGGTAACAGTCATTGATTTTTCACGTAAAAAACTTAAGTCAAATTTGGATCAACTGTTTTTTGTCATCAACTTGTAAACTACTACGGTTTTAAAGTAATTATCTGCTAGATTGGAACCAGTTCAGCGATTTTTTTTCAATTTTCGTCTTTAAAAGACAGACAAATGAAGTCTTTATTTCACACAAAATTGAAACGAACGGCGATAGATAAAACTACATATGCAACGCGTGAGTCAGTGTGTTAATATGTTACTATTCGCTCCATCAAGTATCAACTTCCCACGCGTATTTAACAATGCATTCAATCCAAATCGCCATTAATAACATAAACGACTATTAGTGGCTCAAAACGATCAATGTTTTATTAACAAGATATTAAAGGTGTGCCTTTAGAATATACTAAGGCAGAGAATTATTTTTATTGGTACTTACGTTTACAGCTCGGAAAACTGAAGTATCCAGGTGCGCACTCTTTACAATAATGCCCTCCAAAATTATACAGACATGGACACTGTCCATTCTGTGCAGCACACTGCAAATCCTTGGTTCCATTCAAGAAACATTCACACGGTCTGCAATCTGGGTAACCAAAGTATCCAAAACTACAATCATCACACCTCGGAGGTTTAAATTCTTTCCTACACTCGCACTGACCAGAACCTTCCGCACAGTTACCAGTAGAATAAAAATGGTTGCAATCACAAGCTAAAACAAAACATGTTACTCTTCAACGCACCTTTGCTTGCAGCCAATTACGTCGGCACACGTCGGTTTCATTCCAGTGTTTATCATAAGGTCTATAGAATGTGGGTTTACACTTGTTGCAATTTATACCGTCGGTATTGTGTTGACAGTTCTGACAGACACCTCCACCGTCGTATCTACCGTGAATATCTAGCGACAGTCGTTGTCGATCTGTTTCTTCGTCGTATACACATTCGTTACTATGGTAGAAGCAGTTGCAAGCTGAAAGAACCAAATTAATTTTCCACAGGACTGTGGTCAAATACGTCTAATTTACGTTCACAAACAAACGGATCGTCTATTTTGGATTGTCGCCATTTCTTCTGTTCAAAACCAGGGCAACACGAGTCGCATTTTGCTCCACAAGTATTGTGTTGGCACCTGCATAATAAAACACTCGGATCTTGTGAGTCTTGAATGTCGCAAGTGTCAGCATGTCCGTTACACATGCAACGTCCTCCAATACTGATATCTTTGATGGAGTAGAAGTACTAAAAATTGTTGTTGAGACTAAGATGCCAATTAAATATAAACAAATTTACTCTTCTAGTGACGGTTGGATCTTGCCTGGCCACCGACATAAGATGCCCTAGCAAATTTTTCGTTCTTAAAAGTCGCAATCTAACATTAGTTGCCCTTGTCCACTCTTGTAAAACCGTGGAATTGAAGTAATGATTAGCAGATGGTCGGTTGTTTAGTAGTGAAATGGGGATCTGAAATATGTTACAATTCAAACAATTTGATAATCTACGTAGATTTTTTTACTTCTCCTCCTTCCAAAGGTACGATTTTCGAATATTCTGTTGTGCAAATAACAGAATCGTCTCTCGAGATTGGCTGTAAACTTTCTCGGCCGAAATATGTTTGACAATCATCTGGAGAATCGGAAAAATATTGCCAGGGCTTAAAGGTGTTTCCATAATCAGCAGATTTTTCTAGAACCCACAGGCCAGGTCTCGGGGAATTACCCATTCGGATAAACACGTACGCAACATGAAATTCCTGAAAATATAACAAATGAATAAAAAATTTACTACTCACATTACAAGTTTTGCGGTTTGTGTTGAAAAATGTTGTACAATTTTGCCGAACATGTTTAAAAAAATTTGTGAAATTTCTCTTTGGGAGTGAGAAAATTAATCGGTGTAGTTTTGTCTCTTACTTGCTTGAAGCTTGGAAGGAAACTTGTATGTGCACACGAAACTAGATCTGTAGTAGTTTTAAAATTGTAAAGTTTTAAAATCGTAAAAAAATTTAATTCGAAAACCAGTCTACTTATCAAAAAATAATATATGGTGTTAATAAAGCATAATTTGGTTTAGATTTAGAAGCTGATGACAGTATTTTTGAATATTTCATTAAAGTTTACCTTAAGTACTATTTGATCTCGTATTTTAAATATGTTTTTAACGTCAATCAAAATATCACTTTTTTTGATTTTTACAAAATATCAGTTCGATTACTTCGCTGTAAAAAACAAAACACTTTGCCAAATGGCACTGAAAAATACAAACTGTTCCATCAGTGTAAAAGATCTAAAGTTATCTGGACAAGAACTTCCCTTGTTCCTAAAGCACAATCAATTCAATCAGTCTAGCTTCTTATATAAATTATAAAACCTGAAACATTGCTTCCAAAAAAAAAAAAAAAATTGCGATTAACGATTTCACATGTTCACAATAGGGGAGATATGTCTAATACGGCATACTTTTTAAAAAAAATCATTTTCACGTATAAAAAAAAACATAATCTTTTTCTGATTTGTGGCACATGTTAGCTTTATCAATTAAGTTTGAAGTTCAGTTATAACATATATTTAATCAAGCACTACATTTTTGCAACACTTGAAAGTTTTGGAAGTGACAGAATCTATATTACCCTGATGTACGGTGTAAAATGGCATAGGAATAGGAATAGGAATTTTAAGAAGAAATTCGTATATATTTATTAATTATAACAAAAAAAATATTAAAACCAAAATATTACTTCAATAATTAGAGAACAACACAACAAAAATATGAACTAAAAATGTAAATAATATACAAAATATAAAAAAATAACAAAAAATAGGTTCTACCGACGAACTTATTCATTCTTCGCAAATTTCGCAGATAAACTGCTTCGTTTTGGGACTAACTCCTGAGCATTCGACATGGGACCATTTTTTGCAGCTAATGCACCTTATCCACTTCTCACCGGCTCTAGATCTCTTGTAACTATCATTGCAATAAAGACAACACGCATCATCTTCATCGTCTTCGAAATCTTCCCAATGATCATTTTCTTCACTACTTGTATCACACGTAGGTTGGAACAGTTTATGTTTGATTATTCTAGCTGACGCTCTCAACGTTTTTTTCTTTTTATTCGCTTCTTTATCTTTCAGTTCCGCAATATAAGGGCTTTTTGTTAAAACTGCAGTTCCCTGTGATTGCCGTTTTTTGCTTTTTTTTCCAGAAACCGTCTTCTCAATTACAGGTATAGGAGACTGTTCCGGTTCGAAGTTTGTTAATATTTTGTTTTGATTTTGCTTGTTTTCCCGCGGATTGCTGACAAGTGTATTTTGGTCACTTTCCACTAGAGGCGCCATAGTACCGAGCAAAAGGGCCCGGTACTTGGGGTTGGCGCTGTTATCGAAGAGAGTGATCGAGAAACCCTCAGAGAGGTAACATCGCTAAGGTGGGCGTTAAGTGAACGCAGTTGCCATCTTGTGTGACGTAAATCGCGAATTGTTGTCGCGAAACTTAGACACGTGGTTCCTTTGTGCATGCGGTCTACAAACCCTCAACCCAGGAGGCTGAACAAAACAAGGTAGGTGACCTTTTGGTGCGTTTGTCAGCTTCGATCCAAGTTTTAATATTTTTTTTTGGAATTGTAAAATCGCCGCGAAAAAAGGTGTTTTCAAAGCCTTTACGTCCAACATATGGTCCTTCGAGCCGGATTTAGGGTAATTACGAGAGATTTGTAGATTCCAGCACAAATTTGTTGTAGTTTGGCTAAGCGTGATTAGCACGCATTTTCATTTGATTTTCAAATTTTCGAAATACGTCAATTCGAGCTTACATAATGGCTACCGTCGCCGCGCTAAGTAATGGACGCGCTAGTTTGATCAAACGCGTGGAGGCTTTAGTGAATCTATCGCAACAAGCCAGAGTCCACGAAACTGTACGAGGAGAGTTTTTTATTCGAGCTGCGGACTTAAACCATATTGTTGCCCAGTTTGAGCAGCGACAGTTGCAGATTGTCGAATTATGCACCACCCCTGAGCAGCTAGACGAACAATACGAGGTGCAATCAAGATTTGACGATATGCAGTATTCAATTAAATCGGTTGCAGCGGAATTAAATCGCGAGGCCGCGCAGTCATCCGCACCCAGGGGCAATTTAACATCAAACAACGTCAAATTGCCCAAAATTCAAATTCCGACGTTTGACGGTCAGATCAAAAACTGGCCCACATTTTATGATTTGTTTCGGTCGCTTATCCACAATAACCCAAATCTTAGCGCAATTGAAAAATTTCAATATTTGTCGACGTCATTGTCTCGCGAGGCGTCTACCGTCATCAAAAATTTGCCGATTTCGGCGGCAAATTATGCTATCGCATTCGATGCGCTGGTGGCGCGTTATAACAATAAGCGCGTATTATTGACAAATTATTGGCAAGCGATCTATAGTGCACCCAAAGTGAATGGAGATTCGCCGAGTTTGTTGCGAAATTTGTTAAACGTGTTCTCTGAAAATTTGGCCGCGTTGAAGCAGTACGATGAAGTCGATTTGTGGGACTTCACGTTATTAAATTTAATGTTGCAAAAACTGGACACCACGTGGAAACAGAAATTTGAGTTGAGTATTGTAGGAAATTCCGTACCTGCTTACAATGACCTCCAAGAATTTTTGCTTAAACATTGTACCGCGTTGGAAACTTCCGTTATGACAATGGGTCATAATTCCGCATCCGCCCTTCATAAACCCACAGCTGCATCTTCCGTACCTGCTAAGCGTCCCGTGACGTCATCGTTTGTCACGCGATCACCAATCAGCAAGGAACAATGTCTTAATTGTTCAGATGAGCACCCATTAACGAAATGCGATGCTTTCTTAGAAATGGAACCACGGGATAGACATACTTTCGCGCGTAAGAAAAATCTGTGTTATAATTGTTTGTCGAGGGTACATTCGGTTAGCAAATGCCCATCTAAAGTAAACTGCCGGGTTTGTGATTGTAGACATCACACGTTGTTACATTTTGTCCCCAAATCTAGCGCCCAGCCGGAAGAGACGTCAGGGATCTTTGAGGACCCATCGGTCGACGACGGGGTCAAAGTAATGACTAACGCGATCGCGACCCATAGTTTCACTCTGTTGGCGACCGCGCGAATAATTTTGGTGGATTCGCGAGGTAAATATCGCGCATTTAGGGCGCTTTTGGATACTGCGAGCGAGGCCACCTTTGTCACAGAGCGGTGTGCAAAGGTTTTAGGGCTCCCTCAAACTAACGCGGTGGTACCAATTCAAGGCTTGAATCAAATGTCGTCAAGCAGTACGTCGGGTGTATTGAAATGCGAAGTTAGGTCGCATTTAGTACGTAGCTTTTCGTTAAAAGCTGAAATGGTTGTTGTGCCTCAAATTTGCGGTGACGTCCCCAGAAGGGCAGTATCACAAGATCGTCTGCGACAATTTCGTCACATACGTAATTTGAAATTGGCTGACCCGGAATTCGGTAAGCCACAACAAGTGGATGTCTTGTTGGGTGCTGATGTTTACGGACAAATCGTGACATCCGGCTTCAGGAAAGGTGGGCTCGAGAAACCGTCCGCGTTAAATACTGTTTTCGGGTGGGTACTGATTGGGGGTGTTAGGCGTAACAAACAACAAACCGCGGTTAGGTCCTTTTGTACGTCCCTAGACAACTCTGTAGACGCGGCATTAAAACGCTTTTGGCAGCCTGAGCAGGGCTCACAACGCAGTATGGCGGCCCCGCAAGACGCTTGGTGTGAGGAAAAAGTCACGTCGGCGATCTCACGTGACATCCAGGGTAGATACAACATTCAATTACCTTTCGCCGACAAGACGCCGTCCTTATTAGGTCGGTCCGCCGAGTCAGCAGTGCGCCGTTTTCTCGTCCCTGAGTCGCGCCTCTTTGCGGCCGACCTTTTGTCATTTGCCCGGGAAACCTTCAAGGGTGTGTTGAATACACACAGGGTGTGTGCGTGGCCCGACTCAAGAGTAACGCTAACGGGAATTAAGTCGCGGCCCGGTCATTGGACCACTTTTGTTGCAAATCAAATCGCGCCCATACAAGGTATATTCGAACCTTCGGCATGGAATCATGGAAGCGGCCCTGATAACCTAGCCGACTGTGCCTCGAGGGGGTTACTTTTACAGGAGCGTGTCACACATCCGCTATGGTGGGCGGATCCCATGTGGTTGACAGGTACTGAGTGGCCTCTACAAGTAGACCTAGAAGTTGGTACCGGTAGGGAACTTGAAGTACACAGAAGGGAATTGCATCATGCGTTGTTAATACCTGTGCGAATGGAACAAAGTAAAGTGTTTGCCAATGAAATTCGTTCATTGCAAAAGAATGGCACGTGTTCAAAACCATTCCACGAATTGACCCCGTTCCTGGACGACGGTTTGATTCGCGTCACTAGAAGATTGCACCAAACGGAACTGCCCTATGAAACTAAGCACCCCTTGTTATTGCCGCGCTCGCACAGTCTAATCGAACTAGAGGCCGCTCATCGGAAACATTTACATGTCAGATTCCGGATATTACAGTATTTGTTATTGCAAGCAGCGGCCGGTAACTGCACCCTCAAATGGCATTTTAACCCCTCGTCGGCCCCCCATATGGGAGGATTATGGGAGCCGGGCGTCAAATCGTTCAAATCCCATCTTAAGCGCGTTGTAGGCGAGCAACCCCTAACCTTCGAAGAATTTAGTACCGTGTTGGCGCAATTTGAAGCCGTATTGAATTCGCGACCCCTGTGTCCCGCCTCCGCGGATAATCCCGATGAACCGTTGGAGACAATGCGGTCAAATCGGCTAAGTAGATGGCAGCTCGTGCAACGGTTGCACCAGGATTTTTGGCATAGGTGGCAACAGGGTTATCTCCATACATTGCAGCAACGAAATAAATGGAACACGTCGAATAACCTACCGTCGGTAGATACGCTGGTCGTAATCAAGGGTGATTCGGTGGCCCCGTTGCAGTGGCAACTTGGCCGAATTGTCGCGCTGCACCCGGGAAAAGACGGCATAGTGCGAGTTGCACAAGTACGTACCACTAGCGGCCTGATCACACGTCCTCTAGTGAAGCTGTGCCCGCTTCCTCGTCAATAGTTTGTATATCATATTGTGTTTAGTTTTAGTCATTAGTTTTTAGATTGTCAATTAACCTTATATTGTGCTGGAACCTACGTTTAAAAAAAAAAAAAAAATTTTGTTTAATTTTCTTTTGGTGGGCGGAATGTTCCGGTTCGAAGTTTGTTAATATTTTGTTTTGATTTTGCTTGTTTTCCCGCGGATTGCTGACAAGTGTATTTTGGTCACTTTCCACTAGAGGCGCCATAGTACCGAGCAAAAGGGCCCGGTACTTGGGGTTGGCGCTGTTATCGAAGAGAGTGATCGAGAAACCCTCAGAGAGGTAACATCGCTAAGGTGGGCGTTAAGTGAACGCAGTTGCCATCTTGTGTGACGTAAATCGCGAATTGTTGTCGCGAAACTTAGACACGTGGTTCCTTTGTGCATGCGGTCTACAAACCCTCAACCCAGGAGGCTGAACAAAACAAGGTAGGTGACCTTTTGGTGCGTTTGTCAGCTTCGATCCAAGTTTTAATATTTTTTTTGGAATTGTAAAATCGCCGCGAAAAAAGGTGTTTTCAAAGCCTTTACGTCCAACAGAGACAGTAAATTTAGACACTCTTTTATGGAAATATCGAGATTAGACTTGCCCTCACTACTCTTATCTTTTCCAATGTGAATTTGATAATTATTTTCGAGTGATGAGGAACTAGCTTGGTTTATATTATCACTTTTATCAGTTTTCTGGTTAATTTCAACTATTTCTTTTTTTTTACTAGCTGTTTCTTGTTTATCAAGTACGACATTTTCTATAATTTCTGCCCTTTCACTGTTTACTTTCTCATTATTATTACTATTGTCAACATTTTCCTCCACAGTAAAGTTAGTTTTGTTGGTGTTTTCATCATACCAATTTTGATTGTCAGTAACTTCACTTGGTGCGTACAAATGGTCGGGGAAAATGTCTGGATTTAATGGTGATATGCCCGAACTTCGAAAACCACTTAAAGCATTTTCAACAGTAGCAGATTTTGAATAAGCAGCACAAAATAATCCACTTATCTGGTATAAAGTTATTGTTCTTCCCACATGATTTTTCATCCAAAGGGCACATGCTGCATTGAAATAAGTTTCCAAAGGGCCAAAAAATGAGACATCTAGCGGTTGGAGCCGATGTGTACAATGAGCTGGTAAACATAACAAAACAATGCCGTGTTTCTTGGCTTTTTCAAGAGCATTTAACGATTTGTGGCTGCTGTGTCCATCCACGATTAGTAGAACTTTTTCTTCTTTTGATGGTTTCACGTGGTTAATGAAATGATCCATCCATTTACTGAAAAGGTCTGAGACCATATATCCAGTTTCATAACACAATCCTAACGTTTCAGGCGGGCATCCATCAAAATACTCAGCTTTATAGTTTTTCCTTGGAAATATTAATGCTGGAGGAATAAAACGACCACCAGAACTCATACAAGCCACTACTGTTACATGTTGGCCTCTTTCGCCACTAGTAAGAGCGCCTACTTGTTTTTTTCCTTTGCGGGCAAATACCCTTGGAGGCTTATGTACTGTTGTCAAGGCAGACTCATCCATGTTATAAATTCTACTAGTAGGAATATTTTCATTAGTCATGGTGTCAGTGAGTAAGTCAAAAAATTTCTTCACCTGGACTTTATTAAAACCTTTGGCTCTTGCTGCTGACGTCGTTTCTGGAGCTCTAAGTGATATTTCCGGATGTCTTCGGCGAAACCCGCTTAACCAGTCCCACCCCGCCAATTGTTTTTCTGTATTAAATTTATGAGAATAGCCTCTCTCAGTTGCAATTTTAAAGGCCAGCTGTCTTAATTCAAGAGCTGTAACACCAAATAATCTTGATTCTAAATCAAGAATATGATTAACAATTTCTTGCTCAGCTTCAAGTGGTATTGTCGTGCTCGTTCCCATTCCTTTTTGGGTACCTTTAACACGTTTATTCATATTATTTACCCGGCGTCTTAAAGTCCCAAATGGGACATTGTACATTTTAGTGGCTTTAAGCCATCCCATGCGTTTAGCTCGCACCGCATCTATAGCTTGAAGCATGTCGGCCTCAGACCATTTCTGTCGGTTTGTTTTACGAATATAATTATTTCCCATACTGCAACATAAAAGTCACATTATTGTTATTTTAGTAAGAATTTAGTTATTGTCGGGAACATATTCGGGGAATACGGCATAATATGTCATTTTACCCTGATTCCCTGTGTGCCATATTGCCCCTACCGTAGGTTATGGAAAGTTAAAGCTGATATTTTTTTAGGTTACGTTTATTTACAAAACTGAATATGGGTTAAAAAATACACATTTTTAACTGCTCTACGTTTAAATTTGATAAAGTAAAAATCCGTTTAACGAAAGTTATAGCAAATTAGATCCGTTTCAAGAAAAATTTATATTTACCTTCGAGAAAAGAATCACATGTCACCTGCTTCCAACACCGATCACAGCCATGACCGTTGGATACATCTTCACGCAAACAAAAATTCGTTATAGTTATTGGCGCCAAGTTTAAATTTTCTTTTTAGTTTCCACAATACACATGATATGCCATTTTATCTAGTATGCCGTATTAAGCACAATTCCCCTAAGCTCAGGCATATGCAAAATTTCATAGCGATCGTTTTTTTTTATATCTAAGTTATATTTTAAAATTTGTTGTACAATTTTGACTTATTTCCAAAAATATACAAGCACAGATTACTTTGAATATTTTGAATATGATTTGCTTATTAGTGGAGATAAAAGAAAAATATTGGTTAGCATTTTCCATTTATATGACATTTTTAAAATATACCTAAAATTTCAACATAATCAGTCCAGTAGTTTCAGAGATTATCTGTATAATAAAATAGCCAACAGGCTAAAGACAGACTAAAATGGGATACTTACTTTTCATACGCTAGGGGTTATGAAATGTCGATAAAAATGGAATCAGCCGTGATAAAATATAGGAAATCGGGAAGAGATAAAAATTAAAACAACAAATAGAAACATTATGTAAGTGATATAAGATATAACACACAAGATATACTGGAACGATAAACAAAAATGAAATATATCTCGGAGTTTGGGGTAATAAATAATTGGTCCATTTTTTGGTTCTTCGGAAACTATGCAAAATAAGTGGTGATATTCAAAATCAAGCTAACTGAAAAAAGGAGTAGTACCTAGCATACTACAAACCTTGAATTAAAATTCAGTGGGGTAAAAATACTTTATGACATGAAATGCGTAAATCAAACAGTTTTTCGCTATGATCATTTACAGTTTTACGGTGTAGGTTAGTGAAAAAACGTTAATGAATCGGTTAGTGTTTGGTAAGAATTCTGGAAAGAATAAATGGGTATTTTTTTTCTTAACTGACTAGATTAAAAACGAGATAACGCGTAATCTGAATAACGGAATAGGTTAGCTTGACACTGAGTTCACCGGAAATTCCAAAAATTCTATACGTATTAAAGATGCATTGCCTGCATAAATCGTATAAAAACATTAATGCTGACAATAATTTTTCCAAAGTACTGTTAGTAGTAGAAGTCAGGAAACTGTATTAAAAAAAAAAACAGTAACAATTTTGGAAAAAAATCACATCGACGCTGTGAACTGGCTATTTAAAATTTGGTTTTGGTATTAGGTATTATGTATAATTCTCGCGTGCCAAAGTACCTACCAATTGGTATACAGATGCACAAATAGCTATTTAGCTTTTATTAAATGCGTTAGTCGTACTATTTTTTGATGACTGGTACTTGTAACACATACACAAATCGTAAAGACCAGAAAAGATAATCGCATAAACTTGGAAGCTCTAAAGTATGAAAATATATATTAAATCAAAATGAAAAAAAAAGTTACTAATTTTTTAACATCCCTAAAATGTACCCCAAAACTTGGACACATTGAAAATTCTACAAAAAATTTGGAAAAAAAAGAAGTCCTATTAAAATGCATCGTTTTTTAGACATTTCAAAACTGGCTTTCAACGTGTGGACCATTACTACGGACTTTAAAAACCAAATAAAAAAATTGGATTAAAGTTATTTAGAGGGAATTTCCCTCGGCCCTGAAGTATAGGCAAACAAATACAAAAAAAAAAAGGAAAAATGACAACATTAATTTTTTTTATGATATGATAATAATGATGTCTCAACTGTTAAAGTACAGGTAAAAAAGCATGCTATGAGTATGTTTCAAGTGAGTTTTTCCATAACAAAATTTTGTCATGACGTCATCAACACCTTAGTAAGGACACCAATAACAGCAGTACTGCATACTAAAATTTTCGAAAAAATGGGGTGAGCCGTTCTTGATTTGATCAATCAATAGTTCGCCTCATTTATTATTTTTTTTGTTATCCTGTATAAATAATTCTAAAAATATGAATGCATTCGAAACCACACGATAGATGAAACCATATTTTTGATAATTTAGATAGGATTTATTGGACAAAATTTTGAGATGACGTCATCAATTTTATCTGAGGGAATAAAGGGATAAATTTTGATGAACATTTTACAACGCTTGTACGATTTCAGAGCATTCAGTTTTACATTTTCAAAAATCTGGTGGAGACGACTAGACAAATTTTGGTTAGTGTTTTACCATCTACACGATATCCCTAACATATATTAATTAATGTCATTTTGAGTTTAATTTTAAGTTTATTTATCGTATTACAATGTGATTTACCTACATCACTACCGATTGTTGTAATTTTATCGTTTAGTTAATTTTATTATTTTATGTTTATTGTAGTTTGTTCTGGGATTTATGGTCTTATAATTGGTACTAAAGGGGTTTCCCGTGAATAAAATTTATGAATTTATTTATTTATTATTTCTTTATTTATTTAAATATAAAATTTGACGATAATCTGTTCAGTAGTTTCGAAGATTTATCTGTCTAATAAAAATCGACACAGACAACAGACAGATGGAAACAGTGGACCACTTTTTTCGTATTTTAGAGGTCATGAAACGTCGAGAAAACTTGAAAGCAGATGAAAAAATGACAAAACTAGAAATATAAGGTTACACACTTTGTAACAATGTAATGACGGGACTGTATATAATGAATGAATATCTATAAGAAATTGCAAAAATGTATCAATTTTTATTTTTTACCCAAAACAGGACAATTTAAACAAATTTTAAGAATCCCATAAATATGCAAAAAATCCTACTTTATTTTTCACACCCAACCACACAAGATCAAAAAAATATGCAGCAAATCTACTCATAAAAAATACTGTAGTTAAGTCAGGGTTAATTTGTTAAAACATTTACTTAATAGAAAAATAAGTATTATTTTCACATTAAGGTAATCCATATATTAATTTTGATATACAGTCTGTTTGAAAAAAAAAAAAACCAAGCCCCTAGCTATCTCATTTTTTCGAGTACAGCATTCTTTGTAAATCAAATTATTTATTTTAGGAATTCTTGTAGATCTTTTTCTAAAATCATTGATGAAACATGACTCAAGTCATATTTTGTTAAAAATTTTTGAATTGAATAATTTTTGTATACAAATCTAGTTACTTCATGGCAAAATGTATGTAAGCAATTTTGAATTTTTTTTAACTTTTTGCTATATACTTGAAAATTAAATTTCTTCTACACGAAAATAATAATTCAATCAAACAAAATTACTGCAAATATTAAATTATTAATGATTGAAAATATTCCAGTATAAAACTTTAACAACCTTAAAGAAAGCATAAACACAGACGAGTATAAAAGAATAATAATAACATCTTTTACACTTCCATATGATTATTTAAACAAAAGATTAATCGTTAATGTATCAATACTACAGTCGGTGGCCGGAAAATCTTATATACTATGTCATTCCATTGTTATAAAGTGTGCAACACTTTTAAGTATTGTGATCTTATTTTTACTTCCCCAGCGTAGGCGAAGGAAGTATTGTAATCGAGTCCGTCGGCCGACTCTCTACTTTTACGTTTTCTCGACCTTTGATTATTCCTAAGGTATGAAGAGATAGGTCTCCCTTTTCCGTTTCTCTGTCTGTCCGTCTGTGTGCCGTCCCCGGATTTTTATTAGATAGATAATCTCCGAAAGTACTGGCCCCGATTGTTGTGAAATTTTGTATTTATATTAGGAATATCATGTAGATGGTAAAACGCTAAATAAACTTTGTCTAATCATCCCCACCAATAATGTGATGGCATGATCTTAAATTGTATAAAATAACATAGCATAACAGATCATAAAACAATATTTTGCAATTTAATTTTGAATCTGCAAAACCGAATGCTTTGAAATCTTGCAGATGTTTAAAGTTATGATAAGTATGATACATTTTTAATCAAAATATATCTGTTTATTGCCCCCAAAAAATTGATAACGTCATCTCAAAATTTTGCCAAGTAAATTCTACCCAAAATGTGCAAAATATAACGAGTTTTTACTTGTGATTTATTACTACATTCATATTTTTTAGATGTGCTTATTAAACACGTGGCTCAAAAAAATTAATGAATGAGTCAATTTATTTTATTGATGAAATCAGGAACGGCTCACTCCATTTTCCCAGAAAATTTTGAGAATACAAAACTGT
This sequence comes from Zophobas morio, assembly GCF_036711695.1. Classification (NCBI taxonomy): domain Eukaryota; kingdom Metazoa; phylum Arthropoda; class Insecta; order Coleoptera; family Tenebrionidae; genus Zophobas; species Zophobas morio. The sequence continues at coordinate 15,233,785 of NW_026972129.1, read as the reverse complement.
TATTTTTAGTAGTTAATACACTGCATCAATCCAAATTGATATACGTGTTCTTGCAAAAATGTTGATGACGTCATCACAAAATTGTGTAAAGAAAAACTCAACTCGAAAATGCTCGCCTATGTTTCATTGTACTTCAGGAGTGAGGGAAGTTCTGTGTAAACAACTTTCGTCCATTTTTTTTAGTTTTGTCATTTATGACATTGAGGGCATCCCGACTCTGGATGCACCGTGACAAATATTTTAAACTTCAAACGTCAAAGTAACAATAAGGCATAGACTACATTAAAATGTTCAAAATGATAGGAAAATTATGCCTAAGATTTTCTGGCCACGACTGTATATAATGGAGTTTTATTGAAATAAATAAAATAATAATAACAATAAACGCTGATAGTTGACTATTTTTCCGCAGTAATAGATTGCAAAATATATGTGACAGAGTATACCCTCATTTAAAACATTTGTGGCATACTGTTTAAAACGTCAACATGTTTGCACTAATATAATGATTTACTCGGATTAATTCGAGAAATATAAATATTAACGAATTTGCAATTAAGTTTAGCTTTTACTGTACGCTACTGTAGAACAAAATCTGGGACACTCGTTATAAATTATTATTTGTCGCAAATATTGACAAAAGTATTTTGGGAGTTCATGAAGGTCAATGGTAGACCCTGTCAATACTAGACTATCTAGAAATTACGCACTATTGCTGTTAATTATAATTACAAATTAACATATTTCAATAAAATGATTTAAAATTGTACAACTGTTAAATACTAGGGGACCTTAGTTTGTATTTAAAAAATAGTCTTCAAAAAAATGACATGTTAATTAAACAACAGCATCTGCTTTCGTATTATAGTTAGTATAGATCTACTGTAATTTAAACATGTGGTGTGTTATTTGCAAAAAAGATCTCACTCAATTCTTGTAAAAGTGGCATTTAAAACATTTGTGTAAAAAAAAGATAGGAAAAGAGATGAACATCCTGTGATAACTGATACAGGCCTTAAACATTGATTAGTGCGGGAAGTGGACACCCACATCGCCCGTCTTGATATGATATGCGGTAGTTGAAATACATGACAAGTTAATACGAAAAAATTGTCTGCAGATATTATTACACATTCATTCTTATGTCACATTTTATTGCTTTACCCCTTTGATTTATACGATATTACACTCATATTTCAACAATTTATAGAGGTATCAAAGCATTAAGGCTTAAAAAGAATAAGAAAACTTAATACTGTTGCGTTGTTCTATTTATCTGGCGACAAAGAGCAAGGAATTCTCTCGAGACGATTTGACGGGGGTCACAACATTAAATAAAACATGTGCTTGCCAGATGCTCTTTTTGTGACATCTCGCAAGACACAGCGGTTGTAACTTGGAAAAAGTCTTCGTTTCATCTATCTATTAGAGAGAGAATAAACAATTCGGTCAATTTATCTTACAAGATGATCTAATACTAAACACTGAATTAAGATTGTAAGCGATGTGACAATGTGATAATGTTACTTGTAAACATGAAGGTTCCAAATTGACTCATCGCACGATATGTTAATCGTAATCCACTATTTTTAATGATGCTCGTTACTTGCAAGATATTTTGAGTTGCTATAAAAATGAAGCAGTCGCTGGTTGAGCAAACAAGAAGTAGTAATAGCGTCACGAAGTCTTCGGTGTCTCAAGACTAGCAAGTTTTTGCAGGTGCTTTTATGAATGGACGAACCGCAACTCTGAATGAATAGACGAGAAAAAAGACCCTCATAAAACTTTTATCGGAAAGCCGTTAAATAGGCAGCCAGTGCACAAATTTACGAGGCTTCACCTAAAATAGACGCTTTTAAAGTGATAAAATTAGAAATAGCATAACGCGTTACATAAACACAAAGCTCTGTTCGATCGTGATCTTTGCTACCTTATTAATCGGACAAAGACTGAGCGAGGTATTTTGTAAATCCACGATTCTTGAAAGTGATATTTCAACTCTGAACGGACAAGATTTAATTGCAACGAGATAGTAAAAGATAAAAATTGATAAGTTAAAAATGCACTTACTTGACCGAGGTCTATAGTTAAGTTAACCTCGTTGTACTTCATTCCTCGTGATAATGGGGGACTTTGCCACCACGTTTCCATACCATCCACTGCAAATTCTGGAGGGTGCATTTTGTCTGGTCTTGTTGGGTCGCAAACATCGCAAAACTGGAAAAAAAAGAGTCAAACATGAATTAATTTAATGGATTTGAGTATTTTATTTAATATAGTTCCACAAATAGCCCCTTCTATGTCAATAATTCTATTATGGTATATCACATAAAGGATCGATGTGTGCCAATCAAACACAATCATAAATGACATACTTGGCAATAATAATTTATTGAGGAACTCACGGAATTCGTGTCCTTACGCCTCAGTGAGTTTTAGTATTTCTCTAAAATCATTAAGTCGCGTCGGCATCTAACTGAGAATTAAGTTGATTTACATTTCTTAAAATTGAATGATCGAGAAAAAAGACGTCTAGCAACCTTTGAAAGTTAATGTTAAAAATATTATGTTGGCAACACCAACGCGTTCCTTGTTCGTGTTAATTATTTTGAAATTTACGGTCAAATAAGTGTCAACTGACTGCAATGACAACATCGTTATTTTAAAAATAAATTTCATAGCTTACTAGATCGCTTTTTTCGATCATATTGTCTTATTGTACTTGACAACTTCACCCATTTTTTTTTTTTTGTAAACTTAGTAACATAAGTCTTTGTTCAAGGACGTTATAATATTAATAGCATTAATACAACGTCCTCGTCTTTGCTTCGAACTTTATGCTCAAGATAACACATATTAGAGTCCCTTAAAAAACAAAGATGTAACAGGTGTTTCTTTTTACGTTTTTATAAAAGATGTCGTATTTTAGTAACATATCACACATTTCAAAATATTTTTTTTTAGTAGAGGGCCACAAAAGCTGCTTTTCACATACATGCATTACCTCACACTTTATTTGCTAATCACTTTTATCATTTAAAATTCTTGAAAAATATTTTAAGATGCAAAAAATATGTTTTGGGTGGAGTTTGAATAGTAAGAACACCATCTTTATGCACTAATAAAATTTTATGACACTATTGGTGTCACAATGGATGAAGAACCTTTCCAGTGCAATACGTCATGCTGCTTTAAAATTTGCGTAAATTTCAGGGCTGCATTAGAAAAATATTTGGTGGTTTGAAATTCATTCGGCTAAATATTTAGACACAATAATTCGATGGTGTTGTAAGTAAACTACATGCCGGTCTAAAAACACAAGTTAATACTCTACTACACAAAAAAAAACAAATCCGTCCCTGTTCACTATTTGCAGGCCACAAGTTTCGGTTTATAACGATTACGAGCTCTTTAACTTTAGGTTGTAAAATTTTTTTTTTCCTAAAAGAGTATTCTTGCTATAGGTACATTCTCAAATTACATAATTTAATTTCACAAAAATTAAAATAGGACTTTTCCTTGAATAACAAAGTTCCGTTTTAATCTCAAAAAATACCTGCAGGACTTTGAAATTTGTATTGTCATTTTAACATGTAACATGATTCGAATTTGTTTAGATTACATATATCCTCGAGTAGGCTGTGCAATTTATTTTTAAAATAGTTAATGATGTTAACTACCAACGCGTTCTTCGTATAGTTTGACAGATACGATCAAATAACCGTCAAATAAGGGTCAAATAACTGCAGTACCAACATCATTATTTTAAAAATAAATTGCACGGCCTACTAGAGGAGTTTTTTTTTTTTATCATATTGTACTTCTTTAATATATGGTTCGAACTTGAGCAGATCATCACTATTAATAGAAGTTACAAGGGGATGAGTTTTACATGAAATAGCCTATACAAATATTTGTATTAATATTTATTAAATTGACAAAATACTTTCTCACTGCATAAAATTATGGTGCTTACTTACAGAATTTTATCTTTTGTATACCACTATAAATGCAATACACTAAACTATTATTCTTTCAGATAACAAATTAAACAAAAAAGAACAATTAAAAAATAACTACCAGTTGAAAATAGCATAGACCTCTTACATCACAAGAAATCAGACATAAAATATAATAAATTCATGACAGAAATAGTTTTTTTTCCGACCCTTTTCGTCACATTTGATGAAGGTAAGTTCAAATTACTAATCGTGTTCTGGTTGCCTAGGAAATAGTGAAACAGTGTCACTTACCTTCCTAGGGCTACTTACCTCGCTAGGGAACTAAGTGAAATGACAGGACTCGATACAACACCGTTTAATTTTACGATTTTTTGTAACAAAAATTAATAAAATGTGTTTTTGAAATTATCTTTAATTGATACCCTTAGCAACACAAAGAAGGCCAACTATTTTCATTCGATATTATGGATTTTGGCAGTACTGAATTAATCATTTGTTGGTTTAGCGATTGGGTCGGGAAAACATAATATACATTATGCGGGAAGTACTGCAGTAAATATTTTTTGCAACTTGGTTCCAAATCATTATTAGTTTGTTGTTTTGGCGATTTTTGTTTCAGAATTTCTATGTTTGATTTAATAATTACGAATTAGGAGCCAAAATGGAAAAAATAACAAGATTATCTAAAAAAAAAAATATTTAAAATTTTGTGTGGCAGTGTATTTTACTTTTCAGTAGATTTCAAAAATGATAAGTTTCTAAGTTATTGAGAAATTTTGAATCCGAATTCGCAGTGAAACTGAACTTGGAAATCGATAAAATATCTTTCGAACGACACTTTACGTGTTACTAGTGTTTCAATTTGTTTAATTCTAAAATCCAGTTACATAGAATAAAAATTCTATTTCATAAATTATTTATGTTGATTTCTATAAACGATCCCTAACGAATTTTCAGTAAAAAAAATAAAAATACAGTTTTTACTTCCCGAGCATAAGCTAAGTATAGTACGAATGGCCACTTTTATATTTTCTCGACGTTTCATGACCCCTAGAGTACGAAAAAACCAGTTCCCCGTTTCCATCTGTCTGTCTGTATCCATTTTAATTAGACACGTAATCTCCGACACTGCTGGACCGATTTTGCTAATCATCCCCACCAACAATTTGATGACGTCATTTCAAAAAATTCTATGTTTATTTGATTTAACTCTTTTACAACAATATACTCTTATAAGTGTCGTTTACGAATCCGCTTTGAGTTTTTCCCGAACCGTCCAAATTTTTTCAAAAACATAAGGAAATACATATAGTAATTGAGTCCATTGGACGAATGTACATTTTCGTATTTTTACTTTCCGAGCGTAAGCAAAGGAAGTATTGTAATCGAGTCCGTCGGCCGACTCTCTACTTTTACGTTTTCTCGACGAAGAAATAGATCTCCCGTTCCCGTCTGTCTGTTCGTCTGTCTGCCGTCCCGGAGTTTTATTAGACTGATAATCTCCGAAAGTACTGGGCCGATTGTTGTCAAATTTTATATTTATATTAGGTATATTATGTGGATGGTAAAACGCTAACCAAAATTTGTCTAATCATCCCCACCACTAATGTGATGACGTCACTTCAAAATTGTACATAGTAAATGGGTTTTAAATTGTATCAAATAACACAGTCTTACACATGTAGTTTATGACTCCGAATTGAGATTTTACTCGAAACGTCCAGACTTTTGGAAAAAAAAATCAAAATTAAGTAACAACATTTTGACATTTAATTTGGAATCTGCAAAACCGAATGCTTTAAAATCTTGCAGATGGTGTACAGTTATGATAAGCATGATAAGTTTTTATTCAAAATATATTTACATTACCTGAAAAGTTTGCCGAATAAATCCTATCTAAAATGTAGAAAATATAATGAGTCTGTACTTGTAATTTATCATTCCATTCATATTTTTTGAATTTGCATATACAGGGTGACTCAAAAAAATTAATGAATGCGTGAATTTATTTTATTGATTTAATCAGGAACTACAACACCGAATTCCCATTTTATTCGGTGTGTTTGTGTGACGAATAATTGGAGCACTTCTTGTACCCCTATACCTAATTTCAGTTGATTTGTACAACTGGTTCTCAAGATATTTAATCGTTTCCATACATTCTAAAGATTCTGTATAAAGGTTATCAGAAAACAATTTTTTCAAAGAAGCGGAATTCGTTATTCTGTACTTCAAAAACGAGGGAAGTTTTGTCAAAGTAATTTTCAAAATAAGGCGCGACTGCTGTGGGGTTAAACTATCGTTAATTTGTACTTTTCTATAATTCATATGTTGGCGTTCTATTATCACCTTTTGTCGTGCATTAATCTATTTTGAGTGTAAATATTTTTTAGTCTTGTAAAAGATTTTCTTGGCGCTTCAAACATCTTTTTTGTCGTTAGTTTACCCTTTTTTGTGGGGTCAATAAATCTAACCCATTTATTTTTTTTCTATATGTATCACAATTTTAAATATTTTACATACACATATGTAAAAATAATGACAAAATGTGAAAAAAAGTGTTGGCCATTTTTAGAGAAATTTAAAAAATTGCACTTATTTCAAACCAAATTTGTCTAAAATCTTGGTTAGGGACTATGTAGTTTATGTTTTTCAATCAGCGCGTAGAGATCTGTATCATGGAATTTTTTGAGGTTTGCGTAACTTTTAAAAAATCTCAATGTTCCAAATTTTGACTTTTTGACCGTTTTCCGAGATTTCGTAATATTAAAAAAAATTCATATGCAAACCGATTTTTTCAAAAATCTTGATCCAGAACCATTGAACACTTTTGTTTTTCGAATTAGCTCTTTTTCAAACACCTCAATTTTTCAACACCCCCTCGTATAATTTTTTTACCGTTTTTCGAGCCTTCGAGGTATTAAAAGAAATCATTTTCTAACTAAATTTTTCAAAAATCTTGGTTCCGGACCATTAACACTATGTTTTTCGAATCAATTCGCTGAGATCTACGTATATCTCAGAATTTCTTGAGAATTTTTAGGCAACTTTTCAAAAATCTTCCTTATTGTTCATAATCAAATAGCTTGGAGTTCAATGATTATAAAACCAACGCCGTTTAATTTAGTAACCAAAAACGTGCTTCCATTTTTTAACTTTTGCAAGGGTCATTTAGTTAACAGTTCCTGCCTTTTTAGATGTTTGTACTTTCATTAAAAGGTTGAATCTATAATTTCATACGAAATTTTCAATTTGTTTTATCTTTAAAAAATCATATAAAATTAAGCAGTACTGTAGTTCGTTCACTCTGTATTTTTTAACAGAGTTTGTGGTGGTTTATCTATTTATATACAGGGTGTCTGTATATTATTGTTATTTATTTTGAATTTAATGTGATGGAAATACTAAGGAAAACCTAAATTCATAGATAATATTCTTAAAACATATATATCAACTTATTACATCTGTAATTAGTGACAATTTTGGCTGCAGTTTCGACTAACTTCAAAGGTTCATATTCTCGTAATTATACAAACTTTATTAATTCTAACGAACATTATAAAAAAAAAGCCACCAGCACTAGTAGAAATAAGCTGCGTTTAAAAAAAAGTTTGTTTATTCGAACTACATGGTGAAAAATATACAGTGTGTTTTTCTTACGAATGTATCATAGAGATTTATGTTGTAAAATTTTCATTGTGCTAATGGTTTTTCAAATTGTGATAATTTTTAGAACCAAAGAAGTAAAAAAATAGTTCAATTAAAAATGAAAATCATTCCATCATTTTAATCATTTTACCTGATAGATATTTAACATTTTTGATGATGTGTCCCCTGTTTTTAAATACAAATAAAAATGTCTATTTGTACATGTCCAGAAAAGGTTCAAATGGGTACGACCTATATTTAAGACCTGTCAAGTAGGGAAGTTGGTGCTAATTTTGCAGTAGAATAATTTACACATGTATCTCCCTATGATGCATTCGTAAAACAACACACTGTATAATACAACTACATGACTTCTACCGAAAGCAATCAACACATTTTTCTCATCAATTACATCATGAAATCGTTCAGACAATCTCTATTTGTGACTAGACAGAAAGAATTTATAATAAGAATCTAGTTTTCTATTATAAGTGTATTCTAGGTTAAATATTACACTTTAATTTTTATTTTCACTCAGTCACACAATAAAAGAATTGCACAAAAAGAAAGGAAGACTAATAAAGTATGTGCGTATTGTAGAGTAATTTTTCCATTAGAAATTTGCCGTGATTGATTAAAATTATACAAACAGTATTAATTAGTTTAATGTTATTTTGTGTTTTACAACTTTGATTTTTTTGCTAATTCACATACATGAAGGTTACAAATAAGGCTGAATTAAATAAACCATAGCTATAGGATAAAACTATTTTGGAAATAGGATGACGTCACCACATTTTTGGTGGGCATCAACAGACAAATTTTACTATCACTTCCATGATATTCTTAAAACATATCTAAAATTTCACAATCATCTGTCTAGCAGTTTCGGGGATTACATGTCTAATAAAACGGGAGATCTATTTTTTTCTTTTAGGAGTCATGAAATGTCCAAAAAACATGAAATTAGCCATAAAAACTAAAACAGTGTATCGATGGCCAAACAAACAGAACGCATTCTAATAATTGTAATTATAATAAAATATAAAGACTTCTTGTGATTTTCAGCTGGGAATGATTCTCGTCATGTAGTACAAGAGAATCACTTGTTTTGAGTTTATTAAATCTTATACTACACCAGTGAACTAGGAAGTGGGTCAAAATAACAATTACTATTAAGTCAAAATCATCATAATTATAATTATTTAGTGATAAAGTTGTTTTAAATTTAATGATAAACATTTTGTGGCCTATTTTTATAAAAAAAATGTGTGTTACATAAATATCTAGGAAAAAAAAAGTAATTTTATGGAATAGTTAAAAGACTGTATAATGCAATAGTTCACAAATATTTATCCCGTAACAGTCAGTTATTTGCTTATTCAGCAACAGATTTATAGTTTTATAAAAGAAATGTCGTCTTGGTGCGTTGCATCATTTCGAAAACATTGCGCTTTTTCCAAAAAATTAAAATCCTAGTGGTAAAATAAAATCTTTCTTAAGAGTAATTTAGGCCGCTACTTGATTAGCAGCCTTTATCATAGTTTAAATATGTATGTATTTGATAAAACTAATTTACCAAACACATACTGTTATCAAAGGTTATAGAAATTAGGAAAGATTCGAAATTGGAAAGACTATAATTTTTAGAATAAATGTTTAAGAATCAAATTACTCTTCTATTTATTTATGGAGTAAGTTCAATGATCGATAACAAACTGAACAATAAATTTATATTTATCGTCTGACCAGAATGCTTCCGAGCAGTGAATCTAATTGGATGTAAAATCTGAAATTTAGTAGTCGCTCTTTGAATGTTAGCGTGTTTAAAAAAAAACACACACAGTCACACATGGTCCAAGAAACATGCGAATTTTTGTAGAATTAGCATTTACCTGTCCTTGGATAACATTAACGTTTAGATCATTTTCGGCATTGGCCCCTACTAATTTGCAGTATAGTTCCGGTCCTTCGGTGTCGACACCACACGTGGCCGATGCCGTGATCTTCCTGCCCTCGGCCAAATTGAAATACGGCGGTGTCAAAGACGTTTCACCCTGCACAGTGTAAATCATCCGAAGCACAAGGACGGCCCAAAGGCTCGTCCGCGCGCCTACAACGAACATCGCTGCGCTACTGAGCTGAGAATGCTCAGATGCCGGCACAAGAATCAAACAGACTCAGCATCTTTGGTCCGCAAATTGTTTAACCCTCGGGCAGGACCGTATTTCACGTATTTCATTAGTCGATTTCGCGACGTGCTGTTAATCACTTCAATTTAACAGTGTATTTACTTTGAGTGGGAATAACAAGATTGAAATATTTGCTTATTACGAGGATGAAGCTTTAATGTATACTCCTAACAAATTCGGTGCCACAACATAAACAAAATGCACGTATGTTTGAACGTATTGTGCAATAAAAATTCATTTATTTATTTAGTTTTTGTGGTGACAAACATTTTAGTTTTGTTGTACAGGGTGAGTCACTAAGCGTGCCTCGATACGTGTTTTATTAATTATTAAAAATAGAAAAAAAGTCACAAACTAAAGTTATGAGTCTAAAATTATTTCCAATTATACAAAGTATTCTATGTTTGAACTGAACAACTGAATTTTGCTGCTGCATTAACACTCCATATATCTAGAAAAAGAAAACAAAAATATAGCGTAACATGCAGTAATAAAATACCAAATGTTATATTTGAAAAAAACGCAAATATCGATATTTGAAAATTGTAATGTTTTAGACTTTTTTTTATAAATATTCCACACTGAAAGCGCGTAATTACCTGTTTTTATCTCTAATTAAAATATTGTAATACAGGCTTTAAAAATAACCCTATTGAGATTTTTTTGAACTATTGCATTCCTAAAAAATTCCAAAATTGGAGTAACGTGGCAACGTCGCATCGACGTTTCGAATAAAAAACTTTGACTACTCCATCAATAGTGTAATTTTTGTTTTATTGTTTGCAAATTCACAGGTCATAACTGTTTATGGTTCTAATACTAAAAACACGTGACGAAAATTCACTTATTTTGATTCAAGGACCTTGAAAATTATCATCAGTTAATTTAATATCTTCATGGACTAGAAATGGGATATATTTTATTTATTTTATATTATATCAATGTGTTATTTTCTTTACATCCGAATTATTCGCTTATACCTTGAATTTGAACATTTATTTTCGAATATTATTTTGATTTTTACCGTATTTAATATTACGTTATACTTGGATTGGATTATTGTGTGGATTTTTTGAGGCCATGATGTAATCTTGATGAACTCATTTTAATTCAATCATTAACTTCAATTAATGCGTAAGTTAACTTCATGTAAATCCTTTGTTATTTGAAATTCCTGATAGAGTGTAACATAATTTAACTTTGCCAGTTTTCCTTCCTGGTAATAATAATACTCATTTTGCTAGCGTGAAAATTCTGGAGTTTATTTCACGTGAGGCTGAGTGAGGGGACTACAAACTCAAACTGGGAGCTTTTTTTCCTTGTCCTTTTCATGTGAATGTTTATCTCCATAGCGGGCGTTGTGGTTGTAGTTCACCAGGAGACGCCCTTCGCGCCGCTGTCGCTACGCGTCCTCACGCTCCGTAATGTTTTTCACTAAACTGTGTTTTTTAGTCGATTGTCGTGGTTTAAATTTGCCGCCACACAAGCGTAATAAGTTGTATATTTACATCCAATTATTTTTTCTTTTCCTTGTATGTTGAAATTTGTGATGTTAAAATATTTGTTTTCATTTTTGAAAGCTGGACAGGGTTTTTGCAGCGTGAAAATAATAATTATCGCAGATTTTAAAATTTATCTGATCTTCCTCACCAAAAATTTGATAACGTTATCTCCAGATTTTGCTAAGAAAAAAATCAAAACTGATAAATAAACCCTATTTAAAATTTAGAAAATAATTTGTGACCTATTAATCCATCCTAATTTTAACATTATGGGTGTAGATTTTTAGGATTCAAAATTGTTCAACAAAACTTTACAGTTTAACATAGAAACTGTTGTTGAGTGTTGAGTACGGCCCTGTTCTCTGCATTTATCCCTTCCATTCCATTCATGAATTTCGACCACTGGCCACCTGAGACGAGTGGTTAGAACTCGGCGACAATCATGTTTTTCGCGTTGTCTTTCCGGCGTGTTCGGCATTACAGAACTTGGAAATAAAAAGTTAAACTTCAACTTTCCAAAGATTTATTCAACAACAGAATTTATAACAATCCTAACATAACACAAAAATTACTTTAATGCAAGTAAATGTCTTTTTACGTAATATAATAAATAGCAGTCTGTATACTCACCTACATGAACTAGAAATATTTGTATGAAGTGCAATAATAGCCCGTCACAACGATTCGATAGTGGAAGTTTATACATCAACATTAAATTATTGTAGTTGATTGTTTCATTGAAAGTTTTGTTTCCATTTTTAAACTTCAAATTTACAATGCGCGCCAGAAACTCTTAAACTTTGTGGTGCCAATCTTAGAGTCATTAAAATGTATAATCAGGTTTTTTGCAACAAAATCAAAAAGTTTGCTGTAAGATTACCATTCGTTTTTCTAATGTCTTAAAATTTAAATGTAAACTACGGTGTGCAATATTCCGTGAAATGTAAATGAATAAAAAAAGAGTGTTTCTTCCACTACCGAATCGATAGGAGATCTTGTACATATACAACAAAAATATCCTTTGATTATTTATTATTACTTATTATGGAATTGAGCAAATCTAATTTGGTTACATAAAACAGTTCCTTGTAAATGTCTTAAAAGAAAAAAGTGGCAATAATATACAAATCGCTTACATTAAATGATATTCAAACAACTCCCATGGACTCATGGAGTGTAGCAAAGAAAATTTAAAACGAAATCCCAAACATTATAAAAGTACCCAAAAATCATTTTTAGTGGAAGATTAAAAAAGAATAAATATAATATAAAACTACAATTATTTTTGTATTCACTTTTATACACCCACGTTTTTTTTGAAATTTCGTACTGAATTTTCTCTATATATGTTCGTCTCACAGAAAAGACAACTTACGTTTTTTACTACGGACTATCAAATACGGAGTATAGGATTTACTTTACAACTTCTCTTACATAGAAATATATGAAGTAGGTTGTAAATTAATTTTTACAAGTAAAAGTTAAAAAAATAATTAATTATGTAGTATAGTTTGTCACATAGAATGCAACACAGTATGGGTTCAAGGATACACAATCAACTTCAAACATGACATTTTTTGAACACCCGTTATTTATCTTTTTTGATATACCTTTAAAAACTCTTTCAGAAATAAAAACCCACCAACGCCACATTTTAATTCCGAGAAAGATAAAACAAATCGATCGTAGTAACAAAATTAAGCAACCAGTTAAATTTTATATACAATCATTTTATACGTGAATTAAAATACAACAAGTGGTGGTTTTTTAAATACTGAAAGAATTGCTATCACAATGTTTACACTAAAATCGTGTCACAATATCGACAACCCTTTAAAACGATGAAATTAAAAAAAATGACACTCAATGAGCTAAAACTAAAACGAAATTATTGACACTCCAATTGTGAAACTGGTGCACTATCACATTACAAGTCTGCTGTAAAATCCGTTGTTCTATGATGGCATTTCATTCATATTTATAAGTTTTACCAGTTTTATATGCAAAATCTTACCGAACATAATAGAAATATAATTTTACTAACAACCTTAGTCTTTTTTAGGATGTTTGTAAACGTAAGCCGCTACCATAACAGATGAACTTAAAACAACATTGACGGTGAAATTTAAGAGAAGAGATAAATCTGCTGAGTCCATGGAAATAGTGAAAACGCGTGCTGAAACACAACATTCCTTGAATATATAGTTCACATTCTCAATATAATAAAATTTCATTTGCTGTTTTTCTTTCAATTTCTAAATTCATTTTGAATTTTTTGTATGAACAGTTAAAACACTCAGCTCAGTTAGTTTTGGTCAAATTTTTGTTAAGATGAATTGAAATAGGAGGAATTTTAATGCATTTCAGTGTTAAATGGGTTAGTTGAAAAAGTCATCAAGTTGACGGTTTTTTTCGGTTAAAAAAACAGCGAAAAACGCATTCCACCATTAAAAAAGAAGTAATGATTACACCTCAAAGCCAAATGTTGAATTTTTCGCGGGTTTTGAAAATTTATGCACATTTCTCATTTTAGCGGGATATTTTTTTAAACTCTTAACCCATTTCTCTTTAGCTGTCGAAATTTTGAATTTTACGCAAACAATGGATTAAAATTTTGTTTCCAGAACCTTCTGCGATCATAAATTATGTTGCTCACTCGTGATGGTGGACACCTTGTATACATATACACATTTATGATGTTTTAATACAGTGAATTCATTGTTACGATTTTGGAAAGTTTGCGTTTTGCTTGTTGACAGATATGCAACCCAACATACATTCCGACAAACCGTCATAAATTAAATCCACGGTAATTAATGTCAATTTTGACTTTTTTCCAAAAAATCTCGACATACACCTCAAACATTAAGGGCGAATTAAGAAACTATAATACAAGCACATAATCATTCCATTTTATAAAAATTCTGATTGGCTACACAATTAATTGAGATAAGAACTTTTTATTGACAATTTTAGTGCAAAATTTGCCAATACACTTGGCAATATTTTTAATTTTACTATTCAAAACCTACTCATTCTTTATCGTCCATAATTTACTTTAGTATCCAGCACCGCTTTATTACACTGGACATATCTTATCACATTTCAAACATGTATTTTAGTCAACAAAGCTTTTATAATAATCGTGGTAGCATTTAAAAAGCAATAATAACGACGTTAGTAACGCCTTTTAAAACTATTAACTATAAATCACTATCTAAATTACTTGTTTTATTTTAAACAAAGCCTAGATTTCTAACTATACTTACTAAAATTTGTGAATGCTGAAATAAACCAAGTCAAAACACTAACAGACTCAGAATTTTTTGATCTCAAAATTTCCATTAATTGTACTACTTTTGAGGAAGCACCTATTGGAGTACATAGCGGCTAAAAGATTCAACAAATACAAAAATATTCAAAGTGAAATATTCAAACCTACCACCAGGAAAGCTATTATCCCTACAGGTACAGTGCCTAAAAGCAGCCCCGCCGCAAATAAAGTGTAAATAACACTTCCTACCAAGCCAGATATATTTAGACAATTTTTATAATACATCACACAATAAATTAGGACTATTTCCTGTATAAGAATAATAGGGTACTCCATATATGAGAGAAGTGCATACCCATTTCGAAAGTTGTAGGAAAACATTATAGTATAACTAAAAAAATCACGGTACTTTAAAAAGTAAAATTTATAGTTTACCTTGATAATTCCATTAATAATCCTAGAAGATTAATGCCATTTGCATTCTTAACCTTCAAAATGTTCAAGATTTGTGGTATTTTTAAAATAAAACATGTTGAGATTGTTATTATACTTAACACGTCTGAAACTAACTGTAACACCGATACTTCTTTTGCGAGTGACATGATTAAAATGGAGAAAAAACTAAACATAACCAGCACACAATTATAAAATCAAACACACATGAATGTCACATCACAGGTGTCTACAATTTATAGACTAGGCAACCAGATATACATGGAAAATTGTTATGTATTACAAAACACAGTATTTCATTACCAGTTTTGCATTGCTGATAAATTATAAAGAAATTAATTACAACATTTTTAATTCACAATTTTTTATTGTTAAAAGTACACCTACCTAGTATATTAATAATCCAATATAGAACGCAGACATTATTACATAAGACAAGTACTTTATCTTATCCTCGATTCTTTGAATTTGTTTCGATATGATGTATTTAACGTCAAGTTACAACAATGTTAACATTTGAAATAATACAACAAATTGGAGGAATAAGATATATACGGAACGTTCGGAATAAAACAAAAACTGAAACAAACTGTACTGTCTCAATACCCACTTACACAATTTCTACAAACTAAGTATATAATCTCAACTGCCTTTTACACCAACATTTACTTAAGTCTATTCTGATTCAATCCATCCATCCAACAACACCGTGTCTAAGTAACACCCTTTCAAATTAAATTTCCTATAATAAATTCTAATGTCTAAAATACAATAAACACATATTTGAAAATTAATATTATTAGATGAATGTCAACAATGGTGAAAGTTACAAGGTTACTCAACTAGATCAGTGATAACTTGGGCGATGTCATCATTGTGTCGTGCCAATAGAGTAGCATTTAGATCGGGATTCCAAAATCCCATTTCATTCAATATAACCAGATTTTTTGCACGAAGAGATTCAGGATTTTCAGTAACCCAGTGGCCATTTACCCACCTTCCAGCCTAAAACATATCAGACATAACATTAATCTAAAAATACAAACATGTATGGTCTAAGGTTAGTTAAACAGAACTTTCCTCTTTAAAAGTATTTTTTTGTAATAACGGATTCATAAACGGCAAGTATAAGGGTATGTTATTTTATACAATTTAAATGACGTTTAAAAAAAAATGAGGGGACATTATCAAATTGTTGGTGGGTATGATTAGCCAAACTTTTTTACCACCTACATAATATTCTTAATACAAAATTTGACAACAATCCGTCAAGCAGTTTCGGAGGTTATGTGTCTAATAAAAATCAACACAGACAACATACAGACAGACAGAAACGGGAGGCCACATTTTCCGTATTCTAGGGGTCATGAAACGTCGAGAAAACATGACAGTCGACAATCGAGTCCATCGGGCGACTTGTTAACCCGATAGACCCGATTACAATACTTCCTTTGCTTACGCTCGGGAAGTAAAAATAAAAACATATTACAAAAGGGCTAATATTTTTTTACTATACATAATTCGTATATGTACGCATTATTAAAAATATGTGTACACTGAACCACAAAAGATTCGTAAGATTGTAATTAATACATATTAATAAAAGTTTGAACTGACGTCATCGAATTTTTGAAAGGAAAAAACATGATTTATGATTGATTAGCGATTTTTGTAGTTTTTAAGAGTTTTAAAACTTTAAAATTTTGAAACTGTAAAATTTCGTGACAATTTTTTTTAAAGCCTACGTGCATAACGTTAAAAATGGGGACTGACGTTTTTTGAGATATTTAAAAAACGTTTTGAAACTCTTGGTCGAAAACCATTGACACTTTGAATTATTCGTATCAGCTCCTGAACAATTTTTTGAGCATTTTTAGGCAACTTTTCAAAAATTTTAATTCTTCAATACAATTTTTTTGAGCATTTTTCGAGACTTCGAAATATTAAAAAAAAAAATTTCGAACAGAATTTTTCTAAAATCTTGGTCGAGGACCATTCACACGTATATTTTTCGATACATCCCATTGACATCTACGTATCTACATCCCAGAATTTTTTGAGCGTTTTTCAATATTTCGAGATGTTTAAAAAAAATTTTTCAAACGTAATTTTTCGAAAATCTTGGTCGGGGACTATTAACACTTATGTTTTTCGAATCAGCTTATGACATTTATATCTCAGAATTTTTTTACTACTTTGGGCAACTTTTCAAAAATCTCAATTTTTCAATACCTCCCATGTGAACCCTTTGACTTTTTTTGGATCTTTCGAGATATAAAAAAATCATTTTCAAAACGAATTTTTCGAAAATCTTGGTTGGGGACCATTAACACATTTCGAATCAGTTCATTCAGATTTAGTTAAATTTTTGAGGATTCTTGATTATTCAAAAAATCTCATTTTTCAACATGTTGATTTTTGTAACAAAATCCAAATTTTGGTTACTCACTTAAACCTGAAAAAATGTAACTTACCTCCGGTTTAGGTGACGCCAGCATGTTGATTACCGACCGCGCAGTGTTAATGGCGGAAGAAGCCACATTAACAGCCCCATTGACGAAATTCTCTGGTAAAATATGGTGAACAGGTGCAGCCTGAGCCAGCTCTGGACTTTTCGGTGATTCCGGTTGCTGGGGCGGTTGAGGTGGAGCAGACGGACTTTGGACTGGTTCCTGATACCGTGGACCACATTGCTGGTAATTCGGTACATGCGGGAACTGGGCAGGTGAACGACAATGCGGGTAATAGTGATTTCCTCCATAAGACGCAAAAGGACATGAAGGATGAATCGGTTGGTCAGGTGTTGGATGGTGCTCAACGAAAGACGAGGACGAATTATCCAAAGGTCCATACGGGTCATTCCTTAGATGCATGGAATTTGCTCCGTCCATGGTTAATGGATCAGTCAAGTTGTATTGGGTTGGAGAGGTCGACCAAGTGTAAGGTTCAAACGAATCCATTCTGTTCAAAGAATGGGTCGACTGGTCCTTGTTACGGAACACCTCATAACCGGGTTGGTTTTGTGGGAAAATAAATAGCCGTCCGGCTGAGGCATCCGTCGCAATTTCTGGTGTAAGGGTTGGTGAAGGTTTGTTGCCTTGAGTAGTGTCACGGATGTCTTGTTTAGGTTCAGAGAGTGGAGATTCTGATTTTGCAGGAGAATTTACTTGTTCATTGGTATTCTCTTTTGAATCTATAGATTTTTCAGCAGGTCTTTCGTCATCAGTGGAGATAGGACCTGGAGCTTCTTCAGCGCTGGCTAGAAAATCGGGACGTAAAATGTGTTTTGGAACTGGCAGTTTATTGCCGTCAATTGTGATGTAAACGTAGCCTGTAAAAACAAACAAAATAGAAATTTTAAATCTACATGAATTTTTAAATCATAGCAGTTTATTTCAAGTAGAGTGGAAATACTACAAGAGAGTCGAAGCTAAAATTACAAAACAGAATGACGAATACAGCTGACGGTACCAATAGTTTCCTTCCCCTAAATTCGCCAGTAGACCCGTCCCGGCGCTTTTACGTCCACTGCGACATTTTATTAGTACGTTCTTCTCATAGTATTCCCATTTTACTTACAACTTAGTTACAAAATTTTACCTGAGTTATCCTCCTTTTCTTCACAAACTGGAACTTGCAAAACGTCATAACCGCTACTCACTGAAGAATCTTCACTTTCAGCTTCTGAAATCGATCCCTTCGAACAATTATTATTTTCCATAGTCCCGTTGTTGTTATTGTTATCTTCACTCGTTACCACGTTCAACTTTTCTTCCTTATTTTCTTTTTCAACAGCGGGCGCTTCTTTATTTGTGGACAAATCCACAATGAGATCTTTTTCCAGGATTCCGTATTTGTTAGATGTATCTTTAAAGTTAGTTTCGTAATCGTCAGAGTATCTATCGAAGGAACAAACGCTGTCCCAATCTGAATCCGGCAGAAAATATTTCACATCTCCGTGTTTCAAAGTCATGTCTCCACAGGCATTGTCTGCCACAGTTGTAGGTCTAATAATTGCGATACAATTATTATCAGCGAATACTTGTCCCGTTGAACAATACGTTTTTAGAGACTGCTGTACAATCGGTGCTTCTGATTTTGTCTCCCACCCTATGATCTTCTTGACTGGGATTTCGATTGGTCTATACAAACTGCGATTGGCTCCTGGAGGGTACCAGAGTATTCTTTCGGTCTCAGCTGGCACAGAAATGGTAAACACTTTTGATGTGTCCTCAATTCCTCTTGGGTAAATCACAATTTTCGGCGATTTTAATTCTTCCTCGGCCTCAATATTCTCCGAACGACTGGGAGGCGAGTTCTCGGGGGATTTTACACCATCTTTCGTTTGAGTGCTACCGTTATTTGCACAGGCTTCTTCTAAAATGTCAAAGGACGCTTCGTCGGGTTTGGTCAATTCCAAAGGTTTGTTTTCATCAATTTTATTTTTCTCGAAGAAATCGTGAACATCTTTTTGGAGCAACGGCTCGAGATCCACATGGAGAGGTTTGGATTTGTTGATGCAAAACTCGGGTTGGGGAAAGCTCGAAACGGGGGAAATGGTAGCTATTAAAGGTTCCTCAACGAATATGTAACAACTGAGAGAATTTCCAAAACGAACATTTCCGTGATAAAAATTCCAATAGCTTTCGTAAGTGCCAGATTTCTCTGCAAATAAAAATATATAAGCACCAAGAGACGATTACTTAATTCAACGTAAGCCCAAAATCAATAATAAAAAAAAAATACACACTAAACTTACTTGGTACATCAAAATTGACAGAAATGGTTCCCTGTTCTCCCGGTTTTAAGCAAGGACAGCGCACACTCTTCACAGTGGGTAGCAATTCAGCCGACCCCCAAGTTAATCGCAATTCAGTCTAAAAACCACAAGAATGAGTTAATGTACAACTGTAAAATAAAATAACACTACATCTGAAGTCCACTGCTGTTTTCCAGTGTTAGTAATGTACCAAGTATGAAGATACACTTCGCCACCCATCATACAATGATATCCTGCTGAATTTGCAGCAGATCCGTTCATCAGTGGAGCACCATCACTGTCCACGGGTATCTCGGTCTGCACAGTTTCCTTTTTCGGTACAGCAACTGAAGCATTTTTACCTCTACCGCCAAAATATCTATGTTGTTCACTTTCGATTTTATTCATCAAAGCTTGCTTCCTTTCTTTTATCTTCTTTGTTTTAGCGTCCAGTTTATCTAGTTTGTTTTCCAGTTTCCGGTCGAATTTTAGGTTCTTCGAAAGTTCTTTACTGCAATTTCAAAAATGTCATTGAAACGTAGACTATCGGAGATAAAACTTACTCGATGGGAGTTTCACCAAGACCTCCGTGCTTTCTGGATCTTTTTGATGTTTCCGGCTTACTTTTCTTTGAACAGGGAATCACGGTTGGTATGCTTTCTTTCTCCTTTTCTTTGGCGCTTGCAGCCAAATTGGAGGAGACAGCATACATGATTTCGTCAACAATGTCTCTTTTAAACTAAAATAAAAATTAGCTTCAGGACACAAATTTCAACCCAAATTGATGTATAATCGTTTATAATCACCTTGTATAAATTAGTGAAGTACAAACTCAAGTGAGATTTTAATACACTTAATGCTAACGTGGAAGTAGCCATTCGTTAAATGTTAATTATAGTTTTCACTCGGGAAGTAAAATCGTGAATCCTCCGTTGACAAAAGTGGTTATTTTTTTATAACGAAAATTGTTTGAGTAACATCCTCCCACATTTATCCAACGAATAATCGTTAAATCGGCTGTTATCAACAATAGTTTACGACAGAAGTTAAATGTATCTATTGTCAGTTCAAGAAAATAAATTCGTTGTGTGGATCGTGATTAATTTTTAAAGTTTTCATTTAGCTTTCATGTAATTTAGACACCTTCATGTATTGAACTGATACCACAACAAATGTGAATTGCGTTTGTTAAAAATATCCAGCAACTGATAATCCAACAACGTATGAGATCATCCTGTATCAAAATTCATATTTAGAGAACTCACATGACAATGTATTATAATTTATGTGGTGATTCATTTTTGTTATCAGTTCAGTCGTGATAATTTTTTTGCGATGAGTAAAACTTCATCTAGTCAAGTAATTAAAACGATAAAAGTTTTGTTTTTGGTACTAAAATAAGCAACTAAAGCCAGCAACTAGTAAGGATATTGAGTCCAGCAAGTTACGATTTTATTCTAGTAATTAGATACAACATAAACGGTATTCCGTTTTATTTTTTAAATCGATATTTTGCTACGATTTTATGACAGATATCGCAAGTATTGTCACTGATTTATACTCTTTCTACATTATATAGAAAGAAAAATTATTTTTGAAAATAGGTAATAATCCAGTAATTTGTGAAGCATCCCAAGAATTTAGACTTTTTTGCGAAAGTGTGGATATCATGGGAAAAAATCAAGGCGAATTCATAAACCACAAGTACTAGAGTATGTTATTTTATTAAATTTAAGTATTATTTATTAATTTATTATGCAACGTTTTGACGTCATTGAATTGTTCATAATTGCAAAATCCATTGCAAAAATGTACTATTTTAACCATGTTTAAAGTTTCTTGTTGTGAAAATATGGCTATGTATGTTAAGAAAAAAAAAACAAAACATAAGCCCCACCCACCCACCCTATCTCAATTCTGATATTTTTTGATTCGTCATAATCCGAGGGGCGGCGCTATGTTCTTAAGTTATTATACAAAGAAAACTAAACGTATTAATTAAAAAGAAAACCAAAAGACAAGCCCCACCCATTCGTCTCGATCTCAATCGTGATGAATTTTTCATTCATTGTCAGGCAGAGGGGCGGAGCCTAGTTGCAAAATCCACATTTTCTTACAAAAATTTACCATTTTAAATTTGTTTTTAGTATCTAAGTATAAAAAAATTCATCACAGTAGAGATGGGGTGGGTGGGCGGGGTTTATATTTTGGCTTTTTTCCTTAATATACATTTTATTCTTTGAACAACACGATACTCAAAATCATGTTTTTAATTTTTTTAAAAGAAGTATTTTGCAGTTAATCTTCGCCCCCTTGATTCACGGCGAATAAAAAAATCATCAGAATTGAGACAGGGCGGGTGGGCGGGGCTTATATTTTGCCTTTTTTGTTTTAATATGTGCAGACTTCTTTTCACAACATGAAACTTAAAACATGTTTGAAACGGAAAATTTATATAAAAAAATATTCTGCAATTAGGTTCCGCCCCATAATTGCAAAATCTATATTTCCTGGCAAAAATGTACCATTTTAACCATGTTTTAAGTTTCTTGTTGTGAAAAGATGGCTATGTATATTAAGAAATAAAAAGGCAAAATGTAAGCCCCGCCCTCCCGCCCTATCTCAATTCTGATGATTTTTTTTCATTCGTCGGAAGCCAAGGGGCGGAGCTTAATTGTAACATGTTTATTTTTCTTCGAGAAATTTCCATGTGAAACATGTTTTTAAGTAATCGTATTATACAAAGAAGTCTAAATGTATTAATTATAAAAGAAAACCAAAAGAGAAGCCCCACCCATCCGTCTCGATCTCACTCCTCATGAATTTTTCATTCGTTGTCAGACCGAGGGGCGGAGCGTACTTGCAAAATCGGTATTTCCCTATACAAATTTACTATTTTAAACATGTTTTTAAGTTTCTTGTTCTGAAAAGACGTCTACGCATATTAAGAAAAAAGGCAAAATATAAGCCCCGCCCACCCGCCCAGTCTCAATTGTGATGATTTACTTATTCTTAGGAACTTAAAACACTTTTAAAATGGTAAATTTTTGTAAGAAAATATGGATTTTGGCAATTTGGCTTCTCCCCTAGGTATGCTAAAGATTTTCAATTTTTCGATATTACAATTTTAGGATTTTTCAATTTTTCAACTTCTCAATTTTTTCATTTTTCCATTTTCCGATATTTCAATCTGACGATTTCTCAATTTTTAATTCTTCAATTTTTCGATTTCTCAGTTTCCCGAATAAGCATTTTCATTTCTAGATTTCTCGATTCTTCAATTTCTCCTCCATTTATCAATTTTTCGGTATTTAGATTTCTCCTTAGATCATATAATAAATAGATACCACCATGCCGTGTTCTTTCCCTAGGACAGCCTGTGACGACATCCTCCTGTCACACATCTCTCTCGTGCATGGAGGGATTACAATGAAGCTATCCTTGCCTGATCACTATTTGAATTTTGCGCGCCTAAATTTTAGGAAGTATGTCGGAATTAACTTCGGAAGAAAGATGTTGACAGCTTGATTTTATAAATAATTCACAGTAGATAACGAAAGTAATAGTAAATTATTGGGCAGCAATTGTGATCCTTTATGACTATATCACTTAAAATAGGATCTTTGTTCTAAATTCTAAAATTGTTTTTTGTACAACAACTCGAAAGAGAGGTTAGAAGAAACATCTGTCAAAAGCGATTTGTTGCGCTGGTGCGGTACAAGGATGGAAGTGAAATAGACATATGCAGATGAAATGCATAAAACAAAGATGAAGATGTGGTGATCACACAAGGACAGCATTATACTACTCCCCTGGACGTAGAAAACGACAACAGATAGCTTCATGTCTAGTCACACCTTTCAGTTTGAGTATTGGTATCTATTTATTATATGATCTAAGGATTTCTCTCATTTTCAGTTTTTCGATTTCTCGATTTTTCTGTTTCAGTTTTGCCTTTTTTAAATTTTTCCATTCTTCAATTTTCATGAAAGTCAAAGCAGCGGAATTTTATTGCAAAATCGTTATTATTTCTCTATAAGAAATTCTTACCTTGTAAGACATGTTTTTGAGTATCGTGATATTGCAAAAATATTATGTATATTAAGAAAAAATTAAAGCCAACGATTAAGCCCCACCCATACCTGTCCTGACCTAAGTAGTAATGAAGTTTTCATTCGTTGAGATACCTAGGGGCGGAGCCTAATTGTACAATCCATATTTTCTTACAAAAAATTACCATTTTAAACGTGATTAAATTTCTAAGAATAAAAAAAAATCATCACAATTGAGATAGGGCGGGTGGGCGGGCTTACTTTTTTCTTTTTTGTTTTAATATGTGTAGATTTCTTTTCACAACATGAAACTTAAAACATGTTTAACATGGAAAATTTGTATGAGGAAATATTGATTTTGCAAAAATGCACCATTTTAACCATGTTTTAAGTTTCTTGTTGTGAAAAGATGGCTATATATATATGGAAATAAAAAGGCAAAATATAAGCCCCGCCCACCCGCCCTATCTCAATTCTGATGATTTTTTTTATACGTCGGAAGCCAAGGGGCGAAGCTTAATTGTAAAATGTTTATTTTTCCTCGAGAAATTTCCATGACCGTCTATGCGATATTCCATACTATTATCCGTCTAATAAAAATCGACAGACGACGGACAGATCACAGACAGACAAATAGACGGAGACCTTGAGCAATTTTTTCATACTCTAGTGGTCATGAAACGTCGAGAAAACATGCAACGTAACAATGGGCCGGATGGACCGTATTACGATACTTCGGGAAGTAAAAACCGGCGAGTCAACAAAGCAAGTTGAATGACAATTTCATTGAATAATTAAGACAATAAACAGGGATAAAAGAGTAAGGATGAAATGTATTAAATTTCCCCTTCTCGGTGCAAATAAAATTTGTTTTAAACATTCAAATCAAAAATAATTCCAAATTAATTAATGTCATTTATTAGTGGGTTTACAAACCATAAAATTTCCATAGCGATGTGATGAGTAACTTTAGAAATTTACAACAAACAAAAACATCGTTGTTTTCGTTACTGAAATTGCATCCAAATGAGGTCGTATTCAAATCGTTTTAACATAAGGCTGACGTGTATTTTTGTGGTGGCAAGTTTCACAAAAATGTGTGTTAAATAAAAACACTGCAAATGTTGAAGTTAGGCAATTGTGAACTGTAACATACTAGCAATAAAAGCGCATAATCTAGGATAATTTAGTAATGCAAAAAAAAAATGTTTAGAACCTAATATTTTTCGCCAAATTGTATTTTGTATTTTGTATTATTAATATAACTGTAAAAACGCTTGACACTGTTGAAATAGATTTCTGAAGTACTGAATAGCTCTAAAAATATACTACTTTGTAATAATTATTTATTAGATAGCACACGCAATTTTGCTTGTCCACTTGAGAGAAGGCCCGACCACGTTCGCTCTCAGACAGATCTGTCGAACTCTCCGAGAGTCAACTTGAGAGCAGAAGTCTCGAAAGTATTTATCTCAAGTGGACACGTAGTTTAATGAATAAAAGGCATGCGGGAAGAATATAATTTATCTATCTCTACGGTCAGTAAAAGATTTCTTTATGACGTGCATTTTCTGTCGAAAGCATTCCAGAAATTGAGAATTCCGTTTACCGCTCCCTTGTACCTTCACTCCTAAACCAGAGTCACTTTGTACTACATATTGTGTAATTCTGTGTTGGGATAATTACATCGAAATATTGCAAAAGGAAAATACAGAGGTTCCTAGAAAAATATTTAATGTAACAATTTCAGAAGTATAAAGTAGCCAAGTGGCTATTAAAGCAGCAATAAAATTACAATAAAAACATTATTTGTAAACTGGTGTTTATTGGAGGATATTTAGACCAGACCAGATAATACTGAAACAGATGGGATGATCTTTTCTACCTGGACTTTCGTTCAAACCCACCCCACCCAGATGTTTATTCCTAAATATAGGACCGAGATGTTATTATGTGTAGGTTGCAACTGGAAGCTTGTTTTATGTCCTTGTTTTACCCACCTCTAGAGGGAAACGAAACTACCATTGTCCTTTGGATACACAAGCCAGAGGTTTCTTAATCATTTTTCAAGGGCAAGGACAAATTCCCTTTCTTTACGTTGTTAAGACCGGTACGAGGTTCACATTGAGATTTTTTTTCGCTTTACTAACGCGAATTCGATATTAATTTGTGTAAATACAGCGAAAACCAATTAGGGATGAAGAAATCTCTCGTTCTCCCATTAGGGATTTTAAGATAAAGATACAAAAAAATACATCATTTCTAGTTCGGAACTACAAGTAAATTTAAACTCGGGAACTACAAGCTACCCTTGTTTCACTATACTTGAGCGATTAAATCGACATTTTAGTTGTAATCCTGTTGTCGCTTTAAAAAGTAACCCAGTAACACCGGTTTTGGGTTAGCGACAATTTGGAACAATACAAAAGAAAGGTCACTTTCTTTGTAAACAAACCTGACTACTTGTTTACACTTTCAATAAGACTTCTGATATTTGCGGTAATCCATACTGGAGTACCATAAACACGGAGTAACACTGATTGATTTTTTTTAAGTGTAAACGAAGAGTTAACTTACACAAAATTATAAATACAACGTACTCAAACCACGGTACGAAATGCATCACTGAAGTAAGAAACAGAAATCAGTAATCATTAAAGTATAAAAAATCAAATCAGTTTTGTAATTTAAAGGCTAACGAGGGTCAATTTTCATAAAATTATATTATGTAGGTTTCAAATTATCTTAAAAGCCTATGCAAAAGTCGACAGAAACTTCAAATCATAAAAATATTACAGCGGTTCCCTACTTTTTGGCTACTCTTTGACATTAGAACCACAATAAATAAGAATGAATAAAGGTTCTGACTTAATAATGCCGAGAAATCTTTAAAACAGTTGTAACAATTCTTTCAATTGCTCGTTTGTATTTAACTTGACAAGAATATCTCGTTTAAATTTATAAGTCACAAATTAAGTATTAAGTAAATTTAAAAGCATGCTGTCAATTAATTTTTGTTTTTACTCTCTGAGCGTAAACTAGAAAACTATTGTTGGGGTACTAGCTAATTCATAACCTCTAGAGTAGCGTCTGTCTGTGTCGATTTTTATTAGACAGATAATCTTTAAAACTACTACTAATAATATACTCCTGTACTCGTGGTTGATGCATCCGCCTTGAATTTTATCGCAATTACCTTATGATTTTTTTTTCTTTAAGTTTTACATGAAAGATATACCCTATGATTGAAAATCAAACTGAAGAGTTGGTTATAAGACTAGTTATACAGATGGTGCTACTGCACAATTGACATTCTGTCAGTGTCAAATTAAACACGTGGGTTACACGTGTATCTTTTCGCCGTTCCGGTACTAGCTGCACAAGAAAAATGTTTTGTGTTGAACACATTTTTTTTTGAGAAATTCGAGTGTCAAAAAGTGATTAATTTAAGTACCAACCAAAGCTTGACAGGTAACGTCAACTCGTAAATCATTTTGTTTTCGCTGGTTATGCAAATATTATGAAAGACTGAAGAAAACGAAGATTGCCTTAAGGGTTCCGTTATCAATTAAGACACGTAGAACTCGATAATTTGTACGCCAAACATCCTAAATACCACGATTCCTTTATCGCGAATTTAGGTTGGATTTGTAGGAAAAACTCATGTAATTGATAACATAAATTTTCAATGTGTTCATTGGTGATTTGACTCGACATTGACAGATGTGTGACGCATGCACCTAGCATGCACATACGTTTCTTAAACAACCAGTCTACCTAAATTAGAAATTTAATCCATCATCATGTGGAAGGCAATATCATTATTTTAATTAGACGAAACTTTTGTGTAACAAAATATCACCTGCTTACTCAAGAGTAATGTTTTTTCACTTTGAAAAATGTGAACAATTTGCAAAATCATGCCTTCATTAACAAGTACACAATATGTAACCAACACGCCAACATAATCAATTACTGAAGATGTGAGAAGCCTGTGTTGTTTTAAACATGAATCGATAATAAAAACCAAACAATCAACAATGAATTTGTGTCAGATGACAATGCGTTGCAATAAACTTCTATTTTTAAATAGGCAAAGTTCATTACATGATTCATTTAGATTGCATAATATTATGCACAATTGAGTAATTACATAGATCAAATTTTTACTTACCTGTTGCATGTAGGCAATAAACCATTCAGGGGGTGTAATCACGTTACTACCCATTGAATCAAGATCAGGTTGTGTTGCTTCAGATTGTGTTTCTACATCATTAGAATGCTTCTTCGGTGCTTCAGGTTTGGCAGTAGAAGCCTTACCCAGCTTGAGGAGAATGAGTTCTCCAAGTCTAGCTTTCAAACGAAACGCAGCCAAAGCTAAGTCAAATGACTCTTGGGAATCAATAACCCGTTCTTCGTCATTGTCAGTTAGATAAGTAACTTTCACATCACTACTTGCAACACCGGCATTTTTAATCTGGAAAACATCGCCATTTTCTAAATTAAATTAGGCGAAATATTTTTGGAACTTACCAAATATGATTTAAACATCTCGAAATTGGAAGTTGTTGTTGGGGTGTCAAACATTCCTATTACGTTAGA
The DNA here is from genome assembly GCF_036711695.1 of Zophobas morio. Lineage (NCBI taxonomy): Eukaryota > Metazoa > Arthropoda > Insecta > Coleoptera > Tenebrionidae > Zophobas > Zophobas morio. The sequence continues at coordinate 15,205,341 of NW_026972129.1, read as the reverse complement.
TTTGTCACCTCCATTTTCGGCTTTATTCCTCCATTGTAAATTAAAGACAAGTTCAGAGCCTTTCTTTCTGGTACCCATGTTTAGCTAAATAGCAGTCAGCAGTTGTAATTTATCGATCTACTTGATAAAGTGTATGATTGTCACCACCGACACAACACGGTATTAAATGATGTCTTTTCACTATTGTGCGTCAAAGCCCTTCGTAACTTTACAACATCTAAATTTTGTCTAGTAATGAATAACAACAATGACCTGTCGTAAACATCACCATTACCACATCAGTCAAGTGAATGCCCAATAAGAATCGCGTATGACATACATGCGCTTTAAGAAACTGCGTAATTTTGTTGTTCTAATTTTTTTATGCAATGACAGCGAATGCAAAACGTTGGCAGCGGCTGATTTACTGGTTGCAGATATTGAAAACAAAAATGTGTTTTCGTGTAAGTACACGATATGTCAAAAGTGAGGTTGTACGAAGTGAAGTGGTTCATATAAACTTAAATTAAAATAAAAAATCGTCTGTTAGTGTTTATTTAATTAATAAATTTAAACAAATAATAAAAATGCCCGCCGTCGGTTTCTGCACATTTCATGACCCAGCCAGTTAGATATCAAGGAAATCATTTGAGAAAGGAAATGTAGTAGTGTAGATTTTACCTTTTACAGTTTTTGATGATCGTTCATAAGTGGATGATTTTACTTTATTTCAATACCTATTCAAGTATATGCAACCAAACATACCTTTGGCAGATCACGCTAAATATAATAAAATTTGGGAAAGTGCAAAAATTGAATCCATCTGCTTTCTGCTAGAAAGAAGTAGACCATATGATATGCCGCAAAAAGGGCGTCATGGCTTATGCTGAAGAAGTCATGTTGGTTTATTGACAATTAATGTCACGAATTAATGTAAATATTTGAACACCACAGTTTTAAGAACACTAAAAAAGGGAAAAACTGAAGTAACTGGATGCAAATGCACAAGTTATTACGAATGTGTGGCGGTAAATTTAAATATCCTGGCATTATAAGTGACACACTTAACAAGCACAAATTAAATTTCACACCTTCCTAGTTCATGACATTTTAAATTTTCTCTCAAAAAGGAGGGGCAACTTTTAAAATTAGTTTAAATACCATAAACGACCTATTGTAGATCACGAGTGAGAAATTACCAAGTATGAAAGATAATAAATTAATAACTTTTTTAAGTAAAATATCTAGTCACTTTAGTAGATATAATTTTTATAAACGAAAGAGTGAAGCCTGACTAAATGAATTTCCTGACACGTGGTTTATATGAACACTTGCATAACTGTTAAATTGTGTTATAACTATGAACCGTTAAAAATCTTAACATGAACTCTGAATTTACGAACAAGAAAACAAAATTCACACTGTATTACATTAAATTACACTCGTTGAGACGAACTGTGGCGTCAAATATGATTCATTTTTGTTTAAACAATTGCCTTTTTCATGAAATTATAAACTAAATTTAAGCTACCCTTATTTTCGCCACGTGTTTACACTAATACTGTTACACAAGCAGTGAGACCGACGCTTCCAAAAAAAAGTGAGTGACCTGCCCAAAAATCTACGTCCCCAACTCTATACCCTATCAAGTCGCGGGCAACATTCTTCTAAAAATGCCTATATTACTGACGGACATTTTCGTCTTTTTTTATGCGGTCTCGTGGCATTTATAGAGAATACTTACAATTGTAGAAAATGAAGAAAGATGGTATTGTCTTCCCATTTTAAAGTGATTTTTATGATAGGTCCTGTGGTGACCGAATTTAAATCAAACTTTTCGCGCTGAAATTAATTGACAACGGCGCGAAATCACATTTGAATAATTTTAATTTGAAAAAAAAAGAGTTCAATCACAAAAAGGAAATCCTTAAACATAGGCAACCAAATATGCATGGATGGTCTAATGCACGTAGCGCTTAGGAGTTAGTTGCATGATCTTTGGGTTAGATGGCAGCACGTAGCGCTAGGGTAATTTCAGTTAGAGGGTTGGTAGAAAAGCGGTATGGCGGTAGAATGTGTCATTCTGGTGTGTTTCGTGTAAGTGTAACCACGTGGTAAGCGCTAGGTTTAAATTAGTTGGTTTGGTAGTTAATAAAACGGGAGGAAGCCTTTGTTTAATGACGATCAAACGTATTTTTCATAATGATACAGTTGTCCCCAACCCGCGCGGTAAATTCTTGCGCCCTTTTAATCGAAAATTGCAGACTTCCGGTCGGACGCGAACACGTGTTGTGAATCTGTTTCTTTGTTTGTAAATTCACCAATCAAGCTAGTTTTTCTTAATAGTCAGCTAGTGCAAACACAATTTAACAATCAGGATTATTTAAATTAACCATTTGCTAGAAGATTTCATGAAATTCACTTAGTCAGGAAAAACACCTTGTGTTTAATTACGAATAGGTCTCTGGATGCATATACGTAAGTGTTACATTATAACACTTCTAAATTCTTCACACAAGATTGCTAATAGTTCATTTACGGCAGTTAAACAAGTTCATTATACTGCGGACTGGCGGGGGGGTTATGATATTTTCTCCCCTTAGGTGGTTATCATCGTTATCACGATTAATTCATCGGGGCATGTTTCGCAACGCCAGATTGATTAATTAATTAAGGCATGCCCCCAACGCTACAGAAAATTTACATTACCGAGACGCTTTTTCCTCACAACGATTTTGGATATTTACATCACCGAGACGTTTTTTCCCTCGGAGCGATGATTGGATATTTTTGTGTTTGTTTGTTTATGTGTTTTGTTGGGGTAACCAGTTCGTAGTATTTTAACTTCTCAAAGTAAATTATTTTTGAAGTAACCAATCATTTAGATCATGATATAATTTGGCATAATGTAAACTCTTTGTTTGAACCGTTGATAAAGTGTGGCAAAAATTAATCTCATGTAAATTTTGTTAACTCTGCAAATTTTCACATCATACAATATTTCTTTAATCTCACAATTTTAACCTCAGTAATTTTATTTGTTGTATAAATTTAATTGAACGTAAATTTCATGTTCTACAGTTCTAACCTCACATAACATTTCTATTTGTACAAGTTTATTTCACACCAGATCTTTCGTCTCATAAATCCTTGCTAAGTTTTGTTTTGTAAATACTTTGTTGATGAATGTTTTCTATCATCTAAATTATTTGATGTCCAACTTTAATCCCACATAAGAATTATTTGTTGTTTAAGATTTCACAAGACTGTATGGCGAATTTAAATGTTGTTTATTGCTCTTTGAAACTTTAACACTTGTTCAGTTGTTGTTAACATCAGAGTTATAAGAGATTGAATGTTTTAAAATGGAATTGAGGTTAAATGACACAGAAAACGTGGCAGAAGCGAGGTTTGGTTCCTAGTCGAGCTGGCGAGATTTATCGCGCCACCTGTACAAGTCCACAGGTTTGGATAGATTCAGGGGGCGGCCGCCGACGTTGTGAATTTCTCGATTTGGCCCAATAGTCGAGATCTTTGCGGGTTGGACGACCGTAATGGCCTAGTTCCGCAGGGCAAAGTTCGTCATGGGATATGCGTGTGGGGTAGGCTTTGCGATAGATAGAATCACCGTCGCGGGGGGAGAACAGTTCCAGACCGGTAGCTCAGACTCCGCTTATGCTACAACGCTCCAGGGGTACTTTTCTTGTGCTCCTGTTAACTGCCGTAAAAAAAAAAAAAAAAGGAAAAGGAGATCGGCCGCCACACGCCTGTAATAACTTGTGTACTTGCATCCAGTTACTTGATTCGGTTTTTGCTTTGTTTTATTAAACTTGTGATATTCCAATATTTGCATTGATTCCAAACAGATGTACAGAATTTCCGTTTGTTCGTTTTTCGTGTGTGTATGTCTGTCAATTCGCGAGTGTTTTTCTTTCACATATCTTAAGGTGTTTGAAATGTAATAATATGTCGTCCGGGAATAAAACCAAAGGGGGTTTTTACGCTGAGGGGTAATTCTTCGCAGCGTCTTTCCCCCTGTGAGGGTGGTGCCGTTTCTCCCCCTCCAAACCAATTTTTGTCTATTATTTCTTGCGCTCTCGACAGTGTATGCACTTGTATGAAAGAACGTCTTCCCGCCATTTTTCAAAAACAAAAAAAAAAAACACAACGTAGGTTCCTATTTGTTAGACGATCATAGCCAAGGCCAAACTTTGAATTTTTGAATTTTTCGCGGGCCTTTCAAACTGTTTCAAGGTCAAATTTTGAGGCGGGAAGTTTGGGTTATCACAGAATTTTGTTGCCGCGTGACCAGCATACAGTGTTTGCATACTGCATTAGAGAGATGCATTGTTGACAGACAACACATGTTTTGTTATTATTTTTGTGTACTGCCGTTTGTTGTTTGTTTTATGAAATCCGACCCTGAGCCAACAAAACCGAGCCGACCGATCAACAGGACAACTATTCAGCTTCCAACGACACCGGCCTCCAGGTGAAAGCGATACCCGATTGACGACGACGTCCAAAAAAAAAAAATGCCGAGAACGAGACGACATCGCCCGCCGATGATATTTTTTTTTAACACCCAATGCCCAAAGACGCCAAACACAATGAGTGCGATTGCCCCAGACGAAATCAAAAATCAAGTTCAGGAAGTCCCAATGATTTGTCGAATATTCCAGTGACGTGCGATTGAGTCCAGTTTCGAAGCCAAACCCCTGGAACGAGATTAACTTGTCAGGTAAAGTTGCTCGTTCCAATTCAATGAAACCCGATATCTGAGTGTGGGGTTTCTGCACTAATCTTTCAGCAAAACCTTTTAGCACCAGGTTTTCCAAGATGTCAGGAGAGATTTCACTAACGATGCCTGAAATTCTCCATCTCGATTTCAGAAAATTTGTTTCCAGAACCAGAGATGACCAAAATTGTGTCAGGATGTTTGAATTGGGGGCGAGAGCTTTTAATTCATTAACAATTCTAGCACTAGGGGGCGCCGTAACTCAAATTTCCAGTGGCGGTTCGAACTGGGGGGCGAGGGGTCCATTCCCAGAGGAGCATTTTGTCCATTTAATCCAGTCTTAGTCATAGATGTCACATTTTCTCTCCAGGTCACCCAAGCAGAGTTCAGGGGGGCGTAGGGTTTCCTCACCAAGAGGAATCACATCATCTGAGTGTCAGCTGACGTTCTCTTTCTTCTTCTAACTAGGTGTAGCTGTCAACAGAAATCTTGTGTTCGACGCGAAGCCAAACGATCCTGTTCCTGTTTTTTTTTCAGCACGTTAACTTGCGGGTTGACAAACAAGGGGGCGCTCTCAACTAGCTTTGTTGAGAATAATGTTTTTCCGCAGGAAAACACAGCCATGGTGTGGACGACTATGATGTGACTGAACCACCGTTGCCACTTGTCCATTTATTTGTAATTGTGTCATTTTTCTCTCCAACACGAATCTGAGTGGAACTGTTCTAACATTTTTCTCTTTTCATGCACCCAACAAACGCTTCGAGGAGAACTGGAACATTTTCGTAAAAGAACACGGAACGGCCACCACCAAGAAGGAAGTGTCTCCGCTCGTTTCGCAAGCTTCACTCTGAAAACACTTGGGGGCGACTGTGGTGACCGAATTTAAATCAAACTTTTCGCGCTGAAATTAATTGACAACGGCGCGAAATCACATTTGAATAATTTTAATTTGAAAAAAAAAGAGTTCAATCACAAAAAGGAAATCCTTAAACATAGGCAACCAAATATGCATGGATGGTCTAATGCACGTAGCGCTTAGGAGTTAGTTGCATGATCTTTGGGTTAGATGGCAGCACGTAGCGCTAGGGTAATTTCAGTTAGAGGGTTGGTAGAAAAGCGGTATGGCGGTAGAATGTGTCATTCTGGTGTGTTTCGTGTAAGTGTAACCACGTGGTAAGCGCTAGGTTTAAATTAGTTGGTTTGGTAGTTAATAAAACGGGAGGAAGCCTTTGTTTAATGACGATCAAACGTATTTTTCATAATGATACAGTTGTCCCCAACCCGCGCGGTAAATTCTTGCGCCCTTTTAATCGAAAATTGCAGACTTCCGGTCGGACGCGAACACGTGTTGTGAATCTGTTTCTTTGTTTGTAAATTCACCAATCAAGCTAGTTTTTCTTAATAGTCAGCTAGTGCAAACACAATTTAACAATCAGGATTATTTAAATTAACCATTTGCTAGAAGATTTCATGAAATTCACTTAGTCAGGAAAAACACTGTGATAACCCAAACTTCCCGCCTCAAAATTTGACCTTGAAACAGTTTGAAAGGCCCGCGAAAAATTTAAAAATTCAAATTTTGGCCTTGGCTGTGATCGTCTAACAAATGAGAACCTACGTTGTGTGTTTTTTTTTTTTTTGGTTTTGAAAAGTGGCGGGAAGACGTTCTTTCATACAAGTGCATACACTGTCGAGAGCGCAAGAAATAATAGACAAAATTAGGAGCCTTCCTAAGGAGGAAAAAGAAACGAAGAACGACAGACGCTCGATTTGCCCTTCTGGCGAGTCCGCAGGGCCAAGGCATCATCGGTCTTCATTCCCCAAAACCCCCTGGGGTTTTATTCACCGACATATTACATGTCAGACACCTTAAGATATGTGAAAGAAAAACACTCGCGAATTGACAGACATACACATATGAAAACCGAACAAATACAAAACCCTACACATATGTAAATTGGATGGCAGAACCCGAATCATTATGAGAGTGTGGCGATCGAACAAACATAAAACAAAATATATCAATTTCATTTACGAGCACAGCAAAATACCCAGAGGGGGCGTCGTAGCGTGAGCGAAGTTTGGAGCTCCCGGTCTGGGCTGGTTTCCCCCGCGACGGTGATTCTATCTACACCAAGCCTGCCAGACATCACCCCTCCATTACGAACATGTTGTCCAAGCAGGCCGTTTCGGCCTAAAACTAGCGGTGAAGTCTCGTCAACTACTACCTCGTCGTCAAGACCGTTCCCACTGAAATCTAGTTCAAAGCCTGCACATGTGTGCAGAGAGCGCGACACATTCCGCTACCTCAACTAGGAACTGCGCCCATCGCCGACACTACGTGTTATCGTGTTATTTACCTCCAATTCTATTTAAATGTTCAATCTCTATGACTCTAATATTAAATGACAACCGAACAAGTGTTAAAGTTTCAACAAGGAGCAATAAACAACATTTAAATTCGCCACACACTCTTACGAAAATTCAACAACAAATGATTCTTAATTGAGATCAAATTTGGACATCCGATAATTTATATGAGAGAAACATTCATCAACAAACCATTTACATGATCAAAACTTAGCAAAGATTTATAAAACAAAGATCTGGTGTGAAATAAGCTTGTACAAATTAAATATCATGTTAGGTCAAAACTGCAGAGCATGGAAATTTATGTTCAATTCAAATTATACAACAAGGAAAATTACTGAGGCTAAAATTGTGAGATAAAGAAACATTTCATGAGGTGAGACATTACAAAGTTAACAAATTTACATGAGATTAATAATAATTCGTGTCCAGTCAAGTTATTGGTTAAAATTCAAACGTGAATTTATTTAAATGCATTGTGGGCCATTATTACACATACATTTCCCCAAACAAAACACATAAACAAACATGGCAGACAAGCTGCAGTTGCAAAATGGCGTTGGACGAATTCGTCATTCCAAATAATAGGCGTCGAAAATATGCGATGCAAAAATATGATGAATCCTGTGGCGTTGTATAAACGATGGGCTAAATCCAAAGAATAAAGGCACGTCCCCCCATGACCCACAATGTTGTTAATTTGTTCAATAGATTCAGTCAAAACATGTGCTCGGTTATAAGAAACAAAATGGACGCTCCAAAATGGCCGCTGCCTGAACAAAGAACGGTGAAAATAACAACTCGTTTGCCGCCATCCAAAATACAGATTTCACAAATATAGCTAAATAAAGCATGGCCCGAACTAGAAATCACTTCCTGTAAAGCCCTACTGCGATGGATTTTAAATGAAAGATAAAAAAAACGAGATTAGTGGAAAAAAGTGCACGCGTCGATGTCACGAGGCCAGAAGCATCGTCGGGGCTTGAAATTCGCCGCCAAACAGGTGTTCAAAACATACCTCTCCAAAGATGCGAAGATTTCGACACGGCTTACCGCCAACAGGAACACAAAAACCTCGTCGTAAGAACGATGAGAAATCAGGAACACCCAATGGCTCAACGGGCTGCTAGGTTTTCCAATGGGACAGATCAACACTGGAAAAACAAAACACAACAGCAAAAGGCACAGAATAATTCACAATTAAAAATACAACCTGTTGCTCGAAGCGCTCGAAAAGAAGTCGACCGTTTGTTCCAAGCGGTCAAAGCGAAGTGGGTGATCTTACACGAGACAAAAACACCCTAACATTTGCGCATGTCTGTTTCTTTGGGGTTGGTTGCCAACCTTCTTTTCTTCTTCTCACCAACTGTTTCTTGCGCGCGCGAAATTCATTTGAAATTTAAAAATTCGAATTGGATCCTTACAACACCTTGTGTTTAATTACGAATAGGTCTCTGGATGCATATACGTAAGTGTTACATTATAACACTTCTAAATTCTTCACACAAGATTGCTAATAGTTCATTTACGGCAGTTAAACAAGTTCATTATACTGCGGACTGGCGGGGGGGTTATGATATTTTCTCCCCTTAGGTGGTTATCATCGTTATCACGATTAATTCATCGGGGCATGTTTCGCAACGCCAGATTGATTAATTAATTAAGGCATGCCCCCAACGCTACAGAAAATTTACATTACCGAGACGCTTTTTCCTCACAACGATTTTGGATATTTACATCACCGAGACGTTTTTTCCCTCGGAGCGATGATTGGATATTTTTGTGTTTGTTTGTTTATGTGTTTTGTTGGGGTAACCAGTTCGTAGTATTTTAACTTCTCAAAGTAAATTATTTTTGAAGTAACCAATCATTTAGATCATGATATAATTTGGCATAATGTAAACTCTTTGTTTGAACCGTTGATAAAGTGTGGCAAAAATTAATCTCATGTAAATTTTGTTAACTCTGCAAATTTTCACATCATACAATATTTCTTTAATCTCACAATTTTAACCTCAGTAATTTTATTTGTTGTATAAATTTAATTGAACGTAAATTTCATGTTCTACAGTTCTAACCTCACATAACATTTCTATTTGTACAAGTTTATTTCACACCAGATCTTTCGTCTCATAAATCCTTGCTAAGTTTTGTTTTGTAAATACTTTGTTGATGAATGTTTTCTATCATCTAAATTATTTGATGTCCAACTTTAATCCCACATAAGAATTATTTGTTGTTTAAGATTTCACAAGACTGTATGGCGAATTTAAATGTTGTTTATTGCTCTTTGAAACTTTAACACTTGTTCAGTTGTTGTTAACATCAGAGTTATAAGAGATTGAATGTTTTAAAATGGAATTGAGGTTAAATGACACAGAAAACGTGGCAGAAGCGAGGTTTGGTTCCTAGTCGAGCTGGCGAGATTTATCGCGCCACCTGTACAAGTCCACAGGTTTGGATAGATTCAGGGGGCGGCCGCCGACGTTGTGAATTTCTCGATTTGGCCCAATAGTCGAGATCTTTGCGGGTTGGACGACCGTAATGGCCTAGTTCCGCAGGGCAAAGTTCGTCATGGGATATGCGTGTGGGGTAGGCTTTGCGATAGATAGAATCACCGTCGCGGGGGGAGAACAGTTCCAGACCGGTAGCTCAGACTCCGCTTATGCTACAACGCTCCAGGGGTACTTTTCTTGTGCTCCTGTTAACTGCCGTAAAAAAAAAAAAAAAAAAGGAAAAGGAGATCGGCCGCCACACGCCTGTAATAACTTGTGTACTTGCATCCAGTTACTTGATTCGGTTTTTGCTTTGTTTTATTAAACTTGTGATATTCCAATATTTGCATTGATTCCAAACAGATGTACAGAATTTCCGTTTGTTCGTTTTTCGTGTGTGTATGTCTGTCAATTCGCGAGTGTTTTTCTTTCACATATCTTAAGGTGTTTGAAATGTAATAATATGTCGTCCGGGAATAAAACCAAAGGGGGTTTTTACGCTGAGGGGTAATTCTTCGCAGCGTCTTTCCCCCTGTGAGGGTGGTGCCGTTTCTCCCCCTCCAAACCAATTTTTGTCTATTATTTCTTGCGCTCTCGACAGTGTATGCACTTGTATGAAAGAACGTCTTCCCGCCATTTTTCAAAAACAAAAAAAAAAAACACAACGTAGGTTCCTATTTGTTAGACGATCATAGCCAAGGCCAAACTTTGAATTTTTGAATTTTTCGCGGGCCTTTCAAACTGTTTCAAGGTCAAATTTTGAGGCGGGAAGTTTGGGTTATCACAGTCCATTATGTCGAAGTTGATGATGCGGACAATGGAATAAATCCCTAGCCATAAATAAATAAGAAAGTGGTCGGTTTCTTGCAGGGCCACACTTTGTTATTCAACTCATATTGTCCGTCGTGGTGTAATAATGAGGTGATAATGTTTATTATCTTGTATTATCTTGTCATAAAAACCACTTTAAACTGGGAGTACAATATTAAATTTAATAAAGCTGAACTCTTGTTCGTATACTGGAACTTGTTTTCGGCGGTCTTTTGCTTCAAAATTATCTGATGCTGGTGCGAATTTCGTAGAAAATAAGCTACATGGAGGCTGGAAGTCGACAGATGTCGTAAGAGACTATATTGTAAACTCCGTACAAAATAAAGTGGAGGTGGCTGAAAAAATTCTGTTCCATTCTAGAGCGTAAAATCAAACCCTTCCACTAGTTTTGCAGCACAAAATGGCAAGTTTTCAAGACAACCAAGGCTTAAACCTGAATTTAAATGCAGAACATATATATTTTTTTATCAAGTTTTGTTGTTTCTCTTTAAAATGTGTTAACAATTTATGGAATTTTCTTCCTTTATCTCACATAAACATATTTATCGTTTTGTTTAGATTGTAATCTGTCAATTTTGGTGCTTGAAATAGGAAAAAAAAGGAAGAGAAATGGAATGAATTAAAGTGTATGTTTGGTTACATAAATTTAATTTTTATTTTCTAATTTTTAAAGATTTCGATCATCGAAACAATTTTGTAACTATGTAACTAGCACATTGGTTAATGACTAGTCAGCAATTTCGACGTTTATTTAATACCACTCGCTCGCTTGTGTAACTAAAAAAAGCTCGATTGTTAATATCCGTCATTAACCAACTTCCATTAAATACCTGCTACACTTTAACAAATTTTAATATGGCTGTTAAAAGTGTTAAATAACCTCTTATTTGAAAGAAAATATGGTCGAAATTGCCAAAATCAAATTTTATAATTTATTTAAAAAACCGGATTTGTGTGTTGTATAAATAGTAAGAAAACTAGTGGGGAAGAACGTATAAACATATTTACTGACCATTTATTTGACACTCATTTCTAATGGTGTTTTTATTAAAACGTGTTATGAACACTGTCAAAATTGTTAAGAACTAAATTAATAAAATCTTTTATTTGTTCTTTTTCTTCATAAATATTTTACAATAGAACTCAGGTACCCTAGGGGATTCAGAAGCGTAACGCACAATTAAAAATTAATGTTAAAATCCAGCGGTTAAAGTTTAAAAGTACTGTGGTCACCAAATTTGAATTAATATTTCGCGCTGAAAAAAAAAACGGCGCGAAATCGCATTGGAATAATTTGAATTTGAAAAAAAAAAAAATCAAGAAAATCGTTAAGCATAGGCAACCATGTGCAAGTTTAGTTCTTTTTTTGGTAGTTGGTAGCTCTTCTAGGGGAATTTGTGGGCAGTGTTTGGTGAGAGGGTTGGTAGAAGTTGGCTTGCTTGCTAGAGGGGTGAGATGCGTCACGGTTGTTTGTTTTGGTGTGAGTGAAAGCACGCGGTGAGGTAGCTAGATTAAGTTTAGTTGGTTTGGTAGTTAAAAAAAAGAGGGAAGTTTTTGTTTAACGAAAATTAATGACGACGCCACGGTTTCCCCAACAAGCGGAGCTAATTCTTGCGGTTTTTTACAAGCGAAAATATGCAATTTTTCGACCAACGCTAACACGTGGTGTAATGCTGATTTATTGTGTGTAAATTCACAGTTCATGTTACGATTTTAATCGTTATAGCTTCTAACACAATTTAACAGTCATGAGATTGTTCAAATAAAAACTTGCTAGGAGATTTCATGAAATTCACTTAGTCAGGACTCGTCCTTTCTCTATCAAGTTATAAAAAAGGCTTCTGGATGCTTATACTTAAGTGTTGCGCTATAACACTTCTTATTTCCTCATACAATATTGCTAATAGTTCATTTACGGCAGTTAAATCAACCTAACGTTGTCCCACTCTGGGAAAAGGACCGTGGAAAGTGCGATAGAATTCATAATATCGTGGACTGAGGGGCGGGGGGATTATTTTTCTTTCCCCTTAGGCAGTAATCGTCTGGACATCAACGTATTTCTCGCGACGAGGGAAATTATACCACCGAGACGTAATTCTCGCGACATTTTGTGTTTATTTATCATGTGTTTTGTTTGGGATAAACTGGGGACAATCCACAATATAAACTCTCAAAGCTGAATGTTTTAAGTAACCAGTCACTTGGATCAAGGCATAATTTAACATCATGTAAATTCTTTGTTTGAATCGTTGATTAAGTGTGGGAAATGTTAACCTCATGTAATTTTGTTAGCTTTGCAAATTTTCATCTCATGTAATTTTTCTGTATCTCGCAATTTTAGCCTCAGTAATTTTCTTTGCTGTATAATTTAAATTGAACGTAAATTTTCATGCTCTGCAGTTCCTAACCTCACGTAATTGTTTTGTCTGCACAAGTTTTACTTCACACCAGGTCTTTTTTTGTTTTTATAAATCATTGCTAATTTTTTTCCATATAAATATTTTGTTGACTATAATGCTTCATCTCAGATAAGAATTTTTTGTTGTTTAAAATTTCACGAGAGTGTATGACGAATTTCAATGTTGTTTATTGCTTTTTTTTAAACTTTAACACTTGTTCGGTTGTAGTTTAATATTAGTGTTATAGAAATTGAACATTTAAATGGAATTGAGGTAAATAATACAGAAACACGTGGCAGAAGCTGGGGGCCCGGTTCCTAGTCGAGCTGGCGGGATTTATCGCGCCAACTGCACAAAAGACGTAGGTCTTGAATAGAAGTCAGAGGAGCAGTCGAGATGACGTGACGCTCGTGGCTTGTCCCAATAGCCGGGATTTCCGAGTTTGCGACCGCAACGGCCTGTTAGCGCGGTAAGTTTCTTCGTCAGATAGATGGGTGCTGCACGGCATGTGCTTGACAGAGTAGAATCGCTGTTGTGGTAGGAGAACAGCCACAACCAGGAGCTCCAAACTCTATGGGTATTGGGTAATTTTGCTGTGCTCTAGAATGAACTTGATATAGTTCGATAGCCACACTCTTATAGTGTCGCTGTGCGCCCCGATGCATAGAATTTTATTGAAAATTTTGTCCTCTTGTTGACTGCCGTAATTTTTAATTTGACGCCACACGTCCGTAATAACTTGTGTATTTGCATCCACATACTTCAAATATTTGCATTGATTCAGAACGTTTAACTTGATTTCATTTCAAGTTTGGCAAGTTTTTTTTTTGTAGCTGAGAACTAATAGGTCTTCAACCTCTGCAGCTTAGTCGCAGCTTTTTTTTTCTTTTTTTTTTTTTGGTCATTGCAGGAATAAATGATTTTGCGTTCTGGATATATTTTGTGTTTTATTTAGCGGTACTTTTCCAACCTTGGGGGTCCACCATTTTGCATCTGAACGCATTCCGCCACAAGAAAAAAATAAACACAATGTGGGATTCCATTTTGTTAGGCGATCACAGCCAAGGCTAAATTTTTGAATTTTTGGAATTTTCGCGGGCTTTTCAAAATTTTTTCACATGTCAGTTTAAGGCGGGATATTTGGATTATCACATTCCTTTGCTGCATTTTTGCTCACTGGCCATTTTGCTTATTTTTTACCTGATATTAGTTGTCGTGATGCATGGGATTATACTCTATTATTTATTCTTAAGATTAACTGTTTTATGTAGAATAATTATAAAAATATACCTTGAAAACCTTTTATTTTTGAAAAAAGTTGGTTAACTCTGTGTTTAGTTTATTATTGTAAATAAAGGGAAAATACTCGTGTGATTTAGGTGTAAAATGTATTTAAAAATATAGATACAAGCACATATTTACATAAGTTTTCATATTTTGTTCTTTTTAGATTAATAAATATTTAAAGTACAGAACTACTCCACAGGAGTAATAATTATTTCACGCATCGTCCACTTCGTTTTTAAATGCCGGATTGTCAATAGCATTACTTTCTTTTCTCTCTTGCTTTGAGCTGTTTTCAAGTTTTTCTCTTTCACTTTGATCAGATACATTGATATATTTATATTTCATGGCCATGAAGGCAAAAAGTATCATGTCTACTATCATAAGTCCAGCGTATAGTAAGAAATCGTATGACTAAAACAGAAAAAATAACTAAAAAGTCTTCATATTTATATGCTTCGGGGTCTACCTGTTTTTCAAAGATTTTAGCCGATTCTATAATGACAATTATGAGATTACCGACTGCAGTCGTTAAAAGGAAAGCAGCGGTTAATACAGATTTCATCGAAACGGGAGCTTGCGAATATGAAAATTCTAACCCTGTAATTGAAAACATGATTTCTCCAGCGGTAATCACAACGTATTGAGGAATAAGCCACAGCATGTGAACACTATTAGGTGCTGTTATTTGGTACAGTTCTACATCCTGAAAACGAGATTTTGACAAACTTAACGACTTGTAATGAAGACATACCTGTATTTCGCCAGTATTGTCCAAAGAAACTAGTACTGTGTACACACCTCCTAGGTATAACTCTAAATCTTCATTAAAACCGTTAAGTTTGTAGGTACCAGGATTGATGGTGTATACGGAAGAGTCATTTGTTGATACCTCTAAAGCGCTTTCACCAGAATCAAGATAAGTCAGATTGATTCCTGCCACCGGGTTGTTCACCAAAGTTCTAAAAACGGTATTGAAATAACATGCTTACAAGTAAGATATACGAACCAACCTAATTTTAGGTAGGCCCTTTTCATCCTTCTCTATATCATCCGTAACACGGACAAATGATTCCGGCGTCATATAATACAGCAATGTTTGCTCGTCATTTATTGCGAAATCGTTTCCAACTGGATAACTAATTTTGCCATCACAGCCAGTAATATTGTATTGTACGAATTTGTTTCCAGAAATGCCGTTTAACTCAAACTTAGAATATCCCATTGACTTTATTTCTACGTTTAAAATGTGTGGTCCAGCATTAAATGTCGCATTACAATCCAACGGATTGTACATTCTTATTTGACATTCTCCTGCGTCTGGAAGAACAGGATATGTGGCTTCTAGTGCGAAGGAAACACCAGCAGAAATTGCAAAAGACCCAGCGGTTAATAATCCTCCACAAACCATCCTCTGAAGAGGTGTTTTCAGCAAATTGCACTTTGCTAATCCCGGATAAATCAAGTATGTAAACAACGGAATGAATATGAGAATCAGCAATGGGTTTATCACTTGCATTTGATCTGGTAAAATTGTCCAACCACCAAGATTACCATCCATACGAGCAGCCTGGAAGGTCCATCCACTACCTTGTTGATCATACAAAGCCCAGAAAATAGGGAGAGGCACAAATAGGACCAAGACTTTAAGAGTTGTTTTGACATCAGTGACTAAATTTTGACCATATTTTTTTTCAGAACGATCTAGCCAATGATCAACTTTGTCAGACGATTTGAATTTCTTTTTGATGCCATGCTAAAATACAGTATGTTAAATTACGAATTGTAGTTAGTTAAAGTACTTACTCCTATGCACTTCATTACTTGGACTACAACATTTCCTTCAGGCTGCCTAATTTTGTACAGTGGCTTACCGACGGCGAAAATCACTACAAGGTACATCGTCTTAACTTATCACTTTTGTACACGAAAAGAAACATACTTACCAATCGAAATAACCATGAGCACACCAGGTATAGCAAAAGCGAGTGGATAACAATTCTCTTCATCGAAACAGTGAACGTCCTCTCTCAGTACAGGTGTTAGGAATGTTGAAATTAAACTTCCAGCGTTTATGGCAAAGTAGAACATGGAGAAGAACGCAGCTAATTGGAGTTCCTGTTGCGGCAAAACAAACTGATCACCTCCAAATGCAGAGACGCAAGGCTTAATTCCTCCCGTTCCTAGCGCAATTAGGAACAATCCGACCATTGAAAATGGTATTTGCGGTAGTCCGACAGGTTCGGCTGATGCCAGAGCCAAAAGAATGTTGCCGCAGGCATAAATCACAGATACGTATAGGATTGTTCTGAATTTGCCTAGATAACTATCTGAAAGGATTGCTCCGAAAATTGGAAAGAAGTACACCAGCATAGCAAACGTGTGGTAGATAATTTTGGAGTCGCTTTCGGAGAACAATAACATGTCACGCAGGTACAGACTGAGGATGGCTGGAAACAGAAAAAGAATTAGGGTAAAGTTTCTACAAATTGTACCATAAGATTTTCATTGAAGAATGCTGTTTTTTTTTTATTTTGGACTTCATATTTTAAAAAGTAATATGTTTTGTGATATATATCTACGTATTTAAAGGGTATTATAATCTTTTTTCTTTCTTTATGTTATAGATATATATGTATATATAAATTATTATTGACTATTTTTTAATAGACCGAGAGGCATGGAAAAAAGCTGTAGATGTCGGAGTGAATATGCGATTAGAAATAGACAGTGATTATTACCCACTAAAGATAAAATGAGGAGAAATTAGAAAAGAAAAGCATGAAAGAAAGACAAGAAAAACTCTACAGCTAACTATGATAAAACCCTAAATGAGAGAACAAACTACACATCCGAACTAAACATAGAAGATGGAAAAGCTTGAAAAATGGAAAAGGCAGAAAAAAGCTATGAAGTAAAGAAAAATAGGAATTGATAATACTTAATAGAAAGAAAATGGTGTGTCACAAGAAATAAAAGAATATAATAAATGGAAGAGATATTATTTTGAAAAATTACAACAAGAAGATGGTGATGATATAGTTAAAGTAGTTAAAAAAAATGGTAGTGAAAGGACCAGACAGAGAAAGAGAAAACCAGAATTGTATGGAGGAAAAAAGAAATACTGAAAGAAGCGATTTATAAAAGGAAATTTCGGAAAGCACCTGGAGTAAGCGAAGTTACCATGGACATGATTAAATATTTAAATGAAGAAGTTCTAGAAACAACACTAGAAGAACACAAAGTGATTTTAGACAGAATTGGAAAATTCAAAATCAAACATTTGGCGAATTTATTAGTGAAAAAGTTGTTAAAAAAATGCAGAGAAACTATATATGCTTCATTGACATGGAAGCAGTCTTCGACCACATAAAAATAGAGGACATGTGAGTAGCTATAAACGGAAACATTGGGAAATAATTAATCAGTTGTATTAAAAGCATGTATATGACTATACCATAAACTATATAGATATGTTTAAGACGTGGAAGATCAGACAGTTGTATAAACAGAATAGGATGTATTCTGAGTCCTCTCCTATTTAATCTGATAGTAGATGAATTCTTTTACTTTTACTATGGTTTACAGTTTTGACAAATCTATAGTGGTTATTTTTTGTAAATACTTACTTCGCATCCCATAGTAACTGAATCTTTCGCATAATTCATTGCTAACGATGAAGAATACTGATTTCGGATATGGAACCTTCTGTAAAATAAAACAGTTTTAGTTAAAACGTTTGAAATGTGGCTAAAACGAAAAAATATTTCTATTTGGCCACTAACATAAAAATCTACTTTTAACTTTTTTTTATAGAAAATACTGTACCTACTAACAGTTTTACTATTTTATTATTATTAAACGATGAATTATTTACACTGACTAATTAATTCTTGGAATTGAAGATTAGAAGGATAATAAGTATATATCCTTTTGGCTTCCCGAGCACAAGCGAAGGAAGTGTTGTAATAGGGTCTATTCTGCGACTGGCTACTTTAATGTTTTTCGAAGTTTCATGAAAATTTGAAAATATATGGGCATTTCTCTACTAACAGGGTCATTTTGTCCGAAAAAGTGTCTCAATGATTTTTTTGGTCGAAAGATCCAATGAAGTAATTTAAAATGAAGCTAAAAAAACATGTTGATTCATAAGGCTAGTAACAATATGCAGTAATATTCTATGTATTGTACATTTAAGAAAAAAAACTATTCAGGGGACTGTTCCCTGGATCAGGGGACTGATTTTTATAAGAAAAACTTTGTTTTTGTGTTACACAAAAGAACTTTTAACAGTCATTTGAAAACAAAACGTACAATCAAAATGATACATTTTTGCAAGGAAATATGGATTTTGCAATTATGGGGCGGAGCCTAATTGCAAAACTGATATTTCTTGTATATTCCTTACACAAATTTTCCATTTTAAATGTGTTTTAAGTTTCATGTGGTTAAAAGAAGTCCACACATATTAAAACAAAAGGGCAAGATGTAAGCCCGCCCACCCACCCTATCTCAATTCTGATGTTTTTTTTACACGCCCTGAACCAAGGAGGCGGAGCTTAACTGCAAAATACTTTACAAGAAATTAAAATCAGGTTTTTGAGTATCGTGTTGTTCAAAAAACATTATGTATATTAAGAAAAAACGGCAAAATAAAAATTTTCGCCCACCCACTTCATCTCTGTTGTGCTGATTTTTCTTATTCTTAGAAACTTAAAACACGTTTAAAATGGTAAATTTTGGTAAGGAAATCTGGATTTTGCAACTAGGCTCCGCCTCTAGGTTTGACAACGAATGAAAACTTCATTACAATTTAGATCTGGGCAGGTATGGGTGGGGCTTAATCTATGGTTGTAATTTTCTCAAAACATGTCTTGCATGGTAATTTCATGTAGAGAAATAATAAAGATTTGGCAATTAAATTCTACTCCTTTGGCTCTCGACAATTAAAAAAAATCATCACAGTTGAGATAGGGCGGGTGGGCGGGGCTTATATTTGGTCTTTTTCCTTAATACTTATACGTAGTCATCTTTTCAGAACAAGAAACTTAAAACATGTTTAAAATCGTAAATTGTACTATATATAGTACAAATAAGTGGTCTCCCGTTTCCGTATGTCTGTCGTCTCTGTCGATTTTTATTGGACAGATATTGTCCGAAACTGCTGTCGAAAAATTGTATACGTATATTAGGAAGATCGTGTACATGGTAAAACACTAACCAAGATTTGTTTAATAATCCCTACCAACAATCTGATGACGTCGGCTTAAATAGGAATATCCAAGTTTTATGAAATAATATACTCCTGTACTTGTGGTTTATGAATCGACCTTGATTTTGTTTATTATGAATATTAATAATATTTTTTATTGTTTAATCCGTCTTTTTAGACACATAACACGATCTTTCATTACCACTGTGGAAGTGAAGGAATCAGAATACGTCTTTAACAATCAATCTTTGATATTTCCTTGATTGTATATTGTTGTTGTTCGACTTGCTTATACACGGTGACTCAAAACAATTCATGCATGAGACAATATATTTTATTGACTAAATCAAGAACAATTCACCCTATTTTTCCAAAATTTTGGAAATACAGTGCATCTTTATATTGATGAAGACATCACAAAACTTTGCAATTAAAAACTCACTTGAAATATACGCATACCACGCATACCTTTATATTAACACTATACACATATTTTTACATGTAACATATACCAATTTTTTGATGTAACGTTGAAAGTTCCTAACATATGTTTCGAAAAACATTTTTTTAAGTTCCTTGTAACTCCCTTAAAATAAAGTGGAAAAGTCTCTAAAATTATTTCTACTTAAATTATCACTAGTTTTATTGAAAAAAAAAAAAATCATTGAAACACATGCGAATAATACCACAGCTTTGATTTAATAAATAAATACTGTTTTATTTTTAAGTTGGGAAAGGAAATACCAGGATCAAAAATATTTTTCTGTGCTGGACTACTTGTTTGCCATGAAAGTGAATTGCAAAACTGAACTGAGCAAATTAAATCGAATAAAAATATTATTTGCTCGGTGTCAGTTCAAATTGCCATTTAGTTTTTGTAGTAAAACACTTTGTGGCAACCTTGACGAGGAGGTACTACTGGTCAACACATTAGGTTGAGTAATAAATTCGTTATCAGTTTGTGAGTGTTAAAAAAGTTAAAAAATATTAATAATTAAAATAATAATTCATTAGAAGATTGGCGAGTATTTAATGCAGAATCCAATTAGTGTCGTCACGAAGAACCTAAGTATAAACTAATTTCTATTAGGCCGACGTGATGGAGGTTTAAATCTCTTTCCATTTTACAGTATAATATTTTGTTGCTCTTGAAGCTTTAAACTTTTGTTTCGAGTAGTGACGTAAAAAAGATATTCCTAAGTTAAAATTTCAAAACTGGTATTATTAGTAACTAAATTTTCATATTGTATACATTCATTGAAACTTTGTCTTTGATCATTGAATTTATTTTTCAAATTAACTTTAATCTGACACGGCAAATATTCCATCAAAGACATATGTTCAAAAATCCATCGCTGTCTTTGATCGTGTTTTTTATTTCTCTTTTAGTACATGTATAATGTTATTAACTTAATGTTGAAAACATGAGCATCAATGTGTGCTAATAGGAACAAGTGATTGAATTAATTTTTATGTAAAGTGTTTCTGGTACGCCTAATTGTATTCTAATGATAATCATGACAAGGTGAATAAAATTTAAAATATTGAAAACCCACACATCCTTGGATCCCTGCCTACTTGTTAAATGTAATTGTTTGTTGTCATTTGTGATGATTCGACGAATCTACAACATTATTATGATCATTGTCAGTGCAACGATTATTAGTCAAGGTTATTAGGTTATTGAGATGTGTGGTCTGTTTGTAATTTTGTTACACAAAGAAAAAAAAATCTTCTGCTGCAACTTTTCCAGGTAGAGAACATTGGGGAATTTATATACTCTGGGCTTTTACAGTCCCATCAATGAGTCAATTTATTTACAAGTCAAGAACGTGAGGACGTGAAAGTATTATGTTAATTGTAAATTTTACTTCGTTTTCGTTATAAACAAGTAAATACGCACGTCGGAAGTTCGACGACTGAATTTTATAAATGTAGAAAGGTGGGTATCTTAATTGTGCAATATGTAACTGACATTCCACTTGTTCATTAATATGCAAAGTCGAAATTAGTGATACCAAGTACGTATCGACATATGCTATATCATTAATAACTTTCGTAAAGTATGAACCAGATTTGATACACGGGAATTACTGAAAGTCTTTCTTACGCAAGGTTCTTTCACTTTTGTGGTTCAAACCAAAACAAGAAAATAACATTTTTATTTTTTGTCTCTTTTAGTAGTTAAAAAAGCATCTAGTACTAGAAATAAAGAATTTTTCTCTGCATTTTCATTGTGTTGTCGTACTTTTTTATACTTTTGTTTACATATTTTGTCTATTTTCTTACCTTTATTATTATTTAAATCACTATTATGTAGCAAAAATAAATAAAGTTATAAACATTTTAATAAGTATTCATTTGTTCCACTTTTACTTTTGCATTCAGTTAATTAAGAGAGATAATTAAATTTCGAATAAAAATGCAATAGTTACGGCAAACACTTGACTAAAATGCCGTTAGCAAGGTCGCATTTCATTTATGCCATCAAAATCTACTACTATTAATTCATATTATTGTGATTTAGGATATACCTACTCGTAGTTTGTTGTTTTTCATTTCGTCTTCAATGAAACGAAATATGGTTATAAGCAGATCATCTATCGAAAATTTTGAAAAAATGCGCACAAACTATATTTTTATCAAGTGCAGAGAAATTGCTGCAAGTCGACAACAGCAAGTTAATGAGAAAACATTTCATTTTGAATTCAAAACTTCAAAAAAAAAGGAAAAATAACAAGCCGTTTATTATTATTAATTTTTTGAGACACTCTGTATAAACAATTCTAAAAAATAGATGTGTGTGTGGAGAAATAACCTTAGAACAATTTTTTTCATTCAATATAAATTGGCGCACATAAAATTTCAGGTTAAGATATAGTAAATAGTTTCTCACATTTCCCCTTCAAAGCAGAGCTCAGACATAACGACAGACAAACAGACGGAAAGGGAAAGCTGATGTATTGTTTTACATGGAAGTTGTTTGCACAAATAATCAAAAAATATCCAGAAATTGACTCGAAAACATAGTTCTTTTCCTACGTTTTCGGTAAGCGAGCTATCTAGCCGAGTACCTCAAACGAAGGGGCTAAATATTGATCTGTACGACAAACTATTTTTTTTTCTTCACCTGTATGTATACAGGCCTGCTAACGATAAACTATAGTTTCAGGCGAATTTGTGAAAAAAATTTTGACGCCTCCTAATAGAACTCTTATAGAGCATGTTATAGTGAATTTTTTTTTTAATATAATACTACTTATTGACAAATTTAGATTTTTTATAAAAAAAAAAAGATTTTTTTGATCAACAGTATGCAATATTTCTGCATTTTTGCTTCCCGAACGTACGCTAAAGAAGTGTTGCAATAAGTCTCTCATTTCCGTAAGTCTGTCTGTCTGTCTGTCTATCGTCTGTCGATCTGTATTTTATTAGATAGATAATTTCCAATGCTACCGGACCGATTGTTTTCAAATTTTAAATATAAAAATAAAAAAAAATCAACCATCCACGCGAAGTTAAGCATGTATTAATAATATATAGTCCCCGGCAGAAAATTTTAGATGTCAATGTCATTCCACTGTCACAAAGTGTGAATCAGTTTTAAGCACTGTAACCTCATATTTTTCGTTTTGCCATTTTTAACACTATAGGCGTACTAACACTGACAATAGAGCATAGATTACATCAAAATTTTTAAAACAACAGAAAAATGGCCGCGGCTGTAGTTTTTCTCGTTGGTTATCTGCTTTTAAGTATATTTAATATTGTACTTTAACAGTCCACACATGACTTTATTTTAATTTATAGGGGTTTTCATAAAAAATAAATAAATTTTACTAATTTTTCAAAAAGGTTCTATTTGTTCGACGGTGTTTCAGACGCCACTGAAGCTCTGTGTAATAACTTTAAACCACTTTTACTTCCCGAGCGTAAGCTAAGGAAGTATAGTAATCGAGTCCATCGTCCGAATTGCCACTTTCATATTTTCTCGACGTGTCATGACCTCTAGAAAACGAAAAAAGTGGTCTCTCGTTTCCGTTTGTCTGTCTGTATCCATTTTTGTTAGATAGGCAATCACCGAAACTACTGGACCGATATTTGTCATATTTTGTATGTATATTAGGAATATCATGGTTAAACGCTAACCACAATTTGGATAGTCACCATCAATAGGATGACGTCATCTCCAAAATTTATAACAATTTTTTTTAATTGTATAAAATAAGATACTCCTGCACTTGTGGTGTATGAATCCGTGTCGATTTTCACCCTAGACATCCGGAATTTTTGGAAAAAATCAAAACTGAATAATAATGTTTTGCAATATAACTTTGAAACTGCAAAACCGATTGCTCTGAAATTTTGTAAATACTTGAATGTTGTCGTAATCATGATAAATCATTAAGCAAAATTTATTTGTTTATCCCCTCCCAAAAAATATATGACGTCATCTCAAAATTTTGCCCAAAAAATCCTATCCAAAATGTGCAAAATATGATAAGTTTATACTTGTGATTTATCACTGCATTAAAAGTTTTTAAATTTCTTCTACAGTGTGAGTCATAAAAATTAGAGAATGAGTCAATTTATTTTGTTGTTGAAATCGGGAACGACTAATTTCGTTTTCCTGAAAATTTGGGAATGGAATGCTGTTATCATTAGTATTACACTGCACCTATCCAAAGTGATATACGTGTCTTTGCAAAAATGTTGATGACGTCATCACAAAATTTTGTAAAGTAAAAACTCATTTGAAACATACGCGTTGCACGCTTCTCTCCATTTACTTTAACATCATATACTTAGATATTTATCCCAATTTTTAGGGATTTTCATTGCGGGATACTTATTAGCCCATTCTTCTTCAATGGTCATTCTGAGCTCTATTTCAATAGTGGCCCGATTTTAATGCTCGCAAGTTTACTTCAGGACCGAGGGAAGTTGCGTCGAAACAACTTTTGACCAATTTTTTTTATTGTTGGCAGTATAAATTTCAACAAATCTGGTGTTAAAGAAAGCTTATTTAGAGATAAGTTGGAATATAATATAAACGAAAAGCATGAAAAAACCTGTGGGAATAAATTTAAATTTATCTAATTTATTATTTTTGAAAATTTTTATTCAATTGTTTATACGTATGTTACGGCAACATGACTAACAAGTTTTGTGCAAAAATTCCAAACTTCCACATTAAACATAACAGGACCACATTTTACATAAAAATGCAATTACGTATCTAGAAGACTGTTACCAAAAACTCTCATATATCTTATATCGTCTAAATCTATAAAAATATAGAGGCTGGTCCGTTAAAAAAAAAAAAATAAAAAATATAACGTTGGTATGTAACCTATAAATGTACAAAACTGTATTTGTAGCCTTAAACGAGTTCTAAGGTATTATACTGCCTCAAATATATTTTTAATAGTTCACGACAAATATGTAATCTTCCACCAGAGATCGTTGGAACACCTGTATATCGCGTGAAATGGTTTGACTTTGTCAGTTTTTTTTTTTTTCGTTTTAGTTGTGGAATTAATTTAAGACCAGTCTGACCTGTTCGTCATTAAGTTATTAGATGACCAAAAACTATAGGGGAATAACTGCAAAGGCAGAATGAACTTAATAAAATCTGAGAAGGCAAAGAAACTACTTTAAAATGGTTTTATCAATGCGACTATTGCCAAATATTCAAAATAAAACGAATCCAGAAATAATACTAGTAATAATAATAAGACACTGCACTAATCTGGGCTCAACAAAAACATGTCATAAACGTAAGGTGTTATACAGTAAATAATATAGCGTCAGTATTTTTATATAGTGTCACTCATTAAAAAAAAAGTTGTAGCTGTAGGTCTGTTACTAACAGTTATTTAAAATAAATCATTCAAACATTGATTTTTGGACTAATTTGGGGCAAGTCTAATCAATGAAAATAAAAATAATAAGATCAAAAATCGTTAAAAAAAGAAAACAAAATTAAAGAGACTTCTGCATTTTAATGAACCACGTTTTAAGTTCAAA
Source organism: Zophobas morio (assembly GCF_036711695.1). Taxonomy (NCBI): domain Eukaryota; kingdom Metazoa; phylum Arthropoda; class Insecta; order Coleoptera; family Tenebrionidae; genus Zophobas; species Zophobas morio. The sequence goes on along the minus strand of NW_026972129.1, from coordinate 15,180,000 downwards.
TCTATCACGATATTCTCATTATAAAAAATTATATAGTACTTCACCTCCACCAAAATGATTGCTAAAAACGTCCCTCTGTCTTTAAACTTGAGACAGAAAACGTTTCACTGTACACATCAAAGTTTAATTAATCACTGAATTTGTTGTTGCATTGTTTTTCTAACCTAATTAATTAATCCGTGTAATTTAAATTGTTATACACTGCTTTGACAAAGATTCGAACACCTTACATCTACGAACTTATGAAATGACTTTGCAAAGTCTAATTGTATTAAAAAAAAACTTAATTAGTCACTGTACACATCTTGAGTAATTATTTTAAGTGACAATGAATCCTAAGCACGCACTTCATTGTTGGAAGGATTATATTTTATAAAGATGTATAGGTTCACCTTCATGAAAAATAAACCAAGTATTTACCGCCAGTACACGTGACAGTAGACGTAATTATTAAAAAAAAACACTAAACAATTATTGTTATCAACAACAATTAAAAAAGTAATGGTTGTCGCATATTTATGGTAGGTGTACTACCTATGCACCAAATTATTCACATACGCATTAAACTATGTATAAAAAATGCATTTTCTATACTAATTGTCAAAAAGCATAAACGACGTAATAATGTACCTTTTCTTTCATGAATCCCATCGTAAAAATTAATCACAAATTTTTATAAAAATGATCACAGACAATACACAGTCAATAAAATAACATCACAGCGGAAATAAATAAAATGTTAATGCTTCGTTATAACTGCAGCAATACAGGATGCTTGCATTTGACATTACGCTTCACAGTTTACTGGAACATTTGATGAAATGTGTTTTAGTATGTCAAACTTTCGTTCACTTCAACTTCACAATGCACGCGCACTTACTGTCCGACTGTCCAACAATAACTGAATGAAGAATGTGAATACTATGAAATGTAACGACAGTTTGTAGTAATGGTAAATTGGTGAGGGAATTATCTGAACGATGTATTAGCCGATGGTGCACCGATTACATCTCGTCAGATAATTGAGATAATGACCATAGGATATGTAATTTATTGTTGACCGAAGAGATTTTCGGAGTTTACGAAATTACCACCAGCAAAAAAGATCCGAACGATCCAATCATGTTTTAAAATCTTGTATAATGAGATTCGAAAGTTGGACGATATTTTATTCATGGTGCGTTCCTGTCGGGGTTCTCGCACCTTGACGTAGAACACGCGCGTATGGCCAATTATTTTATTATATTGCAAACTTTAATCGTCAATTATCGCTTTGACTCATAAACGTTTTGGTTTGGGTATTTATGATCGATATTTAACCACATAATTTTAAAATAGTCACTGATTGGTTACATTTGCAACTATGTCGGGTGTTTCATCTCAAATGTGTAAATGCATCTTTAACCGAAAGATTATTTAAAGACTTAAATTTGATGGTAACTATGTTGCTCTCCCAGTTTTGAAGATGAAAATACAGTTTTTTTTTTCATCCCGAGCATATTGTAATGGAATCTATCACATTTCATGACACCTGGAGTATGAAAAAGCACATCACCTATTTCTGCTTGGCTGTCGTGTCCGTCTGTGGTCTCTTAGAGATTTTATTAAACAGATAATAATCTGTAAAACTACTGGATGGCTTGTTATGAAACTTTATATGTATTTTGGTAATATTATATTTATTAGTATTTGGGCATAGTAAATGCCGGTTAAATTTTATAAAACAACATATTTTATACTTGTGGTTTCTTAATCCGCCATGGTTTTCTACTCTAGACATCCAGGTTTTTTAGATTTTCGTAAGCAATGGTAATGGTTCATTAAAATTTGTTTGTTTGTCCCTCCAAGAATTTGATGATGTCATCCTAAAATTTTGCTGGATAAATTCTATCCACAATCTGCGAAATATCTTTATTTGATTGAACTCATTTATTTTACTGATCAAATGAAGAACGGCTCACACAGACGACGGAGGACAGACAGTAGACAGACAAACGGGAGACCTATTTTTTATACTCTATTTTTTATACACTATTTATGAAACATTGAAAAAACACGAAAGTAGTTATTCACCAGATGCTCGGAAGTAAAAATAAAATTCGAAAAATTAAATTTTATAATTTATCTAAGAAACTGGATTTATTTGAATATACTTGGGGACCGAGGGAAGTTCTGTCTAAATAGCTTTAGACCAATTTTTACACTATCTTTTGACAGAGAGATTATTTATAAAACACAGTAACATGAAATTTAGCTTCCAAAGATCACTGTTTGAATTGAATTTTCTTTCTCTTTGATAGCCTTACAGATTTTGGAATAAATAATTTTAAATTTGAAGTTACTCCTAACTATCTTTCATAGCCTATTAGAAATATCGTGTTCGTGTGTTTTATAAACAATAACATTTTCAAATTTTTAAATATGGGGCGGTAGTTTGAGAAATAGAGCTTATTTTCCATCCATAGTGATAAATATTAATGTGCCTTATTACGGTCCATCGGATGGCTGGATACTTTCGTGTTTTCTCGGTCTGTCTGTCGTTTGCGTCGATTTTTATCAAAGAGATAATTCCGAATCAACCGGACCAATTATTGTCAAATTTTATATGCATTTTAAGGATATCGTGTTGATGGTAAAATGCTAAGCAAAATTTCTCTAATTGTCCCCACCAACAATTTGATGACGCTCCTTTATCATTTTGAGTAGATGAGGTTATCTAAATGTTATGAAATTATATACTTTTGTACTAGTGTTTTACGAATCTGCATTGATTTTATCACAATTACTTAAAAAAACATTGGTGCAAGGTTACTTCGGTAGAACTTCCTGTGACAAATTGTAAACAGCACATTTGGGGTTTTTTGAGGACCCAACTAGACAAAGAAAGTCATAAAAATTGCTCGATTCTTTTCGGTGAACGGATGAACCGGCGTCAATAGCACCCCCAATCCTTGCGCCATGGGAACGCAAATTTCAATTATTATTTTATCATTATTAAATATCGCCGGGCGCATTCTTTATTTTCAAGAAAATAGGGAGACTCATTCTTAATTTGATAAATAAACAATTCTGTGATGACGTGATTAATATGGATAGTACTAGTAACAGGTCATTACCAATGTAAGACAAAAAATACAAAAGTGGCCATTTGTTCGATGGACCCAATTACTATATTTCCTTAGCCGAGGCTCGGGAAGTAAAAATTGTTATTTGAATGAGTTTGACGCCTCAAAACAGGGGACTAAAATTATTGATACAGTCACAATGTTCTGAATTGTATTATTATAATTTTTATTAAATAAATGCTATTACGTTATAAATATAGATAATACACAATGCGAGAGAAAAAAAAAACGAAAAGCCAAGTTTGCAATCGAACGCGCGACCTCCGGTCCGTATTTTATTCGCGCAACCACTAGGCCACGACCGGGATGCTTTACGCTAATGGTAAACTACTATTATAGCGTGCATTATGTTTTTGCAAAAAATTGGACGGTTAGGGAAAAACTCAAACCGGATACGTAAACCACACTTTTATGGGTATCATGTTGACTAACAATTAAATCAAATAAAGATAGAATTTTTTGAAATGTCGTTATTAAATTGTTGGTGGGGATGATTGGCAAAATTTTGGTTAGTATTTAACCATCTACATGATACTTCTAATATGTGTATGAACAAAATTTGATAACAATCAGTCCAGTAGTTTCGGAGATTACGTGTCTAATAAAAATGGATACAAACAGACAGACAGATGGAAACGGGAAACTACTTTTTTCGTACTGTAGGGGTCATGAAACGTTGAGAAAATATAAAAGTGGCCATTCGTCCGATATAAATAAATATAGATAAAAAGTGTACAATATATTCCACATGGTTTATGTGGCCGATATCTCGCTGCTGCATTAAACACTTCGTAGAGTATGGAGATCGGAGGAGAATGATGGGACTTGTGCTCCGACATGTGTGCATCATTATCGATTTTTTTTTCAGGGTGATTTGTATTATTTTTATTTTTATTAGTTATAGGCTTTTCTTGCAACAACAGAATAGTTAAACAAGTTTTCAGTTTCTTGTTGGGAAAAGAAGACTTCGTATATTAGGAAAAAATGGACTAAATATAACTCCCGCCCACCCACCCTTTCTCAATTGTGATGAATGTTTTCTGCATCATGAGTAGAAGGGAGGAGTTTAGTTTGCACAATCCTCTTTTCGCTACAAGAAATTGCCATATGAAATATGTTTTTAAAAGGGTAGAATTTTTTAGAGAAATATTGATTAAACTCCGCCCTTCGGTTTGAGAACGAATGGAAAATTCATCACGATTGAGGTCCAGACGGATAGGCGGGGCTTATCTTTTGGCTTTTTTCCTTAATACATATAGTTTTATTCGAGCAATGCGATCACTGAAGAACATGTTTCACATGGTAATTCTTGTAGAAAAATAAGGATTTTGCAATTAAGCTCCACCCAACGTGAGTCACGATGAACAAAAAAAAATCGTTCCAAATCAGACAGGGTAGGTGGGCGGGTTTTGTATTTTACATTTTTTTTTAATATACGTAGTCTTCCTTTCACAATAAAAAACTGAAAATATGTTTAAAATGGTAAATTTTATCCCCCACACTTCTCTACAAATGTACGCTTTGAACACGTTTTCAATTTATTGTCGTAAAAAGAAAACTGTCTACACATATTAAAAAAAAAGAAAGCACAATACAAACCCCGCCCACCCATCCGTTTCTCAATTGCAATAACTGTTTTTATTTGTCGTAAGCCGAGAGGCGGGGCTTAATTGCAAAATCCTTATTTCTCTGTAGCAAACTACCATGTGAGAACGAAAACTATTTGTCAAAAAAAAGAAGAAACAATTAAGCCCCACCCACCCATCCCAATCTCAAGTATGATGAATTTTTCATTCGTTGTCAGATCGAAGAGCGGAGCTTAATCGTAAAAATCAATGTTTCACAAAACAAAAATTTACCATTTTAGAATTTTTCGAAAAAACTGGATGTGTTCGAGTGTTTTAAGGAGCGAGGGAAGTTCTGTCTAAACCACCTTAAACCAATTTTTTTCTTAAAATGTGACCGTTATTATCTACATTTTTTTAGGTTACAGAATCGGGGCTTGTTGGCTGTACTTCGGAGCCGAGGAAAGTTCTCTCTAAAAAGCCTTACACTAATTGTTTCATCAGTTTCTTGGTGACTGTGTAACACCGCCTTATATGGCTTAAAAACTGGAACATAAGTTTGATGAATTTTGATTTCAAGTTGCTTGCAACGATTTTATAACCTCATATATTGCAAAACAACATTATTTTTATCTAAATTTTCGAATTACCTTATGCGCGTCGTATAAAGTGAAAAATTCCAAAATGAGATTCATGGTTATTTGGACAGAACTTTAGTTTTTGTTTTTGTTTCTGATAATGTATATATTTTAAAACAGAACAATACGTTGCACTATTACGCCGAGTGACACAATCCTTCTACCACGAGCGAATCACACAGATAGGCGCAATTCCACCCCAATTGAGGTGAAAGGATTAAGAGAATAAGAAGGATTCCAAATTGCGTTTACAATCACAGCCGCTATTACGCCAAGTGACGCAATTCCTTTTGCAACGAGCGGATCACGCAGAGAGCCGCATTCCCGGTATTCTTGACGAGAAAACTATCCCGAACGACGCACTTATCCCTGCCCCGCAAAGTTGCCCCCTGGTTGTGTTAAGTAGCGCAATTCCATTCGGACCCTGACGTTCGTCACATCTGACTTGTACATAAATGACAATAAATTATTTCTACCACCCCTACAACTTAATTATTATTAGTCCTTTTCGTAGTCTATGATAAATTGTCAGATTTGTTTTTATAAATTTTATTTATTAAGTTTTTTTATAACTAAATTTTCAGAAGACAGAACGAAAAAACGTGCATTTTCGTTTTATATATATATTTTGCATTCCTCAAAATGACATTTATGGTGAACATATTTTTTTGAACAAAAAGTAACCCAATGTGTTGTATTTTTATCAAATGATGTAATACTTTAGCGATAACCTTTTGAAGGAAAATTGAAAATACGAAAAATTGTCGACGCGTTTCGCCAACTACGTTGAGATTATCTAAACAAAAGTAAACTGAAGTTTTTTTGTTTTGTGTAGATAATGGCTAAATGGTTGGCGAAATTCCTTGACTATTTTTTGTGTTTTCGGCGTTTTGAAGGAAACTTTTTTTTAGTAATAACTTTTAAAAAATTTCTACTACGATGCGGACATTTAAAGGATTTCTAATTAGTAATTTTAAGAAATTTTTGTCACATGATTACTTACTTGATAAATATGCAGTAATAAGTCTGGATGGCTCTCGCAAAATGTATAGGAAAAGAACATTTTTTACTTTAAAATTATAAACAAAACATTTAGTACAAATTACAGATAGTCATCTGTTAAAATTTTATATAAATTTTCCTTTTTTTGCAAAAATTTCAAATATAAAGGCATTCAGAAAACGAATACTAAAATATTTCACTATTGTAGCTTGATTCGTTTCGAAATTATTAAGGGAAAACTAAAATTTAGTGGGTCATTTTAGAACGCGATAAGCTTTTTATTATGCAGAATACGACCATGTTTATTCCTTTTTTGTAATTTTAACACATATAATTTGTTAACAAAATTTCGGCCTTGAATTATAATGCACCGATATGTAATCAAGAATCATAAATCTAGCGCTACTCATTGACTTCAGTGTACATAATTTTAATTATACTCAGAACGTTATTTTTGTACCTGTTAAAATTTTATTGCCGTGGGAAGTGAGAGACAGCTAGCATGTACTATTAAACATATCCTAAAGGATGTACACCTTACCACCGTCATTAATTCTCCTGTTGTGTTGTCCAACCCCTCATATTCGCTACATTAAAAAATAACGTTCTGAGTATACTCTATCAGTTGTGTATGTTGTTGAACTGTAAATAAGTTATTATCAAACAAAAAGGTTTTATATTACCATTAAACTTTTGAGGCTATTTCAAATATCATTATATTCAACAATTATTTTGTGTGATTAGTGATCACCTTGTTAGGTATAGAATTTTCAGTGTAAGTTATATCGGAAAGTTTGCATCGATATCACCATCTAGAAATTGTAACTTAAAATTAGTCGGAATATGTTTTTTCTACTTGTCCCCACACGTCCAATTCCACTGATAAAGTTTTGTTATCATTTCTGAAATATTTATAGAGTCCTTGTAAGTAAATATTATTATGTCCGTTGATATATTATACCTATAACAAACTGTGACCGCAATTTTTACAGTTTGTATGGGTCCATTAGTTTTGCGGAAAATATTACAAACTTAACTTTATTTATATCTATGTACAATGCTTTTTACAGTTAAACTGACTTAGTGTTCTTGAAGAACTACAATAGATCATCACATATACGTATATATTCTTAATAAAATAATTTAACGTATAGTAAAAAAGTAAAAAGGTATAACAAAAATACCCGTTTACCAAACTTACACAAGAGATACATCAAGCAATCGAAAACGTCATTTACAGTAATCCTTTTATACGCTCAATATCAAAAATATATATATTTTTTTGTACCCAAGATCAAAAGATATCAACTATCTTTCTATTTTCGTAGATCACATGGATTAAATTTTCGTAAGGCTTGATATACTGACTGGTATAACAAAAAGTAAAAAATTACTGCTGAAATATAAAAGTCAGAGTCTTGTTGAATCCAGTGATTGTGTTTAAAGTTAATGTTTATTCTTTGGCCGACTGATGACTCAGTCGTTTTTCGGGTTTAACATTATCACCATCGACACTTTCATTAGTGTCTTTCTTTTCTGGGTATTTATATCTAGACGCTATAAAAGTGAAAATAATCATATCGGCAACCATCAGTCCAACGTAAAGTAGAAAATCGTACGACTAAAACATAAGAAGGTTATTTACTTTTATCTAATCTGCTACTTCAAAGTACACTTACCATCCTGTCAAAGATTTTGATTGATTCAATAATAATGATGATGATATTTCCAACCGCACTGGTTAGAAGGAAGGCAGATGTTAAAACAGACTTCATGGAAGGAGGGGCTTGAGAATAAGAAAATTCTAACCCAGTGATGGAAAAAAGAATTTCAGCTCCGGTGATAATGAGGTACTGCGGTACTTGCCACAGAATGTGAACATTGTTTGATTGAGTGATTTCATAGAAGTGTATTTCCTGCAGGATTGTTGTTAGTTTCCAAGTTTAATAAACAAATAAATATACTAATTACTTTTATCGCCTTGCTGTCATCAGTTAGTTGTGCCACTGCTGTGTAAACGCCCCCTAAATTAAGTTCATATTCAGAATTTCCTACTGCGTAAGTGCCAGGGTCTATTGAAAAAAGCGAACTGTTTCCGGATGTAAATTGTAATCCTACTTCGTCCTCATCCCAGAATGTTATTGTATAATTTTTGGACGGATTGCCTACCAAAGTTCTGAAAATTAAAGATATATGATTTTAGCTTCGTAAAGTATTTTTTAATTAGAATGAAACGTTCACAAGTTGTCATTGCACGAATAAGCTGTAAGTAGCAGATGATGGGAAAGACAGCTTGTGCCAACTTGAGGACATTTTTCTTATAGGTTTCACATTTCTTTCGTTAGCAAGATTGAAAACAACTGGAATTTCGGTTACATGTTTGCTCCACCTTAATCAGGTCAAAATTTAAGGAGACTGGAGTTGGCGTGAATAAAAGCGAGACTGGAAAACTTTTTTTTTATGTAAGCATCTCGATACGGTTATTATATGTATATCAATAAACGTACCATCGAATCATTAACGATCGTGAAAGTTACGCCTTGTGGTTTTTTACAAAATAACATTTACGGTCAATTAATGGCAGTGAGAAGATCACATATTATTTGTGTTCTTTTTTTAGTACAACTGATAAATTAGCAGTAAGTCGTTCACATTTTTTTTCACAAAAGTAGTTTTGTTATGTATTCTGAGAAAGTAAAGCTCGAAACTGTTATACAAGTAAAAAAGTTGATCGAATATTATTTCGACACAACTTCCTCCGCCTCTGAAGTACAGTGGCACTTATCCAATTTTTTCGGAAATTTATAAAATTTGTGTGGTGTAAAGGTAGGGAAGCTATTCGCCTGGATCAATTGAATTTTAATTATCTACGTCATCAACATTCTAGCAAGGACCGTATATCAATTTGGATAGGTGGAGTGTAATACTAACAATAATACTTCTATATTCCCAAATTTTTTGGAAAACTGGGTGACCCGTTTTTGATTTAATCAATAAAATAATTTGCCGCACTCTTTAATTTTTTTTTTGTCGTTTTCTAGAAGGTGTCATTCACAACACATCGAAATGTCAAAGAAGACAGTGAATTGGTAACTGCTGCTGCTATCGAGAACTAGAACGACACGAACGCTGTGATTGAAGACGGATGTAAACATTACCGAAGTTGTAGAAAACGCATAGTATGTAACACGTTTATAAATTTCTCTAGACATTCTTTTTTAAACACTCGCTCCGCTTGTGACTAAATAAACTCGGCACTAAAAAGACGTTCCTAAAATTTGTTGCATAATATGCTATTGTATTTTGTGTAGATAATAAATTATTCATAACTTTCATTAATAACTTTTCGGTTCAATTTTGATTCCAAAATGTTATAAAGAACTTGAAAAATTCACTGCAAATCAAAACTGTGTGATAAAAATGTTTTAAACTCTTATATTCAAATATATTCAAAGCTTCAGAGTCTTCCTACAGAATCCACATTTTTACTTGCCGAGCGTAACCAATGAAAGTGTTGTAATCGAGTCCGTGGGTCAAAATCTCTTTTGCATTTTCTCGACCTATCATGACCCCTAGAGGACGAAGAAATAAGTCTCCCGTTTCCGTCCGTCTGTCCGACTGTCTGTTCGTCTGTCTGCCGTTCCGGATTTTTATTAGACAGACAATCTCCGAAAGTACTGGACCGATTGTTGTCAAATTTTGTATTTATATTAGGTATATCATGTAGATGGTAAAACGTTAACCAAAATTTGTCTAATCATCCATACCACTAATGTGATGACGCCACTTCAAAATTGTACATAGTAAATAGGTTTTAAATTGTATAAAATAACATAGTCCTATACATGTAGTTTATGATGCCGAATTGAGTTTTTACCCGAAACGTCTAGATTTTTGGAAAAAAATCAAAATTATAAAACAACATTTTGCAATTTAATTTTGAATCTGCTAAACCGAATTTTTAGTAAAATATATTTGCTTAACCCCTCCAAAAAATTGATGACGTCAGCTCAAAAGTTTGCCGAATAAATCCTATCTAAATTGTAGAAAACATGAGCAGTCTGTACTTGTAATTTATCATTCCATTCATATTTTTTGCATTTGCGTATTATACAAGGTGAAAAAAAAAAAATTAATGAATGCGTACATTTTTTTATTGATTTGCTCAGGAACTACAAAATGGAGTGCTTTGAAATTTTGAAGATGTTTTAAAGTTCTCATAAGCATGGTAAATTTTTGATCAAAATGTATATGAGTAAAAAAAAATTAATGAATGCTTGAATTTATTTTATTGATTTAATCAAGGCTACAGAACCGAATGCTTTCAAATCTTGGAGATGTTTTAAAGTGATCATAGGCATGGTAAATGGTTGGTCAAAATGTATTTGTTCATCTTCCCTAAAAAATTTATGACGTCACCTCAAAATTTCGCTGAATATATCCTATCTTAAATGTGTAAAGTATGATGAGACAATACTTGCGATTTATCACTGCATTAAAATTTTTTGGATTTACTTATACGGGGTGTCTCAAAAAAATAAAGACTGAGTCAATTTATTTTATTGATTAAATCAAGAATTGCAAATCTGAATACTTTGAAATCTTGCAGACGTTTTGAAGTTATTGCAAGAATCTTAACTTTTTAATGAAAATGTATCTGTTTATCAACCCCAAAAAGTTGGTTACGTCATCTCAGAATTTTGCCGAATTAATCCTTTCGAAAATGTGCAAAATATGATCAGACTATATTTGTAATTTCTCATTGCATCATATTTTTTAGATCTGCTTATACAGGGTGACTTAAAAAATTAATGAATCAGTCAATTTATTATTGATCAAATTAAAAACGAGCCGTGACTTCCAGGGTGAGAGCGAATTTATTGAAATATCCCGTCACAGAACTCTAATGAGAAGAATCTATGAAAGACATAAAGACACAGTTCTTAAAGCGAGGGAAGTACTGTCTAAACTCTTTAGACCAATTTTTATAGTGGGAGCCTTAAAAGTTCCTTAGAAAAAAATTAGTCTCAAGATTTTAAACGAAACAAGTTTGTTTGTTGTTCACCCTCTAACTTCTCGTTTTATCTCCACTCACCATAAATCTTTCGTTTGCCCCCTCCTCTAACTAAATTTATTTAATTCATAGTTACCTCGTTCCAAGGTTTTTCATTCCATAGTTTTTCATCTTTTCCTGCTCATTAATTTTTATTATTAAGATTACTCCAAAAAGTCTGCAGCCTTCTTTACAAACTTTTTGATAGACTCAAGACCACGGAGATTTTCCAAATAAATTAATTACCACGTAGATCCTGAAAACTCTTGCTGATCTTTTAACTAAATTTCTGGTTATGCCATCAAAATAGACTAATTAGTGTCAAGTTTTACAAATTAAAAATTAAAATGTCATAGTTGTATTGAAAGTTTGGAATATTCGTGCTGCCCGGACATTGGCTAAGGAAGGTTGTAATTCAGTCCAACTGCGAATGGCTACTTTCATGTTTTTTCGACGTTTTGTGACCCCTATAGTAGGAAACAATAGGTCTCCCGTTTCCGTTTGTCTGTGATCTGTCTGTCCGTCTGTGGCGATTTTATTAGATAGATTTATGGAACTATGTTAAGAATATAATGTTAATAGTAAAACGCCAAGTAAAATTTATCAAAGCATCCCCACCAACGATTTGATGACATCACTTCAAAATTTTGCATAATAAATACTACTTAAATTTTATAAAATAACCCACTCCCATGCACCGAACAAGCACTTGGTGAACGAGTGGATAACACGTTATTGAACTTGAATTTGTGTGAGTGTTTGACTTCAGGTGCTCGGACTTATAACTTTAGAACAATCTTTTTATTTAAATTTGACAAAATCTCGAAACGAAATACGAAAGTTCAATGGTTCTTTCCAAAAAATGGTTTCATAACATCAGTCGTTGCTACAATGCTGATATCATGATATCAAATAATGTAACCTTATGTAGACACGATGTTCCATTTCATTAAGTGCATCAAAATTACTTCGAGATTGTTATCTGGTCAGGAAACAAATTGCTCAACGAAGAACTTACAAAATCATTGTATTACCAAACTAAGAAAACTATGTTTTTCCAAAAAAAAAGTAGTTCCATTTAAAAAATAAAGCCGTTTTAATCGTTTTCGACATGCGGAACTTTGTAAATTCTTTATCGTCATATATTCAAGTAGTAGTTTTGAAATAATTTGATTAATCCGTTTAGTGACAACTTCCTGTATGATTCAGGTTTCGACCTTTGTTCTTATATTTCTGTTGCACTTGATATATTAATTTATTGGTCTGTAAATTACGTGCATGTGAATTACTTCACTGTAAATATGAGAAATTCAATGTATAATTGGATTAACTGAGGCGAAGTGAAACAGAAGGTCATACAATCTACATTTGAATCTATATATATTTAAACGTAGCTATATATAGCAAGTAACATTTCTGTGGTTTTTATAACTTCTCATGACAACTCACAAAGTCAAACTTAATTTATTTCTTCTCCTATTAATTTAAAAAACAGCTTTTTGTATATGGTACTGCAAGTACTAAGATAGTTTACTTAAGTGCTTTTCTTAGAAGTTTGATCAACTTAACGTTTCTAGTTAAAGTATAATAAACTGGATTTAAGCTGCCGAACAAAACAGTAATATGTTAATAAACGAGTTTTAAAAAGTAGCTGACTCGCTTAAGAGGCTAGATTTAGGTGGCTTTTAAAAGTATAAGTTCACATGCAATATTATTTTACGAATGGTTTATAACAACAAATATTTTATTTATTTTGAAGGTTTTTGTTTTGCAAACATATATAATGTAAATAAATTTAAAATTTAAAATAATATTTTTAGCAAGAACTGTTTGTTTTTATAACAAATTACCGTATCGAGAATTTGAAAAAAACCTGTTTTTGTTTTACTCTCGTTTTGATTATTATAACACACAAGCAAAATACCAAAAATTATGGAACAAATTGCTAAGTGGAACATGAAGCCATTATAAACAACCGATTGTGTACGCTCATTAAAAAAGATACCTTTTAGCCTATCGGCGTTCACTTTGATCCATATTCCCTTAGCAAACGAAATCGTAAACTTCTTAATTTATTGTTTTACCTTATTTTAGGTAATCCATCCTCAGGTTTGTTTATGTCATCTACAAGTTGTATAAGACCATCCATAGAAGGGTAGAAAACATAACCTGTAGCTTCTGTCAGCTCAACTGTTCCCGTAGCATTAGTACTTGGCAATAGACAATGGTTGAAACTATACGTGTAGTTTTTGGTGCCATAACAATCCACCTCCAGATTATCATATCCAAAACTCCCAATATTTGTCGCTGGAAGCACATTATCTATCGCAAATGTTCCATTGCAATTGTACGGATTGTAAATTCTCAGTTGGCAAAGACCATCAGAAGGCAGTACCGGATCCGACGCTTCTAAGACAGCCGCAACTCCAGCTGACACAGCATATGCTGCCGCAGCGAAAAATCCTCCCCAGACCATCCTCCTTAGTGGCGTCGTAAGGAAGTTGAATTTAGCAAGGAAGGGATAAACGCCGTAGGTAAAAAGAGGAATGAAGAGCAGGATCAAAATTGGGTTTATAACTTGCATTTGATCGGGTAGAATTGTGGTAGCACCCAACCGTCCGTCCATTCTAGTAGCCTGGAACGTCCACCTGCTGCCTTGTTGGTCATAAAGTGACCAAAAAATGGGCAGAGGAATGAATACCACCAAAACCTTTAACGTGATTTTTATGTCTTCGACTAAGGTCCTACCGTATTTTTCTTCAGCGTGATCCATCCAATGATCACGTTTCTCTTTTGATTTACGGTTTTTCCTAGCTGCGTACTGAAATAAGTATTTTAGTTGAAAGTTGACTTTTCGTGGTTAAGTTCTTACCCAGATGCACTTGACTACTTGAACGACGACATTTCCTTCCGGCTTTCTGATTTTGTATAAAGGCATTCCAAGGAAGAAGATTACTGGAAGTTTGTTAATTCAGCAACAGTACTCAAATAGTTCATGTTTACCTATTGAAACAATCATGAGTATTCCAGGGATGGCAAAGGCGAGAGGATAACAGTTTTCGTCTCCGAAACAATGAACATCTTCGCGTAGTACAGGAGTTAAAAATGTTGATATTAAACTTCCCGCATTTATCGCAAAATAAAATACAGAGAAGAAAGCTACCAGTTGTTGTTCTTGTTGTGGTATGACAAACTGGTCACCTCCAAACGAGGAGACGCAAGGTTTTATTCCTCCAGTTCCTATGGCTATTAATAATAAAGCCACCAAAGAAAATGGGGCTTGTGGTATTCCTATGGGTTTAGCAGAAGATAGAGCCAGTAGTATATTTCCGCAAGCGTAGATCATTGATACGTATAGAATAGTTCGAAATTTTCCTAACCAGCTGTCAGAGACAATAGCTCCAAGTAAAGGAAAAAAATAAGCCATCGTAGTGAACACGTGGTAAATGATAGTTGAATCACTTTCTGAGTACAGCAGTATGTCTTTTAGGTAGAGACTCAGGATGGCTAAAAAGCAAATCGTCTATAATTTCTTAAAAACATTGTTTAAAGTATTTACTTCGCATTCCATAGAAACTGAATCTTTCGCAAAATTCGTTACTGATGATGAAGAATACAGATTTTGGATAGCGGATTTTCTGTAAAAAAAAATGATAAAGAATTAATATTTAGGATAAGTTTGTTTCATATTTACTTTACCTATGGCACAAGGCGTGTGTTAGTATGTGTGTGTATGTATGTATGTATGTGTGTGTGTTAGAGTGTATTTGGTGTTTTCCATAGGCAGTCTAAAAATTATTAGTAATTTTTTTGATTGTAGCTATTTTGGTAAAGATGTTTCAAGCAAGAAATGAGGAAAATAGTAAACGTATAAAGTAAGAAAAGAGTGTTAGTCACACAGAAAAAGCACAGTTTTAACATATTTATAAATTTTATAAATTAATTTAAATATAAGCTTAGGGAAAAAAGTCTGTTTTTAGAAACCTCCCCTCATAAAAAGTATAGGTATAGAAAGAGAGAATAAAATTAGTAAGAGATGGTTTAAAGTGATTAGAAAGACAGGCGAAAGAATAATAGTAGATGGAATAAAATATTATACTTACAGCCAGTTAAATGTGTGGCTTGTTCCTGATTTGAATTTTCGAACACTCTTTTCAAATGGTGGATAAATAAAAAACCGATAAATTACACGATTGATAACGTACACCAGGAAAAAATAAATAAACAAACAAATAATAAAATGATAAACGAAAAAATAAAAATAGGAAAACGGTCAACTAAAGAAATATTTCCAATTTATTCATTTTTATTCAAGTTTGGAGGATATTTTACATTCATAACGGGTGATCGCAAAATTTTCACATTATGGTTGGCTGAGAAAAAAAAAAAAAAATTAACCTCAGGCTCAAAAATTTACACTGTTGGACGGTGCTTTTGAAACGAGGCGTCGCATTTTGATTTTAATATCTTCGATTTGTTGACGTTGATATTTGTAAGATTTACCGGTTTAATCAAACAAATGAAAAATATTTTCACCATCTGTCTTTATCTGAAAACTTATGGATCACCTGTTATACGATCTTAAATAAAAAAAATTATTCAGTGCACAACGTTAAAATAATGGAAGTATTAGTTACGCAAAATGTTTTTAAAACCTATTAAAAAGAGTACGAACATGCGTGACATCATTCTCTAAAACTACATCCTAGCGATTCCTAATGATGGATTTTGGCGGCAACCTTGCGCATCGCTTCTGCGCACGACGTCGTTTATGTTTATACCCTACTCTATTATATCGCTAAAATATTCAAACTTAAATGCTATCTTGAGAAAAGTCTTGCGGACAGTAGGACTATTTCTATTATCGAATAAAATGTTTGCTTCATATATAGTATAACAAGGAACATGTGGGACATGTAACACAAAATTAGGGAAATTTTCATATGTATTTTTATGAAGAAGAGGAAGTGGTGAGGTATAGGACGAATTAGAAGATAATCGTTACTGTAACAATTTTAGTTAGGACTAGTAACTTTTCGGGGATTTACGTATTTTTAGTAATTATTTTTTAAATGTTAGTAATACGAAATTTATATCGGGTTACATCACAAAATTTTCTAATACCCTACATATTTTTAAATCCTTTGATTGACCTCTTCTTAAAAAATATTTCATTTTCCAAATTCTGAAGCGACTTTGTCAAGTTTTTAACAATGCCAAAGTTTACAAAAAAATCGAAATTGTTTTTTTTTAATCTGTATTACAATATTTTATGATACCCGCTTTATTGTGTTCCAACAACAGCTAGTCTTAGTACAATACATGTCTTAGCATTTATACGTAGAACACTCTGTATTTTATTATTGAAGTTTAGTCAACTTTATATGCTCGTTTCGTTTCTCTTTTTAAGCGTTTTCTATAATTAAGGACTAGAAACGCCGCAAAATAGGGTGGTAAGAGATAAAATTTATAATTTTAATGAATATTTTGTATATTGTGGTGTCCCGGTTTGAATTAAAATTTCACGCTCAGGGAAAGAAAAAAACAACACCTTAAAACTCCATCCGAATAATTTGAATTTGAAATAATAAAAAAAAATCGTTCAAATTTAACAGTCATAAAATTGTTCATTCAAATAAACCATGTGTCAGGAAATTCACTTATTCAGGCTTCGCTCTTTCGTTTATCACGTTATAGCAAAGCTCTGGATTTTTTACTTAAGTATTACATTATAATACACTTCTTAACTCTTCACTCGAGTGTTAATCAGTATATTTCATTTATGGCATTTAAACTTATCTAAAGGTTGATCTATTTTGAGAGCAAGGACGTGGAAATTTTTATCAGTTAAATGAATATTCTCGTGAACTCGAAAAAGGGAGGATTTACAAGTTTAATAGTTTGTTTCAGGTTTAATTATTTTCTTGTAGGTTTAATATTTTTCTTGCAGTTTGAATTTGAACATTTAATCTCGACGACGCCGCTCTAGAGCGCAGAGTTTCTGGGATTAGCTTATTGCTATTTTGATCTTAGGTATTCAATGTGTTTTTTTTTGTAGTGATGCGGGGTTTCGGTTCACGAGGAAATCTGCGAATGGATTTTGAAATATGCAGCAACTCAAATTAACGCATAATTTAATCTCATGTAAATCCTTTGTTGTTTAAAATTGTTGATAAAGTGTGACATAACTTAACATCATGTAAATACTTTGCTGTTGAAGTCCTTAAGTGTGTGGCGTAATTAATTTTAATACGAATTCACTGATCGTTATAAATTCGAGAGAGAGAATGTGAAGTGTGAAGTAAGTCCAGTTATTTGCTCTGTGTATAACATAATAATTGATATAATTTTGTTGTAAAAATGTAATTTTTATGACTCTAATATTAATTGTAGGTTTGAGAAAAATGATAACAGTTCTATTAGTATTGGACATTACGTAAATATGGTATTTTCTGGTCGCAGTGGCGTAAAAACAACTAAATTTACGTCACTAGCGCTGATAGTAACCAAACATATGACAACATAATTTGTATTTCAGTTTAACAGATTTTGACGTACGTTACAATTGTCATACAGATCCATTTATTATGTTTTATAATTTCATAACTTTAATTATCTTCGAAATACAGTTGTAAAATTTATCAAAAATTTCACCAACTTTTGTTAAAATAAGTGTATATTGTTCAAAAGTGTGTTACCTCGACATCTTTATCTTACCTCCTCCTGCGCCTCATTCGTCTCAATTTCACCATTTTTTGGTTTTTCGTCATGACTAAGACCATTAGCCTCGCCGTTTTGCGATTTCTCTTTTTCTGAAACAATACAAAAATTAGCATTAAGTCTCTTTACAAAACGTGACAGAAGAAAAAGTACTGTTACAGTTGATTGATCGCTACCGTTCCGTAAAAATGGAACAGTTTCTTCTCAACAAACAGGTAGAACAACTTGCCAAACTTATACGTAATTATGGGAATAATTACATGATTCTTTCTTTTAAACACAGTGTAATCATTCAAAGAAGTCGATAAGCTTGACCCTCCAGTGAAAAATGTTCATATTGACGTTTACAAAATTTTATTCTTTGCACTTAGAGTCTGCGTGTTTATGGTATGTGCGTTTTATCTGACGCTGATTATCACCGATTTGTCATGTATATTTTTACGTCAATATAGTTTGACTATTATGTTTTTGGACGAATGTTTGTTTTCGATAATTAGCTAGATAAGGAGCAACGTTATTAAACATTTATTAACTCGGTAAAAAAATTTTGATGGAAATGATCCAGACACTCGGTCAACAATATTTTTTAAGTAATTACGTAGTTAGACAGTTGGCAGTTATTTTGAGTGAAGTGCATTCACGTACTTTGTGATATCAAAATTGCGATAAAGGTGTAGATAAATATTGTAGAAATGTGTTTTTAATTTTTTATTCCTTGTCTCGCATACTTACTGTTATTAAGTAGTTAGTAACTTATTCAAGTCGCAGCGGATGATGCAACACAGCGACCTCGTAACAAATTTTGTAATGAATTTTTAGTGCATTTCGCATTAATTTTCTATTCGGTTTAGAAACGGAAGGAAGAAAATCCTAAACTTAGAAACGAGCTTTTTGTCGTAACTGAGTCTTGCCTGCATCTAAAATCCTGTATCAAATAGAACTGATCTCTGTCCACTACCAAATGGCAAAATATTTTTTGAAATGCTTCATGAGGTTAAGAAAAATTCGTCAATTGAGCGCTTTTGAAAAGCCTTCAAGGCGAATTCATGAACCACAAGTACAGGAATATGCTATTTTATAAAATTTAAATAGTATTTCCCACACAAAATTTTAAAATCGCGTTATTAAATTGTTGGTGGGGATAACTAACTTTGGTTACCGTTTTACCATCTAGACGATATTTCTACCATAATGTTGATTAAAATACAAAGCTTGAGTAAGTAGTTTTGCTTATCTGTCTTTTGAAGCTACTGAATATTTGTTATCACAGTTATCTGAACAATTTTTAATTATTTGCATAGGCATTTGTATGGGTACTAAAAATGCACAAAAATTCTACAAATTTGTGAATAATGGTCGCATCTTTAAATTCATGAATACTTCATATTTTTTTATCTGTTAAAAACCGATTTAAAAATTGCGGGTAATTTCGACTGCGATAAAAAGGAGAGAACAATAGCATCTCCAAAAACGCCATCGACCAATATTTGACAATTCGATGTCCAATAATTTAAGAAATATAGGGCAAGGTTGTCTGATTTAATTGTGATGGTTATTTCCATTTGTCGCCATAAGTGAAATCACTAAATAGTTTAGCTGTGACATACTTATCTCATTGTGACGTAGGTGTGTTGATACCCAATTATCGTTGGACAATTTATGTGTTTTTCAGATGCAGTGTGTCGCATTAAAATCACTTAGTTAATAAAATTTTTATTAGCATTAAATGTGGGCGAAATTCAGATTTGTTTTGAATTTTTTGCAAACTTTCACCTGCAAACACTTACAAAATGTCAATAACCTTAATCCTTGAAAGTGTCTTTCATAATTTATATCAATAACAGGTTGTTTGTAACTCCAACCTATTTATTTTGCATTAATTTTTGTGTGTAACGTTGTTAACATTTTTCACTGCTCTAGCGCTCCGGTGTTGCTGGGGGGAGTCATTTTTGGCAGAGGCGTGGTTGTAGATGCTATACGTGTATGCAAATTTGATGATATTTTGCTAAAATTATTTAGGTCCGACCCAGACCCGTGTTACAAACCTCAATTTGAAACCATAAAAATTCTTATCAATCAAAATTTGCACAAAAACGGGTTTAGGGGGCCGGGGATTCTTGCCACATAATTACATTTCAAAATGTGATTATTAAAATGTAAGAGTATGACAATAGATCTTATCTCCGACACAAAGTACAGACATTGTTTCAAAGATTTTATGAGTTTCTGACGAAATCATTTTAATTCAAAGGAAAACGAGTATCTGTGCGATCCCCTAAAATAAATATTTTTCGTTTTAAGATACCGATTTATCAGCATTAATAACAATAATCAGTGCTGGACAGTACCTTCCTAAAAATACCGAGATAAAATGTTGAGTATGTAGTGAAAGTAATCACGAGTTGATGGATATTGAAAAAAATGTATAAATATAACTTGGTTGCTTTCATATTTCGTGCATATAAAAATATTGTGTTTGTTATAATATCGGAAATCAAATCTTCTTTGTGTTATTCGACCTTTACTTTATAAAGGTATTAGATTTTCTAAAATCAATTAATAAAAGCAATAAATAACATCGTGCTATCTAAATCTTGATAATTCTATTTAATCAATAGATGCCAAGGTATATTATTTCAACATTATGTTTTTTGTCGTGTAATATTTAACCTAAATGTTTTAGACTAGACAAACTATTATTAAAAACGTGGGATCCTTAAATACACATAAGACAAAAGAGAGTAGTTTTAACGTCAAAAATTTTTATAGCAGTGTTTAATTTGATTGATGATTAGATTACAAATTTCAGTAAAAATTTAAAATACAATATGTATTTCCGTTAACTAATTTATCACGTAAACTAAAATTTAAAAATACGAACAAGGAAGTAGATATAGAAGGTAGAGTTATGCAATACGTTGTGTGATATGTCCTAATTTATGTTTGTACACAATTTATGCGTTCGCTGTGTGTTTTAGATATTTTTTTTTAGACAACTAGCTGAAAATTCTAGAAAAACAGATTAAAAATATTCGCGCTATATCCTGAAGTATGAATTATTATAATCCGTACAGTACAAAATTTAATGAACCGCCTTAAGTTTTTTATGAAAGAATTTTATGTTGAATGTTTATGAGTCATTTAGCTACTCTCTAACTACCTTATTGGTCTGGCGCCACACGAACCGTACCGATCGTACCGAGAGAGCAATGAAAACACGATTGCAGACAGCCATGAATTTTTGAAAGTTTGTCTTTGATCAATTTAAACTTTAAATTCGCGTTGATCTGATAAGACGAAAATTTTATCTTTGAAGATCCATGGCTGCCTTTGATCGTGTTTTTTATTACTTGCACGGTATCAGTGATGTTTGTACAAATTTGTTCTTAAGATATTTTTTTATTTTTATAGTGCAGTATTTTCTTTTTAAAGTCTACTTTATCCATGACTGTAAATTATACAAGAAATTAAAAATAAACGGAATATTTTACAAGCACTGATCCAATAAATGTGTGAATTTCATTTTCATCAGGATAACGGAAACTACTTGACTGATTGTAGTAAAATTTTAAATTTTAGGAATGTCCTATGTTAGATGGTAAAACGCTGACTATACCTAGTCTGATCGTCCCTATAAAACAACTGATGACGCATGTCAAAATTTTGTTAAATTTTCATTTAGTTGTTTATTTCTGGTTTAATAGTCCATATTTTGAATGATTTTATTTTTTTACAGTTTGTATTAAAATGTACGCGACTAACTTTTTGAAATTTTGCCAAGATACTAAATTTATTTAACGATTATAGTACAACAATTATAATTTATTTCTTCATTCCTTTAGAAAGGTGATGAATTCTTTATACAGGATACTAAAAATAATAATTAGCGAACCGATTACTTTTAGAAATTAAATAAAAAAACAATTCTATTTTGTATTTCAATATATAGGCTTATCCTAAAAAATTCCACAATGACTTTCTATAACTTATCTAAGAAACTGGATTTGCTTAATAGTGCTCATCGGTGAAGCAAGTTCTTTAGATCAATGTTTTTTATTTTTATCATTTGTTTCGTCAGATGTGCAACTGATGTATTGATGGATTGGTTTTTTATCGTCAGAGAAGTGTGATTTTTTTCTCATCTATCTTAAAATGTAAAAAAGCATGCACAAGGAGGCAATTTATAAATGATAATGGCCTTAGCAAGCGCTTCATTTCAATTGTTGGGTCAACATTAGGTACTTCAACGAAAATGAAACCAATTTGGATTTTTAAATATGTTTGTCATGTTTTTTTTTTGAAAATATTGTTAACACATGAGTAAGAAATATGCAAAGGTTACACATGGAAATTTTTGAGCAAATAAGTTTTGCTCAAAAATTTAATTGGTTATAAAGTGGGCGTATTATGTTGAGCAAACAAAATCAAATACTATCAATTTTGTGTCTGTAATTTGACTTTTTATCAAGATTGATATAGATTTTTCATTGTATAATTTGCTTCCTGCATAGCAAGGAGTTCTAAAGTATGTTGGATAAGTCAGTAAATTTAGAAAGAGTTTTATAGGAATGTTTTTTCGTTTTTTTTTTATTTTCTTAATTTAAATTCGAATGGACGAAAATACGTTATTTGTGTCACGTTTCTCGATAGATTTTTTCTAAAATCAAAACCAAAATCGTGCTCTACGTAACAAGTACCTGAATATATAATAGCAAATAGTCAAAAAAATAAATACAATTTCTACGGAATTGTGAACATAGAACATTAAAAAACAAGTAAATACCTTCGCTCATAATAAGTATATGTTTATATTCTCAACACACTATCACACACTTATTGTAAAGTCTTTTGCGCACACCAGTAACTTTTGGACTAATAGAAAATAATCTAAGTACTGAAACAATTATAGGGATCGACAAGTGGCTTATCTATTAGATATAGCAATCGCTAAATGATGTTAACAAATTAATTTCAAATACATTGTTCTCATACCTGCTGATAAAACAATGGAGATTTTTAATTTTCCGTTATTATCTGGGAGCAATCTATAGTTTATGAGATTCTGTATCCGTTTACTCATCTAAATAAAAAATGCGAATTTTTTATATAAAAATTACAGTAAAGTGCACTTCAGCAAAACAATCGGTCTCACAATTTGTAAAAATTTAAATTGCGACATTTTGAAATGTCACTCAAAATTCCATTTAACTATTATGTACATGTTATGTAGTAGTGATAAATTGATAGTACAATTATAATTCTGGACTTAAAAATGTGTAAAAAAAAAGGAAATACTAGTGATTATTATTAAATGTCCAATTTTTTAAGGTTATCAATACACTCACGAAAAGAACGCGTTAAAACGGATTCCTCTTGAAACAAGCCGCCTTAAAAAATTGACTTAGGTGCTTGAAGTAAGTTGTCCAGATAAAACTCCACGGCCTTATAGAAGTGAGAGAATGGCTAGAGATATTGAAAATGTCTAAACACCATTGCTTTAGCTTGAAAGAGGAAGCTTAATTTAGTATATGGTAAATATGGTTCACATATAGTGTGGGGGTCATGACGCAAACGGTTATTTTTTTAAATTGCTACATATACTTTTGTTAACTGATTATTAGAGACAATTAAATTACGATTACAATGATATAAAACACTTCTATGTGTTGTATTAATTTTAATTGAATATATGTACTTATAAATTATCTAAATGAAGAGATATATCTAGGTGTCATATACTGTCATACAATTACACTTCTAGTCTTAACTTTTAGCGTCAGAAATCTTGGACTACAATAATGCATAAACGATTTGACGTATTTGTGACATTTCGAATATATGTATGTTCAACAAATTGTTTTTGAAACAGATTTTACTAGTTTTTTGTTAAAGAAAGTAGTTTTCCTTTATTTCTTTCAGCTTCCATATCTGTGTCATAATTGCAAGGTACTAAATTAAGTCTCCACCTTCAAGCTAGAAGCAATGACGTTTACAGAATTTCAATATTTTTCTGTGAGTTTTATCTGTGACACCTGTGTGGTTTTGTTCTAAACACATATTTTCGAACACTGGTTAAACAAGTTAGGAAAATTTAAGGATTATTGATTTTTCATTTAGCAGTTTAGGGAATATTGTTAATTATTACCCAAACGAGACCTTTTTCAATATTTAAACTTAATCTTTTTCTAACATAAAGATGTTATCGATATCAGATAATAGGCGATCAAAGGATTATGCTTATAGTGGTTATGTGTCTTATAAATTCTCAGTTAATTCCGGAGTTCCGCAGGGCTCTAATCTTGGTCCTCTTTTATTCATTCTATTTATTAATGATCTACTCGAACAATTTAGTTGCCCAGTCCTTGCATACGCTGATGATATTAAACTATATCACTCCATTGGCAGTGCAGTTGATGTAGATATCTTGCAGAATAATATCAATCTGATGATTAGTTGGTGTGACATGTTTAAGTTGCCATTGAACAAGGAAAAATGTTTTCTTGTCAAATACAGCCGTAAAAAAACTTCAACTCAATCGTCCTATGTGTTGGGAAATCATATTATTAAGCAAAAGAATTGCATGAAGGATCTAGGAGTAACTTTTGATTCCGAATTATCATTTCTTCCACATCTAGAGGTTGTTTGCACATCGGCGTATAAATCATTAGGTTTTGTTATGAGAACATGTAGGCATTTTTCTGACTTAACTTTAATTAAACAACTTTATTTTGCATATGTGTTAAGTAAAATTGAGTATGCAAGTCTTGTATGGAACCCTATTTATGTATCTCATATTATGGCCTTAGAGAAAATTCACAGAAGGTTTTTAAAATATTTATCATTTAAAATTGATGGAGTTTATCCACAGATTGGTACTGATCAGCAAAATTTGCAAAGTCGACATAATATGAAGTCATTATTACAAAGGAGAGAAATGTGCTGTGCAAAATTTGCTTATAAGTTAATACACAATAAGATTGACTGTGCATTTTTACTTTCCAAATTACCATTTTATGTGCCACGTTTAGCATCACGATATGAAGCAAGTTTTCAAGTGCCAACGGCGAGAACAAATGTTTTACAACGTTCACCGATTCATGTCATGTGTAAAGCTGTAGATAATGTATATAATGATGTATTTTGTTAGGGACACCCAGAAATTTGTTATATTTTTTTCTTTTTTTATTGTTAATTTTCTTTATTTAACTTTATTTTGTTAAACACACATTGTTATTAATATTGTCCTATAAGTGGTAAATCTGTTGGACAATAAAGAACATATTATTATTATTATTATTATTATTATTATCCAGAAGTGTCAAGCCAAATTACTAAATTAATACAGAGATTGGACTGTTTTCTTTTAATGTACACAAACTTTAATATTTAAATTTTTTAAAATTGTTGCTCTATATCAAAAAAATTTTTACAAGCCAATATCAGCTGCACCCACTTTGTAATAACCTAATAACGCTTTTAAGTAAACACATTTAATTCCTTTGTTATTATATTATTATGTCGGCGTGTGTAATTTTTGGAACTTTTTTAAATAATCGTAAGCTTTAACTGACCTGAATTTTGGCCGTTGACACCTTTGAGTTCAATTTGATCTGGGTCACTAGTGTTGACTTTTTCGTAAAACATGATGTTGAATAAAAATATACTGATTGGAAACAAAATGTGGTGGAGTTTGAACAGCTTTTGGATCATAAATCTTAGCGATAAAGGTATTTATTTAATTTTATTGTTTTTTGTAATTTTCGTGGGGCGATTATTGTCAATGTTAAGTAATGATTATTAATATTTACTTATTATGTTATCTTATGATGCAAATTTGCTTTTTACAGCGAGGATTATACATGGTCTCTACGTGACAAATGGCTAAAAGTTGATAAAGTAAGTAGCTAACCTCTGTGCTGTGCAACAAAATTTAATTAGTTAATTAGCCACCTATCTTGAACGGATTAAGATCTATTTGTCCACATGCATTTAATGCAGACGCTGTCACCAGATTTTGGTGCATGGTCAAACCGAAAATTTGAAAAGAATAAGTGAAGTAAGTTAGTGGCACTTTGACGTAAGTTTAAATCGATAAGGTAATTTATATTATCATACCACTTGTGATAATTGTATAAAGCTTAAGTAATATTGTACTAAAAAACCGTAGGTATACTGTTGCTATAGACAACTATTAGTGTCTTCATGAAGTTTAAAAGTTGTGAATAGCCTTGTTATAAACGAAAGCTAGGATTAACTTTAGACAAGCAGATTAAAGTCGTTTCAGAAATTCAGCTTTTTGAGGACACGATTGTAGAATTTCATTTTTTGTGTTTCACACTATGTTTGTAATTGAATAATTGAAATAAGTTTTATTTACAGTGTTTTATTGAAAACTTTTAACTGATGGATAGCTTTCCTCCTTCACTGCGATTATTAATACATGGAATATTACTTGAACTGTTTCAGTGATGGTTATTATCACTGGGCGGAAAAATATCTTACGGATGCAATTCCCCAGTTGAAGCAAGGTGTGTTTTACGGCGAGTAGCGGGGACGCTTTGACCTGGTCCACAAGGTCGTAGCCAGTGCGTCGCTTGGAGTGTTTACAGCTTGTTAAAAAACTACTTCTATATTACTATATTACTTCAAATAAAAATACTCGATGCCCTTTTTAATTTTTCAAACACATGACCACAGATTTGTGATCTTGAAATGTTATATTATGTTGATATAGTCCAAAAGAAAAATATATTTGTAATCAAACTATCGCCGCGACAGCACTGGATCGAGCGTATGAAACACAATTCCGCGCGTTGGTTATTATGTTTGAATCGATGTTTTAAACATTTACTGTTTAAGTGGCGCTCTCATGTGGTGTAGTTGTATAAGCAGATCATTCATATAGACATATTGCGGTTTATACATTGGTTTTTTATATTTTTTCTATATCAAATCCACGTTTTCCCCGACCTTTTTTTTTTCGTCCTTTTTTTCATCTGATGTTATCTTTTTCTGGCATTCTTTGAACGTTGTCGTACTGTATGTGTTGTTTTTTGGTGATAATACCAAGGAAACCATCAAACTTTAGATAGAAATAATAAATTGGTTGAAATTTATGACTTCTGAATTATAAGTATTTCGTCTTGTTTTGACTATTCAGAACGTCACCACGCATTTCTGATATGCAAATCGACTTATTTTGCGAAAAGGAGACTATTGGGTATAAATTATGTTTTAATATGTGTAGACTTTTTTTCACAACATGAAGCTTAAATCATGCTTAAAATCAAAAATTTGTATAAGGAAATATCGATTTTGCAGTTAGGCTCCGCCCCATAATTGCAAAATCCATATTTCCTTGCAAAAATGTACTATTTTAACCATGTTTTAAGTTTCTTGTTGTGAAAAGATGGCTAAAAATATAAAAAAAAATGGAAAATATAAACCCCGCCCACCCGCCCCATCTCAATTCTGATGATTCTTTTTTATTCGTCGTGAGCCAAGAGCGCGAAGTTTAATTGCAAAATCCTCATTTCTCTACAAGAAATTACCATGTAAAACATGTTTTTGAGTATCGTGTTATTCAAAGAATACTATGTACATACATATTAAGAAAAAAAAAAGTTTTCATTCGTTAGCAGACCTAGAGGCGGAGCCTAATACCAAAATCCATATTTTCTTAGGAAAATTTACCATTTTAATCGTGCTTTAGATCTATAAGAATAAAAAAAAAATCATCAAAATTGAGATGGGGTGGGTGGCCGGGGATAATATTTTCGTCTCTTTCTTAATTTACATAGTATTCTTTGAACAACATGATACTCAAAAAATGTTTTTAATGTCTTGTAAAGAAATAAGTATTTTGCAGTTAAGCTCCTTGGTTCACGGCGAATAAAAAAAAAATCATCACAATAGGTGGGCGGGCTTACGTTTTGCTTTTATACATTGGTTTTCTTATTCTGTATCAACTACTAGGGTTTGCAGATTCAAAGAATTCTTTCAAAAACCTCAAAAATGTTACTTTTCAAGCTTTGTTTTGTTTTCTAGCGTTTCCGACAATCAACAGTCCCGAAAATACAAAAAAAAACTTTAGTTAGAAATTATATTTTTGTAAAAATTTATAAGTTTCGAACTACATTTCGATTTATTTTGACGATTCTGAACATAATGGCGCACTTGGTAAATACAGAATTGACTTATTTTGCGAAAAGGAGACGAATGGATACATTCCTCACCGTCTGGCGTTTGTAAATTTAAAAATTGTATCAAAAACTACAGAAATGTTACTTTTCAAGCCTTTTCTTGTGTTTTCTGACATTCTCAGCACCCCACGGGGCCAAAAATACCAAGAAAACCATCAGAATTTAATTAGAAATTATATCTCTTAAAAGTGAGAGGCGTCAATCTTCTGTTCGATAATATTCTGTTTAAGGAAGAATATATTCTTTCTTATCCACTCTCTTATCATTTTTCCGTATAATTATAATCAACTATACGTTAATCTAATATAGCTATCGCATTTTATTCGTCACTATTTCATTCCTCAGGTCAGGTCAGATCAGGTCAAGTCTCCATTTATTCATTCATTCGTTCATTCGTTCATTCGTTCATTCGTTCATTCGTTCATTCGTTCATTCGTTCATTCGTTCATTCGTTCATTCGTTCATTCGTTCATTCGTTCATTCGTTCATTCGTTCATTCGTTCATTCGTTCATTCGTTCATTCGTTCATTCGTTCATTCGTTCATTCGTTCATTCGTTCATTCGTTCATTCGTTCATTCGTTCATTCGTTCATTCGTTCATTCGTTCATTCGTTCATTCGTTCATTCGTTCATTCGTTCATTCGTTCATTCGCTCATTCGTTCATTCGTTCATTCGTTCATTTATAAAGCTCAACAGGTTATCTAGGCTTTGGGCATAACAAAATTTACTTATTTTTTACACTTCTGTTCACTGCCTTTATTCTTCAGTTCTCAATCCCTCTACCTCTCCGACCATCTTGCACATTTTCATTTCATCTTTTTCTTAGTCTTCCTTTCTTTTCTTTTTGCAATGGGTGGACGTCTCCGCAACACCAATTTGGGCATGCTTTCACTAGTTAATCTCTCTGTGTCTTAGCCATCATATTCTTTGAGCCTTTATTACACGAACTTGTATGTTCTTCTTTTAACTTTTATGGACACATTTGGAGCTTATTAAGGTGCTTAAATTTTCTAACTTTTTACATCCTTTAGCCATTTTTGCTTTTAGTTCATGCTCTTCGTGTCCTTTTTATATATTATTACCCTCAAATGCACACATTTTCCAATTTTTTACTTTCCGAGTAAAGCTAAGGAAGTATTGTAATCGAGTTTATCGGACGACTGGCCACTTTCATGTTTTCTTGACACCTAGAGCATGGAAAAATAGGTCTCTCATTTCCGTCTGTCTGTTTGCTGCCTGTTTTGCGGATTTTTATTATACGGATAATCTGCGCAACTATTGTACAGATTGTTGTCAAATTTTGAACGGATTGTTACGTTGATAGGTAAATAAAATCGGCGTGGGTTAAACTCAATAATTTATTTTTTAATAACTCGAATTTACAAGACTAACTATTGTAGCAAGTATCTACAAAATAATCTCGGCGGGACTTGTCTGGCTCTTCTTAACATTCGCTGGACTCGACTCGGCTGAATCATCTCTTTCCTGAAGATGGTCTCCATTTAAATCCATATTCCCTTCTCGATGTCCGCAATCGAGGTCTTTCTCGAATCCATCGCGACTTCCACTTCCAGGCCTTTCTTTAGCGAACATCGCTTCGACCGGCCGATGAGTCATATTACATACTAGAAGACCCATAGGCGTCGTACCGGGGCGACGTATGGATTTATTTCGTAACAGTATATTGAAAATCTCAAAAATTTGTTAGCAACAACCTGTTGACAACCCTTCAAAATTTTGAAGAACTTAAATTTCATAAAATAGTGTACTCCTCTGCTTGTGCTTTATGAATCCGCCATGTTTTGCTTATTCCTTTTATAATTGTTACTGTTTGAACTTAGTTCCTTTTTAGTCACATAATACGTAGCCACGCAAACCTACCTAACGATCCTGAGGTGGAGAAGAATGCCTTGCAGACGAAAGGTTTGAGGTTCGATCCCACAAGGTTTCTAGTTTTTTGTTATCAAATCAAGAACAGTTCACCCGGACAGTGTCACTATATTTAACAATAATAAAATAATAATTATCATAATAACAGCTCATCACCCAAAATAATATTCGGACCATTTAATTTATTCATCAGTCCTTTTCTCTGTTTTAAGGGGCAGAGAAAATCAATCAAATTTCATTTTTTTAACACAAATGCATGCGGCTGTTGATTTTTATGAACGTACGAAGTAGAATTCTTTCGAAATATGAATATAAACACTTGAAGTTAAGCATGTAGTTAAACATATTAGTGAGAGTACATTTTTTGATTATCAGCTTCAAATATTATTTTACATTGTCCGCACTTGTGAGGACCCGTGCAGGGGCTGTGGAGTCATTATGAACGCCACTGGTTTTTTACTTTATGGAGGTTATCACAAAACAAAAAACACAAAATAGAATTTTATGAATTTTCAAAAAATCGAGATTTGTTTTAGTTTTTTTTTAAGGAGCGGAGAAATTGTGTCGAAATAAACTTCAAGAGGTCAAGGGATTTAGGAGTTCTTATTGTTTTTTTTTTGTGTCTCACTTTTAATGCTCCCTAGTCCACTTGTTTTTCTTGTCTTCAAACTCTTGACTGATTTTTTGTTTATGTTTTCTGATGTTATTTATATTCTTTCACCTTCTATGTTTGCTTGTTATACAGGGAGTCTCAGTTAAAACTCCGTTGCCTTTTATATCTTGAGAATGGGTAGAAGCCTTGAAATTCTGCAAAAGCCATTGTTTTCAGCTTGACGATGAAACTTTATTTAGTACATTGCCAATATGTCGCACACCGCAAACATATATTTTTGTAAATTGCAACTTAAATAAAGCCCTTTATTTTATAATCAACAAGATCAGTTTCAAAACTTTCATTTTTTATGTTTATAAATTTTATTTTTTTATCATCTAAAAAATAAATATCTAAGTGTTGCTTATCATTGTAATTGCAATCTACCGGTATATCAAAATCCGTTTAAAAGAAACACATTTCATTTGATTGTTGTCAAACTTCATCTGTATGTTATGATTATGAATATGATGTAGATGGTAAACGCTAACTAAAATTTAGCTAATCATCTCCAACAACAATCTAAGAACTTTCTTCAATTTTTTTTTAGTGGACGCCGTTTAAATTTTATAAAATAACATACTCCTTTACTCGTGTTTTACGGATCTGTCTTGATTTTTAACTCTAGTCGCCCAGATTTTCGCAAAAATAATATTTAGAACATTTTTCGGTATTGCAGCTTAATTAATAATTTTGGTGGCCTCCTCTGTCTTGAGGTGAAAAAATTATTCAAATCAGTGTGACTAATTTTCTTACTTTTCTTCTAGCTCTTATGTATATTTACTTCTTATTTACTTCTTATTTATTTTGGATATGCTTCTTTTCTTTTATCCTCAACGTTTCAGTAGATATATGTATAGCTTGTTTCAGGTATTCATGTAATTCATCTGTATTCCAGAAAATTAGTTTATCCAGACTTGTTGATATAGGTTTTTTATATTCTTTTCTTTAAGCTCTTCAAAGTTTATGTGCTCCTTGACTATATTTCAGTCATGTCACTTTTATTTTCTTTCTGTATATATTGTTTTAATAAACAGTGGTCTAAACCGCAATTTACGCCTCTTAATTCTCTGAGATCCATTACTGTAGGTGGGTTTTTGTCGAACAATAACATAATCGATTATTGGTTTTAATTGTCTGGTAAGTTCGCTCCAGGTGTATTTAGTTCCTTGTTCCGACGTGAATCAACTATTATTAATAGTGTTTGTCTTAATGTTTACCGACGTTCAGTGATAATCGCAAAAAAAAAGATGGCGGCAATCGTATTACTCAAAAGTTATCTTTACATCTCAACGATCCCTAGAACTGCGAGTGGAAAGTTTTGATACACCTTTTAATCAAAAATGTTTTATTAAAACAGGAAATTACATATAAAGAGCAAAAGCTTCAACAGGGCTCAGAGAGGTCTAGGGTATGGAGAGGAAGCTCTGCACAATAAATAAGGATGTCATGATTGTTTGAAAAATTGAAAAGCTTAAAACCGTTCACACTTTGAAATCGGTATTTAGTGCTGCTGCAAAATTATTTGTATATATTATAATTTTTGACGGAAATATTACCAACATTTTTTTTTTGACACACTAGATCAGGTACTTAATTGGTTTAATAGGTAGGTGTTGTTTTGTTATTATTTTATGTCGTAAAAATATATTTATTATAAACAATTTTAAGTGTTTTTAATTAGTGTGACGTTATCATAATGAATACAAGTATTCATTATGATATATAGAGCATAGTTCAGTGTTGGTGTTCTATTTTGACGAACCAAACTAAATTTCGAAACCTTTTACTTTGAAAAGATTTTCCAAAATCAGATATCGAAATATCGAAAAGATCACTGATAAAATAAATTTTATTATTGTTTTTGTTAAATACGACGACAATGTTTTGTTGTTGTAGTGAATATGTCACACGTAAGCAATGAAAGTCAGCGTAAACAATTAATATCAGGTGTTCTTGTGTTAAGGTGTTTTGATTACTTTTAAAAAATCAATGGGAGCACTTCCAAATCTGAATCATAATAGCTTATGTAGATGAATCACTACCTTTTCATTGTTTGACGATGACGCAAAATTATAAAAAAAAAACATGTCAAGATTTTAACATTAAACGTAGTTAAAATTGGCCATCGTAAATAGAATTTTGTTATGGAAGTGCATTTCCAAAACTTCAAGAAAAAACAGTAATGTGCGTCAGATGTGCGTTATTATAAAAAAATGTAATGTTTTTTTAAGATAAGATTTACAAGAAATAACAATTGAGACATAAAAATGATAAAACAATGGACCATTTAAATGTGGAACTTAATCTCATCTATTATTTTTGATGTTGGTTGACTAAACAGTTATCAGGCTATAGAAATTCTAGCTACTAATATTAGCATGTAGTCAACATCAAGAACAGCACGGACTACATAGTAGCTATAAGGCCGTTATAAATGGAATAAAAAGTCTCACTCGAGTATGAAAATAATGTTTTACCCCATACTTGCAAAATTTTATCTACGGCTCATTTAAGTGGGATAGGTGATGATGTAGTGAGTAAGTGAGTATGGTAATACCTAGGCCGGGTGAATGTCGTCATAAATGTCCTACTCAAGGAAATTTCAAATGGGCACCATTGGTTAATTTACTCTTTTTAAAACATTTCAGATTAAATACACTAACTGTAATTAACAACAATCATTAATGGTAATTTTAAAGTCAAATACAATTTAAAATTAATTATATTTAGATGACTTTACTACACATTCAGTAAATGATGATATCAAAATCGAAACGTAAAATTTACTCGAGATAATCTCCAATAGTTCGGTGTTTAACTAGTAACTGAGACAAAATGCCGCTAAAAGTTGCATCATCTATTTTATCATGAGTTGGCGAGAAACTAATAAAGCGTCAGACTAGTTAAACACTCAAGATAATAATTATTTCCACTCATAATTACATTTTAAAATCGTTTATTAAAAAAACGATGGCAAAATCGCCAACTATTCAACCTAATTAAACGTATTAATTTACATTATTCGCTGAGTTTTGTATCAACGGAATTTGTTCTTGATTGGGGAAATTTGCGGAACTGTCGGCTTCTAGTTGCACAAACTTATAATTTGAGGCCATTTCAATGAATACCATCATGTCTGCAATCATGACGACGGCAAACAGAAAAAACTCTTGTGCCTGTAATTATGCAATTTTAATAATTGTGACAGTACTGCGTACAAAACAATTAGCGCAACAATTTCAACAAGTTCATTTCATTGATAAAAAAGATTATGCATGATCAATTTTATGATATTTCTCTGATAAGATCTCAGTATTGGAGGGATTAAATCATTAGAAAAATATCTTTAATTGTGTTTTGTTAAGCAAACAACATTAATCCTTGTTGCTAGAGGACTTTTTACCTGACTTTTAAAAAGATTTGCTTGAGTTATGAGTATGACTAAAAAGTTTCCTATAGCCACTGACAAATACCAACCGGCGATTGTTACCGTTTTCATGCTTTTGGGGGCCTGCAAAATAATTATAACTTTACTTTTTCATTCACGAGTTTTGATACCTGAGTGAATGAAAATTCCAATCCCGAGACACCAAAGAGGATTTCCGCTACAGATATAAGAAAGTATTGGGGAAGTAACCACAGAATATTAATTGTGTTAGGTTGAGACATGACGTATAATTTGAAAAACTAGAAAAATGGAATAACGAGATTAGTTGAATGGGTAACGGTTTAAGTGCACCTCGATTTTCATATTCCTTTCTCTCACAACTAAAGAGTATACACCTCCGAGATCTAAATTAAAACTTTCTTTATAGAGAATGGGCTTTTCCCTTGAAGCTACGACGCAATCGTATCTAAAAAAGAAGCATTATTTTACCATTATCTTTTGACACATTTCCTACATTCCTTGCGGTAATTCCATATAAGCCGAGTCTGCTAAAAAAGAAGAATTAGAGCTGTGCACAAAGTAAATGTCTTGAAATCCAGCTTGATTCTTTAAGGAGACTTTTACATCATGTAAATGTACGGAACTTTTGATATAAGCGATTCTAGCGACATATTCTTATTAAGTGTAACTTTCCAAGCAAAGAATTACCTTATTCTTGGTTTTCCACTTAGAGATTTTTGAAAATCGACAGGGTCTGTAATGAACGATTGGATCTTGTTTTCAGTATTTATACCAATGAGAACAGTGTCTGTCTATAAATACATATTAAACAAAAATTAAATGATTATTACCTTCTTACTTGTGATTCTTCTGCAAAAACTTCCAAGTTGTGTCTGTGTCGTCCAAAATAAATAGTTCCACATTTTTCTGAAGCTTCAACAAGTAAAGTGTATTTGGTGTAATTATCGCAAACAATATTTTCGAATCGGTGCATTCCACCTGTCACAATTTTCTGCACACCGTTAAAGGGATTGGCCACTTTCACGTCACATGGTAGAGTATTGATAATATTTACGGAAGCGTGTTTTTGCTCAGGTTGCTTAGGGTAAGTTGTTTCTAACACTAATTCTAATACACCAGCAGAAAGAAAAGCGGCACTGGCAAACATACCGCCCACTGCCATTCTATGCAATGCATTTTCCATGACATGTAGCTTCAAGAACCATGGGTTTATCACTTTGTCGAAAATAGGTATCAAAATTAAGACCATTGCTGGATTCACTACTTGCATTTGATCCGGTACTATTTGTATCCCTAAAACATTGCCATCCATATGAGAAGCCTGAAATTTACTGAATTTGTTCATTTTAAAATTTTTACAAAATACGTTGGACTTACTTGAAAGGTCCATCTAGATCCTTGTTGATCAAACAAAGACCAAAAAATTGGTAACGGAATATACAAAAACAAAACAGCGAACACCTTCTTCATGTCACTTATTAGTTTACCGCTGTATTTGTCCCTGGCGGTGTGTAGCCAATGTTTTCTTTTATTTCGGTTAGCTCTTGACTTACATCTTTTGACAAGAGCGTACTGCACTAAGTTTATAATAAGAAAACTAAAATAGAAACCACAAAGTCCATACCATTGTGCATTTAAAAAACTGAAGCATGACGTTTTCTTTTGGGGTTTTAAGTCGGTACCATGGTTTACCCATCACAAATAAAACTGTCGTGAGACGAAAGTTAAAGATCCGTTTTTTGAGTTTAATAATGTACCTACCTAGAGATAGTACCATTAGGGCTGCAGGAAAACCAAATCCTAGTGCGTAACATGTGTCGTCTCCAAAACATGAAACCCATTTTCGGAGTATTGGAGTTAAAATCATGCCAACAAAGCCTCCAAGGTTAATGGTGAAATAAAATAGCGAAAAAAAGTGTTGTAGGAGGTCCTTTTGGTCCGGTAGACGAAATTGGTCGCCTCCAAATGCCGCGACGCAAGGTTTTATGCCTCCAGTTCCCACTGATATCAAAAGTAAGCCCACTGCTGAAAGGGTACTAAAAACTTAAGTATTATTGATCTTATTGCAAAGACTAGTAATTGTAATTTTGTTATAGAGTACGAAGGATACTTACATTGAAGAAAGTTCTAAGATAGGTATGGCTCCCATGCACATTAAAATATTTCCGACGAGGTAGATAAAAGAGAAGTAGAGAATAGTGCTAAAATGAAATTTGAATATTTTATTAAAAGATAACTGTTTTATAAAATTTGTATTATCTGTATTGTCTTGGTTGTGGGTTGGTGCAAAATGTATTAGATTTTGTTGAACAGACTATATTTTGTTTATGGGTAATGGAGCTAAACTCGATTTTACCGCAGATCACTAAAAATTATCTTAAACTCATACTTGGTCTATTGTTTTGTGTAGCAAGTTTTGTAGGAACAATTGTCATTGCAATTTAATTTTAAAAATGTCTCCGATTCTTTCTAAGCCCTTACATTGCTTAAAAAATATATACAGTGTGATTTTTAACGTATATAATATAACTTAGGAACCGCTAGAGGTACAGCTTTGAAATTTAAAACGTGAGATGAGTAATCAGATGATGTTCATTGACGTCATAGTAACGTGCTCTGATCTTGAAATTTCGAAACAATGACATATACGTAAAAACATTAAATAGCATGGATGATCGAATGACCCCTTTTTAGAGAGCTGATTCTGATTTGTCGATTTTTATTAGAGACATCATCTCCGAAACTACTGGACCGATTGTTAAAAAAAAAACGCTAACCAAAATTTGGCTAATGATCTCACCAACAATTTAATGACGTCCGCTCATCATACTGGATCATTAACCTTATCAAAATTGTATGAAATAATATACTCCTCTACTTATTGTTTCCGAATCTAGCTTGATTTTGTTTATTGCCATTAGATTTATTTATTGTTTAATCTGCCCTGTTTTTTCCACACAAAGTAGGCAACTGTGTTACAGCTAGATGAATTAGTTTGTAAAGCACCCGTCTCTCAATCTAAGGTGGAGCGTTAGAACCAGATTTGTTTTATTAGATGAAGTAAATTTAATAAAATTAATCACTCTCTAGTTTTTTATTGATCAAATTAAGAACGCGGTCACCCCATTTTCTCGAAAATGGCATAATACCAACGTCTTTATTTAAGTAATAATGATAAAATAAGATTTATAGTAACAATATTCAGAACATTTTGTTCGATTGTGATTTAATTACTAATTTTAGTATTCTGTTTTGAACAAACAAACTCATTCAAATCAAACAAATTTCTACTTGACATTCTTTCGATATATAAACATAAACATTGGAAGTTAAGCGTGTTATTATTGCTGAGAGAATTGTTGTCCCGTTGGTTATCTGCTTTAAATATATTGTCATTGTTCGTACCTATGCGGACCGCGTTCCCTTATAAAGGTTATCACAAAACAAAAATTGCAAAATCAAACAAAATAAACTTCGACCATTTTTTAAATTTAAATAAAGCAGATAACAGGTTTGACTTCTGTCAAGAGGTCCAAGGGGTTCATGTCGAGTATTTATTAAGATAACATATGTTTTTAAGTAAATATGTTTTTGCTGCATCGATGACTCGGTGGTTCCAAAGTTAATTAAGTGACAGGGGGAGGGGGGCTGACTTTAAAGCAGCACTGCATTCTGTCGCTTTTAAAGAATTTTTTTTTCATGAAAGCAAAAGTTTCTTCGTTATATTTAAAAATTAATAAACGTTGACACTCAAGGCTTTATGTTGCAATACTACTTTTATTTTTGAAAATTTTCCTTGCATTAACTGCATGCACTTTAAGTAGATATATTTTATTAAATAAATTGTCAAATCATGATAAACTGTCTAATTCATTCGTATCTCAACGAGTACCAATTACACAACACGGGAATCCTCTTCATAACTATATTTTTCAATAGATAATTTGTTGATCATCTTTCCATAATCTTCAAGTGTTTTTTATGACAATAATTAAAAGAAATATCATTTTTACACTGTATTGCTCAATAAACAGGGTGTTGTGGTATCCCGAATTTGAAATTAAAATTTCGCGCCTAGAGGAAAACATACAACGTCGCGAAAGTGTTCAAGTGTGTTTAAAGCGGTAGAGAGATTGACAGAAGGCCTCAGGACCTTGAAAATTATCATCTGTTAAATTAATATCACCGCGGACTCAAATGACTGAGATATTTTATGCTTATGTTGTATTAATGTGCTATTTCGTTATGACCATAATTATTTTCTCACAACTTGAATTTGAACATTTATTCTCGAATTATTATTTTGATTTTGACTGTATTGAATATGTGCTTTATTATTTAAACATCTTGCTACACTGCTACAGTGTGGTGTAAGTAAGATTTTTGAACTTTTTTTTAATCAACAATAACAAAATGAACGAGTTGAAGTTCATCAGTCAACTGCAACAATGTTAGCAGGGGTAGTTCATTGCAGGTTGACACTTTTTCCTTTCTAAATTCCTGGGGTACCTTCTTTTTCGTGCACTTGCCCTTTGGCTTAGCAGACACCGAGAAAGTGGATGATGTGGTCAACTATATAGCAACCCTTGCCTCACGAGTATGGGTATGTGGTGCAGCTCGGGAATCTCGCAACACAATATAACGCTGTAAACTCAGGATAACTCAATCGCCTTGATCAGAGCCGTCGATCCTGTAACCGCGATTTTGCTCCCGATACAGACTTTGCTTTTGTTCATATTTAAATTAAATACTATCGTAATTAATAACTTATGTACTACAATCCAGTTACTTTGATGACGATTTATTTTCCTTTTTGTGTGTTTAAATTTGTGACATTCAAAAATTTGTTTTGATTTGTTTACTTGATGTCATCTTTGAAAGCTGAGGGAGGATTTTACAGATGGGAAATAAGTGTCGTACAGCTTATTTTTACAGTTTTTCGTTCTCAAATAACAGGAAAATTTTGGGAATTACTCATCACGGAAGTTGGCAGGAAAAAAAACACTAATTTAGTAGTCCATTATATTCAAATACTAGTAACAATATATTTATTATGTACGAAAATTTGTGGCAGTTTATACGAATGAGAAATAAATCAATTAAAAATTACACACTTTTTAACTGTCATTACTTATCTTATCACTGATGTCTGAAGCCAGTGATACGGTCTAAGATTTTATTAATTTTCAAAAAAAAAAAATCTATACACTTAGTTCAGATTTTCAAAATGTAGTAAGAAATTAAACTTTTTAAATTTGTTTTTCGCCATCGTAATGTGTTAATTACCAGGGTTAACTTCCCTGCAAGAACTGAAATTAATATCAACAACATAACTCGGAGCTGTTTTCCAAACCGTTGATCCTTGCAGGTATTTTTTTAAGTCCTACACATCTCTAGTTAGTTTCTTTAAAGATAACATTTATTTTGAACTAAGGATAACAAACTCCCGTTATGCTGTGCCGTGTATTTGACATCAAAGAATGTTGTAACTCAAAAATCGATTTCTTTGTCTTATATACGAAACTGAAATTACATTTTTGATTTTCCTTTTGTATAATCCCCAAATTTTTATTAAACTCGTCTTTTATTACATGTTAACGAATAAGAAGGGTATTCTTTGAGAATCTAAATTCGAGACACACTGCTCATAAATATCTAGATTTTTATTATATTATATATGTTTCTCTAATCTCTTTTTTGATAAGTAAACAAATTTTAGTGCTTTATCATCTAGACGAAATTTCTAACATATAAAATTTGACAATAATGGGGCCGATAGTTTTGAAAGTTATCTGTCTAAAAAAAATCCATTCAGGCGGGCAGATAGACAGGCGATAGACAGACGACAAACGGACGAAAACGGAGACCTATTTTTTCACACTTTAGGCGCCCTAACACGTCGAGAAAACATGAAAAAGCCATTCGTTGGATGGTCCCTATTAGAACAATTGTTGTTGTTGAGAGCAACAATGCACATAACACAACGAGCTTAATATTATGATATAAAATTTCTAGTACTGCCTTACGTTTTATTAAAATTGTAGGTGTATTATTTTGTAGCAACAATTTAATCTAATGATCGATTGGCTATATTTATCATTTTATTTTTAATAACGCTGTTCAAAACGCGATATGAAATTCCGCTCAATTTTTTTTCATTAATCTGATATTTCCTCTGCACGTTCCACATTCAGTTCGTTTCATTTCTAGTTGTATTCTTGTTCTCTAAAGGTTACCTATTTAATCTTATATACATTAAAAGTGATGACGCAATAACGTTAGTAGGTATAGCTGCTGCACACATCAAACATTTGTAATATATCAACAACAAATTTTAAAAAATGTTGTCACTAAATATTTGGAAACTTTTAGCCGAACACAAAATTGTATATTTAATAACTGTTCTTACCTGTATCTTCCTAAAATACTATCAGCACACACTGCCCCAGCTAATGGCACAATATAGCATATCATTATAAAAACATGATAAATTACGGTGGAGCAGTTCTCTGAAAATAGGAGTTCATTTCTGAGATAAATTGAAAGTATGGCTAAAAAGCAAATTAGTATTTTATTAAGCACATCCATTTCCATCTAATTTATAACCATACTTCGTAAGCCACAAAAGGAAAATCTTTCACAAAACTCGGTAGCGATTATGCAAAACACAGCCGTGGGATAAGAGCTTTCCTAAAAGTCGACAACAAAATAACTTAAATGGTAAAAACAGCACACCCACACTCACGAAACTCATTTTCAAGCATTATTATCAACGTCATAAATCTGTCAATGTCAAAATGCGAAATTAAATGGAAGCCGAATTTTCACGTTTTTATTACAACTTATAAAATCTACATACATTTTACATTGCAAGTATGTTACATTATTGCCCACAAAAAGCTTCTGCAAATAAAGACATAATATTTATTTTCTGTGCGTGTTTTCTACAATGTTATGTTTAGAAGAATGAGTATAAGTTTTGGTATAAATTCGTTCAATTTATTATAAAATCATAGTAAAAATTTTGATTTAGTTCTTCTAAATATAATATTATATAAACGTTTTTTAGTCTAATATATTTTGTGTTACATATGGACCATCGATATTTTTTATTATTTATTTATCACAACATTTATAATGTATATAATATAAGAATACATATTTCCATTTAGAATACCGCTTATCCTCTGAAGCAGAGGGTAAAATTAAGAAAATACTACAGCATTTGTATGGCAGATTTTTAAGGAGGTCGTGGGTGAAACTAGGGATAAGTATATTACGTAGGAAAATCTGCCTCACAAATTTCTAAATAATAACAGTGTTACAAAAATAAAATGCACATTGAACACATTAATAATACAAATAGAGTACTTTACAAGTTATTACATTTACAATTAAATTTATAAAGTTGGACATTTATTACACATGTAGTTAAATACATCATAAGATTTTTTACTGCTTTTCAATAACGCAATGTGGTCCAGATTTACCTCGAAATAGCACAAAAGGCTTATGGAAGATCAATCAACCACCATGTTCGATGTCTATAAATTTATAAAAATTTTTATTTTGGATTAATAAAAAAAAAACAATATCCTGAATTCCTGGCACTTCAAGCACAAAACTTCAGCCGATAGAAATTACCAAAATTACACAAGCAATCTAGTGAACTTTTGTTTTTGGTAATGTCAAATTTTGTCAAAATCATTTGTAAGTTGTAAGTACTTGACAATAAATTTTTCTTTTGAAATGCAAGACAAGGCAACGTACCTTTTACAGTCTAATTACATGACTAAAGAGTTTTTGTCCAAAGCGTGTTCCGATTTCATGGAGGATATCCTTCGCAAAACTTTTGATGAAGAAGAGCCTCTGAGTCAAGCTCCGATAAAATGTTCTCAGGAGACACAAACAAATGCAGCAGATTTTACTCTCCCCATGAAGAAAAAACGCTTTTTATTCTAATTACCTTTGATATAAAATTGTAATAAAAATTAACTAGACTTTCCGTGCTTAATTAAATCAAACGCATTCTTGAAAAGCAGCTGATGACATACCTAATAACCTCCGTTTATTATGTGATCAATCAGTTCTAACTTCATCATTAATAAAAATTCAATCATAATCACCAACAATCCATTTAGCACAATGGTCCCTTATCACATTATATTACAGTTTAATTTCTATCTTCGTTAGAGAGATCACAGCTGGGAAGAAGGCAACATTTATTATATGTTCCGACCATTTTCCGTGTAATTTGTCTCTAGATAATTTTATTGGACAGAGGGCTATTTCGTGTTTCTGCTACTTAAATTATAGAATGCTAGTTTTGGCATACATGAGTAACAAACATCAAAGAATTGTTAAAACAATATTTTATTTGATGTATGCACTGATCTTTGCCAAAACGTTACATCTGTTACAAGTGATTTGTTTTACAATTCGTTAATTTGCCTTGGTTTAGTGTATAACAGAGTTGATATTTTGCTCGAGAAAATTTCGATCCCAGTTTCAAAATTTGAAGTGAGCATTGAACTTCAAATTCCACAGTTCTTAAGCATTAGGGGTATTTTCAACAGGAAGGGAATGGTACATTTATATATATACATAAATATATGAAAACATTTCGAGTAGATTTACACATAAATATAGTTGGTGCGATTAAATTTAGTTAATATTTTGATAATAAAATACCATTTTGATAAATTTCAGTATTGTCTACCATTAAAGTAAAGTAACGTTGCGATAGGCACTCAGGTATTAGGTCCGCAAAAATTTTGAACTATATTTTGATTTTCTTAGCGACTGATAGCGGATTCCATCTTTAATGTTCTAAGTGCAAATCGATAAAATCAAAAATATAGTCATAAATTCTCCGCATTACTTGCAACAATGTATCTTGGATCTTACTGTAAACTTGTTTATTGCATAAAACAATGTGAGTTTAAATTATCTATGGCCGGATAATCTTAACGGATGATCAGTCAAATAAAAATACCAACTTTCCTTGTTACTAATTTAACGTTTTTTATTATTTTAAAGTAACTTTGCTGGTGATAAGTCACATTTAAAGCGTTTAAGAGGTAAAAATGTGCGAAAGGAAATTCAATGAGTATTTTTAAGGAATTGTGGATAATGAATTGCCATATCAGATTTAATTTAACATTATTACACACACAAAAAACACGAAAATTTTATTGTTAACAAAGTTTCCTGTTGTAGATGTAAACATCTAAATTATTGTTAAACTGATAAACATTTAAGATAAAATTTGGTGATCCCTAACTGTATAGTTATATTTTTCGAACTTGGATCCAAATAATTTAAAGGTCTCTGGAGATCTTTATCTCGATTATCACAAAAGCTCTTATAAAATTTTATACCAAGTTAGTGTGATAACAAAAAATTTCACCTTTAAAAATTCATTTATCTTTTGTTATATATGTGTCTTGCAAGGCGCATACTTAAATACCTACCATTTGTAACATATAAATAGAAATGCAATGATAATTGTGGTGATAAATAATTAAGAAACTGATAAAACCTTTACGCTTATAAAAGTAATAAAAAAAGGATAGCAGCACATGCGGCAACGAAGCAATCTTATCTTTCGATGTAGTATAAAGATTGTATTTAAATTAATACAAAGTTTGTCATTTAATAATTTTAAGAGTACATATCTGCATGTAAGTCATCTTTATCAGCACTGGATTCTTATCACGTTCTTTATGAAGACACTTAAAAGTTAGTGATGCTATATAAAACTAAAAATCATCCGAATAATTATCTATTAATTAATAAATTTCCACTTAGTTTTGACAAATGAATGACACAAAATAGTGTTTACAAAAAAATTAAAAAAAACTGCACATACCACAGTTGTGTGAGTAACTAAAGCTGTGTTCAGGCAAGTAAAATTTATGAAATTTTTACTAGGATGCTTATTTCGTTTCATTATTTAAAATACCTTAGTCTAAAACTTTTCATTCCAGTTTAGTACGGTGTTTTTAATTTTTGTAGAGCTAATGAGAAATTGAAACCAAAGTTTTTATTTTCAAAAAGAAAATTCGAAAATTAGTGCTTTCAAATAAATGACAACAGAATTTATATTATATCTTATTTAAAAATTACACATACAGATAACACATCGTAAAACATTGTAAAAAACTGCCGTGCGTAAGAATTATAAAGAACAAATCGTATTGGTTCGTAAATAGTGGCGTGCAATATTATAATATTGAAATAATTCCATTACATATAGTAGAATTTATACAACCAACAAAACACATTAGTGCTCCCCTTGATGACAGAAGTTTTAAAAGCGCATTTCAAGAAAATTAAGATGTGCCTTAAAAAATCTGCTGTATTAAGTAATGCTGACTACAATTTAACAATTTGTTGTAAGTTTGCTCAAAATCATCATGTTCTTTGGGTAATTAAGTCAGAATTAAAATTTTGGAATTCAAATCAAAAATGATTTATTTAACAGGTTGTCCATAATTATTTTTAATTACCTTATAATATTGTAACTTGTGTTAAATAATACTCCTATTATTCTTTTTCAATGTAACTTACCTTATCTTCAGCTAGAGGTTATTTTTAAACAATAGGATAATAAGTATTTTTTGTAACCTGATTTTTTTCATTTAATAGATTTAACGCTTTTCACCAAATCTGTTGTGGTGACCAAATTTGAGTTAAAATTTCGCACTGAAAAAAAATA
The DNA here is from genome assembly GCF_036711695.1 of Zophobas morio. Lineage (NCBI taxonomy): Eukaryota > Metazoa > Arthropoda > Insecta > Coleoptera > Tenebrionidae > Zophobas > Zophobas morio. The sequence goes on along the minus strand of NW_026972129.1, from coordinate 15,135,020 downwards.
GCGGCGCGGAATCGCATTTGAATAATTTGAATTAAAAAAAAATTCAAACAAGAAAGTCGTTAAATGTAGGCAATCATGTGCACGTTTAGTTCTTTCTGGTAGTTGGTAGCGCTCCTAGGGAATTTTTGAGTAGTACATAGTGAGAGGGTTGGTAGAAGTTGGTTGGCTAGGTAGAGGGGGGAGATGCGTCATTCTGTTCGGGCGCGTCCCTGTTGTTTTGTTTTGGTGAGTGAAAATACGCGGTAAGGAAGCTAGGTTAACTTTAGTTGGTTTGGCAGTTAATAAAAAGGGGAAGCCTTTGTTTAACAAAAATTAATCGAATCGATTGCGATGCCACAGCTTCCCTACACACGTAGCTAATTCTTCCGTTTTTCCAAATTTGTTTTATTTTTTGTAAATTCACAGATCATATTAGGATTTTAATCGTTAACTAGTTCTAACACAATTTAACAGTCATAAGTTTGATTTCACGAAATTCACTTAGTTAGGACTCATCCTTTGTTTATCAAGTTATAAATAAGGTTTCTGGATTCTTATACTTACATTATAACACTTCTCAAATCCTCACACAAGATTGCTAATAGTTCATTTACGACAGTTAAATTAACCTAACGTTGTCCCACTTTGGGAAAGGGACCTTGGAAAGTGCGGTAGAATTTATAATATCGTGGACTGCGGCACGGAGGGATTAATCATCAACTCATCGAGACATATTTATTTCTCGCTACGTTGGAAATTATATGACAGAGAAGCATTTTTCGTGACGCTGGATGCATTTTGTGCTTATTTATCGTGTGTTTTGTTTGGGATGAGCTGGGGACAGTGCACTATATAAACTTTCAAAACTAATTGTTTTATGTAACCAATCGCTTGGATAATGGCATGATTTAGCATCATGTAAACTCTTTGTTTGAATCGTTGATAAAGTGTGGCAAATATTAAACTCATGTACCTAATTTTTTTCTAAGCTTTTTAAGCTTTGCAATTTTTCTCTATCTCACAATTTTAGCCTCAATAATTTGCCTTGCTGCATAATTTAAATTGAACATAAATTTTCATGCTCTGCAGTTCCTAACCTCACGTAATATTTTTGTCTGCACAAGTTTTACTTCACACCAGATTTTTTTTTTTTGGTTTTATAAACCTTTGGTAGTTTTTCTTACCTTGTAAATATTTTGTTGATTAATGCTTCCATCATATAAATTGTCTGATTTCCAATCTTAATCTCAGATAAGAATTCTTTGCTGTTTCAAATTTCACGAGAGTGTTTGCGAATTCAAATGTTTATTGTTCTTTTTGAAACTTTTAATACTTGTTCGTTTGTAGTTTAATATCGGAGTTATAGAAATTGAACATTTAAATGGAATTGAGGCAAATAACACAGAAACACGTGGCGGAAGCGGCGTGCGCGGTTCCTTGTCGAGCTGGCAATTGTACCATCTACACGAAAGATGCTAGCCTTGAATAGAAGTCAGGGGAACGCTCAGAATGACGTGACGCTGTCAGCTTATCTATAGCCGTGATTTCCAACCACGACTTTGCGACAGTAACGGCCTGTTAGCGCGTTAGATAGAGGTGTGCTAAGCGGCATGTGCTTGCCGATACGATAGAGTAGAATCACCGTGTAGGTAGGAGAACAACCTCAACCAGGAGCCCCAAATTCGATAGTTCCATCGCCATACTCTTATAACGTTCTGGTGTCGCTGTCGCTGTGCGCATCGCTGTGTACAGTTTGTGTTAAAATTTTGCCATAATTTAAATTTGCCGCCGCACGTCTGTAATAACTTGTGTATTTACATCCAGTTACTTTAATTCAGATTTTTCTTTCTTTTTATTAAATTTGTGATATTCAAATATTTGCATTGATTCTGAAAGTTTAATTTGATTTCATTCAAAGTTAGGCAAGTTTTCTTTGTAGCTGAGCATTAAGAGGTGTCTTCAACCGGCACAACTTAGTTGCAGCTTTTTTTTCTTTTTTTGTCAGTGAAGGAATAAATGATTTTATGTCTTCCATATATTTTGTGTTTTATTTAGCGGTACTTTTCCAACCTTGGGGTCCGTCACTTCCATCTGAACGCATTCCACCACAAAAAAAACAAACACAATGTAGGGTTCCATTTTGTTAGACGATTACAGCCAAAGCTAAATTTTCGAATTTTTAAATTTTTCGCGGGTTTTTTAATTTTTTTTTCACATGTCATTTTAAGGGGGGATGTTTGGGTTATCACACTGTCAAATATCTAGAAATTATACACAGCAGTATGGATTAATAAAACACATGCGTTTTTCACTCTGTGTTCTTGTAAATTAAAAAAATTTAATTTGAATTTTTCAACTGAACACCCGTTACCGAGCAATGTATGAAAAGAAGTTTTAAGAATTTGATATTTATCATTCACTATTGGCTTATATGTATTTTATGTATTGTTACACTTGTGCACGCCATTTTAGTTAAAATCTTAATTAAAAAAAGGTGCCAAATTAAAAGGAAATAAATTAACCTACAGTACGTTTTTTATTTTAGTTTGAAAACAAAACTAAAATTAGGTTAAATTAAAATCTGTCTGTTTTAAGAATTCCATATTCTTGTAAAACCGTGACGAATAATACTTCTCAAACGTTACTACTTTTGTCTCGCTTTCTCTCATTGCAGTTGAGATGGTACGTATTGCCTAGGATTTTAGGGACGGTCCTAAAGATCTACTGGAACGTTCGTACAAACCAAAAGTTCTCAAACCAAAAACTGTTAAACTTGAAAAGGAGGTGTTTAATGGAGCAGATGAAATGTAAATTTTAAGTTAATGTTATGTTTAATTTTCAGAATACGTTTTGCTCACTTTTTTTGTTTGTTGTATATTATAAATTATTATAGAGCCTGCAACAATACATAACTGTTTGAGAATCTCTGTCAAATTTCGGGTTTCACTCCGACAGACGGAGCTATCTGTTTTCTCTACCGCAGATCCGCTAAAGTTAAAATGAGATAGCGCTTTGTTGTTCTTGTTTCTCACGGCACAACGCAAAGTTTCGTGGTGGAAAAAAGAGAGAATGAGTTTTACGATATCATGGAAAAATTAAAATAGACGGACTGTGCTTAACAACATTTTTTTTTGGTAAAAATTAATTTATTTGATTAATTTGAATTTAATTCTAAAATTTAAAAATTTCTGCCCTTTCTAACAAAAACAGTCATAAAAAAAAATGTGAAAATGGTAATTAAAAGAAAATAATTAACACCAAAAAAATACGTCTCTTGATTTAAAACAATTAAAACAAACGGTTTTTTATTCACTAACATCTCTACTCACACCCCATTTAAATTCAGTAAAAGCTGCTGTTCTAGTTTGATAACAACGAATATGTCGAATGGTAACGTTTTCTGTCTAAGGTCAGTTAAATAAGCATCAAAAGATGACGCCACTCGATTTAAATCAATTGATTTTCATTTAGTATTATTCAAACAGGGATTTATTTTGACCTAGTTATCATTGTACCCATATCTGCCTTACCCAAATAAAAAATATGCGCCCATAAAATAATACCATATATGTACAGCGTGATCAACAAGTACCGTTTGAGTTGGCAATAGAATTAACCAATTCTGAGAAAATTTTCTCACACTTTTAAGCGCTCAAGAAAGTTTGGTTATGACATTTTAAAATCGATAACAAATTGTGTCTTGAATTATTAAATGTCACTGTCAACCATGTCAGTTTTGCCAACAGGAAGTACGGTGGAGTAACAATGTAAAGCAAAATTCGTTGATATCAACTGAAACAGTAATTATTGTTGATCACTCTGTATAATATATCATGTGATAACGTTGCAGAAACATACTTTTAATGGGTCCTTTATTGAGATTGAGAACGTTGTTTGTGTCTATACAAATTGTATTGCCCTGTACCCCTAAATGTGGCAATTACTGTGTAAAGGGATCCTAAATCCTAAATGAGAGCACGGACTTTCGATAATAAATCGCGACAAATAATGCAGACACTCGTTCATAATGTAAATTAGTATAATTTTGATCCTGTTTGACTTAAAAATACTCAGTGAATTTAATTAATTGTAGCAGACTTTAATTAATGTGCTATGGACGGTCTTACATTACCGGACAATTATTAATGTGCGTAGTGTTATTTATTTTATTTTAAGCATAAATGGTGGAGGTGCCGGGTTATATTAATACTTTATTTAAACGGCAACCCTATATTATTTTGCTAATTTTTAAACTTTAACAAACAAGCTAAACATTTTGTACTAGCAGCAGGTAAGCGTTAAGCAGATGACAATTTATGGGTTTTGTCTGATTCCTTAAATGAAATGCTTTTTGTAATATTCACCCTTCTAAAGCGTCGCGAGAACTTGACTGAATGAAAATAATCTCAAGGATCTCTCGACGCTTTTATGAATGGAATCATAGATCTCGTAAGGCAGTTAATTATAATAACAATAAACGAATTAAGTTTAGACACATCGCAAAATATGTTGTATTAAATTACGCGTCAGTCTTTCGAAGGAATTTTCATAACGATTAATTAAAGCTTCAAAAAGGCGTTAAAAACTGCGCATGTGCAGTAAATTAAGATCCAAGGTACATCGATTAAGATGGTTTATTTGTGTTTAGCAAACTTTCAAACATGTTTGCAAATGATTTAAAACCCGTTCGAGTTTGTGAAACTTACGTAGAACGATAAAATAAATCCACTGGATTTAGCGGAATGTTTTCAGTAATAAAGCTGAAATTAACGTAATACTGACTTTTTGGAATGTTTGTAGATGTTGTGCATACGTAGTATACTTTTAGAGTCCAGTTACTTTAAATAAATTAAGTTGTTAACTTCGGCAAAACTAGAACTTGATTTACATTAGCCAGTCTTTTATTTGAACGTTGTGGGCAACATGTGAACAGTCTAAAATATTTTTTTATTTATACGGAAATACAAATGGTAAAAATATATATTTTATTTAATACAAAATTGATGAACCAACAATGATAGTATGGATGAAACAGAAAACTAATGCCCCGTGACGACTATAACACGTGCGAATTAAATGCAAATGTCAAGCTTTAGTGGGTTAGTCAAAAAGCAACGACCTCGTTAATACCATACAGAAAGATGTCTCATCAAATAGTGATGTCATTTATTACAATTTTAGTTATTGATGCTGTCGATACATTGAGTTTTAATAAGCTTCAACAGATTTGTCACGTTTGAACAGCTTTTTAAAACATTAAGTTAAAGTTTTAAGCTTTTTTCTCTCTACTAGTAAAACAACATAAACTGAAAACTCAACAGTGCAAAAAAAGACATAGAAAATTTTGGATTATTTTTCCTGTTGTTAAAATGTGTAAGGTATTAAGGAAATGCAAATGTTTACGTTTATTGATCTAAAATCTTCTAAACTATACTTCTTAGATTCGACGTAAATACGTAATAAAGATTTTCAGTTGTACGAAATAACAAAATTTGTCTTTAAAACACCAACTTAATATAAAATTAAAAATTAAAATTACTCAAAATAAAAAATGTCTTAAACTGGAGTCCTTATTTAAGTTTACTTAAGTTAATAAATTCATTTTTGGATAAATTATATACATTTCGTGATAATACTTTGGGTGCCAACTACCATATGATCGACAAAAAACGTTGTGTAATCAGCTACGGAATTAATACAAAAAAAAGTGTGTTGGGAAAGTCTACGCTGTCACAGTTCTTCCTTTTTAAGGTTATGGAAAATTATTCCTTCTGTTTTTTTTGATTAGACTGACAATATAAATGACAAATTTATGATCTTTATATCAACTTCGTGCCACGAGAATTATATCGGATTTGTATACCTTTTTTGACATTTTTGACAGTTGTTTGAAATTTATTATCAATTTCAAGAAAAAAAAAAGACAAAGAAAAAGGAAGGACATCTTGTAAAATAAACGGTAAACTCACGAATAGTGTTAAAGCCCGATAGGGGTTTGCATTTTTATGGAATTGTGGCTCACCCTTCAAGAAGTGAAGAATGAAATAAAATTTTCCAAAATTTTTCGAAAGATATTCCACTCAAGCAGAAATAAAAGCAACTACAGAAGTATTATAAATAACTTGTTACCTGAAAGTTTCCAGAGCGTTCCAATCTTGAGAATAGCACTAACAGCAGGTTTTTTTATGTCACGAATATCCTGAAAACATTTACCTGCATAATAAATAAAAATACTTCTAAATTATCGGATACTGTGTACCTACAACCTCAGTTAACAACTACTACGAGCTAATGCATCTACTGCAATTTTATTTTTTCTTTATTACGGATTATCATCTAATCCCAATTTAAAGAATCTAAATAAATGTAAAATTAATTAAATTAGCATTGTTAATGCCAATTTTAGAAAATCTACTGTGCTTTTATTACAAATATAATTAGATTTGTTTACTCCAGCTGTTTATTAACTTTGTGCATTTCGAACAGTTGCCTCAAAAAAGTTCCACACAACCTTTAATAAACAGCTGAACTAAACAGATCTAGTTACTTATATTTGTTTTGAAAATGAAGTTTTTCAAATAACTCGCAATGTAAAAAAGCCGTTAAAAGATTTAAGAGAGCATTGAAAAATTGGGATTTTTTTTAAAGTTGTATAAAAATCCTCAAAAAGGTCCAGAACCAAGAGTTACGAAAATTTCGTTTTTAAGATGAAGTTTTTCAAATAACTCGACATTTTAAAAACTGGAAGAGATCTCAATAAGATGTTTTGAAAAACATTAAGTACAAGATTTTCAAAAATTTCGGTCTGAAATACAATTTTTAAATATTCATATTCGCATTGAAAAATTGAGACTTTTGAATGGTTGTCTCAAAAACTCCAGGATCAAGTATTACAAAAAATGTGTTTATTGTATTGAAGTTTTTCAAACTATGTATTCAAAATTTTGAAAAACAGTAGAAATATTTATATAGGAGGCTATTGAAAAATTGAGATTTTTGGAAAGTTTCTTAAATAAAAATCCTCCAAAAATTCTGGAATTTATATCTCAACGAGCTGGTTTGAAAAACATAAACCGTTAATAGTCCCGAACCAAGAATTTTGAAAAATTCAGTTTCAAAATGCAATTTTTAAATATCTCGAAATCACGAATAAGGTCAAAAAATTCATACAGATTTATGTCAAATTCGTTTTGAACAAGAAATTTTTCAAATCACCCGAAATTTTGATAAACAGTCCAAAATTTTATGTGGGAGCGTATTGAAAAATTGTCATTTTTGGAAAGTTGCCTAAAAATCCTCAAAAGATTCTAGAATAGGGATCTCCACGAGCTGATTCGGAAAACCTCAAGTATTAATAGTTCCGGACTAAGATTTTTAAATATTCATATTCGTATTGAAAAATTGAGTTTTTTGAAAAGTTGCTTCAAACAGGTGCTGAATCAAGATTTACAAAAAATTAGTCTTGAAAAGGAGCTTTTTCAAAAACAAAAAATAAATCTCGAAATACCCTCAAAAAATGTATACAGACGGGTATTGAAAACTTGTGCATTTTGAAAATCTATCAAAAATACTCAAAAAATTGTGGGACATGTTGTGGCCAGCAAATCTTGGACATTATTTTTCTGTTATTTTGAAAATTTTGATGTAGTCTATGCTTTATTACCACTTTGACGTTTGAAGTTTAAAAGATTTACAACGTCTCATCCACCGTTAGCATACTCGAAATGCCAAAAATGATAAAGGTGTTTCACACTTTGTGACAGTGGAAAGACATCGAAGTCCAAGATGTTCTCTCCGCGACTGTAGATCTTCACGAGCTGAGTCGAAAAACATATTGTGTTAACTAATACTCCCGGGCCAAATTTTCGAAAAATTCGGTTTGAAAATGCAGGTTTTGAATGACTCGAAATCTCGAAAAACGGTCACAGGTGTTTGAAAACTTGTTATTAATATATTTTTTGCTGGGAATTTTGTTGCATTTCTACAAGTAATTAAATACAAAAAACTCCAAGCTATTGCTCGCCTACAACCGAAAAAATTTTCGTTTTTATATTAATTCACATTTTGTTGAACAGTTACTTATTACTAGGAATACGGTAAACCTAAATTTATAATGGCAGTATAAATGGTGAATAACAGCGGCATCAAAAATGTGTCGTTAAATAATGACTAATATTTTTTAAGAAGGGTTGCATTGGTCATTTTTAGAGAGCAGTGATTCTTTTTATTCCATTATCGGACGCTTTGAATGATAAGAGATGTGAAATTGAAATCAGAAAAAGATGTCTTTGAAGTACAGTAGACGCCGCTTGATATGATCACGGTTAATGTTTTCAACCGCTTAGTGTGATCAAAATGCCTTGGAATGGACCCACGCAATACCTATGCATTACAGTTTTTCCGTTTATTGTGATCAATCTCGCAATTCTTAAACAAACGGGAATTGCTTTTTTGGAAAAGCGAGACGACTGAAACTAGTATTGTGTTTTAATGAACATTCATTGCTCTCAAAAGGTACTACTCATTTTGTACAACCACAATCAGTGGTCAAAAACAGACTTAAAATCAGTGCATTTTCGACTTTTGAACAAACGAATTTTTTCTGTTTTAAATCTGAGTAGGCTTATGTAACAATTAACATGTCGAAACGACGAAATCTCAGTTTATCAGAGAAAAAAAAAAAAAATTCAGCCCTTACTTAACAAATTTCTGCAACAACCAAAGGAAATCGAGGGTTCCTTTCTCAGAATCGTAACCAAAATTTAAAATAAATTCTAATGTTTATGTACCTTCATCTACCAGAGTAATAAACTCTGTTTTGTTCATGATTTTGTTTTGTTTCGAGTTTTACTGTCTCTGATTGTGGTTTTCGCTTATTATTATCAGTCGGTTAATGTGATCAATTTGTCTGAGTCCCAAAGTGATCACATTAAGCGGCGTCCACTGTAGTTTCAGATTTGAAATGGTAATGAACATTAATTTTCTCATAATTGCTATCATATAATGTAATTGTTAGATGAAAATGTTTGGCTATGTTATTTTACAAGTTCCTATATACAGTTTTTGTGTAATTTTGCATCAAACAGTTTAAAAATACCCAAAAATTAGAATTAAAGTTAAATCCAAAGAACATTTCTTCAAATATGCAAAAAACAGTAGTCAAAATTTAGTACACCAAACTGTACTATATTATCTGGTACTTTAACACGAAATGTAAATACTTTTAAACTGTCAAAGATATTAAAAAAAATGTAGAGTTTTTCATAATCGAGTGAATTTTTAAACAAGGTGTCACAAAATTGTTAATCCGGCTTTGAAATTAGGCATAAATATTTTACTAGATAGGTTTTTTTTATTGAAAAAGATTATTCTATGTTTTGGTAGCTTTTTTTTTGGCTCATAGTATGTATCTATATATAAGTCAACATATATTATGTAAGTAGTACTTTTGATATGTTACAAAATGAGTTTTGACTTTATTTTCGTATACTTATCAGTAATGGAATACTGTTATATAATATGTGTTATAATATTTGTTTCGAACTCACAATTCATATTAAAAAATAAGCTGTTGAACACTTCTAGCTTGTTTCATTTAAGACTTATGTTCCTTCTTCTTTTCTACCACCATCCTCCAACTGTTTAACTAAAAAATTATAGTAGTATAGACCACTGGAATTCGAATCCGCATAATTTTTTAATAAATAATACTGTAACATTATTGAAAACACTATGACCTTTTGGTCTATTGAGGATTTTTGAAAAGTGTAGAGGAGTTTTACTACACGTTTGAAGAGTTTGTATGAATCCGCATGGTTCATCGTCGGCCCGATCAAAGGCTGCTTGGCTTGGCCGCCCATTGTAGTGCACTCCTAATTTTTTTTAAAGATATCAAACACTGGTTTAACCGATAAGTAAGTTTTGTAAATAATCTTTTATTTCTTACCAAGTTAGGAAACCTAGTGTTGATTTAACATTTATTATCAGCTACATACTTATTTGAATTTTCTGAGTCAAGATTAAAAAAAGACGTTTTAAATATTGGCGTTGAGGTGTTTTCCCGACTTTTTCATAAATGAAAACATCAAAAACTGGGGAGGTGGTAAGTTTCCTTTATTTTTTTTGCTGGCAATTTTTTTTTATTTAAACATTTAATTGAATAATTTTCATCTATCTTAAGCGTGCTAGAACTTGATAATTTATTAGAATTTCTGTTAAAATTCGTTGTGGGCTTCAGGTAGAAAGTTAAACATTGCTTACATTTTCAAAGCTTTGTATGTTTGCTTAATACGCGTTTACGGTCAGATGAGATTCTCTAATCTCATCTTTTAATACGTTACTCACAACGTCCAAACACGTGCGTATATCGAAATAAATTTGTGCTGGTTCTATTATACCGAAGGTAAAATCTACAGTAACTGGAACTTCAAGGTAAAAGCACAGATGGGAGGTTATTCGATTACAGACACTTGCAAGAGTCTATTCATTAAAGTTTGAATATCACCAAAATCTTATGTATACGAAATTTTGCAAGTAATAAAACGCTAAAAAAAACGCGATACAATACAATTTTCAGATAAATTGTTCTAAATCCACACCCCTCTAGTAGTGGTGTAATAATCGTCTCATCATAATTCGTAAACATCCCTTCCATTAGGTCGAGACGAGCACCTTTTGCTTTGACCCTCGCGGCTCCTCTGCGGACTGCAGTACATGTTGTAACCTGGAATGATATGAACACGGACATCCCCCGAGGGGCGAACCCCTTCTGGTCGTTGCCTCCTCGAAAACGTCACCGTGGTTTTGCAGCAGCAGTAATGAAAAAGGTTGACGTAGGCTCCCCTAAAGTGCCTGTTCGTGATGCAGTACAGAATGCTGTTGATGCAGGACTTGGTGATGCCTAGCCAGGCCAGCTTGTAGAACAAGCTGTTGTGCACCTCTTTCACCGTCCCGATGGCCAAAACCACCCCGAACGGGAGCCAAAAGAACACGAACAGAAGGAAACTGTACAGGTTGGTGTGCATGAGGGAGTAGTCCCAGTTGAAGGTGACAGAGGGCTTGAAGTTAGGCCTGGATTTGGCCCTTCGGATTTGGTAAGCGGTCCTCACGTAACTAAAAAGCGTTAGAAATATGGGCAAGAACACAAACACCACTCCCACGGTAGCCTGGTAGGGGATGAGGCCGGGATTCCGCCGGGTGCAATAGTCGAAGGTTAGATCTGTAGCAAACTGCAAACTGGAAGTCACGGCACTTACTGTCCATAGCATCATGAGAATGGCTGTGATTTTTCCTCGGCTCAAGAGTTCGTAGGTTGCGGCCGAGCAGCACAGACGGATGTAGTTTTCTGCAGCGACTGCCGTGAGGGATAGGACAGTCACTAAGAAGCATACCGTCGCAAGGAACCATTGGAACTTGCACACAGGGAGGTTCTCCGGAAGGCCAGCGAGAATCACCACGGCTGAGGCGGGGATGACTAAACCGGTCACTAGTAGGTCGGCTAACGCTACGCTCACCACGAATGTGTTACCTGCACCAAAAGAATGGAATTTTCAAACAGCAACAGAACGACTTTAAAACACAACAAACATAACAATGAAAATAAGTCTGCGTATTGTTGGTTAAACTGCTAAATTTTTTAAGTGGCAGTACAGGATAAAGTTAACGAAAAGTGTACTGTGTACACCTATACGTAGTGATGTATCCAGAGGAGGCGGGCTCCTCAAGACCTAGCTAAAACAATAATGCTATTCGATTACACTAGTCTACAAGGCTTGGCCCAAACAAAAGGATGTCAGTAATTTTTGGAAGCACTTTTGTACCACGAATCTAAATCTGTTTTCAGAAAAATTCTATTACGTCGGGTGAAAGATATATACGATAATAATCAAACTCCGTCAATTTTAGTCGCATAACATTTTAATTAACGTTGATTCCTTTTTTCCGAAGTATATGATTTGTATCTAACAGTTTATACTTCTGACACAAAATAATTGCCCAACCCCTCGTGTTTTAAAGAAAATCAAAAATTGTTCTGTGAAGATACTCAACTTTGCTCGTCGTTCATGAAACTCAAAGTTAAAGAACAAAATTCTTAGTGCTGTGTTAAACAATATGTCACCTTCCACGGTTGGCGTCCCCAGGTCAAGGAGAAGGCCGTCCTGAAAGAAGGTACCGTCCAGGCGGGAACGACCCTGCTGACCGTTTTATACTTTTTTTTTAGTTTGTAAAGTTTTTTTTGTAGATATGTAAGATTATTTTAGCCGTAAGATTTATTTGAGCCGTGTAGCTGGTGGCAGGGGATAAACCCGGTTTATTGTTTAAATTTCTTTCCGTTATATTTTATTTTTTTGTTTTCGCGGGCGCTCACCAGACCACTTGGAGATCCGTGTCTCCGGGTTTAGAGCAACCCCGGTGCTCCCTCCCCGGAAGAGGGAGCTGGCGCTCGAGTGACTGTCGCTCCAGACCAAAGGCTCCACCCCCGGTAGTGTGAAGGTGTCCGCATAAGCCTAGATCGGCCAGAGGCATTTCGGCGGCACTAGTAGGCCCAAGGCTTGGCATCGAGGCACGCCACCCCCACACATTATCGGCGAAATTCCAGACGTTCATTGGAATTTCGTCACAGAATTTGTAAACTACTGCTAACACTAATTATGAGCAACAATCTAACCTGACCTAATGCTCGAAATGTGGATGGCAAGAAAAGGGATAGAACTGAGATTTAGGTTAGCACAATTGCTCACTGCCTACGGGGCTTTTGGGCAGTACAGGTACAGGTTAGGGAAACGTAAAAACCCCAGAATGCTAGAAATGAGGAGAAGAAGTAAATACGGCCAAACATGCAATGTTTTTTGCAATAAATAGACAGATACAAAAAAAACATATATAAGAGAAAATTCGTTAAAAACTAAATGATAACATCATAATAAAGACTATGCTTCAATGTTCACAAAGCTGGCACAGTATCGTGACTCTAACAGAAGATATCGAAAAAAAGAAAACAAGGAATGGAGAAGAAAGAAGATCAACCGATTGCAAAATATTTGCGGAAGGACAACAGCAAAAGGACACCTGAAGTAATGCTTCGTACTGGTTTTGGATAGTCAAAATTCTGTTGTAACGAATAAAGAAATTGAGGACATGGACATTTGTTGGACAACGACCTTTATAGTAGCTTTAGTGGGATTATGCCCATGTAAAGGTCTGGTCAAGCCAAGTCAGATCAGGTCAGGCCAGGTGAGGTGAAGTCAAGTGAAGTCAGAGCAGGAACCTCCCTGAGCTAATGGTCAAGTCAAGTTAAGTAAGGGCAGGTTAAGTCAGATCTAGGGGATCATAAATACAAAGTTCTACTCGTTTTTTGTCGTTGAGTGATTTAAAAAATTATATATCGACAACTCTGCTTACCTATTTCATACAAATACCTCAGATTTGTGACAGTTTTAAATCTGATCTATCCAATTGACGTTAACATTTTTATTTCAAATTGCACAGGGTGAGTTTTTTAAGGCTACATATACCGGGCGACTATTAATGATTGTAGCAAATTTTTATCGTCTTGGCACTTGTGAATTATATTAGTTTACGGTTCTCAATTTTGACATGAGGGTGCATAAAAAACGTGATCAGAAGATGGCAACCATTGACTTGATTCCTACAATTTTAATTTGCAATCAGGTATACCACCACAAATGTTAAAGTGTTGCCAACTTGAGAAAAAAAATCACAAACATTAATAGTCACTCGGTATTTGTTATCATTGATTTAATACCTCTGCGGAACATTATATTACTACGAGAAACTTGTTGCAATGTTATTAAAGTAAAGGCATAGATCGTTGATAAACGTTAATCATTAGACAATAAAAACAATATTACGAATACTTTTTTTGGTGTCAGTGTGGATGTAGATTTATTACTTCAAAGTTGTAATTATCGTATCTAATTCGCCTCTGACTCCCACTAACAAATTTTTCTGGGTGCCCCTCTAATCATAATATGGGTATATTTTCTTGTATTATTGTTCAAATTTAGTTCGAGGCAACGCACTGTTAAGCTGAAATTGGTTCTAACCCAATAATTTAGCCTATAAATATAGAAAATAATTGACATAAAACACAGAACAAGTTCTCAGGGGACGTCAAATTCTAGGAAGCGATAACTTTTCGATTAGTGTGTTATATTGTAAACAACAACGTTAATTTAAGCTTCACAAAGTTGATGTACTGCATAGCAAAAAATGGTATGAAAACGTTGCTTCAATTTTGTTTCTTATAAAGCTCTCCTTCAGGGAAACTTTATAACGGGATCAAAATTCAAAGTGATAGTTTTTTCTCCAACTATTAGTCAATAATCTCGTTCACTTTGAGTCAAATTGACAAGCACAAATGCGACGATGCTTCTGCTTGGCAAGGCGACCATGACAGCAGAAAGAAATAAATTAGAAAAACTGAAACGTACAAGTGTAGCTACCAAGTTCCTCTTCTGGGTCAAATTTTGTATTTGCTTTTGGTGTCCTATATGGTATATGGTTCAAAACTTCAAGTTCTTAATTTAATGACTTTCTCAATAAATAACCTCATATACTGCCGTGAAAGTATTCTACATCAATCAGATTTGGAGACAGCTGAAGGACATCAGCTTCACAGGAATCGATTCTGCAATCAGCAGCTTTCAACGTTCCGAAATCTAACGCTAAAGTAGTTTGTCATAGTACAATTTCCTCTGTATGCACGCGACTATGTAAGCGTTAGCTCATTAAAAAAGTATTAACTGCTCTAAGGGATTGTGTGATAGTAAAATAGTATATTAAAAAATTTTCATTAGGGTTCAGGTCTAATACGTCTATTATCTTTAAATTAGTGGCAGGATAACGAAAATATTGGACCAATATCCTTGTTATCCTGCCACTAATTACGTCCTCCAAAATACGGGAAACTGCCGTAGTATCCGATATATTTGGGGCCAGCAATGTCCAAATCTAAAGTTGTCCCGATGCTCTAGAGCTGCACCGGTGCAGTTAGACAAATTACGTGAATATAATTTTCAAGAAAATATTTTGACAATTTATTTTACCTGGCACTAATCTAAGTACCCAACACGCATATTCTAATTAAAAATGTCATTTCGTTCTTTTGATGTTTATTTTATTTATTATTTGATAGTAACATTTGTCAAGACTACCAATCTTGAAAATATAAATTACACCAGTTCTATTAAAGCACTCAATTTGGGTTTAATCCAATTTTTTTTCCGTCATTTTTCTTCGTTTTTATGAAATAGTGGCAGTATCTTCACGATGTATTTATAAATTCAGAACCGAAAACGCAAATATCAACGAAGGCTAAAGAGAACTTTTGTAGAATAAATTGAATTTTAGGGGAAGCGTTTACCTTTAGGTGAATCAGATTAGAAATAAGTGCGTCAGGAGATGATTCAAGACTGAAGAGAATCAAAGCTGCATTATGATTTGCAAAATTGTATTACAGCAAAGTAGTGTCTTTGACAAAACAGTCAAAATATCGAAACTAATAATCAAACCTGTGGTGTGTAGTTCCAAAATGACGATATACCGAAATGACAAAAATTACTCCTATATTTTTAATTATCAAATTTAATTCCTGCATAACAAATTCGTGCAACAATTCTTGTGTATGTCTGGATCGTCAACACTTTAAACTATTTTCCATCATGATCATAAAATACCACATCCCCGAAAAAAAAAATCCTCTAGTAGGCCATTTATTTGACAGTTATTTGACCGTACCTGTCAAACCGAGCAAGGAACAGATTGATGTTACCAACATTATTTTTACTTCCCGATTGTAAGGCTAAGGAAGTATAGTAATCGTGTCCATCGGCCGAATTGCCACTTGCATATTTTCTCGACATTTCATGACCCCTAAGGTACGAAAAAAAGTAGTGTTCCGTTTCCGTCTGTCTATCTGTATTCATTTTGATTAGACAAGTAACCTCCGAATCTACTGGACCGATTGTTGTCATATTTTGTACGTATATTAGACGGTTAAACGCTAACTAAAATTTAGATAATCATCCCCACAACCAATGGGATGACGTTTTCTCCAAAATTTATAATAAAAAGTTTTTAAAAATTGTATAAAATAAGATACTCCTGCACTTGTGGTGTGTGAATCCGTGTCGAATTTTCACTCTAGACATCCAGAATTTTTGTAAAAAATTCAAAACTGAATAACAATATTTTACATAAAACTTTGAATCTGGAAAGCCGATGCTCTGAAATCTTGTAAATATTTTAAAGCTATCGTAATCATGGTAAATCGTTAAGCAAAATTGATTCGTTCATCCCCTCCACGTAAAAATTGATGCCGTCATCTCAAAATTTTACTGAATAAATCCTATCCAAAATGTGCAAAATATGATGAGTCTGTATGTACTTGTGATTTATCATTGTGTTAAAAATTTTTAAATTTCTTATACAACTTGACTCATAAAAATTAATGAATGAGTCAATTTATTGTATTGATTAAATCGGGAACGGCTCACTCACTGCATAATCAAATTTTATAATTTTTCGAAAAAATTGAATTTGTTTTATTGTATTTCAGGGCGAGGGAAGTTCTGTCGAAATAACTTTGGACCAATTTTTTTTTAAATTACATTTCAAAGTTTGTTAGAGCTTTTTTCGTTTATTGGGTGATCAATACTGATTGTAACCGAATCATCCTTGACTTTTAATCCGCATGTCTTTAATAGACTGGTACTAGCGTGTAAAGTTTCATGATTTATCCTGTGTGGTCGAAAAATCGATTCTGTACGTTCCTTTTTTTTGTGAATGTTTTTACATTATTGAAAACAACGAAATAAAACGTGATGCACATTTGACTTCGTCAGATACCCCCACTGGGTGGCCAAAGGTTTTTGTGTTTCGATCGATGAGACGATTTGCAAAAACTCTCGTAGCAAAACAATTATGGTTCCAGCTGCGTGTGCTGTGGCAGAATCTTGTTGGAAATACTCCATCGCCAATTTATTAGTATAGTGTTGATTTATAAAAGGTGTGTCAATATATATTCAGGCCTTAATGGAAAATCAGCTACTTTTTTGTTCTTCTTGGACACATGTTAATCTATGCGGATACATATCCAAATATTTTTTTAATATTCTTTGATAAGTGCAAAGCGATATCTCCACTTGCCACTTAATTTTGTTTTTTCTACATTTTCAGTTTCTCCAAACAACATTTCAGGACATTCCAGAAAAATGTGTAGAGTCTACAAGATTATTGGGGAATTTTTCACGGAATTCATCCCAAGTCTCCTCACAGAAAACTGCCAAACCCTTTCCATTTTATGTAACTATGAAGTAACTAACTTCCAACGAAAATGTTATTTTTCTGATTTTTTATATTATTTTTATATTTACAATTACGAACGACAAAAGAATCAAAACAAAGTGCAAAAGCAAGGTCCCTTTATAGTGATTAGGTTAGGGTAAATCATGACCTTGAAGAAACATATTGATGACGTAGAAAGTACCTCTTACGCGGGTAATTTTAAATCTAGTTACTTTTTCGCGTTATAACGCAAAATATTGTTAATTTTGTTAACTCATTCGTTTGTTATTTGAGTCCACAAAAGTTCAATTTGTGCCTGGAGCATACATCATATTTCTGTCAACTGAACTAAAAACACGTATTTCTTCACATATGTACTTTACATATAACATATTACTGTGAACAAATTTACATCGACTGGTATGTGTGTACAAGTTTTCCGGTATTTATCTAGCAATTTTAGACAAAATGTACAACGACTGTAACTTTTAGAGCGGTAATAATAATAGAGTATTTACTTCTGCATGTCCGCCGCTTCAAACTAGGGTAACCATATTAGCCTGCAGTAGCGTTACACAGATTAACTAATCGAGTGTCCAGTCCACTGAATTTTCCATTACTTGATTAGCCTTTAGACAATTTTGTGTGTTTACCAACAGGATTCATTAAACATAAAGTGCATAGTTATGATGATGAATGAGAAATTACTTCTTGATATTCGCTTACCTTTCTAAATTTACTTGATTAACTGCAAAACATAATTCTGTCTGACACTTTTTTTCATCTAATTTTCTAGAATTTTTGTACTACACAAGTTTGAGTATGACATCTGATGCGACGTTTATTGTCCTTCAGAAGCTAGGGAAGTTCTATATAAGTAACATTGCAGATGTTTTAAATGTTACACAGCAACGCGCTTCTACATCTGAGAAATTTGTAATGGTTTTTGTTGCGGAATGAAAAATATACGTCACATTCCCAGTGAATAATATCCAGCCTTTGTAAAAGCCAAAAAAGTTGCAATGTGGGCCCCTATCAGTTTTTTTCTTGTTTTACAGCACAAAAGATTAGCTAGGCATTTTTCCAAGTTTGTAAAAAGATCAATTATTCTGTCTCTTTGTACTCTATTGCTCCAAGTTATCGTATACCATGTCTGATTTAGACATTTAAATAATAAATTTAACGAATAGGTACACGGCACCTCGACTCAACAAACTAATTTAAATTATGCAAAGCCTTTATTCTGTCTTACGCGTTTTCGTGATTCTACTGTAAGTTCATTTCTAAACTTTGGTATGCATATTGACGTCTTTGTGATCACATCGAATTCAATTACGACCATTGTCAAGTTCAAATGCTCTTTATCGCTCTGATTTCCTCCATTTTTTTATTTGCACCTCTGGAAGTTTAAGTGACACTTGGCCGAATTTACAATTTAATTGATTTTTCATGCAATTAAATTGCTCCGTTACCAATTAAATTGCAAATTTCCATGCGTCTTCTAAAACTTGCTTTCTAATTGAAAACTTGAATTCCAAAGTGTAGTATAAATACTTCCAGAAGTTTCTCTTTAATTCTCTGAAAGTGTCGTCGAGAATGTTCCTGGAGGATTAAACATTTCAGCGACATTACAGAATCGTTAAATTAGATACATATCTTGCTAATGGTGCGTACACGATAATTAATCTAGGTGAATAAGCTTAGTTCTATTAAATTTGTAAATTTAAAAACAACGAAGAAATCTAATAACAGCTATATTGAAGCGACAATCTCTAGAGGACACGTTGTATACGACGTCATTATTTAATTACAAATAATCCTTAAAATGTAATAAAAGTTTTATAGGGTATTGAAAGAATCAGATCATGAGATATCGAGCAGGCATTAATTTTTAGATGTGATGTCAACTAAATTCAATTAGGAGATTGAAGTCAGACGTTATGGGTTATAAAACGTGCAATTTACTCCTCAATTTGCCCCATCACTATTAATTTCACATGTAACTGACAGTTCATATCAAAGAAATCATCAATTTAATTGAAATGAAAATTTATTTCGTGTTTCGGCTGCACTTATTTAGTTTAATTCATTGCGAAATGATTTTTAGAGAGGCGATTGCTGAATTAACTAGAATATATTTATTTTTGTTAGTTCTGCCACCCCGAAAGCAATGGTATGTATATTCACATCATATTATTTATTCTACAACAAGTAAAATGTTTTCAGTGGGGAATTCTATAAAAAATAAAGTAGAATCCAATACATATTTTCAGCAACAGTTTTACGTAACAATAAGTTACCAGTATTTTCTTGTAAACGTATGACATTTATTCCAGTGAAGCAAATCTCAGTGTAAAGTAAGTGAATACACGTCAATGTTACTTTATGTCAAAGTTCATCGGCACAAAGGGGAGGCCCTGCTAAGTGAAATTCATGGTCCTAGTTCAACCGTTTTTTCATCTACATGAAAAGGTCAAGCGTTGTAGTAGTTTTAAATGAATTTATTGCGATCCCTCTTACGTTTTCAACGCAAGTTATGTTAAAATATTGTGGCGTGTGTGCCATAAATTCGCCGTATAAATATTGAGTGCTGCATTCTTTGTATATTTATGTTCTTAACCAAACTGACAAGAAATTTAATTTTGCTTAAAGTGGAGCCTCTTGTGGGCGAGTAGAACACATTTTCCTCAGGGGTAAACATATTTGTAAGCACAAGTAATACGAAAAGTATGTGGATATTTGACAGAACAAGTGTTGTAAAGTTATTATCACTTTAAAAGATTTTATTGCATAATTTTCAAAGTGAAAAAATCTATTAGCAGAAAAGCTTCTAGCTATTAACCATTAAAACGATGAAACCAATAAATCAATAACAATTTTCAATATTTGTGAAAACTCATTATATTAATATACGAATATAATATAAAATAAGAGTGGATTAATAGAGCACCGACATTGACGCATATTATTTTACACACTTTAAATAAAACTCACTTTACATATAGTTTTGACTGGCGTCATCCTTTTTTTGTAGGGATGAACAAATTTTGGTTGGCGTTTTGCTATCTATAAGGTAATCCTAAAAACACCTATAATTTCACAGTAATTTATCATTTCTCTATGTTCCTTGCATTCACAACATGTGACCCTAAGTGTCATTTGCAGTTTTCTCTGGAACATCCGTCACAATAATATAATTATGGAAATGTGGCGCATTATTATGCTGCAATGAAGTGAACTGGTTGCAGTAGTATCCAATAAATGCTTTATCAAACTAAACTGTCATGTACAAACTAATTTCCTTTAGTGCACTAGATTAATCCCATCTAATTAACTAATTACAGACGAACAAATGCAGATTCCTCGAAAAACTCGAAAATATCGCGGATTTATTCTTTTACGATAACCCCTACAAATTAAAAAAAGACAAGTGTGGACTGTTCAAGTATAGGTAAAGGGGCATGCTATGCGTATGTTATAAGTGAGTGAGAGATAACAAAATTATAATGTCATCAACAATTTCTCAAAGACACAATATCAATTTGAATAGTTATTCATAATAATAGTACTGTTAACTCAAATTTTCGAGAAAACGAAGTAAGCCGTTCTTGATTTGATCAATAAAATGGGCTGCCTCATTCATTAACTTTTTTGAAATATGAATGCATTCATAAACCACAAGTATAAATTCATAATATTTTACATATGTCAAGGTAAGATTTATTCGTCGAAACTTTAAGATTGATTTTGATAGTTTTTGGAATTACTTATACAGGGTGACCCAAAAAAATCCATGAGGCAATCTCTTTCACTGATCATAGCAAAAACGGTTTACCCCATTTTCTAGAAAAATTAGGAATACATAACTGTTATTATTCAGAATAGGAATAAAAAATACTCGAGGAAAAATTTTAATTGAAAAGCAAGTGACTATGGAACGCTCGAACAGTTATTTGTTAATTGCATAACTTTTTTTGCCGAGGATAATAATAACATGAGGATATTACATTGAAAAAGGTAATGAAGATCAAGACATGAACAAATGGGAAAGCACATGGCCACAGTAAAATAACAATTCTGATTCATGGGTCCAAGCGTAACAGAGCTGTTAAAAAGATTCCAAAAGATTGAAGATATGGAATCGTGTGGAAAACAGAAATGTAAACCGTAGGTTCACAAGAGTAACCAAAAGTCTGTGCAGGGAAACCAATAACTGCATAATTAGGAAAAATCTATCTGAAAACTTCAAAGTAGAAGATGTCAGACAAGGAGGTAGCTTAAATCCACTTCTGTTTATAACATTCATGGACGATATAATAAGAGAAGTCAAAATATGGAAAAAGTAGACATAGTAAAGTGTGTATTTGCGGATGACGTGACAATCATCACAGATAATGGGAGATAGATACCTAAAAGAGGACCTTATAGTATGGAATAAAAATAAACATAATGAAAACAAAAGTGTTGTCAATTTCAGGAAGAGAAAAAGCTATGCACACACAAAAAAAGGGATAAAGCAGGTAAAAATGTTTGGGTTGAAATAAACAAAAAATAGAAAGCTCAAATAAAGTGTATTTCTCAATAACCAGAAGATTTATGAATCAAAAAGAGCTTACAAAACAGACAAAAAGGAAATTGTACAAAGCAGTATACAAGCCAGTAGTGGGTACTGATCAAGTGGAAAAAAATAAGAAAGACTTCAAGGTGTGACTAGAACCAATGAAAGTAGAAATGTACAAATCAGAGAAGAATCACAAATATATATATTCAATAGAGAAGCACATCAAGAGAAGACAACCCACACAGAATGGGAAGTACAGTAGGTACCAATGAAAAAAATATGGACAGGCAAGACGCCGGACAAAAAAAAATCCTGTGTATATTATTACTACGAGGGCAATTTTTAATATTATCTACCTAACTATGAAGGAAACCGTACAAAGCTTCAAAAAAAATTATTTCTCTACCTAACAGTCATCTATACTAATACATTAGACCAGCGTATTTTAAAAAAATATTTTTAGTAATTTCAACGGTGTTTTTAATTTTTCAAGCAGTAAATTTCATATTTGGTTTTAAAATACTAATGGTACGGTACAGACACATGAAATTCGAAATTTTTGGCACCATTGCTTTTTTGCTTTTATTTTGTTTTCTCCTATCTTAAAAAGAGATTACAAACATGCAGTGAGCACTTTGTGATGTCCTTTTTCTTTTTCACAAAAAAAGCAAGAAAAAATATATGTATATACAAATTTTCAATTTTAAACATGTTTTAAGTTTGATGGTGTGAAAAGAAGTCTACACGTGTTAAAACAAAAAGGCAAAATGTAAGCCCGCCCGCCCACCCTGTCTCAATTGTGATGATTTTTTTTATTCGTCGTGAACCAGGTGGGGCGGAGCTTTACTGCAAAATACTTATTTCTTTGCAAGAAATTAAAAACATGTTTTTTAGTATCGTGTTGTTCAAAGAAAATTATGTACATTAAGAAAAAAGGCAAAATATTAATTGAAATTTGTCTGAGGGAACTATTGTCATGAAGTGATTTTTCTAATAACAATTATGATTTTTATTTCAAAAATAACTTGTCAACACAGAACACTTGTCACTTGCTTTTATAAAACTTAATTAACTTTGAAGCAGTGATAGCTAATTAAATTTTTTCAAAGGCTCACAGGTGGTGTTTTTTATGTTGACGAGAAGAAGTCCCCTAGCAAATACTTTATGAGTGTAATGATATTGTAATTATTTATTAATTTTATATCAATAATCTGCGTTAAGCAGATTTGCAGAAAATGAGAAAAAGTTTTCCAACCTAACATTATTTTGTTGTTAAAAATAATTTTCAATAAACGTCAGTTTTTGACAAGACTCTTTCTACACTCTAAAAAAGTCTTAAAAAATAATTTTAACAGTCTGCTCCATATGTATTTGCACTGTATACACATTGTATCAGTTAAATACCTAATCAATCTGTTTCTTTTATCGTCCAGATGCAACTTATTGAAATTCTAAAATTTTCATAATTTTATAGAG
Organism: Zophobas morio; assembly: GCF_036711695.1. Taxonomy (NCBI): domain Eukaryota; kingdom Metazoa; phylum Arthropoda; class Insecta; order Coleoptera; family Tenebrionidae; genus Zophobas; species Zophobas morio. Next base: position 15,111,697 of record NW_026972129.1, on the reverse strand, counting down.
AACCAATAAAATGAGTAATCAAAACGGAATAGGGGTGGGTGGGCGGGGCCACTTCTGACTTTGTTTTAAATCTTAGAGATTCTACCGTTTTTCAAAATAGAATTCAATTCCCAATTTAACAATAAATAAAATAAATCAGTGAAATGGAGAAAAGAGATGGGGGGACTGGGTTTAGCTTTTTCTACACCCCTTCTTCATTATAGTGACTACTCTTGATAATGTTCAGGCTTATATTAACAAATACTAGCCCCACCCACCCCCCTCTATTTTCTTAGAGGGTATATCCTTTACCAAAATCAGTCATATCTCGGCAAATACAAGTCGCGCCCACCCGCCCTCTATTTTCTTAAAGTTTATATTATTTGCCAAAATCAGTCTTATCTTAACAACTAGTAGCCCCACCCACCCGCCCTTTATTTTCTTAGAGGGTATAAAATTTGCCAAAATCAGTCTTGTCTTAACAATGTCATTTTTAATTATATGATATTTGCTATGCTATAAAATAAAAGTATATGGAGTGTTGTAGTTTTAACTTAACTAACTTAATTTGTTTGACAAACACAAGCTCACAACCCACATGCAAACGTCTCACTGTAAATATAAAAAAAAAATAGGAGTAATTATTAATTACATTCCAATGAATAAAAAGTGTATGTACCTACCAGAATACGTTATTATTAAATTTTTATTTACTCACTTTCAGCATAATGATTTTTTCTTAATTCCTAATGTAATTGCGTCGTAATTTTACTGTTCAACTCAACGAGATGTCAACTTCTTGATTTGTTTTAATATAATTTTTTAAATTATTTTTATCTTTTGATGCTATAATACTTTTTTCACAGTCAAATGCTAAGGTCTTTTGTTACAGTCGAAGCCGTTTTGTTCCTTACCAAATACATGAAACTTGTTTTTAATGTAAGTACAGCAATTCGATACAAACGTTTATAATAATAAGACAAACTTGTTTTTTTGATTAAAATTTAAAAACTGCTTTACTCATTCTTAAACAGACATAGATAATCTTGTAAGTATTAGTTTACAAAATATACGACACTAATATATTTCTTGTTTAGTATTTTAGATTTTATAACTTTTCAATCGTTTTCTAAGTAGTGCTTTTATTTTTCAAATTGTCCCCCCAAAGGTAAACACTGTTTTTGCATATTTATATTAGAAAACAATCACTGTGCGCATCAATTTACTCTCAGAATGTTGCAAAATTAACCTCTTTTATTTTTTTACGCAGAAGTTAGTAAACAACTATCATATTTTATGGCAATTTCTAAAATACTATGGTCTTCTTTCATCTTACGTTTCAGCATTTATAATTTAGCTCCTCCTACTAACTGTGACCACTAGGTGAGAGAAAATAAAATGAACTGTGCAAACGTCTTCTCATATGATCATTTCTTTATCTAACTAGGTAGTACTGCCTCGCTATGACTCTAGTTGGGCTGGAATGCTTTGCTCGTGATCTGCATAACTGTAACATTTTATTAGGTATTGATAATACAACCGCGTTCTCTTACATTAATAGACTTTAAGTTATCGATCCACAACAGCGACATTTGATAATCCTGAGATAGACCTATTTGCATCCTACCTAAACCATGAATGCACGACTTAGGTATTCTGGTCTCTAGACTCCGGCTTGCTGGCGGTAGACTCATTTACGCTGTCATAGAGCCAATTCTTTTTCTACACGTTTCCACCTTTTTCGCTTATATCGAGAATCTTAAATAAGATCATTCTTGATATGGCAGAGGGTATCTTAGTAGTTCCGGAATGGTCCACTCAACCGTGGTACCCACTGTTCCAAAAAATGTTACTTGTAAATCCTATACATTGGGACCTATTACTGAACTATTTTCTTCTCTTTTCAATTTAGTTCACCCACTGGCAGATTCCCTTATGTTGACGGCAGGACTTGTCTCCGGCAGGCATATAAGCAACGAAATTTGCCAGAGTCAATCATCAAATGAAAACAGTATCAGGTCACCTACAAATTGTGGTGGATTTACTTAATCAAAAAGGCGTAACTCCATTCTGTGCTACACATGTTGAATATCTACGTCCAAAACTTTTCCTAGGTTTTACCAGCGACCTCTGGTTCTAACACTTTCTGTATACGGATATATGTATATAACATACATATTTTTCAGTTGCGCAACAATATTTCTTTAAACTTTTGCCTAGTTAGATAAAGAAATGTTCAGATGAGAAGACGTTTGCACAGTTAAATAGGGCAAACGATTTTATGATGTTCGATCTTAATTGTGCTAGTCTCGCCCACCCTAACGTGCAAGAACAGCTCTTCCAAATATTGTTGCACGCTCACTTTAAACTTAATGCAGCGCAGCGCCAACTGGAGTGCTGTACTACCTAGTTAGATAAAGAAATGTTCAGGTGAGAAGACTAGCAAAATTAAGGTCGAACATCATAAAATCGTTTGACCTGTTTAATTATACTTATCATCGAAAAGCTGCTCCTTGTTTGACGTAAGTTGCCGTCAATGTAACCGTTAATGAACGACTTTGTGTTATTGGGTGTTTAATTTTTAACACTGACAAGTGACCGATTTGTTAGCTTTCGGGATGATGTGATGTGTCAGTTGTACAGTAACACCACCCTAACAACTGCCCAAAGTCAACTCTAATTCGTTTTATTTTCGATCGCACGGTATTGTTTAATCCAGTGGATGAATTATTATCAAATACTTTGGTTATACCAAATCTGGTAACAAATCGATGCATTTCATACGACATAAATATACCCAGATTTCGTTTTACATTTTTACTTCAGATAATAGTTTAGGCAGTGGGAGGTTATTACTTATCAGAAACAACAAATTAGGAAATATATGTAAAATTATTAAGATCAACGTAGTTTCCAGAGTGAGGGTGGACTTTCTTTCAATCTAAAAACCAAGCATAGTCATGAAACAAGACCCCATCAGATCGATCAGCGTGCAATTTTAATATGTTTGTGCAAGTTCGTTCGCTTTTCTAACAACCGAACAAATTATCGTAAAAATTCTAAAAATAAAAACGTTTCTTCTTATTGACGAGCTATAGCGATATGTCATAAAACGAAAAATAATATGAAACGTATACTTTCTGACAAATAATGTGGAGTCGAATGCCGAACAACGATACATCAATCATTTATATTTCCAGCTCGATTCCTGTCAAGACAACTTCTCTTACCTCGCTTTCGGAGGTAATCTTCAATCATGACGGCGCTTATCATAAACACATTACCAACACTTCCGACGGCTGCAAGAGATGCAAGAAATATGAGCCGTGCCAGCCTGGACCAATCAGAACTGAGCGTCACCGGTGACACCGACTCCATTCCTAACTTGGTATCCGTCATGTTCGATACCATGTCCACGCACCTGCAATTAACATAAACATCTTCATAAGTTTTCATGTTACAACTTTATTCACAATAAAACGTTAAAAAGCTCGTCGCATTTTTATTTGTAACAGTAAGGGAAAGACGTAGGAAGAAATTCTAAACCTTTTACTTCACATTTAGGAACCATTTATTCAATAAAAACTGAATTAACACTGACTATTTACATTAAATAAATTAGCTACAAATCTTTTTTCTCTATTCCACTGTTAAATATTGCAGATGAACGCGTAAAACTGTATCCAGTGTATGACATCAAAAAACAAGGTCTATTTGTGCTTGATTTTCGTTGACATGCCTTCTGCAAAATTCAACAAAGTTGGTAGAAACTGGACCTTGAACGTCGCTATCCATTAATTTAGCCATTCCCTCTGTTTAGCAGTTTCACAAATTCGTGGAAATATTTACTTCGTTAGATATTAATTCACACTCCCATTAAATATTCATCATTTGGGGCCTCCATTAAAATTTTACCTATTTGTTCTGGAGTTTCGATTTATAGGGGTCGGTTTGTGTTTTTAGAAAAAGTGATCTATCTGGGAAATTCGCTGATATCGACTTTATTCTTAGTTCCAGTTTGAGTTTTCAGCACTGAATGTTGTGATACGAGGAATTTCTTAAAGTTTTTATTTATTTTCTCTAACATTGTTTAGAAAAGTCGTTAAATACTTGGTCATACACTTGTCTAGACTCTGTAGACAGGAAAGACAGATCAGCACTGACTGTTCTTTTTTCGTTGGTGGTAAAGCAGTAAAATATTATCAAAATATTTTGATATATAGATACTTTTCTTATTTATTAATAAGAATCTTGCTTTCATGTAAAAAAAATATACACATTTATTTCGAATCTGGCTACTTTCTTTTAGGCTCTACAACGTATTTAACTGAATTTCCATATTATTGCCTACCGATCTGTATTTGCCGCATAATGTAAAATGATAAAAATTCTGCTTTGTGGTCGAACTGTGTAGGCAGTTATCGATGGATACAAAATTCTTTATATATCTTATCAACCAATTCTTATTTTATGAGTTTTCTGTCATTTCATAAAAGGTTCTGAAAATATTAATACAATATGATTTGAAAGCAAAGATTTTTATAGTCGACGAAAGCAGATGATGCACATCGTAGATAACAGAAGATTAATTATTTCGTAATTTATTTACTGCTCATTATAGCAGCATATGGAAATTCATCTTTTTAACTCTAGAACCAAAAAGAGGGTTGTTAGAATAACTCTGAAACCTTCGTCGGTCCGTGGCACCGTAGCTCCCAAACGAATGAACCGATTTCAATACGATATTTTTTGTTTAAAAGCTGATTTAATCGGGATAGTTCTTAGCTAATTTGATGATTATCACTTCAGTATTTCAAGATTATCAGCTCATAATAAGACATTATTTATTTATTTATTATTTATTCAACATAATCATTACGTAAGTACCTCATAACCATTGAAGCAAACTTTTGTGTTGATAATGTTGAATTATTGGCATCAGTTGTCAATTTTGACATAAGCGCGCTAACAAATAAGTTGACTGTTTGAGACGATGGCAGCTGTCATCAATGTCGTTTTGACAATGAGTAATGCCATCATAAAACTTTAAATAGATTGCAACCTGACAAAAAAAATCACAAACATTAATACTCACGAAGTCAGAAAATGTACTGGTACTTTATATTTTCTACAACATGCCATACGTTCGTTAGAAGCTCGTAATAATTACTAAATCAAAAGATCTGTTTAAAATTCAGTGAGATCCTCGTTATGCACTGATGATCGTTTGAGAGTACACGGTCAGTCGAACTTCGGTGGAAATTTATCATACTACCATTTGAGGAGCAGGTTGCTTTGACCTGGAATTAAATTACCTTTCAGAAAGCGTAACACAGTGATAAAAAGTTGACTGATAACCAACTGATTTTTAAACTCGGATGGTTTGTACACAGCGAGCTTACACAGAAATCCAACGATTGCCAGAACATCTCCAGAATTTTTTACGAACCGGAGATTGAGAAATATAGATGCCTACGCACAACATACAAACTTTCACCTTTAACATTTAATTTGGACGGAGATAGTGAAATGTATAAGAGTAATTAAAGCGTCTCGAGTTTATGGAGCGTCGTAGTGTGAAATTGAAAATAACACTAAGTAAAACAACTTGTACATTATCAAAAGGTGACGTGTTACACGCCAACACAAATCCATTATTTTCTGTCCTTCAAGATCTCTAGAGGAAATGAGCCTTATATTGTGCTACACACTCCCATAAATGCACAATGTAGTCTTTTAAAAACACCAAACAATATTTCTTATTTGTGGAAACAGTAGGTATTACTGGTAGTTTAGTAGCTCCATAAATTCGAATCGCCAATTTTGTCTTCGCCTTACTCGTTCAATACTTACAATGCATTTGCTGTTGAACTTCACTTAATACCTTAGTTATAAGCAATTTACGGTATATAAAGGTTTACAAGGTATCATAAATCAGAAGTAAGCAGGTATTAAAGGTTTCATTCTCTTAAAATAGATCTTTGTACTGTAATTTATGGTAGTAATTGTATGCTGTTGTTGTACATTGCATTAATGCTTCCCTAACACCGTAAGGGGTTGATCGTGCTGTTCCAGATTTGTTTTTTATAAAAACTCCATAATGTTGGCAGGCTGTAACATTACTAATTCATTTTCAAAAAGCCATTCGAGTTGAGTTTTATATAACGCCCATTCTTATAAGCTGGTTTTGGTGCCAACATTTTGCGTAAAATTTATGTTTCTAAATTCACTAGAATGAGCGTTATGTTGGCAGCTATGAAAATCCACATACTGTAACAGCGAGTTTTCCATTTATTAACAAAAGCAATAACAGTGTTTATAAATAATTAAATCAATAATGAGTTTTCAAACAGTATTTACAGTATGCTAAAAAAATTTAGTGTATACTTAACTACAAATTGTTATGTTCCAGTGTTGATAAGGAAAACAAAAATCCATTTCGCCGAAGTGGGAGGGTCTACGATTAATATTGTAATGTCTATGAATAAATGTATTATAAAAATATTTTTTCTAAGCAGAATTTTTTTGAAAAATATTTTATTTTAAAAATCTTCTAGATGCAGGAACATCATTCGATGGTCGGTTTATAAAATTTAAATCTAAGTGCATATTATTCTTGTTTCCTGAGCTAAACAAAAAAGCTGCCACTTTTGTGAATACCATTAACACCCACACGGATGTTACCCTGAAGTCTTTCCTCGGTAAATTCTGTAACGCTGTTAAAAACAGTGTGGATGACACATTACGTGAAATAAGAGAACTTATTTTGTGCCAGAACGATACAAAAGCATTCACTCTAAAAGGGCGAGATTCTTAGCATACAGGAATAAAATTTTAAATCCGGAGCACGCTCACAAAACTTCCGCATTTTCGTCTTTCGTTTACAATATCGATACTCCCATTTCAAAGTCCCAACAAAAACGTATGAGGAAAACCTACTACTACCACTACTACTGATAATTCTGTCACACTCCAGACAAAATTCCATCACTATAACGATTTGCCACAAAATTTTCAATCTAATCTCATCAATACCGACGATGGATAAAATCTCCAACAACTTAATTTAATTGGACACTGATAAGTGATCAAGTTATTACTAATAGAGGAGAACTGGGTACAAAAATACTAAAAAGGATACACACTAAAACAACAGCCAGAGTATCAATCCGGAAAATTTCCAAAAACACAAAATAGGTTCTGTACCGATAGATATAAAAGCCAAATTATTACAGCTAGAAAAATTTTGTTACATTTATGTGTCATATCTTTCTTCTGCATAACTATCCAGGATATTCAACTTGTCTTGAAAGAAGTAGACGCTCGGCTGATTTGGAGGTTGAGAAACTCGAACAACCAAATAAAAGAACTTCCTCAAGTGCCTTCACTACCAAAGTGCCTCAACGATACAAAGCTCAGTTGTTAGACCCTGATTTTTGGCCGGTTAATATTTACATAAACAAATGTTTTGTATTATCTGAATATTTAGTGTTCAAAGGCCGTTTTACACCATCAATAATTATAGCCAGAATTGTGGCAGTAAATTTGTAAACAAAATTGTGGGCCGTATAATACATGTCGTTATGGCCCATTTTGCGTTAGTAAAAATAGAACCTTTCTAATTTTACGAACAGAATTTCACAACACAAAAGGTACCATAACGACAATTCATGTTTTACATGACCCACAATTTTGTCTACAAATTTGCTGCCACAATTCTGGCTATAATTATTGATGGTGTAAAACAGCCTTAAGTAATAAGGCTGATATAGTTAATACTCCGTTTCAGTGATTCTATTTTTTGAGTTTCTGAATATTGGCTCATTTTAGACAATTATTCTTTAAAGTCTTCGTTTTGTGGGCAGCCTTATTTATATGATTGTGTTGCCATATTTCTACATAAAAATATTCGTAAACTTTTTTAAGTCGTAAATATACAGAGTCGCTAGAATGTATGGAAACGATTAAATATCTTGAGAACCAGTTGTACAAATCAACTGAAATTAGGTTTGGGGGTAAAAGAAGTTGTGCTCTAATTATTCGTGAAATTTTTTTTTTTTAATTATTTGTTTTAAAGATGCAAATCCAACTTAATTTTTTTTAAATGACAATCCCATATAATTAACGCATTTTTGAATAGAGCTTTTTTCTGAATTCATTGATATAGCGCAATCATACTTTCTTTCTGATTGAAATGGCAAAATAAATTATTAAACAATAAATAAATTAACCAATAACAACCGAAACCAAAATTAAACTTCTCTTTTCTACAAGAAATTCGCAAAATGCTTTCCATTTACTTCCAGGTGGTAAAAAAGACGCTGAATAAAATTTTGTAGTGAGTTAATGAGAATTTTTGGACGAATGCTACCAATTTTCTTACGTATGCGTTTTTTCAAATAGCCACAAAAAAAAAGTCAAGCGGTATCAAATCCGGTAGCCTGGCAGGCCACTCAATGGTACCCCTTCGGGCTATTCATCTACCAGGAAAGTTTCATTTAAGTACTTGACGTCCAAAGTGTCACTTAATGTTTACCATAGTTTCTGCTGGTAACTCCGGATTTTGGTAATTGGGAAACAATTCTCTAAAGCTGCGTGTACATGAGCAAGTAAAACTATCGCAAGCTACTCTCTGAGAGTACTTGCTGGTGCACTGGCTGGTGTAAACAGTGGTAGAGAGTACGCTTGCTGCAAGTTTTGCAAGTTGCGGCAAGCACTTTATGCAATAAACAATTTGCAAGTATAAACGATTTGCTAGAGACCTCTAGCCAAGCAGTATTTATTTCAAGCTTGTCTGGAAAGTTTTTATCTAGAGTAGCAAGCGGCATCAAGTTATTATTATTAAATATGGACACCAAGAAACGGTCGTGGTCCAAGGAAAAAACGTACGCCTTGATTCAAATGTATGAAGGATTCCCGGAATTGTGGAATGTAAAATCAAAAATGTATCGAGATAGGATTAAAAAAGAAAAAGCGTTTAAGGCCATAGCAGATAAATTTAAAGCTAGTGTAAGTGAAATCCAAAGAAAACTACACAACCTCCGCACTCAACAAAATCAGGAATGTAAAAAAATTAAGAAAAGACACAGTGAAGAAGGCGCTGATGACGTGTACAAGAGCTCTTGGGAATATTTTGATGCTCTCAAATTTCTGTTTAATGACGAAATTTCAATGGCACAAGGCGAAGATAATTTGGTAAGTAATAAAATGTATTTTGAATTGTTAAATGTATTTATTGTTGTATTGGAAGTTCATTATTTACACAGTAATTAAATGTGCCTGTATTGCCATGCAACTTCCCCTTCCGGTGAAACAAAATAATATCGAAATTTTTACATGTTTTACTCTAGCACGAATTAAAAGACTATCTGGTGTACACGGCAACGCAATAAGTTGCCAAAGCGCCACTCTAGATAGCAGTTGCTGAGAGGTATTTGGTCAGTTTATTTGCTGGTATGTAAACGCTTGCGCAAGTACTCTCAGAAGTTCCCCTCGCAAGTTACTTTCTTGTGTACACTCAGCTTTAGTCTAGGGATTATACGTTCCCGCAACAGCCTTAAGTTAGTGTACCCATATAATATATTAATAAGGGTAGAGCAAACGATGACACAAGGCAGCAATTTTTGATCCAAAATTCCGTCAAATAAATGTCAAAAAAACAGTAGCGTCGCAAGTGGACAAGATTTAGAAGAAATAATTAAAACGATTTTATTAAAAATCAATTAATTCAAGTTTTTTATTTCATTTTAATTTCTGTTCTTTCTTGATGTATTTTGTATATATTTTACCTTTCTCTTGTCGATCTTCAAACGGTATGCAATAAACTTCGTTAAAATTTTGACTTCACATTGCAGTAAATTGGAAATTTGATTGATTTGTCAATTGGGTCAATATTTATTGTTTCTCTAATAATTTTGACAATGTTTCTTGACGAATACTAGTTATTTTGCCTTAAATTAAAAAAAAAACTTGTTCTACTAAAGTGGCCACTTGAAAACTGTTATCCAACATACGAAATAGGAAGCCAACCTATATTCTTTAAGAGCCACAAATCGTGAATGTGGTGTCATCGCAATTCTTTTGGCTTTCGATCCTAAACAATTAAAACAACTCCGACAAATTCTTCGGTTTCTCATACTTCTAACAACATAGCCGACATTGTAGAGTGCGTTTTTTTCTCGTCTGGAAAGATCTGTTTTAAACGTTCCAATCCGAAGGTAAAGTTGGAGGGAAATGACTAGCCTTTATTTTTTCTTCACCATTTTTCTTTTCAGTTCTGACATAATTTAAAAAACCAGCCAAAGGTGTTCATACATCAGTTTCATAATTACTGTTCGTACTATTATAGGTATCAAGATCCTGTGATACAGATAAAAATTTTAGGTCATATTTAATTTTTGAACTGCTGTTGGAACAGAATGTCGTGCTCGAATTTGTGAAAAAAAAAAGTTCTAATCAGTCTTGTGAAAATCTGGACGTTAGTAAATAAGATTTTTTTTACATTGAGAAATACATTTTGAAGATTGAAAATTGAGGTGGTAGTTAATATTACACCCGTTTGCACAGGTTTCCAAGAGATTTTTCTGCATTGATTTGGGGGTACTTTGATAGTTCAAAATAAATGTATTACATATATCCTTTAAAAATTCCAAAGTTCCTGAGTACCTAGATTTTCACATTAAATTTATTTAAAGCTAGCATCTTCGATTCCGAACTAACTAATTTAAACCATTTATATACCATATCTATAAAAAAAGCTGTTATTATTGGAGACTTATCTTCCTTTTATTAAGATGACTAGCCTGTAAAAAATGTTTAATTTTGGAGAAAATTGTAAGTCAACTTTATTTTCTTCATAGCAAAACTCTTTAATATTGTTACGTTGGACGGGTATTTAAAAATGAGCGTGGGTAAAATTCAACAATTTATTTCTCAGTAACTCAATTTTACATGGCTAACTATACAACGATTATGTATAGAATAATCTCAACTCGACTGGAATGGATTTGACTAGATTCTACATCTTCCCTTATCTGAACTTCACTTGTTGGTTGAGACTCCTATTTCCCCAAGGTGGCCTTTATTTAAACCCATACATAAACTTCTAGATGTTTTGCAATCAGGCTTATTTAGCGAACGCCACTCGGCCGCTGTCACCGACGATGAGTCACCCATCATTGCCGTGCATGCTACAAAGCTCTCGACGGCCCATAGGCGTCGTACCAGGGTGGCGCATGGGTTTATTTTGTAACAATATGTTCTATCTTAATCAAATCACTTGGTAAATTATACTTCTCGATAAAGTAGTCCTTTAACTGAATATTTCGTTCTGCACCAAACACTGTTTAACATTCTTTAGTAAATGTGGACCGTCCGCCAATAAGTAAATTTTTTCGCCATTCACTGGATTTATTGTAAAGTTTTTAATAACTCCTTTTTTCCCCACTTGTATTCCAAATTTTTTCCACATGGCCTGATTAGCCGAACCCATATCTGAAGTCATAGAATGAATTTTTAAACCAATTGAGATAACTTTCTTAAAAATGTCTTAAACTTTGGTGGCAGTTCCTTCATATTTGGCTAAAGCGACACTATTGTTACGTTGAACGATGATTAAATTCGGTGTGTGTTAAACTCAACAATATATTTCTTAATAACTCGAATTTACACGACTAACTATTACAGCGACTATGTACAAAATAATTCCGGGGCAACTTCACTGGACTCTCTTGACTCATATCCATTTCGTCTAATACTATCATGCAATCCTTTCCAAAATCTTCATTGAACGTTTCAGTCTTAATTTTCATAAATTCAAGAACTTCATCCAATGTACCGCTTGTAAATCTGCAAATTTTGTACGCCGAGATTTAGGGTTCGAATGGCCGGAAATGGTAGTCATTTTTGGAAATAAATTGTGACACTAGTGCCACATGCAAATTTTAGCCTGAGAAACTTGCTTATGGTGCCATAACAACATTTTGAAAATTTTATTCCTTTTATAAGGCTTGCATTTGATCGTCATTAAAAATTAGATTAGTAAAACTTAAGATTTTTAAAGGCAGCTTCTGCAGCCATAATTTTTTACTTAATTTTTTATTACTGATTCTTAATAATTGAAGTTGCTTTAAGCATTTGAATTTTTTTCTATACATAAACATTTTGTTAAGATTTTTTACTTGCTTTTTCTGCGACAGGATCAGGAGTAGATTCGGCTTGATTTGAAGAGTGCATAGAAAAAATCGACGGGGCCGGATGAATTTTAAGTTTTTTGCAAAATCGGCATATACTCGCCCCTCTCTTGGAGGTTCGACAGCATTTAGTTTAGTCGTCTACTGGGATCACGCAAAAGATCCCCGCGGAATGCTTTTAAAGATTTTTCCGTCTTATGAACGGTTATGACAACCTTTTTTACTGCAGCCGGTCATTTTTTAAATAAAACTTGACGAACGTCTCTAATCAGTGGCAGCCTGACAGTGTACGGCACTGCATTAAATTGCTTAAAATTTAAATAGACCTTGGAAAAAACGATCCACCAATTAAAATGCTTCGTTGGCCCTATTCTTATTAAATATCCCTCATAATTTAAATTTCCATTAATGAAAAAGTACTTATTATAGTAAATTACTTGATATACACCTTGTAAAGCTTTTATGACTTCAGCGACCTAAGCCAAAGCACCCTTATAAGCTCCATTATGGCAACAATGGATAGTAATAATCCTTGTGGTTCGGGTCCATAAAGCTTACAATAGCCAGTTTGACTTATAAGGGTGGTTTGGCTTAAGACGCTTGTTATAAAAGTTTTGCAAAGTGTATGTCAAGTGAGGTTAATATACATGGAAACCAAAAATACCGCACCAAATATTCAATTCTTCAGGACGCTCTGTGTGGATTTGCTCCAAAAAAATTTTTTTGACGAATTGGGTCTCAAAATATTTACCCGTTTCCTTACATTCTAGCGACCCTGTATAAATTTCATAAGTATACGCATAGAAATGAACCTAATGGCACCCTAATGTTTCAGTGCAATAAAAATAGATCTATTTTTTAAGATCTTTGCATAATCTTGTTTTTCCAGAGTACTTTTGGAGTACATGCACATGTCCACCAGAATCTAATGTATGTATTATAGTTTAGGGTCACTCACTCAACTTGCTGGTTGTTTACGATACAATACAAAGTTATTAGAGATATTTATCAGTGCGTACGCTTGAATCGAATATGTAAAAGTCGTTACAGTGCTAATAACTGAAATCAAAAGTTTTATAATAATATGTCTTTAACACTAAAATCCCTTGAAATAAACTTCAAAAATGACGGTTTTATCAATAGATAAATAAATAAATACACCTAGGAATCCTTTGGAAATGTATTCTGGGTTGCATTCCTAATTCTATTAAATTCATTATTATTACTCGTAAACCACCCTATATTTAGCGACTTCTCTGTAATATCATATACATTCTTAATAACGTTACACAATTACCATCGCGTGCTTGTTCTTGTGCAGTGCTTGATTGTACATTAATAACAATGTCTGTACACGTTTAGATTGTCCGATTTTAACTATAAATTAGAAATTTAATTTAACAGCTTTCATGTAACGAGTCAATGAAAATGTTGTCAACACGAAACGACACAAAATAAATTGCAAATCTTGATTAACTGAACGTGATACAACTGATAGTGATCAAAGGTGTAATTATACACGTTTTCCGCTTCAAATCTGGCCACACCATAAATAAATTGTTTGCACTCTAAGCTGTCTTGCAATATGTTATCGAATTGCTTAAACGAAGTAAACATGCAAGCATCGGCATATAAATCAATTGCAAGGATAAATGCATGTTGGTGGCTGCACCTTGACACGAAGGTACTAACACGTCATAGTAAATAAACATTTTATGAAATTCACATGCAACAAATTGATATTAAATATCTTGTTATAAAATATTGTTACGTACTACGTATTGATTATTAGATGTCGATCATAAATAATATTGTGAATTTTACTTCAGTGTGTAAAAAAATATGAATAGATTATTTTGTTAGATTTTTAGAAAAGTAACATATCAAAACATATCTGATCTCTATGGGTTGTCTATTTCTAATAAGGTAACTGAAAAACGAAATTGTGAATATTATTCCGGCGCATCCACCAAACGTAGCTATATATAACACAATATAGCAACACAAATGAAATTATTCCTTTGTTAGTAAAGTAACTTTTTTGGCTTAATGGATATTGATTTGAATTCAAAATTGCAAACACGCAGTCGATACTTGATGCACGCAACACCATGAGATTTGCACTTACGTCCTAGTTTTACTGATGGCCTTAGGCGATACCGACAATTACCTTTTTTATTACTGTTTATGCAAAGACTTTGAACTACTTTTGTAATGAACTATAAAATAAGAATGAAGGTTTAACCAGTTTAGCAACTAAATTTTAACACATCTAAATATCATCAGTTCAAACTTATATTATTGTTGACATTATTATTATGCATTTTTGTAAATACGTAGTTGAAAATAATTGCATTTTAATTGTTCAATGATATAAATACTATTTACAACGTATATTTATTATTCGCATACTGGCAGTACACCAACATAAATCTGATGAAACCTTGACTTTCTCGGGTTCAAATGCAAAAAAGGATTTCTGTCAAACAAACACAGTTTTATTCACGTCTCATAAAATTAATCAATTAATGGTAAATAAGTCTAAAATAAATAAAATTTACTACTGATTATTTTTGAAAAAACGACCCACACACTGCCTGCGATCTACTAAACAAATTACATAATTAATACAGCAAAAGCTCTGAATTTTCAAAGTGGATTTAATGGATAATACGAAAATATTTTGAACTTTAAACAAAATTTCAATGACATTACTTTCTGCATAATTTATAAAAAATATATTCAATATTACGCCTACGTATAGAACAAATGCCACGTTCAAAACATGTGGATATGGGTCTTTATGCAAAATAACCTTATCCCCTAAAGAAAACATTAATATTTCATTATTTTTAAGGTCAAATGATGTTAACCCCTTATTTTCACTGGAAAATATTTATCGGCTCCTATTTTGTTAAGAATTATTTATCCTCCCCGAAAATCCCAATTTGAATTTCATAAAAACTGCGCCACCCACTCCAAACTCCAAAACAACGAAAAAACAGCGCTATAATTGGGTAAACCTCAAGCAGCTTAGAAGTTTTTATGCAACTTTTTATACACTTTTCACGCGGTTTCATCGCGATTTATGTTTGCTTTAACTGGGTAAAAAATAATGACGGTTTTTTAAAGTATTTTGTAGTTAAGGATACGTCAATATCTACACGGACATAAAATTTAAATTTATCGTCGAAAATTTACCATTGTTTCGATTGAAGTATTTGTTTAATGAAACGTAACATGCACTTGAAATTGTTTGAAGCAACATAAACTGTGGTTAAATATAGTCGCTGTTCATTTACGTAAGGTAGATGTATGTTTAACATTTCATTTGACTTTACAATATGTTTTTGCTTCAATTTATTAGGAACCAGTTTAGCGTTGGTTGATGATCTCTTAAAGTAAATATAACTTCAGACCCACTCCAATTGATTTAACGTCGTACAGGGGAGTAGGGAACCAACAAAAACTTTACCCTCTAATTTCGACATCTTAAAATTTGTATGTAAATGCTACAGTAAAAACTAGATTTTTTTTTAAAGTTTATAATCCTATTTAATTAGATATTGCATGTCGACAAATTAAAATTGTCGAAAAATGCCATAAGTAACATTATGTGGAACATCAAAATAATCACAGTAGCAACAGGTACATATATCTTTAATATCTGATGATTTTCTGCTGAAAACATAAAGCATCAGTGCTATTTTACCAAACACGATGAAAACTGAAGCGTCACTAGAGCTTGAAGAAGTCGCAAATATATTCCATGATTGCGCTTTCAACGTGAAAAAAGAACGGTGATATTTATAATGAAACTAGTGTCAAATCGATATGGAGCACAACAGTCTTAACAGTAGGAGAAATATTTCAACGAGTACGATATTAAAATCAATCGTTTCACCTATATTTGTCTCACGGAGGTCAGGAATTCTCGCGATGCAAAAATAAAATCTGTTGGGAAAATGTCGAAACGTTACAGTTCAGTAGGAACAAATCA
Organism: Zophobas morio; assembly: GCF_036711695.1. Classification (NCBI taxonomy): domain Eukaryota; kingdom Metazoa; phylum Arthropoda; class Insecta; order Coleoptera; family Tenebrionidae; genus Zophobas; species Zophobas morio. The sequence goes on along the minus strand of NW_026972129.1, from coordinate 15,095,527 downwards.
AATAGTAGGAATGAAGAAAATGTGAAGGGTATAAAGGAAAAAATATGTGCATTTTTGTGAACAAATCAGTTTTGGAAAAATGGATGGGCAACCGGTTGCAAATTTTTCAAAAGCAACTAAGGCGACTGAGGATTTAATCACCACAAACTCAAGATTCTCTGAGGGTAAAGAATATGACAGGACTGGATGACCAATAACAGCACAGGGTTGGCATTATGATCCCGAAGCAGATGAACGATTTAAACCGTAACCGGTGTATAAAAGTATAAATTTTGAAATATTATTTTTACCTACAGGACTTCTACAAAATGGGTAAAAACGTCACTGTCCTATAATTTAGTCAGTTCCCGTGTTCAACAGTCACACAAATTAGTGAAAATATCTGCTTCGTTAGATATTAATTTATATCCCCATGACCCCCCTATTTAGGGTCTCCATTAAAATTTACTTATTTGTCCTGGAGTATCTGATTTTTTTCGATTTGTAGTCGTCCCTTGTGTTTTTAGAAGAAGTGACTCATCAGGAAGGTTGGCTGCTATCGATTTTACAAATATTTTCTACAGCGAAATACGAGCTTTAAATGTTTAACGCCAAACTGAAATTTTAAAAGTACATTCTTGTCACTGGATTCTACCAGCTAGCTATTGTGTACGGTCTTGTTTAGACTGACTTTACACAGTTATGGTTTTTTTAATTCCTCTAGGTACAAAAAAAAATGGTTCAAAGTTATTTAGATGGCACCTCCTTCGCCCCTAAAGTACCGTCAAACAAATCTAGTTTTTTTTAGTTAAATAATAAAATTTGATTTTGCCAATTGTATTTTTTTAATAACTGCTTTAATAATAACTGCTATAAGCTAAAATAAAAATAGGGTATGGATTGTTAAACTACAGGCAAAAAAGCATGCTATGCGTTTGTTTTAAGTGAGTTTTCAATCAATAAAATAACCTGCTTCATACATTTTTACTTCCCGAGCGTAAGCAAAGGAAGTATTGTAATCGAGTCCGTCGGCCGACTCTCTACTTTTACATTTTCTCGATCTTTCATGACCCCTAGAAGACGAAGAAATAGGTCTCCCATTTCCGTCTGTCTGTCCGTCTGTCCGTCTGTCCGTCTGTCCGTCCGTCTGTCCGTCTGTCCGTCCGTCTGTCCGTCCGTCTGTCCGTCTGTTGTCCCGGATTTTTATTAGACAGATAATCTCCGAAAGTACTCGACCGATTGTTGTGAAATTTTGTACTTATATTAAGAATATCATGTAGATGGTAAAACGCTAACCAAAATTTGTCTAATCATCCCCACCACTAATGCGATGACGTCACTTCAAAATTGTACATAGTAAATGGGTTTTCAATTGTATAAAATAACATAGTCCTACACATGTAGTTTACAACTCCGAATCGACTTTTCACCCGAAACGTCCAGATTTTTGGAAAAAAAATCAAAATTATAAAACAACATTTTGAAATTTAATTTTTAATCTGCTAACCAGAATGCTTTGAAATGTTGCAGATGTTTTAAGGCTATAAAGAGCATCATAAATCTTTAGTCAAAAATATTTGCTTACCCCCTCCAAAAACTTGATGACGTCAGCTCAAAAGTTTGTGGAATAAATCATATCTAAAATGTACAAAATATGATGAGTCTGTACTTGTGATCTATCACTCCATTCATATTTTTTGGATTTGCATATACAGGGTGACTCAAAAAAATTAATGAATGCGTAAATTTATTTTACTGATTTACTCAGAAACTACAAAACCGAATGCTTTGAAATCTTGCAGATGTTTTAAGGTTCTAAAGAGCATAATAAATGTTTAGTCAAAATATATTTGCTTATCCCCTCCAAAAAATTGATGACGTCAGCTCGAAAGTTTGCCGAATAAATCCTATCTAAACTGTAAAAATATGATGAGTCTGTACTTGTAATTTATCACTCCATTCATATTTTTTGGATTTGCATATACAGGGTGACTCAAAAAAATTAATGAATGCGTAAATATATTTTATTGATTTAATCAGGAACTACAAAACCGAATGCTCTGAAATCTTGCAGATGTTTTAAGGTCATAAAGAGCATAATAAATGTCTAGTCAAAATATATTTGCTTATCCCCTCCAAAAACTTGATGACGTCAGCTCGAAAGTTTGCCGAATAAATCATATCTAAAATGTACAAAATATGATGAGTCTGTACTTGTCATTTATCACTCCATTTATATTTTTTGGATTTGCATATACAGAGTGACTCAAAAAAATTAATGAATGCGTAAATATATTTTATTGATTTAATCAGGAACTACAAAACCGAATTCTTTGAAATCCACTGCGAAAAAAAAACATAATAGGCATGCAGTCGTCACGTTTCCGACAGCGAGGGAAGTACTGTCTAAACTCTTTAGACCAATTTTTTTGAGCTTTTGATCAAGCTTCGACCTTTTGGTATTAGAGATCCTCTTCTGTTTTTACCGATCGCATTTTCAATGTCAATATCGGACAGTCTTCCAGTCTCCCAACACAATTTTTAGTAGCGTTCCCTAGGGTTTAATCTTAGGCCCTTTTATTTTTACTCCCTGTGCATAAGCTAAGGAAGTATTGTTTGTAAGTCGAACAGGTGACTGACCCCTAGAGTACGAAAACATAGGTCGCTCGATTCCGTCCATCGGTCTGTCTGTTTGTATGCCGTCTGTGTCGATTAGTAGACAGATAATCTACGAAACTACCGGATCGATTATTGTTAAATTTTATATGTGCCTTATGAACATTGCGTAGATCGTAAAATGCTAACTAAACTTTCTCTAGTCATTCCTGCCAACAATATGATGACATTACCTCAAAATTGTATATAGTAAATGGGTTTTAAGTTTTGTAAAATAACACACTTCTACACGTGTAGTTTATGAATCAGTGTTGAATTTTTATCTGAGACGTCCAGATTTTTGTAAAAAAAATCAAAATTGTATAACAACATTTAAAATATAATTTTGAAACTGCGAAACCGAATGCTCTGAAAACTTGCAGACAATTTAAAGTTATCGTAAGCATGGTAAATTTTTTATCAAAATATACATATCTGTTTATCCCCCCCCCCCTCCAAAAATTAAGAACATGTTAAAATTTTACCAAATAAATCCTATCTAAATTGTCCAAAATATGATGAGTCTATACTTTTGGTTTATCGTTTACATTCACATTTTTTAGAACTGCTTATACAGGTTAACTCAAAAAAAATAATGAATTAGTCAACTGAATTTATTGCCGCACCTACACTCTCTGTAAGAAAAAGTAGAGGAGACGTTTCAAACTTTAACATTTGTAAATTCACCTGTTAAGCACCTGTTCACCTCGATCCTGATAAACAAACTGGAGAACATAACTTTTAACTAATTTCAAAACGCAGGTTAGACAATATTTCCTGTGACACAGAGTTCTTTGGAACTTACTGTCGGACTATACAGGTGTTGCAGTTAAAATTCTGCAGCCTTATATCTTCAGAACGGATAGAGGCATTGAATTTCTGTAAACGGCATTGCTTTTAGCTCAAAAGAAAAAGCTTAATTTAGACACAAACCTATATTTTTTTAAATTCCAACGTGTATATTTTTCATTAAAAAAAAATACGACACTATATGTGCGTCACATTTGTCAGGTATCAAAGTCAGCTTTCCCCTTTAAACTAAAACCAACGGCGTTTACAGAATTTCAATATCTCTATCAGTTCTCGTGGAATTTTTACTGGGACACCTATTTAGTTGTAAGTACCAAGAGAGCAATAAAAAACGCGATCAGAAAGAGCCAAAGGTTTTTGGCGATTTGAGTTTGGTAGAATTTTCGTTTTGTCAGATCACCATCAATTTGAAAGACAAATTTCCAAAAATCCATGGCTGTCCTTAGTAGTATTTTTTTATCTCTCGACAATTCTGTATCATGATTTAAAATGTGCCATCACCATCACCATAATGAATAATTGTATACTGTCACTTTTATTGAATGGTTTTATTATTATTAAAATAGTCGTGTAAATAATAAGCTATGCTGCTATTTTGCTTCATCTCCTAGGATTCACAACCACAGTTTAATTTTGAAATTCCAAGGCGAAGTTGCCACGTTATTCTAATGTTCTTAAAATGTTTTAGTAATGGAAGGGTTCACAAAAAAATCGCAGCAGGGTTATTTTTCAGAACCGATATTTGAAAATTGCAAAATTTCTAAACTTTGTATAAAAACTATGTCGTCACCTTAGAACTGGTTTGCCGCATATCCAGATCGCGTCCGAGGGATTTTCGCCTCTACTGTTTGGTGCAGATTTGCCGCATGTCGCACTTGGGCGAAGCGAAACATAGTTTAGATTCAGTGCTGATTTGCCGCATGTCCAAGCAGAAATCGATACAGTACCGTTATCCGTTTTTACGTACTTCCTTGCTGTTTTGCTTTTCAGCGTTAGGTTTGGGGTCGGGAAAGAAATCGTATTCAACTTCACGCGCAGAACAATAAGAATAATGTGAAATAAATAAAAAAGAGACTTCACAATTTTGATGAATCTGAAATTAAAAAAAAGCAACTGTAATTTGTGCAACTCTTTTTCTGTTATAGATGTTACAAATATTTTCAAATTATTAGATTAGAAATTTTACAAATTTAAATTTCAAATAGATTTGTTGTTCGATAAACAAATAATTTAATTTTTTACTAAACAGTAACATTTTTCTTTAATTTTTTCTCGGGAATGATTGAACTTATTTTCTCTAAAGTTTAGTGAACAAGATTTATAACGCTGCATACCAGTAAAAGAGTTCACAATTTTTTGTAGTATACTTATTTGTAGAAACGATATTTCTACATCAATAATCACAAATAATAGATACATTTTTAATTTTTTAAATTAAAATGTTGTAAAAGTACTATGAAAATTAAAATTTCGAAGCAAAATCTGTTTAGGTGGATTTTGGTTCGAAATTTATTACTGGAACGTTTACAAAAATCAGCTTTTGACATAAAATGCTTGCCAATTTGAAACAGAATTGGAATGTTTCTTGACAATCATGCCTAATACATTTTTGACTTGTAATCTTTTAAAAAGAATTATTTCCGAATTTATAGCTATTTACAATTTACGACTTACTTCAAGAATAAATTTCGTATTAGAATTTTACCTATAACTAAATAGATGTATGTTGTTAACTTATATAAGGTACCTTACATCGAAACGAGTAATTTGTTTTTTAATATAATATTGCCTTTATTTATCATTCTATTTGTCTAACAATTATTGCTGTGCAATTATACGCGTGTAAATAAAAATAACTTTACAATAACTTATTTATGGGTAAATTTTTTTACCAATTAATTTAAGTGGATGGTTATATGTAATGGTAAAAAAGCAACTGTAATTTGTGCAACTCTTTTTCTGTTGTTATAGATGTTACAAATATTTTCGATTTTTTTTTTTTAAGAAAGATTGAGTTTCAAATTATTAGATTCGAAATTTTACTAATTTAAATTTCAAATAGATTTGTTGCTCGTTAAACAAATAATTTAATTCTATTTAATGATTTCTCGGAAATGACTGAACTTATTTTCTCTAAAATTTTAGTCAACAAAATTCATAATGCTGCATACCTGTATTCTTATTTGTGGAAATGATATTTCCACATCAATAATTACAGATAATAATAATAAAAATTATAAAATTAATAACATTAGAAAACAACTGGGTCAAATAACACAGTACCTTAGAGGAGTTAAAACACCACACATCATGACATGTATGCATTCGATACTGACCAACAATAATTTTCATCAAACTGATTACGATGAGTACAACACAACACTATCCGAAATTAAAGATACACTATTACAAAAGCTTTCCTTATATAGCAAAAGACTTAAAAGATACAAACAATCACATCTCAGAAAAATTCATAACACTAAATTTTTAAACAACGAAAAACTATTCTATCAACATTTAACTAATTCATGCAAAACTCAATTATCCGGTGAACTACCAAGTTCACAAGATGTAACAACATTTTGGTCAAAACTTTGGTCTCAAGAATTTGAATTTAACCAATCTGCCAAATGGATTCCTCATATATATAATAAACTATCCACAGTTACACCAATGAATGATCATCAGATAACACTTGCCGAATTAATAAATACCATCAATAAGACACACAACTGGAAATCACCAGGACCAGACAAAATCCATAATTTTTGGATAAAAAAATTAAATTGTGTACATATTCATTTACTACATCACTTAAATCAGTTCCTTCTTGACCCATCCTCTTTTCCAACATTCTTATGTCATGGTGTAACATACTTAAAACCTAAAGATAACGACACAAAAAATCCATCAAAATACAGACCTATCACATGTTTACCGACAATCTATAAAATATTAACCTCATGCATTACACAAAAAATATATCAACACTGTTTTAACTCTGACATCATTAATGAAGAACAGAAAGGATGTATTAAAGGATCCTTTGGCTGCAAAGAGCAATTAATCATAGATTCCATCATCTGTGAACAAGCTAGAAAAGAAAACCGAAACATATATACTGCTTTTATTGATTATAAGAAAGCTTACGATTCTGTCCCTCATTCCTGGCTATGCAAAATTCTGGAATTATACAAGATTGATACTAAAATCTGCACATTTCTCAAATGTTCCATGGAATTTTGGAAGACCACCCTCCAAATAACCTTAAATGAACAAACAATTCAGTCAGACCCAATAATGATCCGAAGAGGAATTTTTCAAGGCGATTCTCTTAGCCCGTTATGGTTCTGCTTAGCAATAAATCCCCTCTCCGATATCCTGAACAGCTGCAATTATGGGTTCAATATAAGAATTAACAAACAAAGAGAAAACAGAATAAGTCACTTGCTGTATATGGATGACATAAAAATATATGCAAGTACACAAAATCAGTTAACAAACCTATTAAATCTGACTGAACAATTTTCCGGTGATATCGGTATGTCCTTTGGTATTGAGAAATGTAAGACCCAAGCAATCAGAAAAGGCGTGTTTCACCAAGTACCACATATAACACAGAATAAGGAAATAATTGAAGCCCAAGAACGAAACGATACATACAAATATCTGGGTTTCTGTCAATCCTCCCACATCAATCATACCAAAACGAAAACACAGTTGAAAGATCAATACGTAGCGAGATTAAAATTAATATTGAAGACACAGTTAAATGGAAAAAATTTAATGAAAGCAGTAAATACATTCTGCGTTCCACTGCTAACATATTCTTTTGGAGTCATTAAATGGTCCAAAACTGATCTTGAAAATTTAAACATCGCAACAAGGAAAATCTTCACACAGTATAGAAGGCATCACCCAAAATCGTCGATTGAAAGATTCTCATTACCAAGACAGAATGGAGGAAGGGGTTTCCAGAACTTAGAAAACTTATATCAGAGACAAATCTCAGATTTGAAGAAGTATTTCTTGAAACGAGCGGAAAGAAATGAAATGTTTCGCACCATCACAAGAGCAGATTTGAACCACACACCCTTAAATCTGTCGAACACCGAAGAAATCCACACCCCCCAAACAATAGATAAAATAATAAGTGGGCTAAAACAAAAACAACTGCATGGAAAATTCTACAAAGACTTAGAAGAAAATCATGTCAATAAGAAGATGTCATTGATTTGGTTAAAAAAATCAAGTTTGTATGCCGAAACAGAAGGATTTGTGTTTGCTATTCAAGACCAAGTAATCAATACCAAGAATTATAGAAAATACATCATCAAAGATCCGAACATAAAAAACGACTGCTGTCGCCTATGCAAAGCAAAACCTGAAACGATCCAGCACATAATCTCTTCTTGCAGCATCCTAGCACAAACTGATTACAAAGCTAGACACGACAACGCAGCCAAAATCATTCACAAAGAATTAGCAACACTTATGAACTTAATCGAAGATACGACACCATATTACACTTACATTCCGTCTCCATTCCTTGAAAATAACAAATACAAATTATACTGGGATCGCACAATACTTACAGACTTAAACATTACAGCTAACAGACCAGACATCATACTTATCAAAAAACACACGAACGAAGCCATTCTCATTGACATTGCTATTCCTAACACAAACAACATTATTCAAACATACGACACCAAGATTTCAAAATATCTACAATTATCGATAGAAATGAAATCCATGTTGAATCTTAAAAAAATTTCAATTCTACCCCTAGTTATCTCTAATGTAGGTGTAGTTCCAAATAGCTTAGTTGAGAATTTAAAGTCTTTGCATTTGAATGATTCAATAATTGTCAAAATTCAAAAAGCTGTTTTGTTAGGAACATGTCATATTGTTCGTAAGTTTCTTGAACAGTCTGATCATGTCAGTCAGATTAGATTAGCACCAGTAGGTCAGAGTAGTGTAGGTCACTTTTCATGTGATGCGCGGATAAATGGTCGGTAGTTACGCTGGACTTTTGGGGATGGGGTGAGATTAGAGAATAATAGCAGACTAATTTGTATGCTGTAATTCTAGAATCTCGAAAGTTGTTCTGTTAATCTAATCAATGCATATCATTACTTGGTCTTAGTACCCGTAATGATAGAAGTCTTGCCTGAATGCCGGTCATTTCCGGGTCAGTGGTGGGTCTTAATAATAATAGATACATTTTTCAGAGATAATTAAGATTAAGATTTCTTAATCAATTTCACGCGCAGAACAAGTAATACGGCAAGGACTAATAATGTGAAATAAATGAAAAATTGAAACGATATTAGAAATCGCGTGGTGAAGTAGTTAATTAAGTATAACGAACAATAAATGTTAAGTTATTGATGTTTTGATTCGATTTTTTCTAAATATTTTTAAAATAAAGACACCTATTTTTCTTTATTTTTATATCAAATCTACATTTGATAAAACTCATTGCAGTCATTCATTTTACCTAAAAATTGTAGAATCCAAATATTGCATTGTTAATTTCCATTGTTAAATGGTGAATTGTGAACGAAATACGGAGTACCAAATTTAAATGTGTTTTACAGAAAGGAATTATTCTTACAAAGGATAATAAAATGATATTTTCTTTGCATTGGTGGAGTAATGGCGGCTCGTTGACTCGCTGCAGTCCTACTAAAATTGCAGCTTAATATGTAATTTTTTTATATAAAATATTCAAACTGATAAAGAACACTCGGGTAAAAAAGATTTTTGTCTCAAACAATTAGATTCCAGTATTTTATTACGTGGATATTGACTACAAGTAGCTAGTGTAGTGATATCGTTACAAAATATAATAGGTCTTAAAATATGCAAAGAAGACAAACAAGAAATTAAAATTGTAAAACCTATAACACAATATGGAAAATTTATCTTCTTCACTATACTTAGTAAAGCCAGGTGGGATTTCATAAATTCGGATATTGATATAGAAAATAAATTTACCATGTTTTTAAATACAATGCGCTACTACTTTGACTTCGCCTTTCCATCTAAGACAGTTGTTTCTTGTAGACATAATTCTAATAACTGTAAATGGTTTACTAGTGACTTATATAAAATGAGAGGAACCTTAGAATTGATTAAAGATGCATATAAGTTACACGGTACTACAGAATTAAAAACACTCCTAGATTCGTATAAAAAGCGGTATAAATTATCTATTAAAAAAGCAAAAATCAACGCAGCAGAAAAATTTGTTTTTGATAACAAAAATAAGCCAAGAGCATTGTGGACCATTGTCAATAATCACAAAGCTAAGAAAAAACAAATTAATTGTAACATAACTCCTGATCAATTTAATCAACATTTTTCAACAATAGCACAATGTATTGTCAATAAGTTGCCTACTGCAAGTCGTGATCCAATATCTATTATGACAAACACCAGTACTATGCATAATTGTGTCTTTCTATTTAAAAAGGTATCTTGTGTCCAGGTAAGAGATGCTATAAATAGTTTACATAATAGTAACGCCAAAGATATATATGGTTTTTCTGTCCCATTAATAAAATATGTAAAAAACTTACTAATTTCTGAGATCACGAAGTTGTGTAATTATTGTATAGAAGAAAATATCTTCCCTTCTTGTTTGAAAGTGGCCTTAGTTGTGCCTATACATAAAAAAGGAGACTCTGATGAATTAAACAATTACCGACCTATTTCTCTTCTCCTTGTTTTGTCCAAGATATTAGAGAAACTACTGCTTAATCAAATTTTAGATTATTTACAAGCAAATGATATCTTATCGCAGTGCCAATATGGATTTTCCAAAGGTCGCTCTACCATATCAGCAATTTTAGATTTTACTAATAATGTTTTTGAATCTTTTGAATCTAAAAAATTTTACTCCACATCCTTTTTGGACCTCAGCAAAGCGTTTGATTGTGTTTCCCATGACGTTCTAATAAGAAAACTATTTTATTATAATTTTCATCCTAGTGCTACGAAGCTACTATTGTCTTATCTTAGTACCCGAAGTCAATGTGTTAAAATAGATGGAAAACTATCAAGCACATTGAATGTTGAATATGGTGTGCCCCAAGGGTCTATATTGGGACCGGTACTTTTCTTACTATATATAAATGATCTACCAAACCTTCTTAATCAGACTGACATAATTTTGTATGCTGATGATACAACTATAAGTACATCAGATTTATCTTTAGATAACCTTACTACCAAGAAGACGCAACTTAATACCTTAGCTGAAGAATGGTTTGTGATCAACAGATTGTCCTTAAATAAAGACAAAACTGTCCAGATGTTATTCACCTTAAAACATACTGTTTTAGACAATACCTATTCAGCCTTTACAAAATTTCTTGGTTTACACATCGATTGGCAATTGAACTGGCACAAACATGGAGAACAAGTCTCAAATAAAATTTCCAAAGGTATATATTTTTTAAGATTCATGTCTAACAGTCTCTCACAAACTTTTCTTAGAACAGTATATTTTGCTCTAATACATTCGCATCTTCAGTATGGTATCTTGGTTTGGGGTCACTCGTCCTCACTTCAAAGTGTGTTTAAACTACAACGAAGAGCTGTCAGAGTCATAGCTAACATTGGATATAGAGACGACTGCAGGCAGTATTTTAGGGAACTGAATATTATCACATTACCCTCTTTATTTATTTATAAATGTTTGGAATATATTGTCACTAATCTTACATCCTTCCCGTTACTCAATGAAAGTCATCAATATTATACAAGAACGGAGATGGTTGCATATAATACATTAAGGTTGACTAAAACTAGAGATGGAACGCATTATTTAGCTATTAAATATTATAATATTATTCCCACATTAATTAAAAAACTTCCACCAAAAATCTTTTTACATAAAATAAAAAAATATCTCGTAGAAAAAGCTTTCTACAATTGTGATGAATTTTTAAGAAATAATTTTAGTGATTTAGTTGCAGAAGCTGTGTAATTTAATTTAGTTTAATATTTAAGTAGATAATTTTATTTTATGTTTTATGTATAACAAATTAATTCTTTATTTTATTATAAGAAAAATGTAACGATGAATGTAATTTTATTTTGACGTGTGTAAATACTTGTATTCTAACACAAATATACTATCTATCTATCTATCTATCTATTGTCGGGCAACCAGAGAAAATTAGCAGTGATACTGTTTAAAACTGTAAATGCAGTATATTTGGATTTGGAAATAAATTATTCGTTTCCATGTCTTATGTATCAGTGACAATTATGTTGACTGCAACCCAAATCTATTTGATTACCCCTAACTCCATAATATCTAGTACTTAATATAGTTAATTATTTGTACTGGTAGTTGTAAACAATTGTATAAATATTTCCGTTGGATTCCTTTGCGAACTCTTTGTCAATTATTATTTATGATACTATAGTATGATCCAAAACCGTTTAGAGAAGAAAGGGAGGCTGTGGTGTGCGCACGTAAACTTGTCCTATTTCTTTGCAATACATTAGCTTTATATATTAGCTCTCTGTCTATCATCTCCTACGTGCGATTATCATAGACTCCTTTTATCTAAAAAGTATGCAGTATTTCCCGCGCAAACCAGCAGTCAGATCTCTAGATTGTCTGGCCTCGTGATTTGTCACGTATTTGTAAATAACATACAGTTTTCTGAATTTGCTGAAGTATACTACTAAACTACAAAAATAAATAAACGGGTAAATTATATTCTCAAATTATAACTCCGAATTAAACATGCAATGTGAAAAGTTAATGCCGTGGACCCTACTAAGTATAAATTAAACGTCATTGTTTGCCAACTACGTAATTGATTAAACTTATTATTTTAATAAGGTAAGGTATTAAACTAGACAGAGACTTGAATACTTTTTTTTACTAATTTTAATAATTCTTGTAAATGAGTAGATATTTAATAATAAAGCAATACATATTATTACATGCAAAAAATGTATTTGCATGCTTTTGAATAAACTTCCTGCACTTATAATTTATGAACAGTATTTTGGACGATGCCCAATTAATTGATAAATAATACTATGTTGATGTAAAAAGAGTATCATTACATTACTTCAAATTCTTTTAACTTTCTTTATGTAGTATATACTGTTTCCAAAATCTCAAGAAATTAGGGTTATGGTAATTCAGTTCAATCTGGATGCTTAGGGTAAAAACTCAATAAACAACAAATGAAAAAGTATGTTATTTTTTAAAATTTATATTACATTTATTGCTGTAAAAGTTGGAGATGACGTTATATGATGGGGAGGATGATTACAAATGTTGGTCAGCGTTTTATCAACCGGAAACGAGAGACCTATGTTTTCGTATTATAGGAGTCATGAAACGTTGAGAAGCCATAAAAGTAGCCTGTCGCCCGATGAACTTGATTACAATACTTCCTTAGCTTACGCTCGAGACAAAAAAAATAAACAATAACATTTGGATTTAATAGCTTTTGATATCTGGTATACCTAAACAGTGAGTGAATTTTATGCGGCTATTATTACCATTACATATAACCATCCACTTAAATTAATTGGTAAAAAAATTTATCCATAAATAAGTTATTGTAAAGTTATTTTTATTTACACGCGTATAATTGCACAATAATAATTGTTAGACAAATAGAATGATAAAGAAAGGCAATGTTATATTAAAAAACAAATTACTCGTTTCGATGTAAGGTACCTTATATAAGTTAACAACATACATCTATTTAGTTATAGGTAAAATTCTAATACGGAATTTATTCTTGAAGTAAGTCGTAAATTGTAAATAGCTATAAATTCGGAAATAATTCTTTTTAACAGATACAAGTCAAAAATGTATTAGGCATGATTGTCAAGAAACATTCCAATTCTGTTTCAAATTGGCAAGCATTTTATGTCAAAAGCTGATTTTTGTAAACGTTCCAGTAATAAATTTCGGAGCAAAATCCACCTAAACAGATTTTGCTTCGAAATTTTAATTTTCATATTACTTTTACAACATTTTAATTTAAAAATTAAAAATGTATCTATTATTTGTGATTATTGATGTAGAAATATTTCTACAAATAAGAATACTACAAAAAATTGTGAACTCTTTTACTGGTATGCAGCGTTATAAATCTTGTTCACTAAACTTTAGAGAAAATAAGTTCAATCATTCCCGAGAAAAAATTAAAGAAAAATGTTACTGTTTAGTAAAAAATTAAATTATTTGTTTATCGAACAACAAATCTACTTGAAATTTAAATTTGTAAAATTTCTAATCTAATAATTTGAAAATATTTGTAACATCTATAACAGAAAAAGAGTTGCACAAACTACAGTTGCTTTTTTTTAATTTCAGATTCATCAAAATTGTGAAGTCTCTTTTTTATTTATTTCACATTATTCTTATTGTTCTGCGCGTGAAGTTGAATACGATTTCTTTCCCAACCCCAAACCTAACGCTGAAAAGCAAAACAGCAAGGAAGTACGTAAAAACGGATAACGGTACTGTATCGATTTCTGCTTGGACATGCGGCAAATCAGCACTGAATCTAAACTATGTTTCGCTTCGCCCAAGTGCGACATGCGGCAAATCTGCGCCAAACAGTAGAGGCGAAAATCCCTCGGACGCGATCTGGATATGCGGCAAACCAGTTCTAAGGTGACGATGTACATTAAAATTTGATTTCATTGATGTCATATATAACCCTATTGCGATTTTTTGTAAATCCTTTATACCAAAAAAAATTAATGAAAATTGGAAAAACGTGGCAACATCTCATCGGAATTTCAAAAATCCATTTTATGAGAATATGTAAAAATATATAAGGTGTTTCATTTGAAACAACCATTTTTTATTGTACAGATAAAGAATGATTAAATTCAGTCCAACAAGACGTAAAATGAAGAAACATTTAATTTAACTCCAGTGATAAATATTTGTAATATCAGATTTTAAACTGAAAAAATTTGTCAAAAAAACGTATTTCTTTCTTAGATTTTTTGCGTTCTAATCCGTTGCAATATAATTTCATTACGAATCTTAAAGGAGAAATAAACAACATCATTAAAGCTCTAATGTTTTCTAAACGTCTAGTTTATCATGTTATAAATACTAAACGTGTATTACTTTTGTTACCTATTTGACACTGATCCATCTATATAGGCAACAGTTAATTGAGATGACGTAATAGACTAAGGGATAAATGAAAAGTTTTAGCAAATCTTTTGTAATCTCGAAAGATGTGTTAACATTTTACCACAGTTTCGTAGACGTTTATCCAAAATCACTCTTATCTTAGCAGGTACTAGCCCCGCCCACCCACCCTCTCTTTTCTTAAGGGGTATCTCATTTGCCAAAATCAGTCTTATCTTGGCAGTTACCAGCCGCGCCTACGCACCCTCTCTTTTCTTAGAGGATATGCCATTGCCAAAATCTGTTTTATCTTAGACAAATGACTTTAGAAAAAATGATCAAAATTTAACAATATCATATAATTAATAATAATTTCGATTTTTTAAATCTAGATATCTAGAGTAAAAAAATAATGGCCCATTTATAAACTACAAGTCTAGAAGAATGTGATGTTATAAAATTTAAGTAGTATTTACTGCGCAAAATTTTAATGGGGGTGATCAGACAAACTTTGGTTAATGTTTTACCATCTGGATTCTACATATTTCTAAAATACATATAAAATTTCACAACAACCACCCCAGTAGTTTCGGAGATCACCTGTCTAATAAAATCGACACAGGCAACTAAATAAAGTAAAATCAACAATGTCCTCGAACTGCTACCGGTTAAGCAAGCAACAACAGGGAATAAGAAAAACAGCTAAGAAATTCAGCACCAACTAGGGGACTATCTTTGCGATCACGTGTTATTAATCAATACTCCTTCATATGTCATAAAAAACAGACTTTTGTTGTGCTATTTTTATCTCTTGCCTTGTCAACTGCTGCACAAATTTTCTTGCCGCTTTGTTGTTGGTGATCACGATAAAACAATAAAATAATGAAACTGTTGCTTTCTCTGAACAGCTTTAAAAATACACACCTATTAAAAGGTCTCAATTTCCATTTTCCTCTAAAAAAGGTTTCTTGATTTTTAATATAATTAAATTTTGGTCCAATTTGTATCTGTGTAACATTTCAAGGAAATGCTTTAAGGATACAGGGTGATTTGGAAATAAATGCAATAATTGTAACTATGGCAGCATGTACCGTAGTAACATGCACCACCCTCGATGCGATTCCATTGATCTACATTTTAAACAGTAAGTGAAAAAACATAAAAACGATATAAACACTTTCAGTTACAATTAAAAGTAAAACCGACTTTTTGCTGGTTATCATTCGTTCTTTCATGTATTCATTCATCTTTAAAGGTCAATGCGAAAGATTATTTTAGTGGTAGAAAAAATGGTGGTCCTGAGAAGAACCGATTTTTGGCAATGCTTCATGGTGATTGACTTTTTATTCTGACGGATGTTTGGTCCTTGCCACAACGATTTCATATTGTCTATTAGAACAAAAATAAGAGCAACTTACTACCTTTTTACAATAAATGTTGAAAATGTTGTCCTTCGATAGTTTCTGGACACTGTTGATTTCCATAAACTATTTCATCCACACCTCACAGACAAAAATCACATGGACTGAGATCGAGTGAACGCGGAGGCCAAGCTACTGGGTCATTTTTGCCAAGTCACCGGTTAGGAAAATAATTATTCAAGTGAAAAGTATTGTATATTATTTTGAGATAAAGTCCTCTAGAGAGAATTAATAATAATTTAAACCAAACCTGAATTTTCGCATTTTAGGGGCTACCAGATTTGGAGACAACAAAATTAGTTGAAATAATCTTGTTGAGTAATTTCTCAAGTAGAAAAAATTAATAGACTTATACTAAAATGAAAATGAGGTTTGTGATTATTTCGGATTACTTTAAAGATCTTCTTTATCTAATTAGTGCACTGTAAGCGAGTAGGCGTCAGTAGTTTCAATTAATTATTTCGTCATGGATAATGTAACAACACTGTATGAACCAGCGTCACACATATTATATTAAATTCCTAGCTTCTACAACCGACGCGAAAGAACCGCAGGGGAAATTTGAATTTACAAAGCCTCAGCTGTCAGCGTTACCCAGTCTGTTTGAAATGTCGCATACAAACTTTCAAAATTACATTAAAAAATAAAGTAGCCCTTTGATTGCGTCCCCCAGCTACCATATTTACTGTACAAACGTTCCGGCACTTTTCTGTAACTGGATTTTACACTTTCAGTACACAACTTTGCAAATAAAGAACGCGATAAATAATATAAACAGTTTATTAACAGAACAATCGGAAGAACTTTCTGTAATTACCAGGAACCGGATTGCCCGAACTTCGTGCAGCAGCTCATAAATTTATAACTTTTTCTGTATTAGAAGCTGCTAAACTTTAACCCAGATGCGTCGGCGGAACAAAGAAATGCGTGAAAGCGAAGAAATTGTTTTCAACAATTTATTCAGCATACGCTTTAACCAGTTCGTATGCAGATTCTGATATTGTATGGATAAAAGTAATCCTTTAAAGCTGGCGATTTTCTGAGAATCCTTCGGAGATAAAGCGCAATATAGCGAACAGCTTAAATGGGGTCACGAATGAAAAAGTTTATATTGGTTCAGAGGAACGGACAATTGAATTGACGTGTTAATATTTTTCTTGTGATGGATGTTCCTTCGTGATTGTGTTTCAAAGTTGACGTCTTCGACTCTGGATGTTATCTTTTTATACGATAAGTTTTCATTGTGTGCTGCAAAAATTCAAACGGAACGGCAATGACCCTGTAATAGACTTGCGGAATACTTGGCATGGCCACAACGACAGTCCTGCGAAACCATGGCAACCTGTTGAAGGGGAGCTTCCGACTAGGCACACCCATTTCTCATTTGATTGAAACTATAATAAATTCCAGCATATCCTTTGTGTTGTCGATGAACTAGAGCGAAAGACCAAACTGCTAACTAATAAATGAGAGTTTCACCTTGTCTATCTGTGATCCGAAACTGCATTCTGCATGCATTTCCTTGGTATCGTGTTTGAGGACTAGCAAGGAATTTGAGAAAATGGTCCATGTTATCGTCGATTTTCAAACACTTTTAAAAAAATTGCTTGGTCAAAGCTTCCTAAGAGAGACAAGAGCCATGTTAGCGGGCTAAACAACAATAAATTTTGTTGAAATTTTAAATGCGTTAAAATTAACATTCAAGGTAGTACGAATTTCCAATTTTTTCACATCTGAATCTAGAAAAAAATCTGGATCCAAGATTGTTTCAGTATCCGGAACATATCCACGGATCTAAAATCCGATCAGATCCATATATAGATCCGAATACAGATCAAAATTTATTCTATCTATAGAACCCGGATCTAGATTCAGATTTAGAAAGGGGAAACCTGCTTATGACGGCATATCCACACATTTTTTGGACCATTACTCGTACATACATGGTACATATGAATGTCTACAAACCAGTGTGTGTATTGGGCTGTTTTTTGGGAGTCAGAAAAAGAAGTGAATTATAGGCCTCTGGAATCATGTTCTTAATAATGCTAAACCCAGGGGCACCCATTTAATTAATCTTTTCTGAACACGTGCTGCATTTAATACAGGTGCTACTTTAGGATTAACTTTTAGAACTGAAAATTGTCATTTATAAACTCCGTTGCCAAGGTACCGTTGATAGTAACTTTGATGCTTAACTTTTGCCGTATTTAAAGGGGTTGTAAAGAAAAGTGGAGGATTTAAGTTGATTACTACGAAAATTTACCATTTTAGACATGGTTTCTTGTTGTCGAATAAGTCTACACATACTAATAAGAAAAAAAGGCAAAATGTAACCCCGCCCACCCGCCCCATCTGAATTGTGATGATTTTTTTTATTCGTCGTGAGCCAAGATTTACCATTTTGTTTTAAGTTTCTTGTTCTGAAAAGACAACTACGTATATTAAGAAAAAAAGGCAAAATATAAGCCCCGCCCACCCGCCCTATCTCAGTTGTGATGATATTTTTATAATCGTCGAGAGCCAAAGGAGTGGAATTTAAATGCAAAATTCTTATTACTTCTCTCTCTAAAAGAAATTACCATGTAAGATGTCTTTTTGAGCATCGTTTTATTCAAAGGCTACTATGTATATTAAGAAAAAAATAAAGATAAAGATTAAGCCCCACCCATAACTGCCCTGATCTATATAGTAAAGAAGTTTTCATTCGTTGGCAGCCTTAGGGACGGAGCCTAATTGCAAAATCTATATTTCTCTACAAAAATTTACCATTTTAAACGTGTTCTCAGTTTTTTAGAAAAATCATCACAGCTGAAGTAGGGTGGGTGGGCGGGCCTCTTTTCTTAATATACAACAGAAGGCTCAAAAACATGTTTTTAATTTCTTGTAAAGAAATAAGTATTTTACAGTTAAGCTGAATTCCCTTGGTTCAGGGCGAATGAAAAAAGTTATCACAATTGAGATAGGGGTGGTCTTACATTTTGCCATTTTGTTTTAATATGTGTAGACTTCTTTTCACAACATGAAACTTAAAACATGTTTAAAACGAAAAATTTCGATTTTGCAATTGGGCTCCGCCACATTGCAAAACCCATATTTCCTTGCATAAACCATTTTAACCATGTTTTAAGTTTCTTGTTATGAAAAGATGGCTATGTATATTAAGAAAAAAAGGCAAGATATTAGGAAGTATTGTAATCTCTAATCTCTACTTTTACATTTTCTCGACCTTTCATGGGTCTCCCGTTTCCGTCTATCTGTTTGTCTGTCTGTCCGTCTGTCTGCCGTCCCGATTTTCACTGGCTGTGCGACTGAGTTATCGTTGTCACCCCTTTTAAGCCACCACTGCTACCATGCTGCTGATGGACAACGCTCCAATAGCCAGCAAAGTTTATTGTCAACAAAACGGTTGGATGTGTTCGGAAATTTTTGTGCGATGGTTGGAAAATTTTGTACATTACACTAAAGCTTCGAATGAAAACAAAGTTCTAGTCTTTTTGGAAGGCCACAAAATCCTAGAAGTGCTACAGTACGCCGAAGATAATGATGTGATGCTGTGCTGTTTCCCCACACATTGTAACCACCTGCGCCCGGATGTAGATATTTTTTTATATTTCTTCAAACTTATTATGGCCAAGAAATTAGGACTTGGCTTAAGCAAAATCCTGTAGCAGTACCCGCTTTTGTCAAAACAGGAATATATCCCTTCGATGACAATATCTTTCCAGAGTGGATGTTCCAACTCTCTTCCACAATTGATAGAAGGCTCTGGAACATCAGAACTTACTGAACCTTCAACATCAGGATTTCCCAAAGCTAAATCCACAAAGAAAAATTTCCTTCACCTAAGAAGTATAGTAGTATTCAAGAACTATCTCCATTGTCATACGCTTGACCTGAACCTTCAAAGAAAAAATTAAGAAAACCTAGCAAAAAAGGACATAGAAATTCCACGCCACACATTGATAAATTGAAAAGAAAAGTAGAAGAAAAGGCAAGAAAGGAAAGGGAACAGTCAGCAAGAAAAGCAAAAATGATGCTGCATGTTTATATTGGAATGACGTGTTCTCTAAGTCGACAACAAAAAAAATATGGATTTCATGTCAGAAGTGTCGTTCCTGGTGCCACAGCGTGCGGGTGTCGTAAAAAGAGTCAAGCAATTCATCTGCGAACTTTGTAAATAACTCTTTTTGTTAAGTTTTGCCTTGATGTTTCATTATTTGATGATTTCCATTTTGTTTACTCGTGTAGGTAAGCGAAGAAAAATGTTGCTGCCTCGGTGGGAATCCAACCACAGTCCCCAGCTTGCCGGGCAGGTATCCTGACCACTAGACCACTAGGCCGCTTACCTTTCTTCGCTTACTACTACTTATTATTGTGTCGCCACACTTGTTTTGCTACAAATTGTAGTCCTTTATCTTAAATATATTTTAATACTTTCATAATATCCCGTCAATACTTAACAAAAATTAAAATTACTTCAAAAATACTTAAAAATTTAGGATGTGCCATCATAAGAATAGTACTGCCTATCATAATGGCACACTTCGTGGTTTTTGATTCCAAACACTTTTTTCAAAAAAAGTATTGAATGTATTCAAAATTGGATGAATTACTATCAAAAGCAATATAATTACTTAGTTAAGTTGCCCACAAAAAATCATTAATACTGTCAAAGTTAAGTATACCATCAAAGCTGGGTTTTCCTTAATCTAAGATCCGGATCCAAGTTTTCGATTTTACAAAACTGAAAATCCGGATCTCGTAAACTTGTGCTCGCTGCTTTTTTAATTAGGCCTACAACGGGGAAAGTCCGGTCCTGCCTTGGGAAACGCACCCCACCACCCACTCGACAAAGAAGGATTTCTCCCAGACATTATTCGACGGGTAGGTCGGTACCGAACGCTATGCTCATAATCATAACATACCTTACTGGAATGTACTATATATTGTTAATATAGTTGTTGAGTTTGATGGATTATGATTAAGAACAGCGGACAGTCGTTTTATAGTTTTATTAAACAAATAACAAACAGCGGACAGTCGTTTTATAGTTTTATTAAACAAATAACAAGTGTGTTCTAGAGCGAGTATGATATTATGACCGTTAGGTCCAGAGATTGAATATAAAGACTATGTTAACCGCTTGAAGAGTGCTTGAAGAGTCAGTGAATGAATGAATAGTGAATAGTGTTCCCTGTATTCGAAGGTGGTGGTGGGCCTGGCTCCCACCCTTACGGGTGGAGAGGGGTTAAACAGGTCCCCGCCAGAGGCACTAACAATAGTGTTAATCAAAATCCACTCCTTTTTACGGTTCCTTGAAGCACAACTACTACCAGAAACTAGGATTCCGACTGCCGTGGTTTGAAGCGGGACTGTTAACTTCCACATCATCTGAGAGAGGATCAATTTTTGCGAAAAAGGAACGGGAGACCTACTTTTTCATTTTCTAGAGGTTATGAAACGTTCAAAAAACATGAAAGTGATCTTCCTTAGCTTACCTTCGGGAAGAACAACATCATTTTATTCGAACAAACCCAAATTTTAAACAAGATAAAGACTAAAGAACTACGTAAGAAATACTTAATGACAAAGTAAAAAAAGAGCATTAGTTATGTTATGTATTCAATTTTTGCTGTTGCTGTTTTTTAAACTAGTTTTCCAAAACTAGATAATGGGACTGTATGGCAAATGAATCAGATATTTTATCTTTTACATACTTATGTACAGTCAGGGACAGAAAATCTTAAAGGATTTTAATAGGGAAGATGGGTGGCAGTCCTCTACACTGATAAAAAAAATTGGTCTAAAGAGTTTAGACAGTACTTTCCTCGCTGTCGGTAACTTGACGACTGCATGCCTATTGTGTTTTTTTTTCTCATTACATTTTTGTAGTGGGAATTTAAAAAAAAATGTGATGACGTCATCAACATTTTTGCAAGGACACGTATATCAGTTGGGATAGATGTAGTGTAATACTAAGAATAAAATTATTGTATTCCCAAATTTTCGGGAAAATGAATTGGGTCGTTTTGAATATTGATTTCTTATAATCAATAAAATAACGAAACAATTTACTCACGTATACGGCGCCGGTGTGTAATCTAATATGAAAGGCAACTGAAAATCGTTTATGTATAAACATTCTTAATTTAAGATGACAAGCGTAACAGCATACGTGAGAGTCAAACAGAGAAACTGTAAACAAAACGACCATCGGTTTTATTGCTTCGACTTCCGCTTATTATATAAAACATTGGGTTTTATTTTAATTCTTGACGGTGAAATTCACAATTGGTTGATTAAACATGTCTATTTCACATTCGCGGAACCAAGTGAGCGCATAAAACAAATGCAGGTCTGTAATGTTAAAGTCGATGTAAATAAGCGTGCTACCCTTATGTTTCAACCGAGTTTTTCCTTTAACAAATTTTGTGTCTACCAAATTGGGTTGGTTGGGGTGTAATACTAATAATAAGTGTTGCCTTTAATTTAATCAATAAAATAAATTGACTTCATTAATTTTTTTGAACCACCTCTTAAGAAAATCTAAAAAATATGAATGGAATGATAAATCACAAGTACAAACTCATCATATTTTTTGCATTTTAGATAGGATTTATTCAGCAAAATTTAAGGGTGACGTCATTAATTTTTTTAGGAGGGATGAACAAATACATTTTGAACAAAAGTTTACCATGCTTATAATAACTTTAAAATATTCCCAAGATTTCAAAGCATTCGGTTTTGTAATTCCTGATTAAATCGATAAAATAAATTCACGCCTTCATTAATTTTTTTGAGTCACCCTGCATATGCAAATCCAAAAATATGAATGGAATGATAAATCACAAGTACAGACTCATCATATTTTGTACATTTTAGATACGATTTATTCGGCAAACTTTTGAGCTGACGTCATCAGTTTTTTGTAGAAGATAACCAAAAATATTTTGACTAAAAATTTATTATGCTCTTTATAACCTTAAAACATCTACAAGATTTCAAAGCATTCGGTTTTGTAGTTCCTGATTAAATCAATAAAATAAATTTACGCATTCATTAATTTTTTTGAGTCACCCTGTATATGCAAATCGAAAAAATTTGAATGGAATGATAAATCACAAGAAGAGACTCACCATATTTTGTACATTTTAGATAGGATTTATTCAGCAAAATTTTGTGGTGACGTCATAAATTTTTTAGGGGGGACGACCAAATACATTTTGATCAAAAATTTACCATGCTTATGATAATTTTAAAATATCTTCAAGATTTCGAAGCATTCGGTTTTGTAGTTCCTGAGTAAATCAGTAAAATAAATTTACGCTTTCATTTATTTTCTTGAATCACCCTGTATATGCAAATCCAAAAATATGAATGGAGTGATAGATCACAAGTACAGACTGATCATATTTTGTACATTTTAGATATGATTTATTCGGCAAATTTTCGAGCTGACGTCATCAAGTTTTTGGAGGGGATAAGCAAATATATTTTGACTAAACATTTATTATGCTCTTTACAACCTTAAAACATCTGCAAGATGTCAGAGCATTCCGTTTTGTAGTTCCTGATTAAATCAATAAAATATATTTACGCATTCATTAATTTTTTTGAGTCACTCTGTATATGCAAATCCAAAAAATATGAATGGAGTGATAAATGACAAGTACAGACTCATCATATTTTGTACATTTTAGATATGATTTATTCGGCAAACTTTCGAGCTGACGTCATCAAGTTTTTGGAGGGGATAAGCAAATATATTTTGACTAAACATTTATTATGCTCTTTATGACCTTAAAACATCTGCAAGATTTCAGAGCATTCGCTTTTGTAGTTCCTGATTAAATCAATAAAATATATTTACGCATTCATTAATTTTTTTGAGTCACCCTGTATATGCAAATCCAAAAAATATGAATGGAGTGATAAATTACAAGTACAGACTCATCATATTTTTACAGTTTAGATAGGATTTATTCGGCAAACTTTCGAGCTGACGTCATCAATTTTTTGGAGGGGATAAGCAAATATTTTTTGACTAAAGATTTATGATGCTCTTTATAGCCTTAAAACATCTGCAACATTTCAAAGCATTCTGGTTAGCAGATTAAAAATTAAATTTCAAAATGTTGTTTTATAATTTTGATTTTTTTTCCAAAAATCTGGACGTTTCGGGTGAAAAGTCGATTCAGAGTTGTAAACTACATGTGTAGGACTATGTTATTTTATACAATTGAAAACCCATTTACTATGTACAATTTTGAAGTGACGTCATCGCATTAGTGGTGGGGATGATTAGACAAATTTTGGTTAGCGTTTTACCATCTACATGATATTCTTAATATAAGTACAAAATTTCACAACAATCGGTCGAGTACTTTCGGAGATTATCTGTCTAATAAAAATCCGGGACGGCAGACGGACAGACGGACAGACGGACGGACAGACGGACGGACAGACGGACGGACAGATGGACGGACAGACGGACGGACAGACGGACGGACAGACGGACGGACAGACGGACAGACAGACGGAAATGGGAGACCTATTTCTTCGTCTTCTAGGGGTCATGAAAGATCGAGAAAACGTAAAAGTAGAGAGTCGGCCGACGGACTCGATTACAATACTTCCTTTGCTTACGCTCGGGAAGTAAAAATCAAGACGCTAATGCGTCAAGTAACAGCTAACTTTAATTTTTTTAAGTTCGTCAAACGAATACAATGAAGATTTAAGCAAATAATTTTGTAAAGGGGCTAAACTAGTTTATCCCTTTCTAGACCCTAGTATAGTCTGGAGAAGTATCTTGATATTAACAAACTGGATAGTCATGGATGCCATTTTCAATCATGTAGATAATTGTCCAAATTATTCCGTACATATATTATAGATACATGAATAGACAAACAAGGTAAAGTTAATACACCCCACTCAGACAACTTAGATCTAACATCGTCTCTATACTTTAGGTATGACATGTAAAACTTGTCTTTCTTCTAAAAATGTGTAGTAAATGAGCAGTGTGAATCAGTGAAAAATATATGATATTTGGAACACTAGTAGACAGTTATTTGTTATAAAAAAAAAACATGGAGCTAATTTTTTAGTTACACAAGCTATATTATAATCCCAGCTAAGTCGAAGATCTAAACGAACACCAAGAAACTTTACGCTCTCAGGATTTTCAAAAGTTATATGTGATAATTCGTGCAGCGTAAATAACAAGTGTTCAATTGAAAAAGTCATCAAGTTGACCCTGTTCTTTGATAGAAGAAACCGTAGCGAAAAACGCATGTGTTTCATTAATCCATACTTTTGTGTACAAAGTAACACTTTAGTGTTGAAATAGTTCACAATGCTTACAAAAAATCAAAGCCATCTTGATGAATTTCTCAATTGAACACCTGATGTTATTTTAATTCTTTTATCAACATTATTTAATGATAATGAATTTCTTTTGAACCAGTTTGAGGCTTGTATCTGTGTAATGGCCATGTCTACAATTAGTCTACGAAGTCGTTTATGTCAACAAGGAATAATAAGGATCCAAGAATAGACCCTTGCGTTATATATGCCGATTGGGCGTTAATGTTGTCAAAGTTGTAGTTCTTCCTAGTATTATACAAACTAGAACATAAAGAGTAGTGTCAACCATTAGCATCGGTAAAACAATATTTTCGAAGTAGTTTGTTGATATATTTATTAAATCCCATTTTAATGTAACTTTCGTTTTAGTGTAAACAATCTGCGCTCATGGAGTCTAATAGTTAAAATGCTTCTAGGAAAAATAATATATTCCATTAATTAACCTCGTAAAATCACTGTGCGCTTCGCGTTTTCCAGCAACCGTCTCATTCGTTTTGAAAACAGTTTATTTCTTTAATAATGAAACAAATAATTTACGGATTAAACATCAAAGTTACATCATTGCAGAAAGAGTAACAAAAATATCTAAAGTTATTTAAACAGAACTTACCGCGCCCCTGATTTACAGGCGAAGAAGAACAGATTCTTGGAAAAAATATAAAATTTAAATTTGTAAATTTTATATTTTATTGTAACCCTTCTAAGTTAAAAGAAAGACATGTCCGGATCGTTAAAGTACAGGTAAAGAAGCATGCTATGTCAAAATTTTGGAGAAATTAAACGGATAAATTTTGATTAACGATTTACATGTGTAAGATATCTTTAAAACGTTTGCAAGATATCATTCGGTTTTGCATTTGTAACTTTTTGGTCTGAAAGATAACTTTGTGACTCTTTTTCACCCACACATGAGTAAACAGATAAATGCGAATGAAAAACAGTTTGTATAGGTGGAGGACTATTAATGTTGGTAATTTTTTCGTCAGATTGGCAACATATTTAAAATTTTATGATGTCAAATTGAAATTGGGTACGAATTCAGAATTGTGCCAATAATTCAGAACTGCCAACCCAAAAATTTGCTTCAATTATTAACGCGCCTAAAAAACCAATGAGAAGATGGAAACTACTGAATTGGTGCTTAAAATTTCAATTACAGGTATACCATCATAAAATTTTAAATATGTGGCCACAGCTAAGAAAAAATGACATCACCGGGTGACTATTAATGGTTGAAGCAAATTTTTGTGTTGATAATTCTGAATTATTGGCATTCGTGCTAGTTCACAGTTGTCAATTTTGACATAAACACGTCTATCAAACGATAACAGTTGTCATAAATGTCAATTTGACGATCAAGTATGCCACCATAAAATTTTATGTAGGTTACCAACCTGACAAACAAATCACAAATAGTCACTCGGTATTAGATTAGCAGCAGTTCATATTATTTAGATATTAATTTGTTATTAATTAATATATTAATTATTATTAGTATCCTTCAGCTATAATGGGACAGTTTTGGGTCATATTAAGTTCCTGTTAACGTATTAAGTTGAGTGTTACAGCATTTGATAATACAGAAGTCCTCTTAAGTCTCTTATTATGTAAATCGCGTAATCGAAATAATTATTGTCAGTGAATCACGTGTTTAATCTAGTAGTACTAATAATAAATTTATTGTTTTGACGTTGTCATAATTTATTATTCAACTGATTTTGTGACGTACTTCAGAACCAGTTCATCATTCTAAGTTAACGTTTAGTTTACGAGTTACATACTGAAAAACTGTACAACTCAATAAAGTTTACAATCGAAACTTTCTACTACATATTCTCGATTCTAACCACTGTTTTTTACTGAGTGTCGTAAATGTCTTCTGTGGATTCGTATAGTTCAAATTTCAATTTCAGTTCTTCCATTTTGTGCCATCGAGCAATTTTCAGAAATTACTGAACTTAAGAAAAGTAATTTGTACATTTGCATTTTTCCACAAATTGTTTAATTGTATTTGTTTAACTCTTTCTGAAAATTCATAGCGGCTTTCACAATTGGTGTCAATTTCAACTTTCATTTTAAGTGATTACAAAAAATCAAGATTAATAAAATGATCATTAAGTTGAACTAAGATGTCAACGATGTCTTAAAAAATGTATTTATTTAGTACGCTTAACAGACAACAAATTAGAAATATAAATTAACCTTAGTCTGTAGATTTAGTTTTTTCTGAAAAAATAAAAAGAAAATAGATTACACTTAATTATTCTACTTTGATCCTGTAATTTAGCATCAGTAATAATTTTTGTGTAAGTCTGCACCATACGCCTACAAACGATGTAGGAGTGGGTGGCACTTAAGGGTTATTTTTGCTCGAACTGCAATTCTCTGCTCTTCGTTTTGTGTTCGGAATCCTCGTCTTTCACCACAAGTCGTGGGAGCGGTTAATGACGTATTTGTTCCTTATTTTCGTACATATTGGGAATTCGTCGTACCATGAAAAATACGTATCTAGTAACTTTATCAATAAATGTTTAAACAGCGCCCCCTATAAATGATAGGTAGAACCAACACTTCACAATATGAAATTACGGTTTTGTTATTGTACGGATTTGGAAAAACGAAAAACAGTATCTGTGAAAACTTGTTTTAAGAACGTGTTCATGTTTATGAACGGTTGGGGTTTGAACGTTGTGCTTTTAGCAAGGACTCCATTAACTTTAATTTAAAATATTTTTCAACGCTAATTTATGTTAGAAACATAATACAACATAAAACATTTATGACTAAATTACATTACTTTGCAGCAGATGTTATTGTAAATGTGTGGAATATGACGACCCACTCAAAGCATCATACAATGTCGAATAAATAGGGCAGGTGCTCATATCTGATTCTCATAAATGTTTGCGAGACTTGCTTAATTATTAACAGCTTAATTATTAAGTGTAGTAAAACATTTACATTTTGTGCCGAAACAACCCCCAAGCCTCGTTTGTCGTTAGTCGTTACACAGAGATGCATAAAGGAGGGCGAAAAATAAAACTCGCAAGAAGATGAAAAACCTTTCTGAATTTATTGTAAATTTACGGCTGACGCTTGAGCGCAATATTACGATAGCCTCAAGCTAACAAGGTCAACAAGGGTAAACTCTTCTTATGAATTAATAATACACCTCGTCCCTACAGTAAAGCAGACTTCATGGAAGTCTTGTGTTTACACTTATCTGAAATAAAATCGATTAAAAAAACTTCACGCAAGAAAAAATCAAATTACATGGTGGTTGGACTATAAGATGGGGATGTGTATTATCTACCCACAAGAAAAATAAACGTCGACTTTATTGTCAATGTTCGACGTGCCATCATCACGAAACTGTTTGAGGGTTGTTCACCTCCATCACGGACGAAAATTAGGCTTTTAGGAACATGTGTCGCGCATTCAATTTCATCGTGGTTAGCTTTTAAAACTAAAGTTTGATAGGGTTTTTGTGGACTTATCGTTTGAATTAATCGATTATATGCAGTGAAGAATCAGAGTGAGTGGGATGTTTAATCGATTATTCTTTTAAATTGTAGCACTTCACGTAATAGTCTCGTTCGCGTTTCTACTGATTGCTACGACCACGAACAATACTTTCTGTAATAAAACTCTTTCCTTAACAAGAACCAAGGATCGTAATCGTTTATTTCTTAGTTATTCTGGGCTTTGTAGTAAATTTGACCGACAAATTGTTCGATTGAGAAAATTAAATTCTTATTATAATGCGATCGAGATCGTTCGTGATATGAAATTTTACGTCTATTGTCTGTACTGTATCAGGTCGTAATTTCAGCTTATCTTGATCATTTTCAACTGAATTAGCACGAGAACACAATTTCACCCAGAAGGGCGATTCGATACAAAACACTTTATCTAAAACTGCCAGATTAAATTTAAGTCCGTACACCCATTTGCGTACACTGCTGCAACATTTATTGAAACTGCTGATAGCAACAAATATTAATTAATTAATTAACAATAAATTCGGATTAACTGTATTTACCATGCTAACGATAATCTGAAATTAAAACACCTGCAAAATTAACTGAAATTTTGAATAAGCAGTTGTTATATTTACAATTTTTAATTTTTTCTCAAAAATCTAGTAGTGCATAGTAAAAAACTGGTCGAAAAGTTATTTTGACAGAACTTTCCTCGCCCCTGAAGTGTAGCTCAAATTCTGCTTCTTCGAAAAATGTTGAAATTTGATTTGGGAACATTTTACTTTTTTATACGAAGTAAAAACAATATAGAAAGTACCAGTCACAGTGTAAGAGAAAGAAGGTTCTTAAAAAAACAGATGAGACCCCAAAAAGGTTTCACATTTAAAAAAAAACAGTTGGGGTCCTCGAGAAGATTTCACATTCTTTAAAAAAGAACACAGTTGTGGACCCCGAGAAGGTTTTATATTCTTAAAAAAAAGACAGTTGGTGCCCCCGAGAAAGTTTCACATTCTTAAAAAAGGCAATTAGGTCTTCCGAGAAGAGTTCACCTTCTTAAAAAAAGACAGTTAGAGTCCCCAAGAAGATTCTACATTCTTCAAAGAAAAGAGAGTTGAGGATCTCGGGAAAGTTTTATATTTTTATAAAAAAGATACTTGGGAGACCCGAGAAGATTTCGGCTTCTTTAAAAAAAAGTTAGAACACGCATGAAGTTTCACAATCTCTAATAACCAGTTGGGGCGCCTGAGAAGGTTTTAAATTCTTTAAAAAGACAGTTGGAGCCGCCGAGAAGATTTCACAGTCTTAAAAAAATAGTTGGGGCTCCCGAGGTTTCACCTCCTTAAAAAAAAAGACACTTGGAGCACTCAAGAAGGTTTCGCCTTCTTTAAAAAAAGACAGTTGGGGCCCCAAGAAGATTTCACATTCTTTAAAAAAAGACAGTTGGAGCCCGCGAGAAAGTTTCACATTCTTAAAAAAGCAGTTAGGTCTTCCGGAATGGTTTCACATTCTTCTTTCTTAAAAAAAAGTTAGAAACCCCGAGAAAGTTTCACATTCTTAAAAAAGGTAGTTAGGTCTCCCGAGAATGTTTCACATTCTTCTTTCTTAAAAAAACGACAGTTAGAACCCTCGAGAAGATTTCACCTTCTTTAAAAAAAAAACAGTTGGAGTCCCAAGACGATTTTACATTCTTAAAAAAAAAACAATTGGGCCCCCGAGAAAGTTGCACGTTCTTTAAAAAAATACAGTGGGATCCCGAAAAGATTTCAGTTTCTTTAAAAAAAGGACAGTTGGAGATTCCGAGAAAGTTTAAAAGAAAACACTTGGGGCACTCGAGAACGTTTCGCCTTCTTTAAAAAAAAGACAGTTGGGGTCCCAATACGGTTTCACATTCTTTAAAAAAAAAAACCATTAAGGCCCTCGAGAAAGTTGCACCTTCTTTAAAAAAGACAGTTGTGGTCCCCGAAAAGATTTCACTTTCTTTAAAAAAAGACAGTTGGAGACTTCGAGAAAGTTTCACATTCTTTAAAAAAAGACAGTTGGGGCCCCAAGAAGATTTCATATTCTTAAAAAAAATACAATTGGGGCCCCAGAGAAAGTTGCAATTTCTTAAAAAAAAACATTTGGGGTCCCCGAAAAAATTTCACTTTCTTTAAAAAAAGGACAGTTGAAGATCCCGAGAGAGTTTTATATTTAAAAGAAAACATTTGGGGCACTCGAGAAAGTTTCGCCTTCTTTAAAAAAAAGACAGTTGGGGTCCCAATACGGTTCCACATTCTTAAAAAAAAAAAAACAAATGGGGCCCCCGAGAGAGTTGCACGTTCTTTAAAAAAGACAGTTGTGCTCCCCGAAAAGATTTCACTTTCTTTAAGAAAAAAGACAGTTGGAGACTTCGAGAAAGTTTTGTATTCTTACGAAAAGACACTTGAGGCACTCGAGAAGCTTTCGCCTTCTTTAAAAAAAGACAGTTGGGGCCTCAAAATGGTTTCACATTCTTTAAAAAAAGACAGTTGGAGCCCACGAGAAAGTTTCACATTCTTAAAAAAGGCAGTTAGCTCTCCCGACAAGGTTTCACACTCTATTTTTTTTTAAAGACAGTTAGAACCCCAGAGAAGATTTCACTTTCTTTAAAAAGACACAGTTAGGGTCCCCGAGAAGATTTCACATTCTTTAAAAAAAGACAATTGGGGACCCCGACGCTTTATATTCTTAAAAAAATATATACTTAGGGCACCCGAGAAGGTTTCGGCTTCTTTAAAAAAAAAGGCAGTTGGGGCCACAAGACCATTTTACATTCTTAAAAAAACAATTGGGGCCCCCGAGAAAGTTGCACGTTCTTTAAAAAAATACAGTGGGATCCCCGAAAAGATTTCACTTTCTTTAAAAAAAGGACAGTTGAAGATTCCGAGAAAGTTTTGTAATCAAAAGAAAACACTTGGGGCACTCGAGAAAGTTTCGCCTTCTTTAAAAAAAAGACAGTTGGGGTCCCAATACGGTTTCACATTCTTTAAAAAAAAAAAAACATTAGGGCCCTCGAGAAAGTTGCACGTCCTTTAAAAAAGACAGTTGTGGTCCCGAAAAGATTTCACTTTCTTTAAAAACAGACAGTTGGGGCCCGCGAGAAAGTTTCACATTCTTTAAAAAAAGACAGTTGGGGCCCCAAGAAGATTTCATATTATTAAAAAAAATACAATTGGGGCCCCAGAGAAAGTTGCAATTTCTTAAAAAAAAAACAGTTGGGGTCCCCGAAAAAAATTCACTTTCTTTAAAAAAAGGACAGTTGAAGATCTCGAGAGAGTTTTATATTTAAAAGAAAACATTTGGGGCACTCGAGAAAGTTTCGCCTTCTTTAAAAAAAAAGACAGTTGGGGTGCCAATACGGTTTCACATTCTTTAAAAAAAAGAAACAAATGGGGCCCCCGAGAAAGTTGCACGTTCTTTAAAAAAGACAGTTGTGCTCCCGGAAAAGATTTCACTTTCTTTAAAAAAAAAAGACAGTTGGAGACTTCGAGAAAGTTTTGTATTCTTACAAAAAGACACTTGGGGCACTCGAGAAGGTTTCGCCTTCTTTAAAAAAAGACAGTTGGGGCCCCAAAATGGTTTCACATTCTTTAAAAAAGACAGTTGGGGCCCACTAGAAAGTTTCACATTCTTAAAAAAGGCAGTTAGCTCTCCCGAGAAGGTTTCACACTCAATTTTTTTTTTTTTAACAGAATCCCAGAGAAGATTTCACTTTCTTTAAAAAGACACAGTTAGGGTCGCCGAGAAGATTTCACATTCTTTAAAAAAAGACAGTTGGAGACCCCCACGTTTTATATTCTTACAAAAAAAGATACTTAGGGCACCCGAGAAGGTTTCGTTTTCTTTAAAAAAAGGCAGATGGGGCCACAAGACGGTTTCACATTCTAAAAAAAAAGACAATTGGGGCCCCAGAAAAAGTTGCAGAGAAGATTTCACTTTCTTTAAAAAGACACAGTTAGGGTCGCCGAGAAGATTTCACATTCTTTAATAAAAGACAGTTGGAGACCCCGACGTTTTATATTCTTACAAAAAAGATACTTAGGGCACCCGAGAAGGTTTCGTCTTCTTTAAAAAAAGGCAGATGGGCCACAAGACGGTTTCACATTCTAAAAAAAAAGACAATTGGGGCCCCAGAAAAAGTTACAATTTCTTTAAAAAAAGACAATTGGGGTCCTAGAAAAGATTTCACTTTCTTTAAAAAAAGGACAGTTGGAGACTTTGAGAAAGTTTTGTATTCTTACAAAAAGACACTTGGGGCACTCGAAAGGGTTTCGCCTTCTTTAAAAAAAGACAGTTGGGGCCCCAAAATGGTTTCACATTCTTTAAAAAAAGACAGTTGGGGCCCCCGAGAAAGTTTCACATTTTTAAAAAAGGCAGTTAGGTATCCCGAGAAGGTTTCACATTCTTCTTTCTTAAAAAAAAAGACAGTTAGAACCCCCGAGAAGATTTCACCTTCTTTAAAAGAAGACAGTTAGGGTCCCCGAAAAGATTTCACATTCTTTAAAAATAAAAAGACAGTTGGGGATTCTTAAAAAAAAGATACTTAGGGCACCCAAGAAGGTTTCGCCTTCTTAAAAAAAAAAGACAGAACACCCAAGAAGTTTCCCATTCTTTAAAAACTAGTTGGGGCGACCGAGAAAGTTTTAGATTCTTAAAAAAGGCAATTAGAGCCGCCAAGAAGATTTCACCCCGAGGAGTTTTCACATTCTTAAAAAAAAATTGGTGCCTCGAGAAAATTTCACATTCTTAAAAAAAACACAAATTGGCCCCCGAGAAGATTTAGCATTCTTAAAAAAATTTTGCAAAAATTATTTCGAAAAAAATTTCTTGGAGTGTAGTTCGACAAATCCCACTTCTTTAAAATATTATTAAATTTGAGATTGAGATTTTGGTTTTGTGATAACCTCTATAAAGTAAAAACTAGTGGCGTAACAAACACGACGAGGTTCCCACGAGTGTGGACAATATGAAATACTGTGTGTTCAAAAAATTTGGCACCAACTCTATGACACGTTGTTCAAGACCGTTTGTGGAGCAAAGAAAAAATAAATTAAAAAATTCCTTTGTCCACTCCAAATGTACAAGATACAGCCCTTCAAGTTTAATTTTTCTTTTCGAAATATCACCATATTTTAATTCACTATTTTGTGTACTGTACGAGAAATCGATCGAACTTTAATTATTCAAAAGATAAAATAATATTGGGGGTATCTGATTTTTATTCTGATGAGTGGCTAATTTTTAACGTTTTTTGATCTATGTATCTAAATCAATATTTTGTTGTTGTAAGTGAACGTCATATTGACGTAGGGAATTTTTTAATGATTTTTCTCGAACTTAGAATTGTGAACTTAATAATGCACCGTTGGGAACGGGAAAAAATGTAGGTATTCTCAATTTCTCAGTACATGCTTAACTCCGACTATTTATGTTTATACCTCGAAAAAATTCGACTATCGACAGGGTTCATGTTGAATGAGTAAAGAAAACACAAAATCACAAATAAGATCACTTTCATCCCATCATTTGTTACACGTTCATGGTATTGTACGAAACTTCTGGATAGGTTGTAAAAACAGTTTTTGTAAAAATTTGGCAAATGTCAACTTTATTATTTTTATTTTATTATTCCAACAGGACGAGACCCAATTATAGGTTACAGGACCTACACAAACACCCAGCGGTAAGGCGGGAATCCAACCCACGACCTAAGGTGTAGCAAAGCCAACCCACCCACCCGGTCCTCAAGTAAATTTCAATGACGGATACAATCAAATTCGCCTCAAAAGTACCTACTTTTATCAAAATAACTAGATTTATTAGTATATAGTACACCAAAATTATCTGAAAGCACGGTCAAGAAAATTGTAAAAAATTTAACACCGACAATTCACAACCTTAGTGAACCAACTTATAAAATTAGACAACAATTGGTCTGGTAATTTCGGAGATTATTTGTTTTTATCGACGGTTATTTTGACAACATTTCTCTTGCTCCTGAGGTACAGTCCAACAAATCCCGCTTCTTTGAAAAATTACAAAATTTGATTTTGCGATTTTTGTTTTGTAAGAACCTGTGTAAAGATAAAAGCAGTAGCGCAGGGGCGCAAATTACATAGGGGCGGCGTTCGCACAATTGCGGACAATATGAAATATATTTATAGCAGATAACCAACGGAAAAAAAATATGTTAAAAAAAATGGTCTAGTAATTTTGGAGATTATCTATATAAGAAAAATCAACACGGACATATAGAGACAGACAGACGACACACAGACAGGAACGTTAAACGTACTTTTTCGTACGATAGGGGTCATGAAACGTCGAGAAAATATGAAAGTAGCCATTCGTGGCATGAACCCTATTACACTACTTCCTTAGTTTACGCTTGGGAAGTAAAAATCGATTTCAAGAATGTCACTTTTTTTTCAATAAAACCTTAAATCATGATGTAAATTTACATCGTTAACTACCAACCAGATTAAATTTCTTCAGATTATTCACAGTAGATTATTGTGGTGCCCATTAATTTATTGCATTATTACAATTATTAAGTTTTGCTGAAAACTTGAAAATCATTACAAAATCGGAGATCCCTTTTCATAATCTGATGGCATTTATTCTTTTATTTGAACATTTCTAATCAACTAATCTACTCGTATTTATGATGAAAAATGGTTTTGCCGTGAATTAAGTGGGCATATTTAATTAATAAAGCACATTCAGTTCATACGCACCGTTTTATTTACTGATATGGATATCAACATGTGGTAAACCACAAATTTATTGACAATGTCGGTATTTCGAGATTTTACTTTTACATTGGACGTTGTTTTTAAAAGATTTAAATTTTCTATATATTTAAGAAAATTTTCAACTTGCGCTGTAAACAAAGAAAACAGCAAGAGCAGAAATATCCGTGCTCATAATAAGCCAGAAACTTTAAAGTTACACTAAAGATTTTAAATGTACTTTTTGTCTATGTGGACTTAAGAACTACTATCCTGCCTGAATCTTTTGCTTGAAAAAAAGGACTTTATACGCTTTATCGATTATCTCAAAAACAGTTAATTTAATTTCTGAAATGTCTGACACCATAATTATTTCATCATCTCTGTTAAAGTACACATCGAAATCTTTGTCGAGAAATATGATATTGTAATATTTGTTTTCAATGTTAACGTTTTATAACGTAAAATCTTTTAGATAGTCCCGAAAATTAATCTAAAAGGCGGTTTCTTTCATTTATTACCACGTTTATCTCAACAAAATTTCAGTGGAATAAATAATGAAAAAATATAGACAGCATTAAATAATTATGAAAAACTATTCAGCATTGTGAGCACAAAATTCCTGATCAACTGTTTAAATAAATGTAAATATTTTATAGACCATTATTCAAAAAGTTTCAACATAGATATGCTATTTTGTTTATTTATTACCTAATTATACAACAAAATAAAAAGTGTTCTATGTCTAAAAATACGTATTTAGTGACATTTTTGGATGCGTTTAACTGAATTTCAGTGAAATATTTCATAATATATTTATTCTAAGTCAATTACCAGAAGACGAGGAATTCTCCACTATTAGGTAGACAGAAGCTCTAGAAGCTGTACCATAATTAACTATCGTAAATTGACTGCACAGTCTATATGACCATCATTCAAAAAGTCACATAAACATATATCTCGTCAGGCATAATCAGAAAGTTATCGTATATAAAGTATCCAATTTTATTGTTAGTGGTTATATTTCTCGTTCTAATTGTTATCTATCAATGACTAAAGATATTCTCGGTACACACTGTTAATTAAAACCGACGTTTTGAATAACACTTAATTCATTCTTAAGGAAGAGGAAGCTAAACATTAACAAACGTTAGACGTAGGTAATAAATCTTGCTAACCTCAAAGCAAAATTTATTGTCTGTTTACTTTTGAGTTTATTAATCCAAAGAGATTTGTATTTATTTACTGCACTTTTCATTAACACTTTTTTTTTACTATTATTCATCCTGAGTCAGTACAAAATAGTACTTGTTACGATAAGTCTTATTTTGGCAAATGACATGTCGCCTGAAAAAATAGGCGGCGGGTGGGCGGGGCTAGTACTTGGTAAGATAAAGCTGATTTTGCCCGTATTAATCTTGTAAAAACTTATTTACTAAAAACATGTCAGTACTTGTAGAGGGTGGTAAGCGGGGCTAGTACTTGCCAAGATAAGTCTTATTTTGGCAAATGGCATTCTTTGAGAAAATAGGGGGCGGGTGGGCGTACTTAGTACTTGCTAAGATAAAACAAATTTTGCCCCTATTAATGTTTTAAAATTTTGTTCTAAACTTCTTTCTAAAATTATTCCTGGCTGTCCCTGGGAAGCTAAATTATAATGAGAGAATTTTTTGGTGTCTGAAAAAAGTGAGTCTTGAAAATGTTTGTGGATGCTACCTGAACGTGCTTGCTGTGCTCGCATTCTAAATATTTGTTTTTCGAGTATACAGTTTGGTTATTGGAAAAAATATAGACAGCTCCTCTGAGATTCCTTCTTAATCAGTTATATGAGACTAATTTCTAGAAAAAGCAAGTTTAAGTGCAGGTCTTTTCCAAAATAATTCAGTGCTGTCTCAGAGAAGCTAAATTATTAACACAATTTTTACTTCTGTTGGCGTCATCTTCAAATTTTACCTAATAAATTCTATATAAAAAGTGCAAAATATGATGCAGTCTTATCTTCCCAAGTACTAGCACCCTGTGAGAAAATAGAGGGTAGGGCTAGTACTTGTTAAGAGAAGTCTTATTATGGCAAATGACATGTCCTCTGAAAAAACAAGGGGCGGTTGGGCGGAGCTAGTACTTGCTATCATAAAACTGATTTTGCTCGTATTAATCTTCTAAAAAATTACTTACTAAAAACATGTTCGATCTTAGCATTTACTAGCCCCGCCCACCCGCCCCTATTTTCTCAGAGGGTAAGTCATCTGCCAAAATATGTCCTATCTTAGGAAGTATTTGCCCCGCCCACCCGCCCTCTATTTTATCAGAGATTATGGCATTTGCCAAAATCAGTCTTATCTTAACAAATACTAGCACGCTCTGAGAAAATAGAGGGTGGGTGGGTGGGCGGAGCTAGTACTTGTTAAGATAAGTCTTATTTTGGCAAATGACATGTCGCCTGAAAAAATAGGGGGCGGGTGGGTGGGGCAAGTCTTGGTAAGATAAAACTGATTTTGCCCGTATTAATCTTGTAAAAACTTACTTACTAAAAACATGTCAGATCTTAGCAAGTACTAACTCCGCCCATCCACCCCTATTTTCTCAGAGGATAAGGCATTTGCCAAAACATGTTTCATCTTAGTAAGAACTAGCCCCACCCACATGCCCCTATTTTCTCAGAGGGTATGGCATTTACCAAAATCAGTCTGATCTTAGCAAGTACTATCATTCTCTGGGAAAATAGAGGGTGGTGGGCGAGGCTAGTACTTATTAAGATAAGACTTATTTTGGCAAATAAAATATCTTGTGAGAAAATAGCGGGCGGGTGGGCGGGCTTAGTACTTACTGAGAGGAAACTGAGTTTGCCCCATTAATCTTTTAAAAACTTGTTCTAAACTTCTTTCTAAAATGTCCAAAATATGATGAGTCTATACTTGTGATTTATCATTCCATTCATATTTTTTGGTTTTGCTAATACAGGGTGCCAAAAAAAAATGAATGCGTGAATTTATTTTATTGATTTATTTTAAAGTTATCATAAGCATGGTAAATTTTTGATCAAAATGTGTTAGTTTATCCCCACCAAGAAATTGATGACGATAGATAAAAAATTTTGCTCAATAAATTCTATCCTATCTTACATTAGGGGCAATTCTGAATCAAACCTGTTGAAATTTAAACAACAGCCAATCAGATTTAGGAATTTATCCCATTACTATGGAAACTTGCAATTTAACACTTTTTAAATTAAACGAGTTTTTACAAGATTAACAGGGGCAAAATTGGTCTTATCTTAGCAAGTACTAGCCCCACCCACCCGCCCCCTATTTTCTCAGAGGATGTCATTTGCCTAAATAAGTCTTATCTTGCGGAGTACTTGCCCCGCCCACCCACCCTCTGTTTTCTTAGAGGATAAGTCATTTGCCAAAATATGTCTTATCTTAGCAAGTCCTAGCCCCGCCCACCCGCCCCCTCCTTTCCCAGAAGATAAGTCATTTGCCAAATTTGATCAAAAAGTAGTTCATTTTTAATTAGAAACTCACACACTGATTTATATTTTCGACAACACATACAGAACGACATAATTAGGGTTAGTTTATGTCAGTCGATTTCAAAACTTGCTGCACTATATTAAGCTACCATTGAGGTGTTAAATTGAAGTATTGATTAACTGATTATGCTATGAATTGCGGGATGTGTTCATTAAAGCGTAAAATTATTCATCTGTCGGGATATATTTTAATTATCTAGGTTAAAACAACTTTCGCATATCTTCGTTAATCAAATTCAAAGTTTTTATAATAGGGGCTAATTTTTTATAATAACAAAATAATATTTAAAATTACTTTAATCCTGCCCGATATATCTGAAAATATAAATACATCTTTGAAAAGTGGTAGCGTTCCTGAATACAAAAAATTAGAAATAGAGTCAAATAATATACATTATCAGTTCATTGTCGTAGAAAAGAATAAAAAATAAGGCACACGAATAACAATTGAACCTACTGAGACTTGACAGTTTTCTAACCAATAGTAACGCTAAGTTCGTTATTCAGCCATCTTACATCTGTTCAGCGATAACCCATACACAACTTTGAATTTGGACTTTAGATTCACATACATGAACGAACTTAGTGCAAAATCTTCGAGGACAAAACTTAACTTCATACAAAATTTCTCTGCCTGAGTAATTATAATTTTGTACAAAAGCTTGGCGGAGCAAAATCAGAGGCAAGCAGCGACTCAGACTTCGTAATATTCGCACTAACAGTCGGTATTCTCGTTATTGCCTTTTTTGTTTGAGTTATTTAGTGAACTAAAGAATTACCATACATAAAACTATATTGTTTGTACAAAGGGTGATTAAATTTTAATTAATGCTGCTTGGCACTAATGAACGTATTAACTTGCAATGTACATTTTCGCATAGCGTAAAATTTAATAGAAGTCGGAGGCGTGAAGAATAAATAGCACGCCGCTTTATCTTCAGCAGAGTTCATTGCAATAACAACCAGAATTTTAATGTTTTCCTAAGATTTAGGGAAATGAAACGAGTTGTTTTTGCTTTAATCAGTTAAATGAGGACCTTCATACACTGTTTACTTTTTTTAAGGACGTTAGCGTTCTGCCATTTTACGACAAACGGAAAACCTACCCCTTGAAACATTAAATTCTATAATTAATCATTATTCACAAGAGTCTTGGTGTTATCAGTTTGCAAGTGTACATCATATATCTGTTTCAGATTTCAGAGAATGCAAAATACTTGATACTGATACCATTAAATTACTCAGACTTACTCCATACATAATCCATTACACATTACCTAGTCTTTTCTGCCTTCACAAGTACTCGCATGCGTGTGAACTAATTGCACAACTATTAATTTGTTGCTTAAAACAAAAATAGTTTCAAAGACGTTTTGTAGAGACCGTCGAGACTCAAATAGTTCAATCACAAGAAAAAAGAAGCGTCCATCAACGTAATTATCAGCCACACCCCAGGAAAAACTAGCACATCTAATTGAAGCTCACGACTGGTTTCGTTTAGAATTCGATGACGAAGCGTAAAATGGGATATTTAATTCTGAAAACTCAAATTTTGTACAGAGACTCCTTAATTAATGAAGAAAAGAGTTGGAAGACGACAAAAGAAAAGTGTCCCTTGCGAAAACTAAAGGTATTTGTTAGTTATTTCTTACTTTTTTAACAGCGTTAACTATTGTTTGGATCCGCAATTTTCACAGATTTGGAATTGTTTCCAAAAACGTAAGTATAGATTTTTAAAAATTGCGTCTGAATCGTTACAAATATTTTTAAAAGATATACAATGTACTGGAAACAATTTAGATCCATGTAAGAATCCGGATACAGATCCACTCCAAAAATCTGGACGTAAATTCAAAAACAGATTAGGGATTTTACAAAATATAAATCCAGAACGAATCCAGATTTCATGCGATTTTGAAAATAATTCGAGCTAAATGAACATCACCAAGTACATAGTATGAATTTTTGCTAATTCGTGTCACAATCAGATGTGGTGGCGTGATTTTTTAGTAAAATCTCGTATTTTTTAAAACTACGGTAAATCGACAGAGTAAATTCTACTGAAATTACCAAAATCAAGGAAAAAGTCTCTTTTACGAAACACAAGCTTTCCTTCGAATATTGCTAATTTTTTTTTTGCTTCTTCAGCGATAACCAAAAGGCGTCTTGAAGTAAATATTATGATGATTTAAGGTTACTTTTTTCCTTATTCGGTAGATCCGAAGTTATTAAACTACTTAATATAAAGGTGGTAAAACGCTAACCAGAATTTACCAACTCATCCCATCCAAATAATTAATGACCTCTTAAAATGTTGCCATGTACATTTTACTTTAAAACTCACCTTCATATAATAACGAGTTATTTTAAAAATAAACAAGTGCAGACCATATAATTTTACACGCTGGCATTCTCTAGACAAAACTAAACTATTTTATTTTGTGTCTTCGGTATTTTGAGGAATAAATGTTCTTCACAGTTTTGTATTAAAAAGAAAACTTTAATAAAACAAGTATTTATTGAATACGAATATCCTTAAAATGTGATGCTTTTTAGAACTCATATATATTTATTAGAAATTATCTCAACGTGTGAAAAATGTGATCAATTGTGTCCAAAAAAGCTCATCTAATTTCTTGAA
The DNA here is from genome assembly GCF_036711695.1 of Zophobas morio. NCBI lineage: Eukaryota > Metazoa > Arthropoda > Insecta > Coleoptera > Tenebrionidae > Zophobas > Zophobas morio. The sequence goes on along the minus strand of NW_026972129.1, from coordinate 15,053,737 downwards.
AATTCGAACAGTAATAGTGTTATATAACAAAGAAAAATTAATGCGTAAATCGATTGTTTTACTAATTATTCAAAAAGAAATTTTGTTTTTTTATGATAAATCCTTTAAATTAAACAATGCAGGTAATACCAATCTCAGTAAAAAAAAAAAATGCAGCATAATCTAATCGAGTCCACGATCTTGTTTGTTATTCAACAAAACTGATGGTGAATTCATAGATTACAAGTATAGGAGTATGTTATTTCATAAAATTTCGATAACACAATTTAGAGGTGACGTCATCAAAGTGTTGGTGGGAATGTCTTAGACAAATTTTGGTTAGCGGTTTAGCATCTACACGATATGCCTAACATGCATATAAAATTTGATAATATAATCGGTCCAATATTTTCGGAAATATATCGAATAAAAATCGACACAGATGACAGACAGACAGACGGAAATAGTTTTTCGTACTTTAGGGGTCATGAAATGTCGAGAAAACACGAAAGTAGCCATTCGTTTGATGAATGAGTTATTTGATTAGTCCAAAGAGAACGGATTTTTTTTGTATAATTTACCCATATATGTTTTTACTATAACATTGATTCCCCAACAGCAGCGAAAATACACAATTACAGAAATTGTCGACGCGTTTCGCCAACCATGTTGGCTTTATCTAAACTAGAGAAAATCAACAAGTTACTCTAGTTAGACTAGAGAATAATAACAAGTTAGTAAGTGTTACCTACATATTTTTTTTTTGTAATTTCGTATGTTAACATAAAATTAATTAATAAACACAAAAATATTGAATGAAAGTGAAAAATAATTCTCGAAGAAATAAATAAAAATTTGCTAAAAATTTATGTCCACAATTAAAGGAGTAATTAATTAGATATTTTTTTTAATCTCATCTGAAATCAGCTTCAATCTAAATCTTGACCTTCACTTGAACTAAAGTCGAAACAATTGAGATTTGTAGGTAATAAAACAACATGTAAGAGTATTAACCCAGAACAAGGATGACCTCAGGAAAGATCGTAATGTACTTCTTTAATTAAATAACAGTTTTATTTTGATCTTTTGTTTTATTTCTTCCAAAATCTATCATGTCACGCTTACTTAATTAATCACAGTAATTAAATGGTTTTCTTTAAATTTATTTTTTTTATTATTTAAATAAAATCTCTATTATTTTGGTAAAATAATTTATTAATATACTTAGCATAATTTTTAAAATCATTAATCAGTGTAAATTATTATTAATGTTCATATTGTTTAGTTTTTATTACTCCCAATAATATTTGTTCTTTTTTAAGTCCCTTGCAAAAACACCTTTTTTTATTTTCTAACAAGTTTCACTTTCTTTTTTTCCTTTTCTCATTAAAATGACAAAACTTAGGAAATTATGTACCAAAGCTCTAATATTTGTGTTGTTGTAATTCCAACGTTGGATAGACTCGATTTTTAATTTTTAATATTGATAATACATATTAGTTACACAGTCTTTATTATATTCAGAGAAAGCATCTAAACTCCTAATTTTCGTAACTCGAAATTTTTAATTTTAAACAGAGAAAGATTTTCTTGAAATCATTCTGAAAATTCAGCACCGATAAAGAAAAGCTTCCAGATTTGTATCGAAATATAGAAAGTATTTAAGCTCTGAAAATAGAGATTTAATTTTAACTTAAACGTCTCAGGACTTAAACTTAATAAATATCAGAAGAACTTGGACTGTCTGTCCATTTGTCTAGAAAATGAGTTTAAATTGCATAAAATAACATAGACCTACACATGTAGTTTATGACTCCGTGTTGAGTTTTTCCCCAAAACGTTCAAATTTTTGGAAAAAAATCGATGTTTGATTTATAATTGCATTCATATTTTTTAAATTTGCTTAAACAGGGTGACTAAAAGAAAATTAATGAATGTGTGAATTTATTTTATTGATTTAATCAGGAACTGCAAAATCGAATCCTTTGAAACTTGGAGATGTTTTAAAGTTATCATAAACATGGTAAATTTTTGATCAAAATGTATTTGCTCATCCCCCCTATTGATGATGTCACCTCAAAATGGTATATAATTAATATTTTTTAAATTTGCTTATACAAGGTGTCTCAGAAAAATTAATGACTGAGTTGATAAAAAATAAATATTAGAGTATATGTCATTTGACAAAATCAGTCTTATCTTAGCAAGTGCTAGAGACGCCCACCCACCCCCATTCCCTTAGAGGATATATCATTTGCTATAATAAGACTTCTTAGCAAGTACTAGCAAATAGTATTCTCTTAGAAAATAAAGAGCGGGTGGGCTGGGCTAGTACTTATTGCTAACATCTGTTTTCTTTTGGCAAATGACCTATCCTCTGAAAAAATAGGTGGCGGGTGGGCGTTCCTAGTATTACTTAAGATAAAACTGAGTTTTCTCCTATTAATCTTGTAAAAACTTTAAAGGTGTTAAATTCCAAATCTCCATAGTAACGAGTTAAATTCCTAGATCTACCCGAAATGTACAAAATCTGATGAGCTTTTACTTGTGATTTATCACTGCATTCATATTTTTTAAATTTGCTTATACAGGTTTCTCAGAAAAAATACTGAGTTGATAAAAAATAAATATCCAATCAGATTTAGGAATTTAGCTCGTCACTATGGAAATCTGCAACTTAACACCGTTTAAATTTAACAATGTTTTACGAGTTTAAAAAATCTGTCTTATCTTATTATACTTTGATAATTTTTTAATTACTTATTTATTTTTATATTTTGGTTTTTAAATCTTTCTGAGATTTTTTCTTGTAATTTTTAATCACTTATTGGCCATAATTGTTTTGGCATATTTTTTTATATTTTTCTAAATATTAATATATTCAACGTTAGCACGATACTTTCAGTTCTGAAACAGCGAACATTGACCAAAAAACCTCTGATGGATTTATCTAGGCACTGAAAATATTAGTTTACGAAATTCATCAGTATGCGGATGGAAGGAAACTCTACTTCGGTATTTTTTGCTTGGAAGAATTAAGGTTTCTGGGAACAGGGCCACATACAACTAAAAATTAAAACCTTTTAATATTATATCACTAAATGCAGATGTAATTGTGTTTCATTTTTTTGAAACGCATCAGTTTATAGCGTCTTTACAGATGAAGTACCCAATAAAAAAAAATATACATATACCAAAACCCAAAATATTCCTATATTTGATGATATCAGAAGTCATTTAAGCAATTTTAAGTTTTACAGATATAAAAATATCGCAGCTGAGTTTAAAAATTTTTTATGTAGATTAACATCTTAATTTCAATATATGCAATAGAGTATTAGGGTGTGATTTTTTAATTTTTTTTCGAGTGGGTCATGACGCTTACGTCAGCAGTGCAATTGACGTAAGCGTCATGGCCAACTAGAGCAGAAATTTAAAACAGTCATAATAATGTTACTGTCACCTCAGAATTACAAGAAAATTAACCAAACCATGGAATAATCATAAAAGTATATAAATTTTAACAAGATGACACAGTAATAAAGTGCCCAGTTTACGCCAACGTTTCAGAAGGTTGCCCCATCCCTTGTTAGGGCTTGTCTTAGATTAATCTAATATAAGATTAATGCTGATTTACGGACATCACCCGGATGTAACTACATTAATTCTAATTTCAATCTGTCATAGATTAGGGTATGAGAGTAGGTAATGGACGTGACTCAAAATAAAAAAAAAACATATGTCGTTTTATATTTTTTGGGACATCCTGTTTTTCCAAACTTATTTTTGATACCACATAAATACAAGTGTATCAACTATATGTTCGATGTTTATATTTTTCTTTAACGAAGTCAATACAAATTTTTTGGTAAACTTTTCAATTGTTTAAATAGGTAAACAAAAAAATATATATTTTACCAAATTATAAACATTTCACGTCTTAAAACTTCTGAATAAATCTGTTAAAACAATGTTATAGAGTTTTTAATATTCTACCCGAAACTACAAGAAAAGTGGTAACTTAGTTGGCGTTTATAAAAAACATATGTTTAACATAGAGTTATGTGTTTCTTATACCCGAGACAAAATACTTACCTACATAGCGTACCTTATTTCCAAAATAATCGGACCGTAGACGACAAATTTTTAAAAATCGTAGATTTTGTGTCAGCAGTAATCATTATTCATTAGAAATGTTTTAGTTATTTTATATATTTGATTACCCTGTAGACTCGTCAAAAATATATGAACTTTTTTTTAAATAGATTCATATTTCGTGTACACGACTGGGGAAAATCATCTTTTTGGGAGCTACTCAGTAAAGCTTGACCTACTGCCACATTTATTATTTCGATTATAAATACAATTTATAAAATTAATTTTTTCTTTTACAATGTTTTGACAATTATTATCGGACTTAAAGCAGCATTTTTTTATTGCTGCAAATTAAGAAAAACTTTTTTTTATGAAGTTATTTTAGCAAATACTTCATATGTACAAAATTTAATTAAAATCGAACATATCGCATGTTAATATCGTATTATTTTCCTATATTTATAAAATTACCTTAGCTAATGTGTCTAAACATAACCGCAACTACGATGTTTGCTTTCTTACTTAATTTTATATTCAATGCACTTACTGTTTAAATTTTCTTATAACTTATTACAAAATCGCATTTAACTTAACCCTTTACTAAAAAACTTTTAAAAAGTAATCAATGTATCACGTAATGCTTTTATAATCGGTGCATTAAACTAATTTTTTCTATTAAAAAAAGCGCATTAGAAGCAGTGTATGTGCATGGGAAGCTTTTTGAAATAACACAGTAATTTTTTACATAATAGCTTTCATTACCATCATCGCACCAATTCAAATCTGGAGCAATTGATTCTTATCAGCCCACGAATTACAAATGTTTTTTATCGAATCTGTACTCACCACGTAGACAATGATACGGCTTAAGGCAAGCTTGGCATTTCTTGTAGTTAATTGGATGGAGTCGGTATAAACACACCAAAACACTTGTCACTAATCAGAAATTGGTCGTTACCAGACGATGGTATAGAGCGTCCAGGCGATCGTGCAGTCTGAAGGTGTCTAGACGCCAGGCGTCCTCTGATAGAGCCGCATGCGCTCAACAAGTATCTTCGCACGGATTCATCACAAAAATTTGGAAACTACCCTTATTCACTACCAGGTTGCGTGCTTCAAACAAAGTCCTGTTAATCAACGGAAAATTTATAACGTCTTTTGTTAAGTGTTTTTTTGCACTTGCCTGATCAACGAAACGACAAAATTATGTTGATGTCTAGCTTTGCCACGCCACTAGTACAAATGGGGTTGTTAATTTTATTTGATAAGGAGTTGATGCGGCTTTAACGTCGAACGTGCGTGCGGAAAATTTCAGAATGCATTTTAGTTCATAAGGGTGGGAATTATTAGTGACCGAGGAAATAGATATTCTACACGACAAATTAGTCACATTCGAGGTGAAAGTGTAGAACGCACGCCATTATATAAGTACATATTTTTTTAAATTAAAGCTATTTGCCAAGTTAAAGTGGGGAAGAAATAATCCTGGCGGTTCTCTACAAGAATCAGTTTTTTAAAATGCAGAAAGTTATTGATAAAAGTTTGAGATAATAATATTATCTACAAAAATATTTTGGAGTTTTTTTCACAAAATTTTTGTCAACCTCACGGTTACAGAGTTAAATGGAAAAAAGTTACACAATAGCCCCAGTTCAGAAAACTCAGTTTTATGCTCATCATCGAACCCTTTACGAAAGCATAAATAGATTTGGAAGACACAACTGAGTGTGTCTAAATTTAAAATTATGTCCTTATTGTACATATCAGAAAATACAATCAATGAGCCGAAGTCAAAGAAGCTGCAGAATAAATTTTCAAGAATTTAATCTGAGTAATTACTTTTTTATACATATATTATTTTAGACTCTTCCCTTTAAAAGCCCCTCTATTTTAGTGTCCCAGATTTTCTTTGGTCTTCCTCTTTGTGTTTTTGTTGTTATTTTTGTCTGCCGTTGCTTCTCATCTGCATTGTCTCTTTCATTTTTATTAAATAGCCAAACCACTTAAGTCGTTTTCTATCTTCTTGTGATCCCCTACACTCTTTCCAAATATTTTATCTCTACTGCCTGCAGCCTCCTGTTCGTTGCTTTTATTAGCAGTTAGCACCCAGCTCTCATTTTCATAGGATAATGCTGCACAGAAATCGGTTTGTTTACATTTATTTTTGTTTTCGTATAATATAATCTGATTACTGAAGCGATTTTTTCGTTTCTTTCTATTTGTAGGTACGTCTAGCTGTTTAAAAGTTTTCACACTTGAGTATTGTCTGTTCGTACATTTTTATTCTTGTATTTTTATCTTTGTTTTGCTGTGTTTATTTTCATATTTCTTTTTTCTAACGCCTCCTTCTAAATGTATACGGTTTGCTTGTAACTCGTTATCTTTCGTCGTCTGTAAAAGCACGTTCCACGATTTTCATTGATTCTAAGTTTTAAGTATACATATACGATTTGTAGGTGTTTTATTTTGGATTTGACTTCTTTTATTATGTCATTTATATTTATTATAAATAATACTGGATGTTTTGGATGTTCCTTTTATTCACTTTGCTTTCTTATTGTAAGCTCCATATAGTTTTTCCTGGAACACTGCTAAAGATACGTGGTTATTTTGTTTATGTACCTTTCCAATTTTTTCTTTTGCAAAGAAAATCCACGAAGATTGTATACATTTTCTCTTCTGACTCAAAGTGAATATAAAGCTCGTCCAAGAAAAAAAGATGAATTTGATACCGCTCCTTATTATGCATATATTCGATTACACACCTATAGCAAATTATGGTGGAACTTAAATACTATCACAGCCAAAAAACTCGAATTTATGCTATTTAATAAATAAACATACCAAACAAATTCTTATTTCTGATATGTGGTCTTACCCGGAAATGACTGGCATTCAGGCAAGACTTCTATCATTACGGCTTTTAAGACCAAGTAATGATATGCAGTTAGATTAATAAAAAAAATTTGAGATTCTAGAATTACAGAATACAAATTCGTCTTCGATAGACCTATGTTTTCTTATTCTAGGGGTCATGAAACGTCGAGAAAAGATAAAAGTACTGAGTCGCCCGATGGACTCGATTAAAATACTTCCTTATATTACGCTCAGGACAGAACTTCCTTCACCCCTTAAATACAGTCGATCAAATCCAGCTTTTTCGAAAGATTGTAAAATTTGATTTTGCAAAATTTTACGTATCTACCTACATAAATAAAAACCAATTGCCGATTACGCGTATCACTTCAGAACGGCTGCACCTATTTGGCTATTTCTTTTTTTGTTGTGTTTGTAATTGTCACGAGAAAGTTTGTATGAAAGCAAATATTTAAAAAACTTTACGGAAAAGGGAAAAATTTGGATTAAAAAATCTATATATTATATATAAGGCAATGCCCAAACCGCTAATGATAGAAATTTGAAATTTGGAGAGGATGTTCATTTTATACTGGAGGCTTCGTTTAAGAAAGAATTTCTCGAAATTCATCCCCTGAGGGGGTGAAAAGGGGACGTAAAATTTGTATAGGAACAATATTTCTACTGTAAATTTACATTTTTAGGTGAAACTTGGTATTAATGCTATTCAATACAAATAATGAAACACGAAGTTCAGTATTTTTCGAGATTCAACCCCTAAAGGGGTGAAAACTAGTGGCTGTTCCTGTGGGAAAAATATTTGTATTGTAAATTTAAATTTTTACGTGAAACTTGGTATTAATGCTCCTCAACATAAATAATGAAACACGTATTTAAGCATTTTTCGAGATTCAACCTCTAAGGGGGTGAAAAGTGGTGGCGAATTTTGTATGGGAAAAATATTTTTATTGTAAATTTTACGTGGAAATTGGTATTAATACTCATCAACACAAATAATGAAACTCGTATTTTAGATTTTTTCGAGATTCTGCCCCTAAGAAGATGAAAGGGGATGGCAACGTTTGTACGAGGAAAATATTTATATGGTGATTTATACTTCAATGAGAAATTATTATTCGAACCCACACGGATGGCAAAGTCTGACAATCTGCTCAGGAGGTATTTCGTGTATAAGCGAGATATAAATCACGCAAAAAAATTTTTCTCTAGAAGAATTGTGATAAAAATCAAGTCAGATTCATGAACCACGAGTACAGGAGTATCATAAAATTTAAATAATCTTTACTACGCAAAATGATGAGAGGACGTCATCAAATTGTTGGTGGGGATAATTAGACAAATTTTGGTTAGTGTTTTACTATCTACACTATCTGCCTAATAAAATTCGACACAGACAGCCGACAAATGGAAGTGGAGGTAATTTAACACGTATAATTGTAGAATTTCGTTCCATTTTGTTATCAATTTCTTGTCATAAAAAAAATAAAAAATTGGTCTAAAGAGTTTAGACAGTACTTCCCTCGCTGTCGGAAACTTGACGACTGCATGCCTATTGTGTTTTTTTTCTCATTACATTTTTGTAGTGGGAATTTAAAAAAAAATTGCGATGACGTCATCAACATTTTTGCAAGGACACGTATATCAGTTGGGATAGATGTAGTGTAATACTAAGAATAAAATTATTATATTCTCAAATTTTCGGGAAAATGAATTGGGTCGTTTTGAATATTGATTTGTAATAATCAATAAAATAACGAAACAATTTACTCACGTATACGTATCAGAGGCAACTGAAAATCGTGTATGTATAAACATTCTTAATTTAAGATGACAGGCGTAACAGCATACGTGAGAGTCAAACAGAGAAACTGTAAACAAAACGACCATCGGTTTTATTGCTTCGACTTCCGCTTATTATATAAAACATTGGGTTTTATTTTAATTCTTGACGGTGAAATTCACAATTGGTTGATTATAAACATGTCTATTTCACATTCGCGGAACCAAGTGAGCGCATTAACAAATGCAGGTCTGTAATGTTAAAGTCGATGTAAATAAGCGTGCTACCCTTATGTTTCAACCGAGTTTTTCCTTTAACAAATTTTGTGTCTACCAAATTGGGTTGGTTGGGGTGTAATACTAATAATAAGTGTTGCCTTTAATTTAATCAATAAAATAAATTGACTTCATTAATTTTTTTGAACCACCTCTTAAGAAAATCTAAAAAATATGAATGGAATGATAAATCACAAGTACAAACTCATCATATTTTTTGCATTTTAGATAGGATTTATTCAGCAAAATTTAAGGGTGACGTCATCAATTTTTTTAGGAGGGATGAACAAATACATTTTGAACAAAAGTTTACCATGCTTATAATAACTTTAAAATATTCCCAAGATTTCAAAGCATTCGGTTTTGTAATTCCTGATTAAATCGATAAAATAAATTCACGCCTTCATTAATTTTTTTGAGTCACCCTGCATATGCAAATCCAAAAATATGAATGGAATGATAAATCACAAGTACAGACTCATCATATTTTGTACATTTTAGATACGATTTATTCGGCAAACTTTTGAGCTGACGTCATCAGTTTTTTGTAGAAGATAACCAAATATATTTTGACTAAAAATTTATTATGCTCTTTATAACCTTAAAACATCTGCAAGATTTCAAAGCATTCGGTTTGTAATTCCTGATTAAATCAATAAAATAAATTTACGCATTCATTAATTTTTTTGAGTCACCCTGTATATGCAAATCGAAAAAATTTGAATGGAATGATAAATCACAAGAAGAGACTCACCATATTTTGTACATTTTAGATAGGATTTATTCAGCAAAATTTTGTGGTGACGTCATAAATTTTTTAGGGGGGACGACCAAATACGTTTTGATCAAAAATTTACCATACTTATGATAATTTTAAAATATCTTTAAGATTTCGAAGCATTAGGTTTTGTAGTTCCTGAGTAAATCAGTAAAATAAATTTACGCTTTCATTTATTTTCTTGAATCACCCTGTATATGCAAATCCAAAAAATATGAATGGAGTGATAGATCACAAGTACAGACTGATCATATTTTGTACATTTTAGATATGATTTATTCGGCAAATTTTCGAGCTGACGTCATCAAGTTTTTGGAGGGGGATAAACAAATATATTTTGACTAAACATTTATTATGCTCTTTATAACCTTAAAACATCTGCAAGATGTCAGAGCATTCCGTTTTGTAGTTCCTGATTAAATCAATAAAATATATTTACGCATTCATTAATTTTTTTGAGTCACTCTGTATATGCAAATCCAAAAAATATGAATGGAGTGATAAATGACAAGTACAGGCTCATCATATTTTGTACATTTTAGATATGATTTATTCGGCAAACTTTCGAGCTGACGTCATCAATTTTTTGGAGGGGATAAGCAAATATATTTTGACTAAACATTTATTATGCTCTTTATAACCTTAAAACATCTACAAGATATCAAAGCATTCGGTTTTGTAGTTCCTGATTTACTCAATAAAATAAATTCACGCATTCATTAATTTTTTCGAGTCACCGTGTATATGCAAATCAAAAAATTGGTCTAAAGAGTTTAGACAGTACTTCCCTCGCTGTCGGAAACGTGACGACTGCATGCCTATTATGTTTTTTTTTTTCGCAGTGGATTTCAAAGAATTCGGTTTTGTAGTTCCTGATTAAATCAATAAAATATATTTACGCATTCATTAATTTTTTTGAGTCACTCTGTATATGCAAATCCAAAAAATATAAATGGAGTGATAAATGACAAGTACAGACTCATCATATTTTGTACATTTTAGATATGATTTATTCGGCAAACTTTCGAGCTGACGTCATCAAGTTTTTGGAGGGGATGAGCAAATATATTTTGACTAGACATTTATTATGCTCTTTATGACCTTAAAACATCTGCAAGATTTCAGAGCATTCGGTTTTGTAGTTCCAGATTAAATCAATAAAATATATTTACGCATTCATTAATTTTTTTGAGTCACCCTGTATATGCAAATCCAAAAAATATGAATGGAGGGATAAATTACAAGTACAGACTCATCATATTTTTACAGTTTAGATTAGTGATGTAAAAATACCGTATTTTATTTTTGCGGTATAAAACCATGGTATAATACCGTTTTATACGGTATTTTATATGGTATTATATTCAAATTTTGGCGCCAACATTTTTCATTTTTAGCTTTATGGTAAACGTCATCTGGTGATTTACTAATTACAGTAGCGGTCATTTCTACGGAACCACTCGATAAAAAGTCAAGTTGGTAGCCCTGTCATCTAGTACTTTACGCCGAACGCGGTTGGTAGCGGTAGTTGATACGGCAATCGAAACTACTACAACACGAATGTTTCGGTTGCTGTATCCCGTGCAGACTGTATGTTCTGTTCATCTATTTATTAAAATAAAATATCTACATTGACAATGGGGCCATCTAATCTGTCAAATTTTTGACACATATGTTTTCCCCCAGAAACCCGTCAAGGTCACTTACACCAAACAAATTTTGAAAATTTACACTAGGGAGTGGTTCTATAGAAAAGATCGCGACTTTAGTAGAGAGAATAAAAGAAAAACACTTCACGAAGAATTTATTATAAAAAAAAAACAAACAATAAACTATGTAAATATGAAAATAAAACAGTTTTCTCAATTAAAAAAAAATAACAAAAGTAGAGACTATTGTTTTATTGATCTTCAACAACTACGTGATGTTATCTTCGACAATGTCGACATCATTATCTACATCGTCTTGCAATTTGAGGATATTCTCATTGTCATCCTTATAATCATAAATATTATTTTGCAATGATAAATTGCTTTTAATGTAACTTAATAAGTTAAAAAAATTACGATTGACATAACCTAAAAATTTAATTTTATACCAGTGGTATAAAAACATTTTATACATACCGTATAATACAGTTTTAAACCGTGGTATTATACAGCCTGTATTATACACTCACATCACTAGTTTAGATAGGATTTATTCGGCAAACTTTCGAGCTGACGTCATCAATTTTTTGGAGGGGATAAGCAAATATATTTTGACTAAACATTTATTATGCTCTTTAGAACCTTAAAACATCTGCAAGATTTCAAAGCATTCGGTTTTGTAGTTTCTGAGTAAATCAGTAAAATAAATTTACGCATTCATTAATTTTTTTGAGTCACCCTGTATATGCAAATCCAAAAAATATGAATGGAGTGATAGATCACAAGTACAGACTCATCATATTTTGTACATTTTAGATATGATTTATTCCACAAACTTTTGAGCTGACGTCATCAAGTTTTTGGAGGGGATAAGCAAATATTTTTTGACTAAAGATTTATGATGCTCTTTATAGCCTTAAAACATCTGCAACATTTCAAAGCATTCTGGTTAGCAGATTAAAAATTAAATTTCAAAATGTTGTTTTATAATTTTGATTTTTTTTCCAAAAATCTGGACGTTTCGGGTGAAAAGTCGATTCAGAGTTGTAAACTACATGTGTAGGACTATGTTATTTTATACAATTGAAAACCCATTTACTATGTACAATTTTGAAGTGACGTCATCGCATTAGTGGTGGGGATGATTAGACAAATTTTGGTTAGCGTTTTACCATCTACATGATATTCTTAATATAAGTACAAAATTTCACAACAATCGGTCGAGTACTTTCGGAGATTATCTGTCTAATAAAAATCCGGGACGGCAGACGGACAGACGGACAGACGGACGGACAGACGGACGGACAGACGGACGGACAGACGGACGGACAGACGGACGGACAGACGGACGGACAGACGGACAGACAGACGGAAATGGGAGACCTATTTCTTCGTCTTCTAGGGGTCATGAAAGATCGAGAAAACGTAAAAGTAGAGAGTCGGCCGACGGACTCGATTACAATACTTCCTTTGCTCACGCTCGGGAAGTAAAAATCAAGACGCTAATGCGTCAAGTAACAGCTAACTTTAATTTTTTTAAGTTCGTCAAACGAATACAATGAAGATTTAAGCAAATAATTTTGTAAAGGG